>NC_133538.1:376575099-377260932 GCF_048544455.1 Silene latifolia
AGGTGAAAAGGAGCTAGTATTCAAAGGTTTACAAGACCGACACAAGACTCAACCGAAGACCCATGACTAAAAGGACCCAAGTCAACGACATCCTCACGGTTTTCACTCGTCATTCATTTTAAGAATGGGTGTTTTTGTGTACAAAAAGTAGCCAAAACACTCTCCTACTATGACTCATGAGAACGTGTCCGCAATCTAATGTGTAAGACCATCCTATGACCAAGTGGGATGCAAAAAAGGGTAATGCATATAATATGAAACAACGGTTGTAACGGGGCTAGGGAGTAGGACGAAACGGGATTGTTGCAAGCAACATTTGGATATGTGAGGTTCAAATCAAGAATAGACAACACATCACTTTTCCCACTTCTTATTGCAACACATAAGACAAGTCTATGTTGTAACATAGAATTGATTACCAAAACTATGCAAAAATTGCATATACCCAACTTAAATTGGAAAAACTTGAAAATACTCCCATTATTTAAGCAAATGAGCAACGTCTACACCCTAACAAGAGTTCGGTCTCCCAAAATCAAGCAAAAATTGTGTAAACCCGACTCACTTTGGAAAAACATCAAATGCCCGTTATTCTAGCAACTGCTTTTTCTACCGATTAAATTATGAGTAGGGGTGTTGCTTGCTCTTTCTCTATTTCTAAAACGAGTATTTACAATCACAACTTCTCTTTATTTTTTATTTTTCAAAACTTTTCTAATTTTCTCTTTTGTTTTTCATTTCCTTTTCAAAACCTCTTATTTATATGAAAATGCCAAATTGAAACCAAAATTCCGACCAAGTGAATGCTCATGTCATCCACCAACAAAGGACCCAATACACCTCCTAGCTCACTACTACAAGTATGACTCATTCTTGATTAAGGAAGGTCATTATGGAATGTAGTTTGTATTGTGGTTATGCCAAATGAAAAAGGCTAAGGCTCAAAAGGGGTGCATCAAAAAGAGAACTAATGTCAGGGTCAAAAAAAGGCTTGTTTAGGCAATGTGAGGTTCAAATATGTGCAAACAAGTTTGTTTCATAAAATGTGCATAAAAAAAAAGCAACTCACGGTCTAAGGACGGAATGACAAACTTATGCGTCTAGACATAACACGTCTCACGAGGAGACCTACTCACAATCCTAAGTGGGGGTCGGGTATGAATGTACCGACCCTAAGAGGCTCTAATCCTTACATATGAGTGGTTAGGTCGAGACCTAGGTCTAGCTTACGGTCATTGGTCTCACAAGGTGATCTAGACTCGTTAGACAAACTCCTTTTCCCATGAATAGCCCAATGGTCACGGGTGCGAGCCACGAGGAGGGGGAAGGCACAATTGGAACATGTTCATCCTTGGGGTATTTACTTCCCTCCTATGACCATATTTCAAAAAAAACATTTATGTACAAACTAAGTGCAAGACTATATGTAAAAACAAATGACACGACTGTCGCAACCATATCAAAAATAAAACCAACCGGTCTCTATAAAATGTAGTAGAGGCAGTCGGGTATCGAATCCACAGGGAGATGGGAATAATGTATGCTAAACTAAGTCTGTCTAAGTAACCGTTTCTTGGGGGTTTGATTGTTTTGATTCTAAACTATGGAGATTATGAGAGAAGAGACAGTGAAGAAGTAAACAATAAATTCCAACGAAAATACCAGAGAAAAGGACATAGCTAGAACAGTCGGTTCACCATGGCTTTTTAGGGGTCCAATGTAGGGTCAAAGGTCAGCATAAACTCGGTCTGCAGGGTAGTGAAAAGGTCCTTCCAGTCCGCTATTCGCCCTAAAACATTACTAACTTAGCTTCCGCCCTCATTAGAATGCCCTATTGTTCACTGCAGATCTCACCCCTTCCAATCTTCCGATCTAGGTCTAGGCGTATCAAATCAACTAACTAAATGCGTCGACTCAAACAGCTAATTTCTATTAAATGCAGTGATTAACAACACAAACCTAATTCTAGCCAAGCCTAATCACCTAATCATATTTTCCTAATTGCCATGGCTCCCCTTATGTCCTAGCAAAGGAGGATTAGCTATGCATAATAAATATTGAGGAAATAGTAACAACCATAACAATTAAATTAAACATGATGAATAAATTGCTTAGCAAAACAAGAGAAAGAGTAATGGAGAAAAGATGAATAGAACAAGAATAAATATTGCAATAATAATTAAAGAACAAGTTAAAGATCGAAAGTACCCAATACAAAGGAGTTCCAAGCAATGGAGATTTTAGGTCTAAAGAGTAAAGTGCAAGAGAAGAGATCAGAGCTAGTTCCGTCATTCCACCCCTTACTTATTTATTCTCAGATACAAAATAAAATATCCGAAAGATAAACTAAAAGATTGCGTAAAAGTCAAAACCACTTGATCGAGTAGAAATAAACTACTCGATCGAGGACAATAAGTGACAAACATCTCGATCGAGTAACATAAGTACTCGATCGAGGAACTCAATAAACGCCCATCTCGATCGAGCTAAGTAAAGTACTCGATCGAAGGCCTTCAGCATCAAAGTTACTCGATCGACCAGTTTAAACTACCAATTCTAGTCGATCGAGCATAATAGCACTGTATCCTCGTGGGTGAACTCAGAACATCTTCCAAAACCACTTCACGCATCCTTAGGTGACAATTCCCGGGTTCTGATTCTTCCATTTCCAAAATGCTTGCAAATAGGATAGGTTTAGGCTTGATTATGCTCCTTTCTGGTTCATTCCTGCAATTAATACAAGACAAACCAAAGTAGACTATTCGAGGGCATTTGTAGCTAGTCGCCACATAAATAACACAGAAATGGGTGTAAATATAGGGTAAAAACCATATATAAAATGCACGCATCAAATCTCCCTAAACCAAACCTTTGCTTGTCCCCAAGCAAACTATAAATGCAACTAAATACAACTAGTGGAACGGGACCAACTTACCAGCTACAAATTGTCCACCCAAACCGATTTAATGCAACAAATAACAAAGTAGCAAAGGGTCAAATGCAAACGAGTTAAATCAATGTTTTAAACTACTGAACCGTTGACCTTGCAAGACTTATATATATCGAATTCTCACGGGTCGCTCAGCACATAAATTAAGCACAAGGTGAGTATAATTGTATGAGATAGAAGGAAATAGAGATGCTCACCTAACTCGACCTATAAGAACATGCATGCAGCTAACATGAAACTGATTTCTACCGACCGTACATATGCATTCCAACCAATCAGGACCAAGACACACGCCGAGGACTTACATATAATGTGAGGTGAGGTAATTGGGTAAGAAGGGGCAAAATAGATTTGGATAAGTGGAGGTAAGGCTAAGCTAGTACAACCATAACCAAATAATCAACTCATTCCGCTTCACTACTCAATACAAAACGTAAAACCGTGCTATTCTGGCAAAACATCACTCACACCATCAACAAACTCCCCATGAGAAGTAATGATAAGCATGGGAGTCATAACAACAACTTTTTCACACGATTCTCTTTTTTTCTTCTTCATCATTCAGCTTTCTTTCATCATTTTTCATTTTTTTCATTTTTTTTCCAATATTTTTCATTTCACTTTTCTTCTTTTTCATTCATGCTACCAACTTCAAATCTCTCAAAGCGAACCAAATTTGACAAGGATAAAAGCATACCCACAAAAACCACCCACTAGCTTGACAGGGCAGGCTAAATTTTGGATGTAGTTGGGGGGGGGGGTGTCAAAAGGCAAATTTGGCTAATGTGAAGTTAACGGGTAGTAATGAAAGAAGGGTTGTAAGTTACCTCTCTACGTGTGTTACCACCGCAAACCGAATGCATACAGGTACTAAGAAAAGAGCGTCATGCATGTGCAATTTGATGTTACATGTCTTATAAGGAGTACTACTCACATCCTAAATGAAACCGGTCATGAATGTCACCAGTTTAATCAGCTCTAAATCTTAGAATGTAAATGTAGTTTGCCAATATTAGAGTCAAGTCTATTCGTTCAGATAGGTTTAAAAAAAAAAACTCGTAGATTATGCAATTAACCATGCCAACAAAAATGTTAAAAATGTGCAAGGCAAAGGTAAAAGACTCAATGTAGCACAAAAGTCATAGCGTTTCGACTCAACCTAAATGCAAAAAGTAAACGTGGAAAATTTTTGATTTTCCGAAAAATTTTCAACTTTTAGATTTTTGTAATTTTTAAGAAAAAAAAACAATGCATGATAAACGTGCAAAAGGAAATGCAATAAAAACAGTATGCAGACACAGATATGGATGCATGTCATTTCCCCAAACTAAACCGTCCAATGCCCTCATTATACTCAAAAATAGGGAAAGGAAATGCAAACTGAAAAGAAAAATGTAGCTTCCGAAAACTTACAAGATAGTCGTGAAGTAGACCTCCCTAAACCAGCCAGTAACACGGGAGTTCGCAAATAGCCCCATAACATTGCAGCACGCGTGTTAAATCAAAAGAACTCGATCAAGAGAATAGAGTGCTCTATCGAATAAAGTGGGACAACGGAAGGGTTCGATCGAGAGACCAGTGTACTCGATCGAGAGGTCAAATATGCAGGTTGCTCGATCGAGTGATGGAAGTACTCGATCGAGAGAAATGGGTAGCAAAAGTGCTCGATCGAGAGCAAGAAGTACTCGATCGAGGGATCCCCATGACGTACCTGCAAGCACGAAACAAACGGCCTACATAGCTAACAAAACAAGTCCAAATGTTCCAATCTATCGTCTGTAAAACTAGCAACTAAAGCACGCGAAACTAACTAAAAGTTTAAAGCAAAGTACAACGAATTACAAGCCGGGTTGCCTCCCAGATAGCGCAGGTTAAAGAGGTCCCGCACGACCTTTTGGCCTCAGTTTTCTTGCTCGTCCAGATGGTCGAAGTAGAACACTTCGACATTGCCAACATAATCGTCTGCTCTATAGTAATGCTTCACATGATGGCCATTCACTTTAAATCTTCTACCATCGGGATGCTCTATCTAAATGGAGCCAAACTTAGTGACAGCTGTCACTATGTAGGGGCCACTCCACCTGGATTTCAGCTTACCAGGAAACAAGCGCAGTCGGGCATTAAACAGCAGCACCTTCTGCCCGACTTGAAATTCTCGCGGTATGATTCTTTTATCGTGCCACCTCTTTGTTTTCTCCTTGTAGATGCGCGCACTGTCGTAAGCATTTAGCCTAAACTCTTCTAATTCATCTAGCTGTAACAAACGGTTCTCACCACACAATTTAGAAGCATAGTTCAATTCACGAATAGCCCACCAAGCTTTGCACTCTAGTTTAACAGGTAAATGACAAGACTTCCCATAAACCAACCGATACGGTGATGCACCAATCAGTGTTTTAAAGGCAGTCCGATATGCCCATAATGTGTCATTCAATTTTAGACTCCAATCCTTCCGTTATTTAGAAACAACTGATACCCGTCGTTGTGAGTACCAAAGATAAAATTTATAAACTCCTATTAAGACTAACCTAGGCTAGTGGTAACAGGGTCGATCCACAAGGAGGCAGTTGTAAACTTTAGTTGGTTAACGTTCAGTCTGAGGTAACTATTATGGGGGTTGATTTGAATTGGTCTATAACTAATAACAATAAGAAGAAAATAAACTAAAGATATGATTTAAACAGATAAAAGAAAGGTACTAGGATGTTCGGGTCATTATAGCTTCGGCGGCAGCAAACTAAGTCGGTCTGAATCAAACACAGGTAAGGCGGGAAATAAGAGGTCCTCTCGGTCCACTCCTAACAAATAGCATCTCTCGATCTCGCTATAGGTCCCTAATGTCACTAATACTAACTTTCGTCCTGAAAAGTGACTAATGGTCTAAACTATACCTATCTTTCGATCTTAGCACAGTTTAGTCGAATTAATTGATGGTCAAATAACTTTCCCTATCTTTCGATCTAATGGGTCAGTCACAAAATAGGTATCTAACTGGTCGCATGCATTCGATTTGTTAAATACAAGATTAAAGACAATTAAAACGAGGGATAACCTTACAAGGTCAGTCGATCGACCAACAAGGTCAGTCGATCGACTGACACGCGGGTTCAGGCCGTGTCTAATCTAATGCCTCCTATGCCATAAATCGCCTACATCCTAGCACTAAAGATTTAGCTACTCATGCTAAAGATGAAGACAACAATGAAACTAATAATAACTACTGAATTCATGCTTTAAAATAAATAACAACGATGATAAAACGATAATTGGCTTTGGGGCACTTAACTATCAAACCTATACTAACAATAAAAGCAAAACAATAAACTCAATACTAGGGCAGAAGAAATACCGAGATTCAAGAGGAAAGATTAAGAACAATGGCAGAATTTCCAATGCTAAAGTTGATAACCCAAAACCCTAACTCGGGAATAAGCTAAATTATTGTGATGTGAAACTTAATGTATTCTACGATATATTATTCGATATCAAAACTAGATCTTTGGTGTTACGTTATATAGCAATCAACGCAACAACCTCTTTCTAAAACCTAAACTTCACGGGCTTTCTAAATCTCGTGCGGAATCGAAATCGTCGATCGACTAAAGATCTTTGGTCGATCGATCGCTCCTCAACAACGATAGCTTCGAAACCGAGCCTTGGTCGATCGATCGACTAGGTTGGTCGGTCGGCGCTAAGCTGCTACTTGACTTCTTTTAACTCGTGGACTTGTCTTTCGGGCCTTAAATTGCGCACCAAGCTCGTTCTTTAAGCAATTCCTTTGCGTCATTTGCAATGCAGATTACTCGGGGACGGATTTGGCTCGATTTCCGCTGAATTCTTCACATTTATGCAATAAAGTACAAAAACACGAAAGTAGAGGAAAATAGGGAAATATAGGCATATATTGCACATTTGAGCTACGAAATGCGTGTAGAATACATGTGAAACATCATATTTTAGACACGCATCAAATCTCCCCAAACCAAACCTTGCTTGTCCCCAAGCAAGAACTAGACTCGATCTAATGACCTAATGGAACGAGTTCAATCTCAGAGCGAAATGCAAACTGTAGGGCCCGAACCAATTTAATGCACAACCAACAATCAATTAGTAATGTGAATCATGCAAACGAATTATAAAGTCGTTAAAAGGCTGCTGAACCGTTGACTGTAGAGATTTATCAAATTGGACTCTCGCGGGTCGCTCAAATCACTCAATTAAGCACAGGTGATATAAATGTAAGATAGAAAGAATTAATTTTGTAGTGACCCTCACCTAACTACGACCTATGAGGACATGCCAGCAATAAAATATGAAAACGACCTCTACAACCGTACATATGCATTCCAACCGAACAGATGACCAATGACACATGCCGAGGTATATATGGGATATGTGAGGTATGGGTAAGAAGAGGCAAAACATTTTATGGTAAAGTGGAGGTACAGGTGATCAAGCTAGTACCAAAACGGAACCAAAGGACAATATCCAACTTCTTTCTCATAATCAAGTGAAACGGTGCTATAGCAAGCACAAAACTCACAATCTCCAAACTAACAGTAATCAAGTAACTCCCCATAAGATATAAATGAAATATGGGAGCAAAAATCGCCAAAAGATAAGGATTAAATTATGCGAATTGATTTTCTTTTCGAATCACAGTCGATCGACCAAAAGGAACAGTCGATCGACCCATTTGAACAGTACAGAACCTCTTTTCTTTTTCGAATCATTTTTTTTTTCATCTTCTTTTTTTTTTTCTTTTTTTTTTCTTTCTTTCCTTTTTCTTTCATTTCATTTCCCAACTATCGTCTCAACAGAGCATATGCTACCAAAAACTGAGTAACAATCCCGAAAACACAGACTACTAGCTTGACAAGGGACAGGCTATGTGTAGGATGTAGTAAATAGGACAAAAAGGATATTTTTGGCATAGTGAAGCTTATGGGTAAAATGAGAAAAGGAAACCTCTACCACATGTGTCAACTAACCACAAACCGAATGCATGCAGGTATTAAGTAGATCAAATTCATATTCATGCAAATTAAGGAAACATGTCTCATAAGGAGAACTACTCACATTCCTAAATGAACTGGTCATGAATGTCACCGATTATAGGCTCTAAAAACTCAGAAAATATGATGTAGCTTGCCAATTTTCAAAGTCAAGTCTCAAGTTCAGCAAATAATTCAACGAAAACTCGTAGGTATGCATTTATGATTCTACTAATAACATGTAAGTCAAGCAAGGCTCAGGCAAAACAGGTGCAAATGCAAAATCATCCTTGAAATACTACCGTTCCGACTCGACCTATATGCTAAAATAAACGTGCATTTTATGGAAATTTTTGAAATTTTTCAATTTTTATTTGAATTTTTGATATATGTGAAAATGAAATAAACAATGCAAACCAAAATTTAAACGTGAATGCAAACAAATGAGTGAAGTGCGACGCAAAACCCTTCCCCAAACCAAATCGCACAATGTCCCCATTGTGCAAAATCATATAATGAAAGCAAAGAGAAATGGGAATTTGCGAGAAAAGGGAAATAAAAACACAATGACAGAAAGTAAAGACTTGGGAACTCACAAGACTTTAAGCGCCGCAAAGGAAACCTCCCCAAACCAGCGTGAGCTAGGAGGTTTCGGTAGCCAGCAGTGCTACCAACAAGAGTGCCTGAAAGACAGAAAACACCACGCATAAGACCGAAGAAAACAATTTTGAAGCGTAGAGATTGTGCACTAATGAGACAAAAGAAGAAATAGATAATTCGACGGAAAATAAAGCGGAGTAGAAAACTCCCTTAGGTCCGCATATCGACCAAACACAGCAGGGGAGAGGTCGTGAACGCATATAGCAGCAGCAGTGGTCGATCGACCTAAAGAGGCAGTCGATCGACCAGGTGGTTGTGAACAGTAGCTCCTGTAACCCGCAATTCAGTCGATCGACCAATGGTGCCAGTCGATCGACTGAAAACACTGCTGCAGTGTCTTATTTCTTCGTAATTGCTCAATGATTTGAGCTAATAAGCTCTAAATACCTGCAAATGCACAATAGTACGCGCCCAAAATTGCGCAAAACCCAGAACGAAGTCTAAAACACTTGAAAATTCTAAGCAAACGAAATAAAGGCGAAGTTTTCGCACACAAAAGCAATAGAAAATAGTTCGAAAGCAATAAAATGAAGTTTATAACGAACGTGATCAACTAATAGTTGATCAAAAAGGACCACGGTATGGCCCACTTCGTTGGCTTCTGGCTACTGGAGGTAGCCTCAATGGTGCTCATATTATCAGTTGCACCTTTCTTGGCTTCGACAGCCGGAGAACTCAGCTGATCAGCTTCGTCATCTCCCCAATCAAGGACTCCCTCGGAATCATCGGAATCCAAATCAGCCCATCTCACCTTGGCTGGCTCATCTTCCACTTCCTCATCAGTCCCATAGCTTAGGCATCCAAGACCTCCTATTTGAACGATAGGCTTTGTCGCAGCTGGAGTATCCAACGGCTCTTTCTTCCCCAAACCAGCTCCTGCATTATCTAAAATAACAGATTCTTCCTCCTTCTTGCTCCCAATCTGGGGCGGAGGGGTTAATACAGCAGTAGTAATAGGGACAGGCGATTCAGGAAGCACAAAGTACGATCTCTTTTCAGAGACCGTATTACAAGTAACTGGCCACATGGCGTCCTTCTTTTTAGCAGGTTGGGCAAAAATGATAGAGTGTTTCCCAACCTTGAAGGTCAAGGTTCCTAAACCGACGTCAATAACTGCACCAGCAGTGTGCAGAAATGGCCTACCCAAAATGATGGGAATATGGTCATCCTCAGGCATATCAAGGACAACAAAGTCAACAGGGAAGAAAAACTTCCCTATCTGGACGGGTATGTCCTCTAGGACTCCTATTGGCTCGACCGCAGATCGGTCAGCCATCTGAACTGTCATCTCTGTGATAGCAAACCGGGTCAACTTGAGTTTCTTAGCTAAACTCAAGGGCATGACACTTATACTGGCCCCTAAGTCACACAATGCCTTCTCAATTGAGAAGGTACCTATTTTGCAAGGGACAGAAAAGCTGCCCGGGTCCTCTAACTTAAGGGGCGCAGTGTGAGACAGATAAGAACAAGACTCCTTGGTGAGTGCGACAGTGTGCACTGTTTTAAGTGACCGCTTTTTTGACAACAGTTGTTTCATAAATTTAGTGTATGCGGGTACTTGGTTAACTAACTCAAGGAAGGGGACTTGCACATTCAAACTACGGATAACTTTCTCAAACTTATTGAAAGATACCTGTTCTTTGGTCGGCACGAGTCTCTCCGGATATGGGGCTGTAAGGAGCACCTTAGCCCTCTCTTCTAAGTCGCGTGTGCCGGTATCCTTGGACTTAGGCTGAAAGTCCGTCACTTTCTCTTTGTTGAAGCTAGATCCCTCCTCAGACCGTCTCAAATGAGACCCATTGACCGTCATTGGATCGAACTTGAGCGGGATCGACCCATCAGCACTCGGGTCTGCCCCTAAAATCTTCGGGACTGTAGTACCCCGAAACAAGTGATCTCGTAGATTAGTTGGCATTAAAGGACGAAACTCTTCAACATCAGCAGTGATATTGGTCGATCGACCTCCCTCCTCAGTCGATCGACTGGGTTGCACAGTTCCAGAAGCTCCTGGAACCCGTGTTTCAGTCGATCGACTAGGTATATCAGTCGATCGACTGATTTTCCTAGCATACGTCTTTTTCTTTGAATTGTTCGTTGAAGCTTTCTCTTGGCTTGTTTCTGGCTCATCTTTCTCGACAGCATCCTCAACCATGGCAGGACCATCAAGGGTGGACCCGCTCCTCAAGGTGATGGCATTTAGGGTCTCCTTTTGTTCGGGTTGAGTGGGTAAGTGTCCGGGAGCTCGAGTGTGCTTTTTCTAGCCCAGTTGAGCAATTTGGCTCTCAAGTAACTTCATCCCGGCCTCTCTTGCTTGGGACTCCTTTAGCAACAGATTCTTAAGCTCGGAGAACTCAGAGTTTTGTGATTGTTGTTGTTGCGGCACATAAGGAGGCTTCTGGTATTGCTGTTGCTTTTGATGAGGCGGCACATATGGTTGTTGCTGTGGCGGAGGTTGAGTTGGGTTTTGGACATTCTGGCTCCTCCAACTCAAGTTCGGATGCGGTGGCTCGTAGTAGGTGTTGTTCTGCCTATAGTGTTGAAAGGCAGCACAAGATTCAAAGGGGCTAGGGCAATTTTTCGAGACATGGCCCTCAACTCCACACCTTTCACAGACGAAGGGACCGTCTGACACGGCATTAACTTGGTATATCCCACCTTTAGAAACTCCCCTAGCTCATACTTGTCAAATCTTGCGGTGAGAGCCTCAAGCGCAGCAACAGAAGAGGACTCAGCAGCTCTTCTCTGGTTCCCTCTCGAATTCCCATACTCGGCCTTGTGGGTAGCTAGATCGTCAATGATCTTCCACCCCTTGGTTGCTCCCAAATTTTCAAATGATCTTCCATTGGCGCACATCCAAAATGGCTCTCTGATCATCGTACAACCCATTGTAGAAATGATTGCACAAACTCCACTTAGCAAACCCATGGTGCGGTATGGTTCGCACCAACTTCTTGAATCGGACCCATGCCTCATGGAAATTTTCATCTGGCCCTTGCTTAAAACCCGTGATTTGGGCTCTAATAGCGATCGTTCTTGAAGCAGAGAAGTACTTCTTGTAGAACGCCAATGCCAATGTATTCCAATCGGTGATCTCTGGCGGCTCGGTCCGTATCTCTATACCATTCCCTTGCAAAGATCGCGAAGGAGAAGATGAACATTGTCTCCATGATCCGGTCCCGGGTCACGCCGGTGGTGGGGGAATGGAGCAGCGATAGTCTATGAAGGTCTCCATGTGCTTAGCTGCATCTTCGTTTGCAGCTCCCCCAAACTGATTTCTCTCAACCATAGTGATGTAGGCGGGCTTTGGTTCGAATTTTCCGGCATCTCCGTGGTTCGAACCCCTTGTATAAGTTGTCGGTGTCGGCTCGGAAAAACTAGCTATACTTGCCTCCTCGGCCATGACTGGAATTTCGGGAAAATAAATCGTTTGGTGAAGAGGTGGGTGAAGACTGTTGGTCTTCCTCAAACAGATCGTGCTCGAGATAGCTTGACAGAGTACTCGGCTCTTCCTCTCGTCGACAATATCCTTCGTGCTCGTCTCAACCCGCGCAAAGATTTCTCTATCTCGAGTCAAATGGTAATAATTCTCCACCCCGTGACTGCGCATAAGATGAAACTACAACAAGAATATAAGAAAAGTTTAAGGAACAAAAGTCCCTTAAACGAGAAAGACGAAAATAAAAACAACTAAAATTAGGACTATTGCCTCCCCAAGAACGGCGCCAAAATTTGATACCCGTCGTTGTGAGTACCAAAGATAAAATTTATAAACTCCTATTAAGACTAACCTAGGCTAGTGGTAACAGGGTCGATCCACAAGGAGGCGATTGTAAACTTTAGTTGGTTAACGTTCAGTCTGAGGTAACTATTATGGGGGTTGATTTGAATTGGTCTATAACTAATAACAATAAGAAGAAAATAAACTAAAGATATGATTTAAACAGATAAAAGAAAGGTACTAGGATGTTCGGGTCATTATAGCTTCTAAGCGTGACAAACTAAGTCGATCTGAATCAAACACGGGTAAGGCGGGAAATAAGAGGTCCTCTCGGTCCACTCCTAACAAATAGCATCTCTCGATCTCGCTATAGGTCCCTAATGTCACTAATACTAACTTTCGTCCTGAAAAGTGACTAATGGTCTAAACTATACCTATCTTTCGATCTTAGCACAGTTTAGTCGAATTAATTGATGGTCAAATAACTTTCCCTATCTTTCGATCTAATGGGTCGATCAAAAATAGGTATCTAACTGGTCGCATGCATTCGATTTGTTAAATACAAGATTAAAGACAATTAAAACGAGGGATAACCTCACAAGGTCAGTCGATCGACCAACAAGGTCAGTCGATCGACTGACACGCGGGTTCAGGCCGTGTCTAATCTAATGCCGCCTATGCCATAAATCGCCTACATCCTAGCACTAAAGATTTAGCTACTCATGCTAAAGATGAAGACAACAATGAAACTAATAATAACTACTGAATTCATGCTTTAAAATAAATAACAACAATGATAAAACGATAATTGGCTTTGGGGCACTTAACTATCAAACCTATACTAACAATAAAAGCAAAACAATAAACTCAATACTAGGGCAGAAGAAATACCGAGATTCAAGAGGAAAGATTAAGAACAATGGCAGAATTTCCAATGCTAAAGTTGATAACCCAAAACCCTAACTCGGGAATAAGCTAAATTATTGTGATGTGAAACTTAATGTATTCTTTGATATATTATTCGATATCAAAACTAGATGCTGGTGTTACGTTATATAGCAATCAACGCAACAACCTCTTTCTAAAACCTAAACTTCACGGGCTTTCTAAATCTCGTCTGGAATCGAAATCGTCGATCGACTAAAGATCTTTGGTCGATCGATCGCTCCTCAACAACAGTAGCTTCGAAACCGAGGCCTGGTCGATCGATCGACTGGTTAGGTTGGTCGGTCGATCGACCGGCTAAGCTGCTACTTGACTTCTTTTAACTCGTGGACTTGTCTTTCGGGCCTTAAATTGCGCACCAAGCTCGTTCTTTAAGCAATTCCTTTGCGTCATTTGCAATGCAGATTACTCGGGGACGGATTTGGCTCGATTTCCGCTCAATTCTTCACATTTCTGCAATAAAGTACAAAAACACGAAAGTAGAGGAAAATAGGGAAATATAGGCATATATTGCACATTTGAGCTCTGAAATGCGTGTAGAATACAGTGTGAAACATCATATTTTAGACACGCATCAACAACTTTGCCAAAATCTCTTTTAGTTCCCTATTAGAGACCTCAACCTGCCCACTGGTGTAACACCCCGATTATCCGGCCAAGATAATTGGAGCGTTACCATCTTGGTTTCCCGAGGTAGTGTTTCAAATTTCAATTAAAGAACATTTATTATAAATATAATGTTAATGAATTACATAAATATAAACAAATGAGTGAATGAAATACAAATTACAAGTAGACTACCATCTATGTCATTTATGCTATGCTACTCGACTCCGAGTCCAAGGTGCGGCCCAAATCCCGATCACGTCAACAAACAAAACCTGTACTTAACCTGCTCCCCATATGACCAAAGAATATCATATGGATCGACACAGGCTACCCAAAGATAGGTGACAATTACACAGACACAACAAACGTCAGTAACGATAAAAGAAAGTGTGACACGACTCAAGTGCGTGAGTCTACGACATGACCATGATATGAATGACACACAATTATCCAACCGTCATGCCGGTACCGGGACACGCCCAGACGTACCTACAACCACTGGTGCCAGGAACACGTCCACGACACCGCACCCACACAAGGTACTCCGAACATGTCGGTGGTACCGGGCCAAGATCGACTCGGGTCCCCTGCGAGACGTCGTGTCTCACTCACACACGTCCCTCCAAGACTCAAGTCATTAATGTGCACATTCCTATTGGGGTGGGAAACCCAATAGGCGACTCAAGCGGAAGACGGTCTCCCAACCGTCTTCCGTCTCCATAGAACAAGTAACCAACCAACACCGCAATATCCTCCAATATACATGACAAATACAATAAATGCAAGATACCGTATAACATGCCAATTACCGACTCATTAAATGCAATTACTGACAACCACCCATTTAACAAATAGACATATTATCGAAACTGTGTAGGATAAACCTACCTTTTCGCAAGCTCCATAAGCAAACCCGATCAAATAATAATTCCACTTCATAAAACCGTCACCTAATTAAAGTAATGAAATATATTTAATTACTAATTAATCTAATTAAATTAAATACTAATTAATTAATTAAATATAAACCCGTCTTAATTAAACTATTCAAATCCCGACTCATACCCGTTATTTAATTATTAAATCCCGTCTTAAACTCTAATTAAATTAAATATATAGATAAATAAAAAAAACATCGTCTTAAAGCTATACAAATTCCGTCTTACAACTACCGGAACCACCACCATGGCTCACCACCGTGGGCCACCTTCGCCCACCTTCGACCATGGTGGTCGGCCGCCACCACAGCCGCCCAAGGCAGTAGCCACGAGGCCACCACCAGCCGCCAATAACAAGCAACAACAGCAAGCAACACCGAACAACAACACCAACACCACACATGACACTCTCCCTTTAACACCACCATACAAACACCACCGGCCACCATGACTGACACCAGCCATCACCACCGTGTCCCTACCCCTAGTCGACACCAACAAGAACCCACACGACTACTACAGCTCCAAACGCGACAACAACAACAACAATGACAACAACCACAAAACAGTCCGTACAATCCTCCTTTACCACCCATTTTCGACACCTATAACCACCCAATCCGCCATCCAAGAACACCACTAGCTTGTCCTCACTACCCTCGACAAAACCCACCCAATACCACCCCAAGTCAGTCAAGGTTTAAGGGTTAAAAATCTGTCTTAAGATCATCGCATAAAACAGCTATAAACATGTATATATACTCGGTCAAACCCCTAATTGGGTGGTCAACGGGTGGTCAACCGTGGTCTGTGGTGGGTCAAGGCCGAGTCGGGTTAAATAAAATAATATAAAAAACTAGTGTGAGATGGTTTACCTTACGATCTCGAGGCGAAGGGACAAAATCTCCATTTTTCTTCTCATCTCTCTTTTCTCTCTAAAATGGGTGGATATTGTGAGATTGCAAATGGATAAGGGGAGGGTGGAGAAGGTAGCTATTATGGTATAAGTGTATATACATGTATCGTATATCGTATTGCGTATTATTATTATTATTTTTTTTATTTTTTTTATTTTTTTTTATAAAAGGATGCGCGCAACTTTCATTAAATGAAAAACAAAAGTTTACATGAAATTGGTGGGGAGCCAAGAAACAAGCTGGGCTCCCACACCCTTAGCAACAACAAAGCTAAGTCTAGTAAAAATGTAAGCGGCCATCCGAACCCCCGCATCTTGAGCAACCGAGAATTTCTGGATCCGCTTGAGCAAGGCAACAGCATCCGAACCCAACTCCCCAAGTGATGAGAAAGAGAATGAAAGGAAACCATAACCCGCAGCCGCGCACAAATCCCCATACTTAGCACACTTACGCCGAAAGCAAAGATCGAACAACCCGGCCAGGCACAAAATTCGTCATCCCGATCGAGTCAAAGGAGAAGACCCTGGTCAAGTCAACACACACATCACGCCCCGTCCCAAGAATAAAGCGGCAAATCCAGCGGGACGAAGAGAACCCCCATGCCCATCAACCAAACCAACATCAACCTCCTTTCCCGCGAAATACCGGATCTATAGCATATGTCGAAAAGAGTGTCACGGACGAGGTTATCTTGATGTTTAACGCCCACAAGATACCCGACAAGAAACAGCGTGGTCCCCAAAAATATCATCAGCAAAATCCCGAGAGCAAGCTGGACAGGGCCTAGAGACCGTGAATAACGGAACACCCAGACGATACCCAAGCACACTACGGTACGTCCTCCCATTCATAGTCTGACCCAACCCCGAGATAGGAACCACACGCAACCAATCAGAGGAGTGGGAACCCTGCTGAGACTGCTACAAAGCAAGCTGGCGAGG
This sequence comes from Silene latifolia, assembly GCF_048544455.1. NCBI lineage: Eukaryota > Viridiplantae > Streptophyta > Magnoliopsida > Caryophyllales > Caryophyllaceae > Silene > Silene latifolia. Next base: position 376,591,772 of record NC_133538.1, read on the forward strand.
TGTCAAAGACAAAACAGACCCTGAGGCAGTAGCAACCATCGCTAAATAAATTTCTGCCAATTTCTTCATAAGTTTGGGGGCAGCAAATTCACTAGGGTTACCTAAGATACCAGAGCCTGTAGTCGTAGTAAAACCTCGCGCGACATCATCAAAAGCAGGGCCAGCAGCTACAATACCAGAGGGTCCGAGGAGCTTAGCCTGCAAATCAGCAGACTGCTAACGGGACGCAATAAAAGCATAATGTAAAACATCCCCCGCCGCATAGACACCAAGACCACCAAGATGAAAAGGGAAAGTAGCAAGGCGCCACTGCCAATCCCCAAAACCCGGGCCAGACGCGGTGACGATACGTTCCAAGTTAGAACGAAGAGCAGCATCAAAAGGAAGATGGACGGACCCAAAAACACTAGGGGAGCAAGTACGAAGGGAGAAATAGAGCTTAGAAATACCAGTACAAGCTCGAAGTAGAAGCAATTTACATTGCGGGTCCTCAATCCTCGCAACCAAGTCCATTAGCTCAATGGTCTTAGTTACTCTCCTCGCCACAATCTCACTGCCAAAACCAGGGCAAGTAATCTTGTGAGTCCACCCAAAATCGAACACCCCTCGCGGGCCGAGCAATAGAGGGGGAAAACCCCCGAGGAGCCGACTCTGAGGATCCTCAATAGGCCAAAAGACCTCCGTCTTGGAGACATTAAGGTGTAGTCCAAAAAGGGGGCCATCCGCCATAATCAAATCCAAGACCTTCCCCACCTCCAAAGTATCCCCCATAATGGTGCCATCATCCAAGTACCAAGCCTGCATAGTGAGGTCAAAAGTGTCCCGGATTTTGCATACTAAGGGATGCAAAACCAAAGCGAAAAGCAACGGACCCAAAGGATCACCCTGCTGGACTCCCTGACAAGACCACAAGCAATGATCCCCATAAAAAAGACGGGCGGCGGTGGAATAACAAAACTCCACCCAACGGAGAGAACCGGCAACGTCGGCGGACTTCCCGAAGCATGGTCGTGCGATCAACAAGGTTGAACGCATTCTCGAAATCATCCGGTAACATGGAAAGTCCCACCTCAAAGACTTCCGAGCCTCAATGAGCCGGTTCAAGGCATGCAAGATAGCCTCTCCTCCACCGGACACACCCACCCCAAACTGTAAACCAGCAAAATAAGACGACAGAGAAGGACTTACCATAAAAGCACCAACTTTAGAGACAAGCCGTCTCCAGACTGTGCCAACAGCAATAGGATGGACTCTACCACCTGGTTTCACAAGCAGCGTGAGGGGGGGCGCTGGCTACTCTCCCAAAGCAAGAGGGCACCTACCCTCAATAAAAAGATTAACCACCCTAGTAATAGAAGTGATCAACTCATCAGAAATAGCCACAGCAGCGCCACTCAAACAATCCATAAGGTGCTGGGCACGAAAACCATCCCTCCCACAAGAAGTACCACGAGGGAAACTCCAAATCATCTCCAAAACCACTGACGCAGAGGCAACTAGAGGATGATGATCCCTAGACAAAGGAGGCAATGAAGGAGGTGAGGCGATATGATGCTTCTCACGCAGGGCCACAAGAGTGGCATCGGAGTAGGGGGCGACACCAAATGAAGAAAGCACCCGAACATCAGCAGTATAATGACCATCAGAAATCTTCCGCCGACATTGACGGAGGTTATGCGCACCCAAATCCAGATCCTCCTCCACAATAAACAAAGAAGGACCCTCATCAAAACACTCCTGCAACAGCTGCAACCCGCCCCCCCCCCCAGGTACCCCCCCAAGCAAGGATAGCCCTAGCAATACTCGCCTCCTAACGCAGGCGTCGAATAGCCGTCCTACACTCAACATTACTCCGAGGAGCGAAAGTCTTAAGCAGACACAACGGTAAAACAAGCAACCTAATCCAGCGGGAGAGATCACTAGGGGAATATTGTGGGAAATAATCTATATACTTCCCTTAAAATGAAGGATTATAACGAATTTAATGATGACGATCACTAGTCATAAATTAAAATACATAAACAAAAGTAAAAGATTCAGAATTAACCTTCGGTCCTACCAAATACGGCCTAAGAACAATATCAAAATAGATATTCTCCTATCAGTTGCACCCAAGATGCTCCGAGAAATGCCCTTGATTTTGCTAGAATCGATCCAAAAATTAAAATAATTTTTAGGTTTTCTTTGTGTTTTCCGATGAGAGAGGAGGCAAAAATGAAAAATGAATTAGGTCAGAAAATCCTCTCCCTCACTCACCTATAAACCGTGTATAGGAATGAATTAGGGTAGGCTTTCCTTTTCTATTTTTCTCGGCCCATAACCGAAATAAGGAGTATTCTTTCCTTATTTTTGGTTATTCCAAAAATGTATAAAATATGTTAAATTATCATCTAGTGAGGATCGAACCCATGACCTCTTGGTTTGTGTACCCTCACTATTACCACTATGACACATTCAACTTGTTGATATTAAATATAACCGATTACATTTAATTACGAATTAACAGATTAATTCGTCCAAGCTAACATTACATACATTTAATTAAATATAATTTATTATATTTAATTTACGAATTCACAGTTAATTCGTCTCAACTAATATTATTTAATCTTCATTAAATAATTGTCTCATCAACACATTGACTAACTGTTTAGTCATATTAGGCATCAATGTGATCATATTTCTATAACCACATCTCTCAAACACATCCTATCGGTGTGACCTTTAGGGACCAGTTGATCACCGCCATCTGTATGATAATAACGTCAAACTTTCTAGCAAGCCAACCGTTATTAGGTAAACATTAATCAACTGATTAAATATATGAAGTATACCCTTGTGAACCTGTAAGAGATTTACAAATGTTATCACACTAATTTGTGGAGGACACAAGCTCAAACAAACTCCCACTTGTCCTCACAAGTGTATGTGCGATAACCGATTCTCATATCCTAAAATTTCTCCCACTCAATGTAAAACAATTTGCAAATCCGTATTCACAAAGGTCGTATTTTACAAGCGATCAATATCAAGAGTGGTTTCCCCGACTAGAGAGTAACTTAGCTGATAAACGAATCAACATTCGAGCATGGCCATGCATTTCGATTCAACTCCTCGAGTGGCCCCGAGAAATAACTATACCTGATAAGGGTTGGATATTTTCCTCAACTCGAATCCTGCAGATGTAAGCACGAGTATGAAATGACCCGGAAAAAATCTACTTAGCCTCCGATTCACGGCAGACCGTGAGAAAGAAACCAAAGTTCCCCCAAAATCGCCTTAATCTCAAGAGACAGTCGATAGTCAAAAGAATCGACTCTAGGAACACAATGGATGTCCTATCCACGATCTGGCACCGAATGTTATTAAACATTTAGGACTCCATTACGTTGTCACAAAAAAATTGTCCTATGAGGTATCGTTATAATCTCGCATCTGTGATCGATCAGTCAACCGTTTGACTTATGGCTCGTTGAACCCACCATCAATCGACTGCACAATATAATAGCCGGAGTTATCAGCTCACATTGGCGATTACGGACCAAAACAAATATAATGTAATTCAGTTCACTTTGTGGCGTTCAATGTTATCAGTACAATCCACATGAAAAAACAAAATATTATATATAAAACGATGAAGTTATAAATAGTAGATTTGAAAAAAATGTATCAAATCCATAATCAAGTACTACAACTCAGGAACGCGTTTAATTCCCATGGAATTAACGTGCCCTACATGCTTATCATAATTCAACGGTTTAGTGAGAGGATCCGCGATGTTATCATCCGTCGCAATCTTGTCTATCACTATCTCCTCTTGCTCCACGTAATCACGGACCAGGTGAGCTTTCCGATGTACATGTATAGATTTGTTGCTAGACTTTGGCTCCTTAGCCTGGAAGATGGCACCTCTATTGTCACAATAGATGGTGATCAGGTCATTCGAACTAGGAACTACTGTAAGTCCTTGTAAGAATTGACGCATCCATATCGCTTCCTTTGCTGCCTCCGAAGCGGCATAGTACTCGGACTCAGTAGTAGAATCTACTACAACACTCTGTTTGGAACTCTTCCAGCTGACCGCAGCAGCATTAAGAGTGAAGACGAACCCGGACTGAGATTTTGAATCATCTCGATCCGTTTGGAAGCTAGCATCTGCGTAACCGATTGCGCATAGCTTAGAATCGTCTCCATAAGTCAATACCCAATCCTTAGTCCTCCGTAGGTACTTGAGGATGTTTTTAACAGCTATCCAGTGTGTTTCACCTGGAGTCTTTTGGTCTTGACTCGTCATACTCAATGCATATGCCACGTCTGGACGTGTGCATATCATGGCATACATGATCGATCCTATTGCAGATGCATAAGGAACACGACTCATGCGCTCAATCCCTTCAGGCGTCGTGGGTGATTGAGACTTGCTCAACTGCATCCCAGTCGTCATTGGAAGGTTCCCCTTCTTGGAGTTGGTCATGCTGAACTTCTCAAGAATCTTATCCAAATAAGACTCCTGACTAAGTGATAACGTCCGTCGTGATTTATCTCGGTAGATACGGATTCGCAAAATGCGTTGTGCCTGACCCAGATCTTTCATCTGGAAATGGTTCTTCAACCATTCTTTAACCGAAGATAGGAGAGGAATGTCATTCCCAATCAGGAGTATGTCATCGACATACAATATCAAGAATACAATCTTGCTCCCACTCGACTTGATATATAAGCATGGTTCCTCGCCGATCGAGTGAAACCATACTCTTTTATCACTTGGTCGAAACGATGATTCCAACTCCGAGAAGCTTACTTAAGTCCATAGATGGAACACTTAAGCTTGCATACTTTCTTAGGATGTTCAGGATCTATGAAACCTTCGGTTTGCACCATGTACAACTCTTCCTCCAAATAACCGTTTAAGAAGGCGGTTTTCACCTCCATTTGCCAAATCTCATAATCATGAAATGCGGCAATCGCTAAGATTATCCGAATGGAACGTAGCATGACTACAGGTGCAAAAATCTCATCATAGTGCAATCCATGCACTTGAGTGAAACCTTTTGCCACAAGTCGTGCCTTATAGGTATCTGGTTGCGCGTCTACAAAACGCTTTATCTTGTAAAGCCATTTGCACTGTAGAGGTTTTACCTTATTAGGTAAATCAACTAGATCCCACACGTCATTCTCATACATGGAGTCCATCTCGGATTGCATGGCTTCGAGCCATAGCTTTGAGTCGGAACAGGTCATAACACCTTTATAGGTAACGGGTTCATTACTCTCTAGGAGTAAAACGTCATTCTCCTCGACCATACCAATGTATCTGTCCGGAGGATGAGAGACTCTACCCGGCCTCCTAGGTTCCTCAGGAATATTAACCGTATCAATAGTTGGAGGAACAATTTCCTCCATCCGTTCCTCGGTTGTTGGTTCTGGAATCTCCGACAGCTCGAAGGTTCTATTACTTGTCTTGTTCTCGAGAAATTCTTTCTCTAAGAACGTCGCACTAGCCGCAACAAAAACTCGATGTTCGGTCGGCGAATAGAAGTAATGACCAAATGTTCCTTTTGGATAACCTATAAAGTATGTCTTGACCGATCACGGGCCGAGCTTATCCTCGTGTCTCCACTTGACATAAGCCTCGCAGCCCCAAACCCGAATACAGGACAAGTTAGGGACCGTTCCCTTCCACATTTCATATGGAGTCTTGTCGACAGCTTTAGACGGACTTCGGTTAAGTATAAGAGCAGCTGACAAAAGAGCAAAACCCCATAATGAATCAGGCACTACCGTGTGACTCATCATGGATCGAACCATATCAAGTAAGGTTCGATTTCTCCGTTCGGACACACCATTTAATTGAGGTGTTCCAGGTGGAGTTAACTGCAAACGATTCCACGATCTTTCAGGTGTTGATCAAACTCATTTGAAAGATATTCGCCACCCGATCGAACGGAGTGCTTTAATCTTTCTACCCAGTTGGTTCTGTACCTGTTCGTATTCCTTGAATTTCTCAAAGGACTCACTTTTATGCTTCATTAAGTAGACATATCCGTATCTACTCAAATCGTCCGTGAAAGTGATAAAATATCTATAGCCATCTCTAGCGGTAATTGACATAGGTCCACATACGTCCGTATGTATGAGTCCTAATAGGTCACTAGCGCGCATTGGAACACCTTTGAAGGAAATTCGAGTCATCTTGCCAATGAGACATGATTCACACGTGCCATATGTAGAAAAATCGAATGCGGGAATAGTCCCATTATCGACGAGTTTCTTCACACGTTTCTCATTTATGTGTCCCATTCGACAATGCAATAGATAGGTTTAATCTTTGTCACCAACCTTTAATTTCTTATTATTCACGTGTAATACTTCCGTGGTTTGATCTAATATATAAATTCCATTCATGGAAACTGCTTTGCCATAAATCATTTCATTAAAAGAGAAAATACAGCTATTATCCTTTATTGAAAATGCAAAACCGTCTTTAGCAAGTACGGAAACAGAAATAATGTTCTTAGACAAACTGGGTACATATTAACAGTTATTTAAAAATAACTCAAAACCACTAGGGAGTTGGATTACATATGTTCCCTTCGAGACAGCAGCAACTCGTGCTCCATTCCCGACATGCAGGTCCACATCACCTTTTTCGAGAGGTATGATGTTCTTTAGGCCCTGCAAATGATTACACAGAAGAGAACCACAACCAGTATCTAGTACCCAAGTTCCGAAACTTGCATGGTTAATCTCAATCATATGAATATAAGATGACATACCAACAGGAACGACGCGGCCTGCTTTAATGTCCTCACGGTAGACGGGACAGTTCCTCCTCCAATGTCCAGTCTTGTGACAATGGTGGCACTCTATGTCACCGCCCTTGCTCTTTGCCTTGCCCTGTGAGCCACTAGTCTCACCAGGCGCACTCTTACCGTTTCCTGGCTTCTTAAACTTTGGCTTACCTACAGCTAGGTCGCCATGAGCCTTGCCCTTACCTTTACCCTTGTTGTAAGTCGTGAGAACATCCTGCTTCATGCTCCCACTCAATTTCATATCCTTCTCGGTCTGTACGAGAAGGGAGTGTAGCTCATGAGGACTCTTTTTCAAGTCATTCATGTAATAGTTCGCCCTGAAAAGGGCAAAACCATCGTGAAGAGAATGAAGCATTCGGTCAATGACAATGCTCTCACTGATTTTACAATTCAGTGCCTCCAGCTTCTCGACATTCTCAATCATGTGAAGAATGTGTGGGCTAACCGGTTGGCCCTTCTGGAGTTTCGCATCAAAGAAGCGACAGGTATGCTCATATGTAACGATTCTCGGTGCTTTTGAGAACTCGTTAGTGAGCGTAGTGAAAATCTTGTTTGTACTTTGGGCAATGAAGCGTCTCTGCAAATTGGTTTCCATTGTGAAGATGAGTACGTTCTTTATCGCACCCACTTCCATAACGAAATCACTATAAGCGAGTGTCTCGTTGACTCCTGCATTGGGGCCTAGGTTGACCGGTATTGGCTCAGTTAAGTACTTGAGCTTACCGTCAGCAATGGCAGCATTCCGTAGTGCCGCCTCCGAGTCCGCAAAGTTGGACCCATAATTTTTCAGACGTGTGAACTGATTCATCTGGTCCATGAATATTTTCAGCCAGGACGCGCGATCAAGTGTGGCACTAGGCATTGGGATTGCGTTATTTCCAAACCATTTCGTTGTAACAAATTATGAAAAATAATCGTGTTCTACACTGCGAGAAGAAGAATAAAAATAATAAGCATGTGCATCGTTTATATTTTTAAGTCTAATGAACTACTGTCATAACGCGAAGACTCAAAACATTTATACAATTGACCTCCCTCAAGAATTATATAAATGATCCCAAGACTTAATTCTCTGTAAATTGATAAGCTAACCTTTTAGCTAATTCTACCGTTAGAATTCTTGGTCGATAAATTTCTGTAAATTCTATCTTTAGTCCATCATAATCACGATAAATTCTTCGGACTATGATGTTGAGGTAAACTAAGTCAACACAACTACTTACCCAACGTAGAAGGGGTCATATTATGCCTACCGACGAAGAAGGGATTCATAGTTGTTTGCCCTTATAAAGACTAATCTCAATTTCCGTTTTAGAGGAAGATCCCATCAACTTTATTTTAATTCATTTTAAGTGAACTAATATCTAGCATGCGAGAATGAATAAACTAAGGTGATGGCTTAAAGACAGTGACATCTGTATGTCCATTAAAACTAACATACAACCTATATGAGTCAATTTTCATGCATTTTATTAGTAGGTGGTTTGGTTTTAGGCGGAATATGATGCATAAACTAACATGTGAATGAAAAGCAAGAAGAATGAAAAACGTAAAAACAGTAAAAGTCCTAGTGTGGCCTATCCTATCAAAATGAACAATAAATACAAGTTTGGAATCCTCCTTGGACCCGAGAAGCTTGTCTTGATGTTCCATCTTGATCCATGTAGCGGGAGTGAGCTCCAATCTCCATCTTTAGTCTTCTTTTGAAAATTACAATAAATAAAATTTACATATTAAACCTATTTATTACATTCTAATTTCAAAATCCAAAAATTAAAGAAAAATAAAGGAGATTGCAAAAATACGTAAATTAAATTCATAATTTGACTAAGGCCACACTAAGTATTACAACTGATTGCAAAAATACGTAAATTAAATTCATTCAATCGATTCATTCAACAAAAATAAAATATAATGCATCAACTAAAATAAATTAAACATACATGACACAATTTCTTAATTATGTTGATTAATTTATCCAAACCACCTATTTAAATCAAATTAAGTGACAATTCCTCAATTAATCACATTAATTTCAATCTTAATCCATATTAAACTTGTAATATGAATTCTATCCGTCAAAATTTTAAACTGCTTTAAAATAATTCGGTATCTTTAAATTGTGAACTGTTTCACAATAAATAATTGGTCCAAAAACAAAACAAAAACCTTTTTTTTTTTTTTGAGTCTCGGCAAAAAAAACAGATTTTTTTTTTATAATTCAGCTCACGGCCGAAATAAAAAAACAGCCCATCCTCTTTTTTTTTTCTTTTTCGGCAAAGCAACAAACAAAACAGCCCTAAAACAAAACCGATGAAGAAAATGTTTACAATTGCCATTTAGAACATGATTTAGCAAATGAATTAATGAACATGATTAATCTGATATGCTAAAACTATATAGCAAAAACAAGTTCTTGTATCATCGACATGATTATTCCATTTATAATTTAATTTAATCCGAATTAAATCAAGGTATCTACAAATTCATTTTATTATCATCTTAACAGATTAAAACAATAATTTGTATGAATCAAATGGAAATAAATCATCAACAATAAGAGAAAAACGAAAAAAAAATAGACGGTAAAAAATTACCTCACGGCAAAAAAAAACATTCACAGCCGAAACAATTTTTTTTTTCTCTTTTCGAAATTCCTCATTGCTTACATACAATTTTATGAAAATCATCAAAATTAAAATTCGTGGCCTTTGCTCTGATACCACTTGTGGGAAATAATATGTATACTTCCCTTAAAATGAAGGATTATAACGAATTTAATGATGACGATCACTAGTCATAAATTAAAATACATAAACAAAAGTAAAGGATTAAGAATTAACCTTCGGTCCTAGCAAATACGGCCTAAGAACAATATCAAAATAGATATTCTCCTATCAGTTGCACCCAAGATGCTCCGAGAAATGCCCTTGATTTTGCTAGAATCGATCCAAAAATTAAAATAATTTTTAGGTTTTCTTTGTGTTTTCCGATGAGAGAGGAGGCAAAAATGAAAAATGAATTAGGTCAGAAAATCCTCTCCCTCACTCACCTATAAAACGTGTATAGGAATGAATTAGGGTAGGCTTTTCTTTTCTATTTTTCTCGGCCCATAACCGAAATAAGGAGTATTCTTTCCTTATTTTTGGTTATTCCAAAAATGTATAAAATGTGTTAAATTGTCATCTAGTGAGGATCGAACCCATGACCTCTTGGTTTATGTACCCTCACTATTACCACTATGACACATTCAACTTGTTGATATTAAATATAACCGATTACATTTAATTACGAATTAACAGATTAATTCGTCCAAGCTAACATTACATACATTTAATTAAATATAACTTATTATATTTAATTTACGAATTCATAGTTAATTCGTCTCAACTAATATTATTTAATCTTCATTAAATAATTGTCTCATCAACACATTGACTAACTGTTTAGTCATATTAGGCATCAATGTGATCATATTTCTATAACCACATCTCTCAAACCCATCCTATAGGTGTAATCTTTAGGGACCAGTTGATCACCGTCATCTGTATGATAATAACGTCAAACTTTTTAGCAAGCCAACCGTTATTAGGTAAACGTTAATCAACTGATTAAATATACGAAGTATACCCTTGTGAACCTGTAAGAGATTTACAAATGTTATCACACTAATTTGTGGAGGACACAAGCTCCAACAAATCTGCCACATCATCCAGAGCTCCTTTCAAAGCCCGAGCAAACCCAAGACGACACTTAGGAGGAATAGATTTGACGGTGCGGAGGCCCAAAGACAATAAACGATCAAGGGAAGATATAGACCACTGAACAAGTTTAACACCATCATCAAAAGAAACCGAAGTAGAGGGAGCCAAAGGTCTCGAAATACCATAAATATGAAAACTGTAGAGGCCATCAACACACTCCGGAGACAGCACAATATCACCCCGACTATGTCGACATCTAGCACGAGTGGTACGGGTCATAAAACACACCCCACACAACCAGAGCCCCATCCGTCTCAAAACACTCTCGGCATTGGAATAAACAGTCAAACTATCAGTAAGAGTCTGACGCGTAAGTTCCAACTCACCATGAAGACAATGACGGTCCTGAAAATGCTTCTGCTAAGCAGCCTTAGTTAGGCCCTTACCATAACCATCCCGACATGCATGAAGACTCGAAAAAGGACAATGGTACCGCACAAGCTCGGGCATGGAGAAGAAACCCCTCCACCAACCTACACGGCATACAATGTAGCCACCAAGCAAACCACCCGGAGATAACCACAACACCGGTCACACACAAGCAGCAAGAGGCCGAAAAAGAAGAAGAGAACCTAAAAATAAACCAGCCTAGCAACGGCCAAATGGACAAAGCACCACCAGCAACCCCGCAACAACTCCTTAGGCGGCAGCAGGCACAAAACCACCAAAGCAGCAATAGCACGGCAGTTGTTGGCCGTTAACCAATCGGAGAAAAACAAAATAAAAATAACAGGCAGGAAAACGCGAGTAGCAGCCGCGATATAAAAACCTGGAGAAAGACGGTCGTGAGATGGCGTCAACCGGCGACGAAGAGGCAGAGTAACACTGCCACGATGACCACCATCAACGGCCAGGCTAGGCAAGCGAAGAAATAAAAGGAAAAAAAAAAAGAAAAGGGTAAAAGAACGATGCCCTAAAATGAAACAAACTGTAGACACCTCATTTCTGCACCTCTCGCAAACCACCCGGTGATGATTGGGCCGCATGTTTGGTACGCGGAACGATTTGTGACAGTTTATAAGTTTATCGTCAAGTGATTGCTCAAATATTAATGTCTACCTCTTAGTTGTCATCTACGTGCCGATACGGTCGTTTTGACAGTAAATAGAGTACATTTGGAGTCCGAGCCTAAAACCGTCTCCATTTTCTGATGAGCGTTCAATCCCGAGTCGGAATGTTCTGGAATGTTCCGGATATTTCTATTCCATATTTTATAAATATTTCACAATCTTAATCTTTTGGCAAACAATTTCCCGTAATATCCATATAAAGTATTAAGGAAAACCAAATTATTCCGTCCTACCATAACTCAAACACGAAAATCTTTCTTCCGCAGGAGGAAACCACTTGGGAACAGACGCATCAGGTGCTGCGCCTCTTCCAAGAGACGCAGTGCTTGCTGCACCTCTTCCCAGGTCCAATTCTGCATAGTTTTCGTATCTTTTTCATATCTTTCCGAGATTCACTTCCAAAGAGTCTCCGATACCCTATTTCCTCCACGTGATTAGTATAAATAGGAGCCTTCGCTCCTCATATTTCTCACGCGAGTGTCCGCCCTTCTCTTCTCCCTTTGCATTCTAGATTTTTGTTCTTACTTTTTGGCGTCTACGTGCTTGATCTTTCAACCACGTAAGCTCGGATCCTTCCGAGTACCAAATTTTACTCGTTTGCATGACCGACCAATTTGACCAACTACACATCAATCAACTTAATTAATCTAATCGTTTTCCTCTTACGAGGGCACTTTCTTTGCATTCGCGTCGAGCATCACTAATCGATATCTTAGTCCTTCTCGTTTCGTCAACATGTAAGTCTGAGGGTGTAAATCTCTCTTTTATTTATTGTATCACAATTGTAAGGTTTATGTCGAAAATACTTCTTAAAACCGATTTCTAAACCATGCTTTAAAACCTCTTTTTACGGATTTCCAGAAGACTAACTGTCGAGAAAGTACGCAAAGAATCGTTGCGCCTCTTGAAGGAGCGCGAGACTGCTGCGCCTCTTCGTGAGGCTGCCGCAGTTCATGCTTCCTTTCTTCTTCCTTCGTCCTCTGTAAATTCGTTCGTTGTTTGCTTTTTTATTTGTTTGTTCTTTAATTCTTCGTCATAATAGTCTAATATATCGTTCGTTCACCTGTTTAATTCATCGTTTAAATCCGACTTAAATCCCTTATAATCTCATATTTGCGGGTTTTCGTCATTAAATTCAATCCGGGTTGTAGAAGTTCGATTTGTTCATATTGAGTTTCTGGAATTCGATCTTTGATATATTTTAATCTGTCTTTTGTCACATTCATCGCATGTTCATCATTAATTTGTCATTAATTCATCATGTTTAGTTTATTTCATTCGCCTATGTCACTAATCAATCATTTTTTCATGTAATAATTCGCCTTATCTCCGTCTCATCCATGTTTTATTGTTTTATGACCCATTAATCACATGTAAATAACCTACTAATCACTTTCATCCGAGTAAATAATTAATCCATCCTTAAATTCACCGACGAATATTAACAATTTGCAGTTCCGGCTTCACAGCCAGAACTCAGCCTTGGAATAGACGCAGCAACGGCTGCGCCTCTTCCAAAGGGCGCAGTCCTGCTGCACCTGTTCCAGGTTGAGCTCTGTCCCTGAACTCCTTTTCTGCCTTGACGTAATTAATTAGCTTACGTATAATTAACTATTATTCGTATTATCGCCTACTGATCTGTTCGTTAATTTATTCTTTTATTCTTTTTTTTTTCTAAATTATTCGTTTTAAAGGTATTTTCAACATAAATCGTCTCATCCAATGTAATTATTGTAATTTTCATTATTGTAATTTTCTTTTGTTGTATTTATCATTATTTCTTATGCCATTTGTATGTTTTCACATGTAATTGAGCATTAAATCCTACTTCGACCTTAATTGTTTGCTAATTACGTGTTTCACCGACTTAGTATTAATTCTCACATGCTAGGATTAAAACTTGGATGTTGCATTGCATGCATACAATCGACGATATATCGAGTACGAATAACTTCCCTAATCATTAGTAGAGGCCGCTATCGAGGCGGGCGGGATTAGGTGTTTGATCAAAAGAGCTTCCTAATACGTACCTTCACCCCTTACTCCAGATCTCTGTGAACACCCGTGTTCATTGGCATCCACGAGAGTCATTCTAGACATAGAATGCTAAGGGTAACGATTGCTTAGTGTTCATGTCACTACTTTGTGTCTTGACATGACGCGAGGTATTCAAACGGTTCCAATTTCCCATAAAAATTGGTGGCGACTCCAACAAAAATGCAAACGCTTGTTTCTCCTCTCTCCCAAGCGCCCCCGTGGGCCTCCCGCTGTCCACAGTTTGGCGACTCCGCTGGGGATAATACACTTACGTGTAGCTAAGGGTGAAACTTGAACAAGGTTAAGGAATAATTTGTACAAGACAATTGTCGGTTTTCATAACTCGGTCTTCCTAGACCGTTTAATTCGGTCTTCCTAGGCCCAACCCAACCCATTCGACCAATCGTCCCGTCTAAATGGTCCTAATTCTTATTTGGGCCTAAGGATGGATAGCGATTGACGTCATCCATACCATGATGCTTACTCTTGTTTGTGTCAAGGGCCTTCACTACTTGAGGAAATGGACTAGGAATCGGCCTTACTCTTGTTTGGTACGAGCCTCTCCACAGACTTCGGGTTTGATGGTTCGGTATGGCAACCCACCCTTTAAACCAAAACCCTCTTAAATGCACTCAGCATCCCGTTATAATGCTTGTATAAATGCTTGTACATTACATGATCACCATTTTCTAAACAAAACTGATGCGTGTCTTTTATATGATGTTTTACATCCCATTTTACACGCATTTCAGAGCTCATTCATGTAGCTTATGCTACATTTCTCCCTATTTCCGTCTACTTCCGTATTTTTGTACATTATTGCAGAAATGTGAAGAATCCAGCGGAAACCGAGCTAAATCCGTCCCCGAGTATCCTGCATTGCATGTGACGAGAAGTATTTGCTTAAGGAATGAGCTTGGTGCGCATTTCAAGACCCAAAAGACAAGTCCACGAGTTTATAGAAGTCAAGTAGCAGCTCAAGCAGTCGATCGACCACCTCCCTTAGTCGATCGACCAATCCTCGGGTTACAGAAGCTACTGTTCATTGCTATCCCAGTCGATCGACCACACTGCTATTCCAGACGAGAATTAAAAGACCGGGGAACTCGTGGACGAGTTTAACAAGCAAAGAAGCACTTCACGATATTGCAGCCTGCTTCAGATGGCTATATCTCGAGTTTTAGACTTGATAATTGAGTGATTCCAATTGGAGATGAAATCTTATCCTCTTAGCTTTCGAACGCCGCGAGAATCGCTTTATTCCTATAAGTAACGAAGAAATGGCAGCTATTTTAAGATCGGTGCGCGCTGCAGAATTCGTCGAAATGCAGTGCACTCAGACAAAGACCCTTGGTCGATCGATCGACCTACATAGTCGATCGACCAGAGCACGACATACAACAGCTCCTGTGACAGCGCAAGTTGGTCTATCGACGATGATTATGGTCTATCGATCAACAACGGTCCGACGCAAAATAAAAGATCGAGGAAACGCAAGCCCATTGTGTTTAGGTTTTGATAATAAGTGTTACGTATATTTCCTATATAACGTAACCTAGAACCTCAGATTAATCATCGAGTTTTTACCTCGTTTTACATTCAGTTCAGTTTTATCAAATAATTAGGGTCTGGGAAACTATTTTCGCATTGGATTTTCGTTCTGCTTTCAGTCATTCCGTTATCATTCATCTTCGCGGTATTTTCCTCTGCTTATTTTCAGTTTCATTACTTTATCGCTCATAGTATAGATTTGTTAGTTAGTTTCCCAAAGCCATATTTATCGCTTTATGCTAGCCTTTTGTTTCATTAATCTAAGCTTGAATTCAGTAGTTAATTTCATTAATCTTATTGTCGTTATTGTTCTTAGTATGAGTAGCTAATTTAATTGTGCTAGGATGTAGGGGAATTATAGTATAGGCGGCGTAGAATAATATGGACTGAAATCGCATGTCAGTCGATCGACTGCCATACCTGGTCGATCGACTGACCACGTGAGGTTTGACCTTCGTTTTAATTGTTTTAATTCTTTATTCGACGAATCGAGTGCACACGACTAGTTGAATGTTTAGGATATGACTGACCCGTTAGATCGAGAGATAGGGACAATTGTTAGATCACCAATTAAAATGACTAAACTATGCTGAGATCGAAAGATAGGTAAAGTTTAGATTGTTAGTCACTTTTCAGGACGAAAGTTAGTATTAGTGATATTAGGGACTTATAGCGAGATCAAAAGATGCTATCTGTTAAGAGTGGACCGAGAGGACCACTTGTTTTCCCGCCTCATGTGTTTGATTTAGACCTATTTAGTATGCTGCCGCCGAAGCTATAACGAACCGACCATCCTAGTACCCTTCTTTTATCTGTTTTATCCGTTTATTTAATTTATTGTCTTTTATTACTCTTAGCTATAGACCAAATCAACTCAACCCCAAAATTCGTTACCTTAGACTAGAATTGGACAACTATTAATTACATTAGCCTCCTTGTGGTTCGACCCTGTTACCACTAGCCTAGGTTAGTTTTAATAGGAAATATAAATTTTATTTTTGGTACTCACAACGACGGGTATCAAAAACCATGACGGTTTTTCAAAAATCAAAACCCCTTTTCATAATCAAAATTTCGAAATAGGCCATTTGATTAGCGCAAAACCCAGTCGAAACTCTGTCCGTTTGTCAAGTCAAAATTCGGGCCACAAGCCCATTTCAAAACCTCACTTCGAGTCCACTCCTACAACTACACTATAGTTGACTAGGATACACATTTTCAAAATCTTTGTCTTTCTTCAAAACTCACTCAACACAAGTGGCACACACCCACTTCACGAGTCAAAACATTTCTTCTTTAGCAAGTGTGTTAGAATGGTCGATCGTGTTTTGATTCGTCATCGATCACTTATCCAGTTTTCAAGATGCCTGGATCCAGCGAAACAAACCTCAACCAACTTCAAGATGGTAATGATCGAATCCTAGACGCGCTAGCCCGTATCCAAGATACCCAAGACCAAGTCCATGATCGCCTTGAGATCATCGAGGGCCGGATCTATGCCGTAGAGGGAAGGTTGCCTCCCCATGAAAGTGAAGTAATAGGTGACTCCGAGAATGAATCCAGGGATGAAAATCCTCTCATGGGGATGACCGTAGCCGAGAAAAGACTCCAATACTTAGAGGAGCAATTGATGTACCTTAAGGGGGATGACATTTATAGAGAGAATAACCGCAAGTACGAGGCCGTCGATGCCAAATTACCAACCAACTTCAATATGACGGATATCCCTAAATTCAAGGGTCATGAGAACCCTTTGAACCACATCCGTGCTTTCAAGGATTACATGTCTATCAAAGGCATCAAACACGAGATGTTCTTAAGGATCTTTCCTTCATCTCTCGACACTATCCCAAAGCAATGGTTCTACTCTCTAGATCATAAGAAGGTCGCTACTTGGGAAGATGCTGCAATCGAGTTTTCTAAACAATATGCGGATAATGCCGAGATCCAAGTTAACATACGCACTCTAGAGGTTCTTACCCAAAATGACAAAGAAGGATTCACCGACTTCCTAAGTAGGTGGAGGAAGACTAGTACCCAACTAGTTGAACGCCCGGATGAGGCTACCCTTGTGGAGAAGTTCGTGGATAATCTCAAACCCATTTATGCCAACCATTTGAGATACCAAAACATCAAAAGCTTCAAGGACTTAACCGTACTAGGGACAAGGATAGAAGATGACATCCGTAAAGGACTCTTGTCCAAAACAGTAGGTCGAGGATATCAAGGCTCAACAAGCCGTTCATACGGCTCTACTAGCAAGACAGATGAAGTTAACCTTCTCGAGCCATCCAAGAAAACTACCCCACTAAGGAAATTCACAAATCTTGGGGACACTTACGCCAACGCTCTAAAAAGGCTAATGAAGCAAGGCAAACTCCAACCCATTGGACCTACTCCCGAACCCGAAAGGAAATCCAAGTTCTGGGATGAGAACTCGTACTGTGAATACCATAGGGGCAAGGGACATGACACAGAAAAGTGCTACAAGTTGAAAAATGTGCTTCAAGACATGATTGAAGATGGTCGATTGCCAATACCGCCGGGAGGTAAACCCAACAACACTCAGAATCCTCTTGGAGTTCTAGTGATCACAAGTGATGAATTTATCTTAGATTGTTCACACCTTATTTCTCCAGTCGAAAATGAAATCTATGCAATCGAAAATGAAGGTTTCTACTCTACCATCTCCCCTACTATTTCCGACTTCATCACATGAGCAAGGAGTGTGGATAAGCAAGTCTGGGAATTAGAAAATGTGGTGACAACTGCTCGTGATCCCAACATGACGCCTAAAGAGCATGTGCCACTAGTCTTCTCTCAAACTGCTACTATGCCAGAAATAGTCGCTGTGGTAGATAAATTAGTCGACCAAATCATACGACTAGAAAATGAAATCATGAGAATGAGAAGACTAGCTACAATCAATGGAGTTTGGGCCGACGATGACGAGGACGAGTATCTCATTGAAAACTCCATAGTCAAAGAAATAGTCCAAAATGGCGAAGATCAAGACGTGGACCACCTAACTCGTTCGGGTCGTCCATATCAAAGCACTACTCAAAATGGTCCAACCAACGTTGTCACACCAAATGATAACGAAGATGACTCCACTGATCATTTGCTCAAGCAATTACATAAGACAAAGGCCGATCTTTCAGTCTGGCAATTAGTAGCAAGCTCGTTCCCACATCGCCAAGCTTTACTGCAAGCCTTGGCCAAGCTAAATGTAGCACATAACTCGACACCCGAAGATGTAGTCAACTTGGTCTTCCAAGAATCACCAAAGCTAAGTAATCCTATTACTTTCTCGGATTTAAGATCTACGCCTTCGGCGCTAGTCACAACTTGGCTCTCTACATCACTGTCATTTGTCTAAAGAAAAATGTGCCAATGACCTTGGTAGATGATGGCTCTGCGGTCAACGTCATACCCCTCAAAACGGCATACAAACTAGGCATGAAAGAGTCGGATTGGACCCCTACCAATCAAGGTGTTCTCGCATATGATGGTACACGACGAAAGGTTGCAGGACTCATTAACCTAACCATAGCCACAAGACCAATTGAGCGAAAGGTTAACTTCCAAATAGTGGACATCGAGGCTTCCTTCAACATACTTCTAGGAAGACCTTGGATTCACGCTTCCAAAGCAAGGACATCCACCCTTCATCAAAAGATCAAGATTCCACTAAATGGCAAAGTAGTGATGATCACTTCGTCACCCATCAAAGCGATAATTGAAAAGAAGTCAAATAATCAAGTCCTCGCAGATCCAGTATATGAGCTTGGGGGCTTCCAAAGCATAAGCGTCATAGAAAGTGAACTGTCACCCTTGTACTACGACCCCTATTCGAACTTGGTGGTCAACCACATACTCAAAACCCAGGGATACTTCCCTGGAATGCCTTTGAACCCTATCCGAAGAAATACCTTCGCACCATATAAGGAAGGCAACTCAAAAAGAATACCACTTGGCCTAGGGTACAAACCCACTAAAGAGGAGGTTCTCAAGATGCTTGCTCAAGTTCAGAACCGTAAGTACACAGGAGTCCAAATGCGACCCTATCGCCCCACATTAAATGGGTACTTTGTTAAGGAAGGAAGCCTGGAACTCTTTCACGGATTTCCCGAACCTTGGCATTATCTCGAGAGGAAGCTAGCCGGAATCGAGATCTTTCACGATTGCTACTTCATTCCTCCAGAAACGGTTCCTACCGTCAAAACCCGTCAAGCACCTTGCTTAGACGAACAATCTGTTAGCTTGTTGTTCGGAGAAGATCGATTTGTTAGAGCCGCGCAGGATGAGATCATTACCATGATACTTCAAGACAACCACTTCAACCCTACCGCGTTAATCACAGAAACAAGCACAAATCAGCAGAAAGGATGGAGAAAATCGATCAAGTGGACCAACAATCAAGGAAGACTTTTCAAGCTCACCACTGGAGAAGGAGAGATGTTCAAAGGAGAACCAGAAGACGATGAGTTCGAGTCGGAGTCAGAGTCAGAGTCGGAGTCTAGAGAAGTCACTAGGAAATCTCCTCCTGTCATCATCCCCGTCCCCTTCGTTTCTCCTAGCTTAGCCTCGAGTAGTCACAGTAGTTCGGGAAATGCTCCAACCACTTTGTCCTTTGCCGCCACTGACCATGGATCGGTTGGCTTCTTTGTTTCAACTTTACTCAAACTTTAATATGAATAAATCAGGTTCTGCTTACTCTTTGTGTTATCTTGAGTGCAGTTCTGTTTACGATGATACTGAGGATGACCAAGACCCAGACTCGATCGAAATACCTCCCTACGTAGCCAGAGAAATACTACAGGAAGGGGAAGGGGGACCAGTAATAGAGGACACCGAACCCATCAATGTAGGAACCGAGCTAGAACCCCAAGAACTTAGGATAGGGACTACCTTGAGCTCTACCGAAAGGGCCGACTTCATAGACCTTCTAAACGAGTTCAAAGATGTTTTCGCTTGGTCCTACAAACACATCCAGGGATCGACATGGATATCGCCGAGCATAGGATTCCGATAAAGCCAGGTTTCAAACCTGTGAAACAGAAGCTTCGCCGAATAAGAACGGAATGGGCTCTCAAGATTAAGGAAGAAGTTGATAAACAATTCAAGGCCGGGTTCATCAAAGTTTCCAAGTATTCTGACTGGGTAGCCAACATAGTACCTGTACCCAAAAAGGATGGGAGAATCCGTGTTTGTGTTGATTTTAGGGATCTAAACAAAGCAAGTCCTAAAGATGATTTCCTTCTACCACACATCGACATACGGTGGACAATCTGCGACCACGCATTCATCGTCCTTCATGGATGGATACGCGGGTTATAATCAAATCAAAATGGCCATGGAAGATATGAATAAGACTGCCTTTGTCACTCAATGGGGAACCTACTGCTATACAGTGATGCCGTTTGGATTGATCAACGCCGGAGCTACATATCAACGCACCGCAACTACACTCTTACATGACATGATGCACAAAGAAGTTGAGGTATACGTAGACGACATGATCGTCAAGTCCAAGGATAGATAGGGGCATATTGCGAACCTTCGCAAATTTTTCGCAAGACTACGAAAGTACAACATGAGGCTCAATCCTCAGAAGTGCACATTCGGGGTAACGTCTGGCAAACTCCTGGGATACGTCGTTAGTCAAAGAGGTATAGAAATAGACCCTTCTAAGATCAAGGCTCTAATCGAAATGCCGCAACCACAAACAGAAAAAGAAGTCAGAGGATTCTTGGGAAAAGTGCAATATATAAGTCGATTCATATCGAAACTTACAATGATTTGTGAGCCTATCTTCAAGAAGCTCAAGAAGACAGACCACACCATGTGGGATGATGATTGTCAAAAGGCATTTGACAAAATAAAGGAGATATTGGCCAAATCGCCAGTGCTCATGCCACCTCAACAAGATCAACCTCTTAGTTTATATCTCAAGGTAACCGAAACCGCCATGGGTGCCATGCTAGCTCAAACTGTAGGAAATGAAGAAAGGGCTATCTACTACCTTAGTAAGAAGTTCTTGGAGTACGAGTTTAAATATTCACAACTCGAAAAGACATGCCTCGCTCTTGTGTGGGCAATGAAGAAGCTACGCCATTACATGCTTAGCTACTCCGTCAAAATATACTCCAAAATGGATCCAGTCAAATACCTCTTCGAAAAACCCGTCCTCAACGGACGCCTAGCAAGATGGACTTTGATGCTCTCAGAATTCGACCTCAAATACGTGTAATAAAAGGTCGCGCCGTTGCCGAATTCTTTGCAGAGAATCCCATCGACGATGCACAAACAATAGATGCTTGGTCATTTCCAGACGAGGACATACTCCAAACTAATGTAGACTCCTGGGACCTTTACTTTGATGGAGCGTCAAACTTAAGAGGATTTGGAATAGGAGTGTTGCTCATTTCTCCTGAAGGCGAGCATGCACCAATCTCTGTCAAACTCGACTTCGAGGTGACAAATAACGCCGCAGAATACGAAGCTTATCTCATTGGACTGCAAGCGGCAGTGAGCTTAGGCATTAAAAATCTTCGCGTGCGTGGGGATTCATCCCTAATCATCAACCAAATTACAGGATCTTGGAAAATCCGAAGCGAAAGCCTCACACCTTATCAGGCTAGAATAGACCAAGTTGCTCAATTCTTTGATCGCATAACCTATCTACACCTACCTCGAGAGGAAAATCAATTTGCAGATGCTCTTGCAAAACTCGCATCTTTGATTAATACGCCAGATAACATGATGGAAATGCCTTTATGCATAGCACGACGGTCGGAGCCGGCTTATGTGCATCAAATCACCGATGAAGAGGAGATCTCGCAGGAACCCTGGTTCCAAGCAATCCTGAATTTCAAGCTCAATGGTACCTATCCACCGGACATGGACAAGAGGGGAAAACGTGCTATATAACTACTCGCTTCCCAATGCGTTCTCATGCAAGGAGAGTTATACAAAAGAACACCTCTTGGTGTAATCTTACGTTGCCTTGATCATTCACAGGCGCGAAAGGTGATGGAGGAAGTCCACGACGGAGAATGCGGTCCTCACATGAGTGGGCCCATGATGGCAAAGAAAATCACACGTTTGGGATATTATTGGACCACAATGGAATCCGATTGCATCAAACATGTAAGACATTGCCACAATTGCCAAATCTTCGGGAATGTACAACATGTCCCTCCTTCATTGCTCTATACGATGACATCTCCTTGGTCATTTTCTGCCTGGGGAATTGACATAATCGGGAAGATAACTCTAGCCGGAACAGGAGGTCACTGTTTCATCTTAGTGGCAATTGACTATTTTACCAAGTGGGTAGAAGCGGCTTCCTACACCAGTCTCACGGCCAAAAATGTGGCAAAGTTCATACAATACAACATCATCTGTCGACTTGCCTGCATGAGATCATTAGTGATAACGGATCCCATTTCCAAGCTGAGACTGAACAATTGCTAGCCAAGTACAAAATTAGGCATCACCATTCTTCGCCCTATAGACCACAGACTAATGGTGCAGTAGAGGCAGCAAATAAGAACGTTGTCACAATTCTCAAGAAAATGATTGACAACTATCGAGACTGGCCAAGCAAGATACCCTTTGCTCTATGGGGATATCGCACATCTGTTAGGACACCCACTGGGGCTACTCCTTTCTATTTGACCTACGGCATGGAGGCTGTACGACCAGTTGAGCTAGAGATACCATCCTTGCGTATCTTACTCGAGAGTCAAATCCCAGAAGCTGGTTGGAAAAGGGATAGATATGAAGAACTCATCCTCCTGGATGAACGCAGGCTACGCGCCTTGCATAATGTCCAAACATACCAAGCCCGTATCAAACGAGCTTTCAAAAAAAGGGTTAAGCCCAGAAACATCAAGGAAGGAGACTTAGTGCTCAAATCGGTTAGAGCTCTTTTACCTGTCGATCCACGGGGAAAATTCAAGCCTAATTGGGCCGGACCTTTTCTAGTCAAATCCATACTTCCGGGGGGTGCAGTTAGAAACACAGACCTAGATGGGAATGAGTTCTCTAACCCGACAAACCTTGACCAACTGAAACGGTACTATGCCTAGAATACGAACAAAAACGCGCCTCGCGTAACCCCACGTGTCGCTCTTGTGGCACTAAATAAACCGGCCCCTGGCCAAGCTGAAATAAGCTAAATGTCACTGTGCTCTTGCATTTTGACAAATTTGTCATCCTCATGTCATCAAATAAACTAAATTTGCACCTTCAGAGTAAGCAAAAGCTCATGCTAATTTTCTAAGTTCATTACAAGCTCTTGCTTAGAACAATTATTCTTTTACATTTCGAACTACGCGCAAGGGTTTGATTTCATTTTCTAAGTGAATACGTAGGTAATCCTTCATAGGATACAACCCGTCATTTTCAAAAATGTAAATAGAAGGACATTTGCATTGCATTTGGAATTCGACAAGAATAATAAATAGAAAATCACAACGGTTTCATAACCATTTAACTTTTTTTTTTCATTCATTTTCTAATAATAATAGTACGCTACATAATAAAAATAGAAGAGGCTAGGACTCTAAAAACCCCACCTTTTTTATTACAATAATAATAATAATAATAATAATAATAAATAATATTAATAAAAGGACTTGGGCTATTCTTCCATCTTCCCCTTGCCCTTGTCATTCTTGTCCCACTTCTTGTCACGACCTCGAGCCGGACGCTCTTGCGCCACTTCAGACCTAATCACCAATGGTCTTTCTCGAGGCTTCGACTTCCCATTCTTACCAACCACCATTTCCGCGACAGGAGAGATCTTCGGTTTCTTCGAAGGATGAATAACTCGAAGCCCGGCTTCTTCTTCTCCTTCTGTCAGATGCTTCTCTTTATCTTTGTTTACCTCGCGCACCTTGTAATCCACAGGCTCGCGCTTCCTCAATCTCTCGCGTTCTTCAGGAGTCGTAGCCCTCCTCCATCGTAGATAAGAATCCGACACCCATAAGGCATTAGCGGAGAAATTCAAGAACCACATGTTTCTTTGGGCCCATTTAATGGCCCATTCCCTCCGGCTATCAGTGGTAAGTGCCACAAATGGTCTGCGCGCAACGGTATCCGACTTCGGGATCATCTGCTTCATTCCGATTTGTCTCATCAATCTTTCCGGAAGATGCACACCATGAATTCTAGACCAGGGAATGCGCACGGACCTAGTAGGATCCAAAGAAGACACTCCGGTGGATGATTTGAGGTGCCACCACGGTCGACCCACCTAATCAAAGGACCATCCTCACTCTTCAGTTTATTCTTCCAGTAATCACAGACCCGAGTGAAGTCCACCATGTACAACCTCGTCCTCATCGTAATCGAGCGGGCATGGTAAGAAGGAACATGAACTGGGGGCTCGATCAATCGAAGCCGTTCCATAAGCCAAACCTAACAATAGCAGGTATTAGACATAACACACAAAAAAAGAAAATGAACGAAAAAAGAGAGAACAAAAAGAAAGTGTTGTTTTACCTGCAAGATGACGGGACTCCCCAAATACGGTAGGTCGCGGTTGGATTTCCTATTATCCAAGCCCAACAAGATCTTGATACGGTCGTTTTGTACCAAAAATAAATACCTAAGTTACTACTAACAGAAGTCAGCGGTAAGTAGGGTCAATCTCCACAGGGAGGATAAATTGCTATCTATCTGTTTAATTCGGTCTGTAGGGTGTCACAGAAATGGGGGTTTTGATTGTTGAACTAAACTAATGAAGCTAAGGCAAGAGAGAAATGAATGTAAGAAATTAACAGAAAGAGAAAGGAATATGTTAGGAGTCCGTCTACCGTGGCAGCTACACTATCGGGTCAACTGAGTCGATTAAACTATTGATAAGAAGAGCTATGGTCGTCACCTTTCGGTCCTTAAACCGCCCTAGGGTCTCCTAAATTAGCTTTCGCCCTAATTAGGTATTATCTATTGTAATTAAGCAAGCCTTCCCTTCCAATCTTTCGATCCAGGTCGGGGTTAACTAGATAAATTGGTCTCCTGCATGCATTCATTTGACCTAATAACAATTAAATTGCCTAATACAATTCTTATCGCAAGACTAATCTAATCAAGTCAATCCTAACATATTACTACCACGGCTTCCCTAATCCTAGCACACTAAGAGAAATTAGCTACACATGATTAAAGGGAGAATAAGATATAAAGAAAGAACAATAAACATAAGCATAAATTAAAGAGGAAAAGAAAGGGAAAGAATTAATTACTAAAATAGATCTGGAAGAAAGAACAGTAGAAAATTAACAGTGTATGATAAAGTTCCAGAGGAAAAAGAGAGAGTTTAAATGTCGTCCTAATCTTCCTATTTATAAGAAAATAGGATTTGCTAAACCTAATTAACGGAATTAAAGCTAAAAAGCCCAGCCCATAGCGAATCCACTCGATCGAGTGGAATAAAACCACTCGATCGAGCAAACTCAGCCAAAAACTGCTCGATCGACCAAGAATAGAGCTCGATCGAGTAAATGCTATTATTGAACTGGTCGATCGAATGACTAAAGTGCTCGATCGACTGTTTATTAGACCTAAAACCACTCGATCGACTAGAAATGTCCCCGATCGAGTGATAACTAACTTCAGCAGCTCAAAATCACGTTAGTTTGACTTTTGACTTGTCCTTTTAGCTCCCGAAATAGCTTCACGCATCCCAAGACAGCTATAATTCCCGCTCCAAATCCACTCTTCCTCCAAATGCATGCAAAACGGACGGTAAATGGCTTGATTTCACTATTTTATGGTGAATTCCTGCAATTAAGACAAAATACACCAAAGTAGCATATTCGGGGCATTTCGTAGCATAAAACCACGATAAAAGCATAGAAATACGTGCATAAAATAGGCTAATAAGACTATATAAAATGCACGTATCAAATCTCCCCAAACCAAACCTTTACTCGTCCTCGAGTAAACTAAAATGCAACTAAAGGAACGGGAAAGATAACTCAGAGCTAGCTACAAATGCCCACTTAAGCCAATTTAATGCAAACAAACTAACACTTATAGCTAAACAGTCAAATGCAAACGAGTTATAAGAGGTTTATAATAAAGCTGAACCGTCGACCTTGCAAGACCTTTAAAAATGGACTCTCACGGGTCACTCTTCCCTCATCCTCATGAAGCAAAGGGTGAACATATATATGTAAGAGAGAAAGACAAATAGTCGCTCACCTAGACTACGACCCACATAAGCATGCATGCAACTAATATGATAGACAATTCTAGCTACCGTACATACATTCCAACCAAACAAGGTCCTGTCATAGCCGAGGGCTTACAAAAATATGGTAAAGTGAGGCAATGGGTAAGAAAAGGCAAAACATTTATGGGAATGTGGAGGTATAGGCAGCCAAGCTAGTACCTAAACAAAACCATATGAAACATATCCATTTCCAACTCAATTATGAATTTAAGCACATGCCCTTCATTCGGCACAAAATCTCACCAAACCGAACTGAACTAACTCCTCAAAAGATATAGATAAAGCATAGGAGCAGAAACTGTCTCATAATCAAACATCTTTTTTTTTCTTTTTCTTATTTTTTTCGGTTTCTTCTTTTCTTCTTTTTCAAATTTTTTTTCTCTTTTTCATTTTTGAATTCCTTTTTTTTCATTTTTCACGTCTTTTTTCATCAACCTTTTCCTCAATTCATCCTCTTTTTTCCTTTTCTACCAACTCCAAATCAACAGAATACGCGCCAAAATTTGATACAAGAGACAGTATACCGCAGAACAATCTAAACTAGCTTGACAAGGCAGGCTAAATTTGGAAAGTAGCTAAGGGTCAACAGGCAAATTTGGCTAATGTGGAGTTAAATGGGTAAAAATGAAAGAAAGGGGAAATGTACGCACCTCCCTGCATGTGACACCAACCACTAACACGAATGTATGACGGCAAAAAGCAATTGAATTTCATATATGTGCAAATTGATGATACATGTTATGCAAGGAGTAACTACTCACAATCCTACATGAAACCGGTCATAAATGACACCAGTTTATAAGGCTCTAAATCTTAGAAATTATAAGTAGGTTGCCAAAATTTCAGGTCAAGTCTATTCGTTCAGCTAAATTAAACATTAACTCGTAGATATGCATAAGACAAAACTAAAAAGAATAATAGTTTATTGCAAGGCTTAAGCAAAAAGACAATTATAGAGCAATATCATCATTGAAATCTACCGTTCCGACTCAACCTATATGCTAAAATAAACGTGAAATTTTTGAATTTTTGAATTTTTCTAATTTTTATGAGATTTTAAATTTTATATGAAAATAAAAACAATGCAATACATAAATTAAACGTGATAACATAAATGCAATTAAAGACAAGATGCAGACACAGATATGGATGCATAACCTCCCCAAACCAAACCGTACAATGCCCTCATTGTACCAAAACATGGAAAGGAAACGCACACTAAAAGAGAAAGAGAGTAAATGCGGAAAACTTACAAGATACGCGAATAAAGGGACCTCCCCAAACCGACCATGAATATGGGAGGTTGCTAAAAGGCCCGGAAAACCGTCTCGGGAAGCTAATCCAAGTCAAATACACTCGATAGCAGATGAACAGTGGCCGATCGAGTAGAATGGGCATCCAAAACCGCTCGATCGAGGAGAATAGCAGTCGATCGAGTGGTTTCTCTTTTTGCATGTGGTCGATCGAGTAGAAATTCTACTCGATCGAGTGGATTCATCAGAAAAAGTACTCGATCGAGTAGAAAAACTACTCGATCAAGTGATCCTCAGCGTGCTCCTGCAAAACGCAATGAAAAACAGCCCGCAAACTAACTAAACAAGCATACTGAGAAAGTCTATGGTATAAAAACCATTTATTACAACTGAAATTAAATAAAATGCAAAATAAAATCGCCGGGTTGCCTCCCGGGTAGCGCTAGCTTCATCAGTCCCAGCTCGACCTTCTTCTCATCATCCAACAAAGACAGATCATTGGCCCACTACTAGGCCTCCGATCGGACGCGGTAGCTTCAAAGAATCGTCAAGCGGACATCCGCCTCCACAGCTTGGCAATGTAAGAACAACAGACTTCCCACAAAGATCCGGTCCCAAACTATTGTCTCATCACGCAGCTTCTTCCTAGACGGTGTAGCTTTATCAACACCTCCTCCGGGTCGTCTATCCAGGCGATTCCGATTCCGGACTCGGAGCACCCATCTCGCCTCTCGGTGTGAGCTTGTCAAGGCACGTAAAAAGAGAAACAAAACAATGTTCCTCCACCCGCTCCCGGAATGGGGCGGAGGTGTTACAACAAAGAACGACAATATGTGACTCAAAAGACGGCTCAGACGGAATGTCAACGGAGTCTACAAGGGGAATATCATTGCAAGGTATGATAGGTATGGATTCCCTAGGGTCATCGGACTTAGTAAAAACCAAGTCCTCTCCTCCGACCTGAAAGGTAAGTGTCCCTACCCCGACATCAACAATTGCGCCAGCAGTGCACAAAAATGGTCGTCCCAAAATGATAGGAACATTGCGGTCTTCGGGTATGTTTAAGACAATGAAATCTGCGGGAATATTGAAATTCCCGATCCTAAGAGGTACGTCATGTAAAGCTCCTTTGACCCGTACATAAGAATGGTCAGCTAGCTGAACAGTCGTTTTAGCGCGTGTGAACTTAGTCAACCCAAATTTCAAGGCAAGAGACAAAGGTAAAATGTTGACATTAGAATCGAGGTCACATAAAGCATTATCAAACGAATGGGTCCCTATTGAACACGGAATAGGAAAACGACTTGGGTCAAACATATTAGGAGGGGTCCCATTCCGAAGAAGTGTGCTACACTCTTCAGTCATAGCAACATTCATTACCGTCTTAACATCACTAATGTCCCTCTTAGACCAATTAATTTGACCGATAAATTCAGAATAAGAGGGTACCTGGGCAATCATCGCTTTGTAGTGATCAGCGACATTGAGATCTCGGATACGGTCCAGGAATGCACGGTGTGGCAGCAATCGTTGTGGATAAGGAATTGACCGAACCGTAATACTACTCGATCGAGTAGTTTCCTTATCATCTATAGTCGTTTGAGGATCAGTGAATAGCTGAATGAACGCTTCTTCCTCAAGAGTCTTCGATCGAGTGTTTACATCCTCTCGATCGAGGGTTACAGCATCAGTCTCGTTCGATCGACCAGTTTTATCACTCGATCGAGTGATTTCTTCAGCAATTTCAGTCGATCGAGTAAAAATTCCACTCGATCGACCATCCTCAATTTTTGTAATGCTTGATCGACCATAATTATCACTCGATCGAGTGATGGGATGAATAAGTTCACTCGATCGAGTTGATTTTTCACTCGATCGAGTGTCTGCATTGCACGCAGCAAGTATTAATTCCAAAAACTCGTCTAAATCATCCTCCGGGGTATCTTCATGAAACGGAATGGTGTCGGTGTTGGTAGCAGACACCGTCTCACATTGCTCTTGCTCGGTAATTAATTGATCATACCGAGCCTCTAGCTTCTTCATACGGCTATCAAATTCCGCACTAGAATTATGACACTGTAGTGCAAGTGCCAATATCAGTGACTTAACTTCTTCAGCCTCATCATTCCTAGCAAGTGGGGGAATTGGTTGCGGTGAGAAAGAATAACAAGGTGGTGGGTAGCCTTGTTGCGAAAGAACGGTTGTGGTCTAGGCCTCGGTGGAGGAGCAGCATCGTAGTGATTACCACAACCCCAAGATTCTTTCCTCTCCCAATTAGTTGATCTTTCAGTTTGAACTTCAAACTGAGCAATGAGTCGAGAGACGGACGTCATCATGGCAAAAGAGTCGAAGGTACTCAAGCCTTCCCTTCGACAATCTCTTTTTAAAATCTATCAAATAGACCTGTAGGACCTATCAAAACAGCACTAAAGAAAAAGATAAGAACGGCCTCAAGGTACTCAGTCTTCCCTTGAGGCGAAAAATAGACATAATTAAAACAGATAAAAAGCGTCGCCTCCCCGGCTACGGCGCCAAAATTTGATACGGTCGTTTTGTACCAAAAATAAATACCTAAGTTACTACTAACAGAATTCAGCGGTAAGTAGGGTCGATCTCCACAGGGAGGCTAAATTGCTATCTATCTGTTTAATTCGGTCTGT
This sequence comes from Silene latifolia, assembly GCF_048544455.1. Lineage (NCBI taxonomy): Eukaryota > Viridiplantae > Streptophyta > Magnoliopsida > Caryophyllales > Caryophyllaceae > Silene > Silene latifolia. Next base: position 376,622,167 of record NC_133538.1, read on the forward strand.
AGGGTGTCACAGAAATGGGGGATTTGATTATTGAACTAAACTAATGAAGCTAAGGCAAGAGAGAAATGAATGTAAGAAATTAACAGAAAGAGAAAGGAATATACTAGGAGTCGGTCTACCGTGGCAGCTACACTATCGGGTCAACTGAGTCTATTAAACTATTGATAAGAAGAGCTATGGTCGTCACCTTTCGGTCCTTAAACCGCCCTAGGGTCTCCTAACTTAGCTTTCGCCCTAATTAGGTATTACCTATTGTAATTAAGCAAGCCTTCCCTTCCAATCTTTCGATCCAGGTCGGGGTTAACTAGATAAATTGGTCTCCTGCATGCATTCATTTGACCTAATAACAATTAAATTGCCTAATACAATTCTTATCGCAAGACTAATCTAATCAAGTCAATCCTAACATATTACTATCACGGCTTCCCTAATCCTAGCATACTAAGAGAAATTAGCTACACATGATTAAAGGGAGAACAAGATATAAAGAAAGAACAATAAACATAAGCATAAATTAAAGAGGAAAAGAAAGGGAAAGAATTAATTACTAAAATAGATCCGGAAGAAAGAACAGTAGAAAATTAACAGTGTATGATAAAGTTCCAGAGGAAAAAGAGAGAGTTTAAATGTCGTCCTAATCTTCCTATTTATAAGAAAATAGGATTTGCTAAACCTAATTAACGGAATTAAAGCTAAAAAGCCCAGCCCATAGCGAATCCACTCGATCGAGTGGAATAAAACCACTCGATCGAGCAAACTCAGCCAAAAACTGCTCGATCGACCAAGAATAGAGCTCGATCGAGTAAATGCTATTATTGAACTGGTCGATCGAATGACTAAAGTGCTCGATCGACTGTTTATTAGACCTAAAACCACTCGATCGACTAGAAATGTCCTCGATCGAGTGATAACTAACTTCAGCAGCTCAAAATCACGTTAGTTTGACTTTTGACTTGTCCTTTTAGCTCCCGAAATAGCTTCACGCATCCCAAGACAGCTATAATTCCCGCTCCAAATCCACTCTTCCTCCAAATGCATGCAAAACGGACGGTAAATGGCTTGATTTCACTAGTTTATGGTGAATTCCTGCAATTAAGACAAAATACACCAAAGTAGCATATTCGGGGCATTTCGTAGCATAAAACCACGATAAAAGCATAGAAATACGTGCATAAAATTGTAACACCCCCATACTCCAAGTGCCTTACCAGGACCACTCAGGTATAAGGATGCTACCATCTCGGTTACCCGAGGCATGATAATCATATGACAATGAAGAAACATACTTTATTAAATAAGTTTAAGTTATTACATTACAAAACCAACTGTAAGCAAAATACAACTGTTCTCAAACTATAAACCAACTGAAAGGAACTGTTCTAATAAACACAGCGGAAGACTGCGATTAAGAAGATGGACTTGTTTGCTTTCTCTCTTAAACAGGAATTTAGGTTTTGTAAAAGTGGTTTAGAATAATGACGACGAAGCTTAAATACCTAAATCGCATAATTAACAAAACCCGAGAAAACTCCCCGTAAAACCAGACACTCGATCGAGTACCCAAGGTACTCGATCGAGTACCCCCCTACTCGATCGAGTGCCTAAGGCTACTTGATAGAGTACCCCCTTACTCTATCGAGTACCTAAGGCTACTTGATAGAGTACCCCCTTACTCTATCGAGTACCTAAGGCTACTTGATAGAGTACCCCCTTACTCTATCGAGTACCTAAGGCTACTTGATAGAGTACCCTACAGGTCAGAAACTTTTCTAAAACGCAACTTACCCTTACTCGACAGAGTAAGGCCTACTCGATAGAGTACCCCAAGACTTATTAATACGGAGTATTACAGTCTTCCTTCCTTAAAAAGAACTTCGTCCCCGAAGTTCAACCCATACTCTAAAAACAACCATACTAACTCGACCAAGACACAACAACATAACTAAGAACTCAAAAACTCGACCAAACATAAAACATGAACTCTTAACACCACTCCACCAACTATGTTTACTTCCTTAACATGACTCACGATATCGTATCCACCACATATATATCTCTCACGACACCAACTTCATACATAACCAACCACCATCCACTAACACTACTAGCTCCATAATATCATCCACTATCAAATCCAAAATCAAGACACTCCTAGACATCAAACGGAATGATACATTCTACCACCCTTAAAAGGAACTTCGTCCTCGAAGTTTACTCAGACTCATAGCATCATCCTCCAACCTCACAACATTATATAAAATATTCCCACACTTCGAAGCATCACACTACTACAAGCACGGCCATGGCCTTTTATAAGTATTATCCACAAAACAAATCCCTCCTTTACACTACGCTAACACTCTACTTCCAATTATATTACAACATGCACCACCATGAAACTCTCTTTTATCGCCTCCTACTCCTCTTAAGATAAATGTTACGTCCTCGTAACTCACTAATACTAAATCCTAGACATATCTTTTCATAATCCTCATCACCGTCGCATGTCAAAGATAACCACCTATAATCTAAACACTCGCCATGCACCTACCCAAGGCTCACTTACTTAAACAACTCTCATACTTCACTTCTCTCGTCACACCACCTAACCTATACCACAAAATCCTTAATTTAACCCAAAACTTCACTTGTTCCCTATTACCGCAACATGACACACCTCTCTATATAAACTACATAAAACTCTTACCACCAAAAGCATAACTCACGATCCACACTTGTTACGTACACTCACACTAGATCCTCAAGTTCCTTTCTTTTATTACCGCAAGCCTCATACATAACTTAACACGACACTAATTACTCAACGCCCTACACTCACTGTCTCAACAAAGGATTATGAACCACCTGCATATATCAGATCATTACTACACATGTTCTACGAATCACTTGCCATTACCATGTCCACTAAAGCCTTATCTAGAACAAGATCAAAATTACTGTAACAACCTCTCACAACCGTGTCCCATCAACAGAATATCACTATACCATGACAACAACGAAAACATATTCAACTCTATTTCATATCATACTCTACCTCATTCTTAACTTAACCTGGTAAAGAAAACATCAATAAGCAAGACAACTGTCTACATGTTCAACCAAAACTCACCAAGAACAACAAAGAAACAAAACAACAATCTATGTATAATTGGTATGCACTTTCGAAAACTCGTATCATAATCATCCCGCCTACTCCACCACAACCGGTGACGGCATCACAACACCGCCACCAACAGCCACACCGTAGTGCGAAAATACCCGCATCACAACACTAAATATCGAGCCCGGATCACCACCCGAGGCACCACAACCACATCGATAGACATCACAACTACATACAATTCCATAAATACTGACTCGGAAATAACCTTTCGGACAAGAAAACTTACTCAAATCCACTTTACTCAATCACAACGCAACATATTATATGAATAAACAGATAAGCATTTCATGAACATCATCTCTACCATTTCACGGAATACACGTGTGTTATTAATACACATAAAATTATAACTAGCCATGTCAAATTAATCAAATTATTACCTTTTTGGATATCATTCAATTAAACTACCGTGTCCAACATATATATTATCGAACATTCATAAAACAACTTTATAATTATCACACCATACCACTTCTTGTGAGGTCCGAACCTCACACAAACATTTACACATATCATAGACCCGTAATCACAACCAACTAGTCAATCCTGACCACGTAAGTTACCACTCAACAAAGGTTACCTGTTGTCCGAGCTTAACTCGCATGCCCCTCATCACACTCTTCCATTCACATCACCAGCACCTTCTGCCATACATAACCATACCGCTAACACTCATTATGAGAAACCACCTCCTAAGACTATGTCTTATACTTCCTGACAACCATACTTTTATCAATTCAGTCTTTACAAAATCAACCTCTTTAGAATTGCCACTTTTCTAATATACCCTTACCCTTAACCACTAGTCAAAGACCATAACACTACCACTGTCCGGACATCAAACCTCTTCACTCATCTCTAAACATCATGATTTCTTTTCTATCTTTGGTTAACATCCCAAACAACGAACATCGAATCCATGAACAAAATTACCTCAACATTCTTCCCAATATTTTCCTTAATTGAATCATCATCCATTTCTCCACCAAAATCTCATATCATGTAGATATTCTACTAACTTCTTACTTTCCTTAATTTCTCGAAACTCATTATTAAACATGTTGTCCTGAAGCTCCCATATAACCATTAACTAACATCCTCATGATAATATCACACATTTCGATGATTCCTTACCTTTATATCACATAACTCCGGTGAATATTTTCCTCAGCTTACTTTTATCCTTCTTTTCTCTTTACACTCAATAATACCAATTAATAGTTCAACTCCTTATTCCTTCTAGCTAACTCTTTAGAAATCCAGTTACCCCTTCGTTGCTCCAAAACTCAAATTCCATTACTTTCTACCGACATCATCCCACTCTTTCTTACCATGGACCTTCTCTTATTATGCTATCACTCACACTTGCCACTAATCTATCCATAGAATCAACGTTTAATGTTCAAACAATTGCATCTCCCTTTTTACATCTCTAGAAATCATAATTCATTTAATACCGTTAATTACCCAAGGAAATCACACGAGGTTTCGTCTCTCGATAACACAAATTTCCAAACTCGGTCACTACCGCAAATCCACGTCGCGACATGTCCCATTAAGTTCGCTATATACCACTATTTCCAAACGACCTTTCATTACATATGTTCTTACTCAACACTATTTCTAACCATCTCCCTCCATAATTTATTATACATCTCAGGTTGCTACTATCCACATCCTTTCTTTCAATCTTTTCATTCTCACGTTCCTTAAACTTACATCATGCCTTGCCCACATTCACTTACATTTTCATTACTCAACATACAATCATGTCACTCATCTCGTCTCACACAACATGCTCTATGCCTCAATTAAGTCTTACTAATCCCAACACATATAAATCATGTCCTCCCCCATACTCCAAGTGCCTTACCAGGACCACTCAGGTATAAGGATGCTACCATCTCGGTTACCCGAGGCATGATAATCATATGACAATGAAGAAACATACTTTATTAAATAAGTTTAAGTGATTACATTACAAAACCAATCAGTAAGCAAAATACAAATCTGTTCTCAAACAATAAACCAACTGAAAGGGAACTGTTCTAATAAACACAAATGCGGACTAAAGACTCGATATGTGATGACTCCATCCCCACTAGATCCCACGCGTATCCAAGATATACCTTAAACAACTGCTCACCACCCCGAATGGATCACCACGTTTTTAAAACATTTAAACGGGTCAGACTAATCACACAACTTATATATATATATATATCAACGAAGTAAGATACACATCGACTTAACCGTCACACATACACACAACTACTCCAATCCCATCAATCTCAATCACCGATCGTCCCTTTGGACCCGACCGCCGCCATGGGGGACCGCAGCCGTTCCCACCTAAGCCCCGCTCATCATACCGAGCGATAACCCTGTCCCATTAATGTGCACATCCCCTTCCGTGGTGGGTTCCACAAAGGGCGAAACTAGGGCGTGAAGTCACTCCCGCAAGTGACTCCACTCAGCCGAGAACGCATCTCGAGAACCATAGACAACCAATCACAACCACAACATCAACAACCGTTTGAATCTATCAACAATGTACAATCACAATCACAGCCGTCACAATATAATCACTATATCAAACAATCAATCTCACACATCAACAATCATCCCATTATGGGACTAATACTGAGTAGGGAATCCTACCTGGAAAGCATAATTATCAGACGGTCTCTACTGCTAAATCAAAAAGCTTCCTCTATGAACCCTCCTCCTATCATACAACATATAAAGGCTACCAAATCACATACTAGACATAAACCCCCAAATCTCTAAATTAGGGTTTAACCAAATCAAAAGAAAGACAATAAAAAGGGTACATAGATCTTACCCTCGACGCAAGGAACTCAACGGTACGAACAACGACAAGAACTGACCGTCTGAACTCCGGGAATTGCTAAGAATGCGATTAAGAAGATGGACTTGTTTGCTTTCTCTCTTAAACAGGAATTTAGGTTTTGTAAAAGTGGTTTGGAATAATGACGACGAAGCTTAAATACCTAAATCACATAATTAACAAAACCCGAGAAAACTCCCCGTAAAACCGGACACTCGATCGAGTACCCAAGGTACTCGATCGAGTACCCCCCTACTCGATCGAGTGCCTAAGGCTACTTGATAGAGTACCCCCTTACTCTATCGAGTACCTAAGGCTACTTGATAGAGTACCCCTTACTCTATCGAGTACCTAAGGCTACTTGATAGAGTACCCCCTTACTCTATCGAGTACCTAAGGCTACTTGATAGAGTACCCTCTGTGTCGAAACTTTTCTAAAACGCAACTTACCCTTACTCGACAGAGTAAGGCCTACTCGATAGAGTACCCCAAGACTTATAAATACGGAGTATTACAGTCTTCCCTCCTTAAAAAGAACTTCGTCCCCGAAGTTCAACCCATACTCTAAAAACAACCATACTAACTCGACCGAGACACAACAACATAACTAAGAGCTCAAAAACTCGACCAAACATAAAACATGAACTCTTAACACCCACTCCACCAACTATGTTTAATTCCTTAACATGACTCACGATATCGTATCCACCACATATATATCTCTCACGACACCAACTTCATACATAACCAACCACCATCCACTAACACTACTAGCTCCATAATATCATCCACTATCAAATCCAAAATCAAGACACTCCTAGACATCAAACGGAATGTTACAAAAATAGGCTAATAAGACTATATAAAATGCACGTATCAGATCTCTCCTAAGCATAAACAAGCTGGGCTCCTGCGCAGCCCCATTTGCTCAACAAGGACCAGAAGACGGGGATCACCTCTCAGGTCTTCATCAACATGCCCTTGGAAGACATACGCATGCAAAAGGCAAAACCCAAATGCCCTCCGCCTAGCAACATGAGAAACGGTGGGGTCGGCCCTATTTATGAATCGATCTATGAAGTCCAGCATTCTCACTCCTTTCGAGGTAACTAGTCGGTCTACCACAAGTCTAGTCAACCCAAGCAAATCTCTAAATTTGCTCTTGTACCCTTGCGAAGTAGAAGGAATGGCAGGCAAATGTTCGGGATCCCACCCACCAACCGCAGCAATTTCTTCAGGAAATGGGCAAATGTCGCCTCCAGGGAACGCAAAAACGTGATAATTCAGGTCCCAATAATCAAGACAAACATCCAAGAACGGTTTAACAACCTTGATTAGCCTCAAACTCAACAATGATCCAAAGTTATAGGCACCCATATCAAATTTTACCATGTTCGAAAATTCGTTGGTCCATTCCTTCAAGCGAATCTTTAAAGTATTCATGATGAAAAGTTTCTTTTGAGAATTTTATGTAATAAGACGAAGAAGAGACGGAAGAATTATGTGAATAAAAGCTCCATCCGCGCTTCTATTTATACTAATTTCTGTTTCCAAAATCCGTCGAACAGACGACTTGGGAACAGGCGCAGCCTGGCCGCGCTCTTCAAAGGGACGCGGCTCATGCTGCGCCTCTTCCTCAGCTTCACTTCTGTGATTTTCCGCGTTGGATCTTTCCTAATTCCATGACGAATAATTTCCTATTCCTACGGGTTATTATTTTGGTAAATACGTGAAAATTACCATGTTTCAGGCTTCCTAATTCCGCGGGCACGAATTTCGAAGCGACATCGACATTTTCGCCATTTTACCACACGTGCACATTTTCATTTTAGGAAATAATTTTCATTTTCATTTTAGGAAATAATTTTTTGTTTTAATTCATTTTAATTCATTTACATTTCTCATTTCATTCATTTACTTTAGAAAATGATTTTCGATTTACCGAATTTCAAATTAATTTCAATTTCTTAATTCCATTTCTACATTTCTAACTTATAGATTTCTATTTTTTTCTTTTTTTAGGGGTAACCCTCCCTACCGTCCGGTCATCTCCACCAATTTTTTTTGCATTTTTGCATTTCTTTCGAGTCTTTCATTTCGCGCTAATTAAGGCCATATGTATATACAAATGAATGTCTTGCGTGATTTCTATGTAAATTTCGGCAGCATGACGGCGTAAACCGTCATCTACCAAACCTGTTCAAAGCTAACCTGCAGATACAAGCAACACAAACCAGCAGCAAAGGCTCTCAGGCCATCTTATATACACCAAAACAAGGAAATGTACAGCAAACTGGGGGCTCTCGCCCCAAACAAAAGTCCAAAAATGTCCAAAATCAAGGTCCAAAATGTACAAGTGTGCAAGTCTACAAAAACAAAGCAAAGCTACTGCTGGTCGCCCTCCAGCTCCGCAACTCTTGCCGCAAGAGCGGCAATCTCGACGTCCCGAACCTCGAGCTCCCTCAACAAGCGAGCCGTCTCCTCCCGAGACTGGGTCAACTCTCGCTCCAGCTCGCGGTCCCCCTGTAAACAACAACAAAATTGGCTCATGTCAATCGTGTCAAATCAGTCCAAACAATTACAAAGGAATTAAAAATCAAAAATGAAATAAGCATAAAGGTTCATACCTGACGACCTCGACCGCCGACAAGTGCCTTGACGGCAGTAGCTCGCAGCCGGTTGGCCATCCTCCATAGCGCCACGAACCGAGACGGCGCAACCTGCATTTTCAAAAGGAAGTTCTCAATAAATTTAATAAAGTTCAAGCAAACGTGTTCTTACACAAAAATTATACAAGTCAGAGGCTTACCCTCCGAATCAGATGCTGTCAGTCGTTCAGGCCAGCATCCGTCACAGCCACGTCAAAGTCACGCAGCTCGGAGATCGTCGTCCTCCCGGTCGCGTCAGTGTACTCAAGGGTCTCGGGGTACTCTAGGGGCTTGATGCCCGCCGCCTCAACCTCCTGTGAAGCCAAATATTTTTCATTAATCGATGATCCTTCATCATAAGTTCTCAGATAAATCAAGTAAAGAAAAAGAGTAAAGATGCTCACCACTACCGGCCAGTACGCCAACCTCCCGTAGAGGAACGCCGAGTAGTCCTCGCCAGGAAGAAGGAGGGCGTCACCACCGACGCCAGCTAAGTCAGCCTCCCTCTCTGCCTCAGAAGGCTCCCTGAACATCGTCCTAGGAGGATTGATGGCAACCGTCAACACGTCCCGAGAGCACTGACGAGCCAAGCGCTCGCCCAAGTACCACACAGGACCCATCGACGTTCTCAGCAGCAGCCGGCTCGAGCTCCTGGGTCGAAGGACCTCAGCCACAAAAGGAGGCGCTCCGGCGTACTCCGTCCAAGGTCTGGGCACCCACTGTAATAAGACAAACAAGGATCATTCCTATGATCGATTAAAAACAATGAAGAAGCGAATGAATATAGATGAGATGCTTACGCTGTCCAGCTGAAGAGCGTTCACGTCCCGCCGGTAAACGCTGTGAGAGAAACGCTTGCTCCTCGTCCTACACATCACCCAATCCCTCACAACGGGATAGGCCCTCTCCAGCGGCTCCGTCCTCTTGGGCGCAAGGCCCGGGAAGTAGGAGTACACCCACGCCTGTGAAACAAGATAGTCAATAATGATCATTCGTGATTTGATAAAGAAAGGAATTCATTTCAAGCCTCAATGAAGGTTCATACCTCCAGCAGTAGTCCAGGTCCGACAGCACTAGGAGAAGTCCCCTTCTCCATCAACTCCGGACGAACCATGGCCCTCATGAAGCGAATGAGGACCGCAAAGCCGCATGACCCGGTCCCAACGCCCTAGAGAGCTCAGGTCAGAAAGGAAGGGAAGAAGCTTTGTCGACAGCCTCTCTCCCTTGTCTCCGAGGTAAATCGAAGACAGAAACCACCAGAGCCACAAACGAACCCTATGCTCAGCTGTACAGGGAAAAGGAGCCATCTCCCTCCCGTCAATCGTCACCAGCGCCGGGATCTTTCCCACAAAGTAGTCTCGAATGTAGGAGCTGGGCACCAAGCCCAGCACTGTGACGGCCTTCGGCGACAAGTTCCAGCCGATCAGCCTCCTCGCCTCGGCCGAGTCCGCCCTCATGGCAGTCTCTGGCCACTCCACCTCCTCGGTCCCACACGGTAGACAAGAAATCATGCCGTAGTCCTCCAGAGTGACTCCCACCTCACCGAAAGGCATGTGAAACGTGGAAGTCGTATCCCAGAATCGGTCCAAGAAAGCGCGGACCAGGCTAAGGTTAGCCCGCAGCTTCCTCTTCGCGATATCCCTCCAGGCCTGCACCAAAGGACCGAACGCTCCACGCTCGATCATGGCCCGCTCCTCCGCCGACAGCCGCTCGTAGCACTCCATCGCTGTCGTGTAGCCCGAGAACGACCTGATATTCCTGGCCTCCTATTGTGATTTGAAACAAAAGCTATCTTTAGTTTTGAATGAAAATTGGAAAAGATATGAGCAAATGAAACGAAAGAAGATGAGTGATGAGTAGTGAATTCCTATTTACCAAGCTCTTCACCGTCCTGTAGGACAGGTGACCCTTTGCAACCCACAGCAGGTGCGTACTCTCCTAAGTCTCAGCCCACGCAGGAGCTCCTCTCAGCTGACAACCTCCTTGCCCAACGTTGGCCCGTCTCAAGGCCTCCTCCTCCTCAGAAGCCTCCTCCTCGTGGACCTCGTCTCCAGCAGCCATCACCGCGGCAGTGAAGGCCTGCTCTAGAGCCTCCTCGATAGCAGCAGTGTCTATCTTCATGGGAGCTCTCCCAGAAGTAGAAGCCACATCACTTGTGACATTAAAGCAAATATAGGCCGCGTCGCATGGCGACAAGCCTTGGTTAAGGGATTTTCGAGCCTTTGGAAGCCCTGAAACCGCTCCTCTCTCACCGTCTTTGGCCATACTCTCACCAACCCGATCACTCATGTGGTAATATGGGTCAAGTCAAGCCTAATTTGAAGCCTAGTTCCGGGTTCGAGTCGAAATTTCGGCAGCATTTCGTTATAATGACGATTTTGCCTTAGAAAGTGTCCTGAAAAAGCTGTCACAAACCAAAATTCCGAGATGATAGAAAGTTTACCCATCATCCCAGGGTCCCAAATATCAAGTTTCATCGCAAATGGGCAATCCTAAGACTATTTTCGAAGCAATTTACAGTTCAGTTGTGAAACCGTCTCAAATTTCACTCAAAGGCTCAAAAAACTCAACGAAAATTCGAGATAAATACATGGTTGTGTTCCTTATACTACCAATTATCCATTTCTAATGGCAATTTGACAAAGCAAATGCATTTGGGGGAAAAGCCCCAATTTTCGATCAAATTGGGTCATGAACCCTAATTTTTCGATCCAAAATTCGACAAAAATAGAAGATTAATGCAAGAATGAGACACATACCTCGATTAGTCATGATTAATGCAAGCTTTTGGATCAAACCTTGACGGAAATGGTGAAGATTTGAGAGAGAAATGTTTAAATTATGTTTCGAACAAATGATTTCAACTCCTCTGATTATCGCGTTTTTACGCAGAATAGACACTTTGGGGAACAGACGTGGCAGGCGCTGCTCCTCTTCCTTGTGTTCCCTCCATACGAATTTTCAAAAATTCGTTATGAGTTCGTTAGTTGTGGGCCCATCTTTGGTGCGCCTCTTCCTTGATACTATTTTATCCTTTTGGTCCGTTTGACGATTATCTTTTGTTCCGGCCCGCATTTACCAAGCCAGCTACAGACTGTTACACGTCACTTATTGCTTCCAAGACCCTTTGCTCGTCACAACAAGCATTTATTCCTTCACAGGTGTTTCGACACACCTTCACGAGAGTAAGCGGATATACTTTCCCTCTCACGATATGGAGATTAACGTCTACCTAAGCAGATTTCTCCTCAGCAGTTCCCGCCTGTGTCCTGCTCTTTACCCTTTTTCTCAAAGACTACCCAAGCAGTCTTCTTTCAGCAGTTCCCGTCTGTGTCCTGCTACTCACTTTATTTTAACCTTCACACCCGGCCTTCGCTCTTTAGCTCCCATGCACCTCCGGAAGCATTTCGAGAAGAAGTCTCAAGTATGGTCTCTTCTTATGGCTGGCGAGCCTCCTTACGTAGTCTAATGGACTTTAAACGACCCTCCCCGATAGTCGACAAACTCTAAAATGTTCCCGACGACAGGTCCTTGGCTCAGACCCCTTGAGCCGCCTCGCGTCGCCATAGTCGTCAGGTTGTAATCTTCGATTGACTTGATGGCTATACTTTGACATTCGCCTTGTCCAAGCCTCAGTCAAAGTGGGGGCTCTGTAGACACCTCATTTCTGCACCTCTCGCAAACCACCCGGTGATGATTGGGCCGCATGTTTGGTACGCGGAACGATTTGTGACAGTTTATAACTTTATCTTCAAGTGATTGCTCAAATATTAATGTCTACCTCTTAGTTGTTATCTACGTGCCGATACGGTCGTTTTGACAGTAAATAGAGTACATTTGGAGTCCGAGCCTAAAACCGTCTCCATTTTCTGATGAGCGTTCAATCCCGAGTCGGAATGTTCTGGAATGTTCCGGATATTTCTATTCCATATTTTATAAATATTTCACAATCTTAATCTTTTGGCAAACAATTTCCCGTAATATCCATATAAAGTATTAAGGAAAACCAAATTATTCCATCCTACCATAACTCAAACACGAAAATCTTTCTTCTGCAGGAGGAAACCACTTAGGAACAGACGCAGCAGGTGCTGCGCCTCTTCCAAGAGACGCAGTGCTTGCTGCGCCTCTTCCCAGGTCCTATTCTGCATAGTTTTCGTATCTTTTTCATATCTTTTCGAGATTCACTTCCAAAGAGTCTCCGATACCCTATTTCCTCCACGTGATTAGTATAAATAGGAGCCTTCGCTCCTCATATTTCTCACGCGAGTGTCCGCCCTTCTCTTCTCCCTTTGTATTCTAGACTTTTGTTCTTACTTTTTGGCGTCTACGTGCTTGATCTTTCAACCACGTAAGCTCGGATCCTTCTGAGTACCAGCCTCGTTTGCATGACCGACCAATTTGACCAACTACACATCAATCAACTTAATTAATCTAATCGTTTTCCTCTTACGAGGGCACTTTCTTTGCATTCGCGTCGAGCATCACTAATCGATATCTTAGTCCTTCTCGTTTCGTCAACATGTAAGTCTGAGGGTGTAAATCTCTCTTTTATTTATTGTATTTTAATTATTGTATCACAATTGTAAGGTTTATGTCGAAAATACTTCTTAAAACCGATTTCTAAACCGTGCTTTAAAACCTCTTTTTACGGATTTCCAGAAGACTAACCGTCGAGAAAGGACGCAGACAAGAATCGCCGCGCCTCTTTCGAAGGAGCGCAGTACCTGCTGCGCCTCTTCGTGAGGCTGCCGCAGTTCATGCTTCCTTTCTTCTTCCTTCGTCCTCTGTAAATTCGTTCGTTGTTTGCTTTTTTATTTGTTTGTTCTTTAATTCTTCGTCATAATAGTCTAATATATCGTTCGTTCACATGTTTAATTCATCGTTTAAATCCGACTTAAATCCCTTATAATCTCATATTTGCAGGTTTTCGTCATTAAATTCAATCCGGGTTGTAGAAGTTCGATTTGTTCATATTGAGTTTCTGGAATTCGATCTTTGATATATTTTAATCTGTCTTTTGTCACATTCATCGCATGTTCATCAATAATTTGTCATTAATTCATCATGTTTAGTTTATTTCATTCGCCTATGTCATTAATCAATCATTCTTTCATGTAATAATTCGCCTTATCTCCGTCTCATCCATGTTTTATTGTTTTATGACCCATTAATCACATGTAAATAACCTACTAATCACTTTCATCCGAGTAAATAATAAATCCATCCTTAAATTCACCGACGAATATTAAGGATTTGCAGTTCCGGCTTCACAGCCAGAACTCAGCCTTGGAACAGATGCAGCAACTGCTGCGCCTCTTCCAAAGGGCGCAGTCCTGCTGCGCCTGTTCCAGGTTGAGCTCTGTCCCTGAACTCCTTTTATGCCTTGACGTAATTAATTAGCTTACGTATAATTAACTATTATTCGTATTATCGCCTACTGATCTGTTCGTTAATTTATTCTTTTATTCTTTTTTTTCTAAATTATCCGTTTTAAAGGTATTTTCGACATAAATCGCCTAATCCAATGTAATTATTGTAATTTTCATTGTTGTAATTTTCTTTTGTTGTATTTATCATTATTTCTTATGCCATTTGTATGTTTTCACATGTAATTGAGGATTAAATCCTACTTCGACCTTAATTGTTTGCTAATTACGTGTTTCACCGACTTAGTATTAATTCTCACATTCTAGGATTAAAACATGGATGTTGCATTGCATGCATACAATCGACGATATATCGAGTACGAATAACTTCCCTAATCATTAGTAGAGGCCGCTATCGAGGCGGGCGGGATTAGGTGTTCGATCAAAAGAGCTTCCTAATACGTACCCTCACCCCTTACTCCAGATCTCTGTGAACACCCGTGTTCATTGGCATCCACGAGAGTCATTCTAGACATAGAATGCTAAGGGTAACGATTGCTTAGTGTTCATGTCACTAATTTGTGTCTTGACATGACGCGAGGTATTCGAACGGTTCCAATTTCCCATAAAAATTGGTGGCGACTCCAACAAAAATGCAAACGCTTGTTTCTCCTCTCTCCCAAGCGCCCCCGTGGGCCCCCCCGCTATCCACACAAACCAGAGAATAAAACCGACGACGACAGCAACTCCGACAACCACCACAACAATGATAAATGACGTAAGGTCAGAAGATCAAAGGGTGATGGCAAAGGCGATCTAGGGCACCGATGTAGCACAGGTCGAATAGAAATCCAAAACCCGAAAACCCGTAATTTGAGATCGCAACCCCAAAAACCAACCGATGAGTAGCAGCACTGGAGACAAATGGTTGATGACAAAAGACGACCTAGACCGGCGGGAACAGACGACAGACGACCTCCGGCGGGATGGAAAACCACGTTATGCCCTAATGCGAACACACAGGAAGGAACACCACAACCCACAATATGAACGACGCGATGTGAGGTTGCCGACGCAGAAGAGTAGGGACGGCGGCGACGTGAGGTGGCTGACGGTGGATGTGATGATGTGCGCAGATGAGTGCCCTAGTCGATCGCTCAAATCGCACTCTCTCCTCTCCTCTCTTTATTATTATTATTATTATTATTATTATTATTATTATTATTATTATTATTATTATTATTATTATTATTATTATTATTATTATAAGATGCGCGCAGCTTTCATTAAAATAAAAGTAAAAGGTTTACATAAAATTGGTGGGGAGCCGAGAGACAATCTGGGCTCCCACACCCTTATTATTATTATTATTATTATTATTATTATTATTATTATTATTATTATTATTATTATTATTATTATTATTATTATTATTATTATTATTATTATTATTATTGTTGTTGTTATTATTATTATTATTATTATTATTATTATTATTATTATTATTATTATTATTATTATTATTATTACAACTTATTATTATTATTATTACCATCTAATAATAGTAATTATTATTATTATTTTAATATTCCGTCTCAAATATAACTCGTATAAATGTAATATAATATTATTTTATAAAATATAAAAACGAAGTATTACAATCTTCCCCCCTTAAAATGAACTTCGTCCCCGAAGTTCACCTCACTCTTTCCTTTCCACAAATCTCATGCATTCTCTCGCACCTCACATGATCGTTTATCGTATACGCTCCTTTATAAATATCACACTCATCCAAAGTTCTTCACTTAATTCTCACTACTTTCTCACATTCTGTACTTTCTCTTTCCTGAATTCCCAAATTATTACAACTGGTTTGGGGATGGTACCCCAAACCGCGATGATGTTGGACAGCAACTTTAGACAGAATAGTTGTAGGTTTCTTTTCTTTAAAATGCATACGCCCATCACTAATGACAACCCTAGGGACACAAAATCGGGGGAAGATAATCTTTTTAAACAATTTAATCACGGTCTTGGCATCACAGTTAGGTGAAGCAATAACGTCCACCCATTTAGACACATAGTCTACAACTACCAAAATATACCTGTTACATTTACTAGATGGGAAGGGTCCTTGGAAATCAATGCCCCAAACATCGAAAACCTCAACCTCTAGAATGCCATTTTGAGGCATCTCATGTCTCTTAGAGATATTTCCCGAGCGCTGGCATGCATCACAAGCCGAAACAAACACTTTAGCATCTGCAAATAAAGTAGGCCAGAAGAAACCAGACTGAAGTACCTTAGCCACGGTTCGCGACGGACCATGGTGACCTCCATAAGATGAAGAATGATATCCCTCTAGGATTGCTTTAGTCTCCCACAACGGAATACACCATCTGTAGAGACCGTCAGCACATTCCTTAAATAAATAAGGATCATCCCAGAAATAACGCTTCACATCATGAAAGAATCGCTTCTTCTGCTAATAAGACAAGTCAGGTGGAAGTATACCACCTACAATGTAGTTAGCATAATATGAATACCACGGATCAACACCTGTGTTAGTAGCAACTGCAAATAAAGAATCATCAGGAAAGGAATCGCCAATAGGTAAAGGATCCTCTCCCTCATACTGCGGTAACCACGACAGGTGATCAGCTACTACATTCTCTACGCCTGTCTTGTCTTTGATTTCCAGATCAAATTCCTGGAGGAGGAGTATCCACCTCAACAATCGTGGCTTAGCTTCCTTCTTAGCAAGAAGGTGTCTCACTGCTGGATGGTCCGTAAAAATAGTAACTTCCGAACCTATCAAATAAGAGCGAAATTTCTCCAGCAAATAAACAACAACTAATAACTCCTTCTCAGTAGTAGTATACTTCACTTGAGCCTCATCCAGAGTTCGACTCACATAGTAAATCACACTCAAATCTTTGTCTTTCCGCTGACTTAATACCACTCCTAGTGCATAATCACTAGCATAACACATAATCTCAAATGGCAGCTCCCAGTTGGGAGGCTGGATAATCGGTGCTGAAATCAAGGCCTGTTTTAACCTGTTAAAAGCAGAAAGACACTCGTTAGTAAAAACAAAGGGGGCATCCTTAAGTAACAACTGTGTAAGTGGTTTAGTAATTTTAGAAAAGTCCTTAATAAACCGGCGATAAAAGCCAGCATGTCCAAGGAAACTCCTCACTCCTTTACAATTGACAGGAGGAGGTAATTGCTTAATCACTTGCAATTTTGCTTTATCCACCTCAATGCCCCTATCAGAAACTAAGTGCCCTAAGACAACTCCCTCGTTGACCATAAAGTGGCACTTCTCCCAGTTAAGCACAAGGTTAACCTTAATGCAGCGCTGTAACACTTTATCAAGGTTAGACAAACAGTTATAAAAATCACTCCCATAGACGCTGAAATCGTCCATAAAGACCTCCATAATAGACTATATATAATTAGAAAATATCCCCATCATGCACCTTTAAAAGGTGGCAGGGGCATTACACAAACCAAAAGGCATTCTACGATAAGCAAAAACACCTTGAGGACAAGTAAAGGTAGTCTTTTCCTAATCATCTGGATGAATAGGGATCTGAAAGAACCTTGAATATCCATCTAAATAACCGACAAACTTATGAGAGGCTAACCTTTCTACCATCTGATAAATAAAAGGAAAGGGGAAGTGATCCTTCTTCGTGGCGGCATTTAGCTGTCTAAAATCTATGCACATCCGCCAACTAGTCACAATTCTAGTAGGTATCAATTCATTTTTGTCATTTTTAACCACAGTAGTTCCTCTTTTCTTAGGAACTACCTGAATTGGACTCACCCATTTAGAATGACCAACAGAGTAGATAATACCTGCATCGAGTAGCTTCATTACCTCAGCCATCATGACATCCTGCATCTTCTGATTCAGCCTGCGCTGACCTTATCTGCAAGGCTTGTGATCTTCCTCTAGCTCAATACTGTGCATACAGATATCAAGACTGATGCCCTGAATATCATCCAATGAATAACCCATCATGTAATACCCGTTCTTTTAGGAACCCGTTGACCAACATTGACCAACCTTTGGGGCATGTGTTAGCCTTTAGGAATGCGTGCCAGAGATGCCTAGTGGCTTGTTAGGCTTCGGGGATGAGTGGTACTCGATAAAGTAGAGGCTACTCGACCGAGTAGGGGCCACTCAATCAAGTAAGTTGGTTACTCGATCGAGTAGCGTCTTTACAGCGGGGATTTATAATCGTGTTTTGATAAAACTGCATATAATTTACGCCTCCTTCCTTCAAACCTAGATATCGCCTCCCTCCTTTCTCTTCACCATAATTCCTTCCATTGGAGCTTTAGAGGACGCTAGTGCCTTGAGGATGAGTTTCTTGCGGATAGCGGTCTTAACGCCGATATGTTATGCGTAGGTATGTCATCATCATCATCATCTTTGTCATTGTTGTTCCTTGTAGGATTGTGATGGTGGTAATAGGCTGTTATGCGATTTGTATAGGGGTTGCTTGATTGGTTGATGTCATGTGTTTGATCGAGGAGTTGCTGCGATTGGCTAAAGGTAGGTTCGCCTACTCAGTTTCTGTTAGTTGTTTAGTGTGACGGTTATTTTATTGCTTGTAGTATCCCTGTGATTGACTGTGGTAATCGGTTGGTTTTGTTGTTTTGTTTGTTGTTGTTGTTGTTGTGCTGCTGATTGTGATTGACTGTCCATGGTTCTCGAGGTACATCCTCTGCTGAGTGAAGTCACTTGCGGGAGTGGCCTCACGCCCTAGTTTCGCCCTCCATGGAACCCGCCACGGGAGGGGATGTGCACATTAATGGGACAGGGTTATCGCTCGGTATGATGAGCGGGGCTTAGGTGGGAACGGCTGCGGTCCCCCACTGGCAGGGCTGGTCTAGTGGACAGTTGGTGACGATGATTGGATGAAGTGGTTATGGTTTGTGTGTATGCTTGGTTGTGTGTGTAGTATGTGGATAGTTGTTGTTGTGCCTTGCCTCAGTTGCTGACCTTGTGTGGTTGTTTCTTGTTTGTTTCTATTGTGTTTGCCGTGATCCCTTATGGTGAGCAGTCATTCTTAGTAGGTGATGTATTGGATGGTAGCTGGAGTCTTGGCGGGATGAGTCTTCACGAGTCAGGACAGGAGTAGTCTTCATAGTGTTTGATGAGTTTTATCAGTTGTATCAGTAGTTTGGTTATATCACTTGTAAAATAATTATAAATGTTCTTTTATCGACTTTTGATGATTACTTTCCTCGGGCAACTGAGATGGTAATACCCTTATATGCTAGGGAAGGTCTTGTTAAGGCTCCTTGATATATGGGGGTGTTACAAAGTGGTATCAAAGCGACGATTTTGGAACATGTAACAAATGAGCCTAATAAACGTAGTGAGTCTAATAAAATGAACCTGGTGTATGTATATTGGGAGACCCAGCTGATGCTATATTTTGGGTGAGTAGGCGCCCTCATTTAAAAATGATGGCCCCATTGTGCTTAAGCTAGTCACTGGGCATGGGAATGTTGAGTCGGCAATTATGTGCTTAATGTGTATAGTGGTCATAGTAGAATTGTTCGTGGTAAAGTTTCTGATAAAGTTAACATGTGTGAAATGGTTATGTTAGAATCATATGTGATAAAGTTCCTAATTGAGCTAATATGAGTGTGATGATAATGAGAAATGTGAATGTTTGGACACGAATAGAAGTGTGTGAAAGTGTAGGTGTGCGGGGTAGTGTATGGAATGTGGTGATGGTCGTGGTTGTTTCAAGTTGTTGGTAATGATAGTTTCTATAAGAGTTTATAAGTCTTATAATAGTAATAATAATGATAGTTAACGAGTTGTGGATTTGTGATGATAATTATCAAAATAGTAATGGATGAATGTGATATATGAATGGTTGAAAGCTGCCGCTTGTGACATGATTAATTTGAGTATTGCTAATAGACTCGGATGATATATGATAATTTAATGTTAAATGAGTGCTTAGAGTAATAAGATTATAAGTTTCATTAGTGAAGTTATAGACAAAGGATTAAACATGAAATAATGTGTTAATGGTATGCGTGAATGGTTTAATAGTATGGTAAATCGTTTTGTACGATGGTTGCTATAGAATGGAGTGAAATATATCGTGGTTGGGTAAAACCGTTTCGTTACATTTGAATAGTAATAAGGTGTTGTGAATGATTATAGTAACCTGTGACGATTTCCGAATTTGGTTTGGAATCGACACGTGTTGTTGTTTTGCAGGAATCTTAATAAACCTCGTAATTCCGACCATGTACCTTACCTTGCTTGACCGAGTATGAGTGCCTACTAGACCGAGTAGACCTCACTCGATCTAGTTAGGAAGTTATAACGTTGAGGAAGTCGGAATTTCCTACGGAAACTCAACCGAGTAGCACCTACTCGATCGAGTAGAGGCCACTCGGTCGAGTACCCTACTTACTCGATCGAGTAAGGCTGTAGTACCGGAAAATTTCACGGGTTCAAAACCCTTTCTTTTGCTTATTTCCTTATTTCTCCTCCTATTTCCGCAAACCCTAAATCTTTTTCCTCTCAAATTTCTTGTTGCTTGCTACTTGTGGAGCCTCAATCTATTGATTTCCTTGCTTTGATTTGTTCTTTTACTTCCTAATCAATCAAGGTATGAATATTTATCTTATTTTGATGTTTTTAATTTAATTAGAAACATGTAAGATGTTGGATGATGTTGGAAAATCGATTTATATGTGCCAAATCTTGTTTGTAAATGTTGTCATATGCTCTAGTTGCTTCAATTTTTTGATTATTGATGCTAGTTGTGCCAAAAATCGAATCAAAAAGAGGATTTTATGACTCGAAATTTTAAGGTTTGATGAAATTAAATTGATTTTTGATCATCTATCGCATATAAAAGGATAAAAAAAATGGAGTAATGTATGTTGTATATATCATGTATGGAGTTGATTTTTGTGATTTTTCACCCCAAAGGTTGTCTTAAAACTCCGTCTTAAAAGTGCCCCAAACTGAAATTCGCCTCATATAATTGAAAATTTGGGTGGTATATGAATATGTTTTGAAGGTTTGAGTCCTAAAAATAGTTGTGGTTGAGTTAATTCTTGTTATGTATGTCAAAATTTTCACAGCTGTAAAGACCGTCTGAGCTATAAGAATTGGGATTTTACTTGTAAATTTGGAATTGTTGGTGATAGTGTGTACTTAGATGATTCTTCCATGATCAAATATGTGTACTTTGTATGTTTTGGTGCATATGTGGTGGTATATTTAAATTGTATGTTGAAACAGATGCCGAGACTAAACCTAGGAAAGAGACAAAGTAAGAGGGGTAGGGCTTCCGAGCCTGAAGTTGGGGAGGTAAGTGGACCGGTAGTACCTGCAGTACCTGAATACCCATCCGTGGTATTCGTGGATTTCAACCAAAGAAAGAATTTTGTGGCCTTACAGTCCCGTAAGATGAGACCGAGCCGTTGTGTGGACACGACCATTTTAGAGGATTTGGGTATTGAAATTGACGTCCAACACATCTTTGAGACCTTGGGATTCTCCGGACTCTATCGCCTACGAAAGCATTCGTATGCCTTCCTGACCCTTGAGTTCATGAGCTCGTTTAAATACGAGCCGGTGGAACAGACTGTGCAGTTCCGCCCCATGAACACCAGTTTTGTCTTGACAATAGACCTGTTTGCCTCCCACCTTGGCTTGGCTAAGCCTCCCAAGGGAGCCCTTCGTGACATACTGTCTGAGTGTGGGGTTTGCTGCCTTATGCCTTGTATCACCGGGAAATCAGCTCCCACTGCTAGTAATATGTTGAGCAATGATATGCAACATATCACCTTAAGGATCTTTCTACGTGCTGTGTCGTGCCTCCTTTACGAGAGATCGGATATGAGCAAGTTGAACTCCCATGAGTTATTGCTTTTGATGGCGTACCTCAACCCCGAGCAGACTGAGAGAGTGACCTTTAGTGCTCCCGCTATGGTGTGTGCCAGTCTTACTTTGGCGGCTTCCTGTAGCACTAGGTTTCTGAGTTGTGGTGCTATTGCCACACGTTTAGCTGAGAAGCTAGCTTCCTTTGAGGCTTCCTCGGAGTACACCCCTCTAGCCACCCCGGTACCTACCATGGACATAAATTACTTCGTCGACCTGAAATGGTTGAGAACTTTATAAGATGGTAGTTTAGCATGGAGGGTGTGGGGGATGAGTTGGATGAAGGTACCAGCTCCTGAGCACCTCCCACCAACAGAGCCTTTGGCCGCGGCAGTGGTAGCTGCCGATTTTGATGAGGAGGTAGATAAGGATGCACGTCCTGCGAGGCAGACGTACTTCATCGACCCGAAGATCCTCCGAGTCATGCCTGAGCCGAGAAAGGGGGAGAATGTGAGAGCGGAGGAGGATCGACCTAGGTTAGGGAGAGGGTCACGTCGAGTGCGGGAGAGGGTGGCTAAGACATAGCCACAGCCGGCAGTACCACCACAGTACCCGTATCCTAGTTACCCTTTTCTCGATACCCTGGAGACACATGAGAGCTACCTAGCCGAGAGAGTGTCCTCTATCTTGACGCTCCGGAACATGCATGAGATGGCGTATACTCAGGGTATTAGGACCTCAGGACCGCATCCAGTTTAGTAGAGGAGGGTCGGGGATTACAACGGGGCTTTCCACTCCTACGGGGTGGATATGTCCACATGGGGAGCACCTCAGTCATACCCCTACGGCGGCTTGAACCCTTGGTACGTGAGACCAAATGCTGGAGCCGGTGGTGATGCGGGTCTGGGTGCATCAGGAGCAGGCACCTCGGGTGGTGGTGGTGGAGATGAGGATTATGTCATGGATGAGCAGCAGCAGTAGCAAGAGTGATACTCTGTTTCTTTTATCATGTTTGTAGTTGTGTTGGATGTTAGTTTGTTTTGGTTGGTACCTTCTCTTTTCGTCCTTTTCGTAGTTGGTTTGTATTGTTGTCCATAAGGTCATACTTGCTTATTCCTAGACTTGTGTTACAGGAATTCTGGTCGGGTTGTCATCCCGACTCGTGATTATGCGATCATATATATTATGTTTGGGATAGTTTGGGTAGTTTTGACCTGAAGCCACTCGATCGAGTGCCCCTCACTCGGTCGAGTAGCTGCAGGTGTGTCCGTTTGGAGGTATTCTGATTTCGGGCTACTCTATCGAGTAGCTAAGAATAATCGATCGAGTGCCTAACCCACTCGATCGAGTAGCACTGTTACAGGAACTTTTCCGACTTTAAATTGACTCAAATGCTTTTGTTTTGAATATTTCAATATTTATCATGGTTATTGGGGGTTAGTAACATGTTTGGGTCGACTTATTAGTTATGCTTGGGTTCGTGCTTGACTTATAAATGACGTTTTGTGAAAAATATTAGTTGGTTCTTATTGCATTCATTTTACTTCCTCAACGTCTACAAGAGAGCCTCATTTATTTGTTACCAAAAAGATTTGTTATTTCCTTCATGGACTTTCCGTAGTAAGGTTGCATGTCCTTCATGGCTATTGATAATCATTCTCATAAAGTAGCAGGTGTGTATAAGTTAAAGTTAGTCGTGATTAGTGACTAATGTCGATAAAGTGCAATATATGTCAGGGTAAGTGAGTAAGTTGTTTGATGGTAAACTTCGGGGACAAAGTTCCTTTTTAGAGGGGAAGAGTAATGTCGCAAAAGAAAAAACGCCGAAATTATAACAATTTTACCTTATGTTTGTAATGTTTTATAATGTCTCTGTTATGTTTGTAATGTTTTATAATGTCTCTGTTACACTTCAAGTACGAGTTTATAAATGTTTTAATAATTTTGTTAAGGAAATTGTATATTTAAGTAAAATATGAATAATTGACGCGTTATAATGAGAAGATGGTCATAAGGAGAAGACAATGTCATGAACAATAGCGGGGTTATCCTCGGTAGTTTTGCGTTATGTGACAATAAATCACACATTGTTGAATCTCTGATAGGATCGTTTGTTGCATGTGGTGTGTTCGGTAACTCAAGTAGTGGCTTTCAGAGACTTGAATATGTGGTGTGACTGGACGGTTGATGATGATGCCTTAGTGGGATAATGCTTTTAGAGTGTTGTGGACCTGTGACGAGTAAACGGTAATGTCAATCTTGGTTTCTTGTCGTGTGGTTTGGGGGAGGGTGAGTTGAACTTCGAGGACAAAGTTCTTTTTAAGGGGGGAAGACTGTAATACCCGTCCTTTTAGGAACCCGTTGACCAACATTGACAGACCTTTGGGGCAGGTGTTAGCCTTTAGGAATGTGTGCCAGAGATGCCTAGTGGCTTGTTAGGCTTCGGGGATGAGTGGTACTCGATAGAGTAGAGGCTACTCGATCGAGTAGCTTGGGTACTCGATCGAGTAGGGTCCACTCGATCGAGTAAGTTGGTTACTCGATCGAGTATCGTCTTTACATCGGGGATTTATAATCGTGTTTTGATAAAACCGCATATCATTTCCGCCTCCTTCCTTCAGACCTAGATGTCGCTTCCCTCCTTTCCCTTCACCATAATTCCTTCCATGGGCCTCATCCATAAAAACAGTAACTTCCGAACCTATCAAATAAGAGCGAAATTTCTCCAGCGCATAAACAATAGCTAATAACTCCTTCTCAGTAGTAGTATACTTCACTTGAGCCTCATCCAGAGTTCGGCTCGCATAGTAAATCACACTCAAAGCTTTGTCTTTCCCCTGACTTAATACCACTCCTAGTGCATAATCATTAGCATAACACATAATCTCAAATGGCAGCTCCCAGTCGGGAGGCTGGATAATCGGTGCTGAAATCAAGGCCTGTTTCAACCTGTTAAAAGCAGAAAGACACTTGTCAGTAAAAACAAAGGGGGCATCCGTAAGTAAAAACTGTGTAAGTGGTTTCACAATTTCAGAAAAGTCCTTAATAAACCGGCGATGAAAGCCAGCATGTCCAAGGAAACTCCTCACTCCTTTAACATTGACAGGAGGAGGTAATTGCTTAATCAATTGCACTTTTGCTTTATCCACCTCGATGCCCCTATCAGAAACTAAGTGCCCTAAGACAACTCCCTCGTTGACCATAAAGTGGCACTTCTCCCAGTTAAGCACAAGGTTAACCTTAATGCAGCACTGCAACACTTTATCAAGGTTGGACAAATAATTATCAAAATCATTCCCATAGACGCTGCAATCGTCCATAAAGACCTCCATAATAGACTCTATATAATTAGAAAATATCCCCATCATGCACCTTTGAAAGGTGGTAGGGGCATTACACAAACCAAAAGGCATTCTACGATAAGCAAAAATACCTTGAGGACAAGTAAAGGTAGTCTTTTCCTGATCATCTAGATGAATATGGATCTGAAAGAACCCTGAATATCCATCTAAATAACAGAAAAACTTATGAGAGGCTAACCTTTCTACCATCTGTTCAATAAAATGAAGGGGGAAGTGCTCCTTCTTTGTGGCAGCATTCAGCTGTCTATAATCTATGCACATCCGCCAACCAGTCACAATTCTAGTAGGTATCAATTCATTTTTGTCATTTTTAACCACAGTAGTTCCTCCTTTCTTAGGAACTACCTGAATTGGACTCACCCATTTAGAATGACAAACAGAGTAGATAATACCTGCATCGTGTAGCTTCATTACCTCAGCCATCACGACATTCTGCATCTTCTGATTCAGCCTGCGCTGACCTTGTCTGCAAGGCTTGTGATCTTCCTCTAGCTCAATCCTGTGCATACAGATATCAGGACTGATGCCCTGAATATCATCCAATGAATAACCCATCATGTAATACCCGTCCTTTTAGGAACCCGTTGACCAATATTGACCGACCTTTGGGTAAGTGTTAGCCTTTAGGAATGCGTACCAGAGATGTCTAGTGGCTTGTTAGGCTTCGGGGATGAGTGGTACTCGATAGAGTAGAGGCTACTCGATTGAGTAGCTTGGGTACTCGATCGAGTAAGGGCCACTCGATCGAGTAAGTTGGTTACTCGATCGAGTAGCGTCTTTACAGCGGGGATTTATAATCGTGTTTTGATAAAACCGCATATCATTTCTGCCTCCTTTCTTCAGACCTAGATGTCACCTCCCTCCTTTCCCTTCACCATAATTCCTTCCATGGGAGCTTTAGAGGACGCTAGTGCCTTGGGGATGAGTTGCTTGAGTCGGGTAGCGGTCTTAACGCCGATGTGCTATGCGTAGGTATGTCATCATCATCATCTTTGTCATTGTTGTTCCTTGTAGTATTGCGATGGTAGTAATAGGCTGTTATGCGATTTATATAGGGGTTACTTGCTTGGTTGATGTCATGTGTTTGATCGAGGAGTTGCTGCGATTGGCTAAAGGTAGGTTCGCCTACTCAGTTTCTGTTGGTTGTTTAGTGTGACGGTCATTGTATTGCTTGTAGTGTCGCTATGATTGATTATCGTAATCGGTTGGTGTTGTGCTGTTTCGTTGGTTGTTGTTCTTGTGCAGCTGATTGTGATTGACTGTCTGTGGTTATCGAGGTGCGTCCTCGGCTGAGTGGAGTCACTTGCGGGAGTGGCTTCACGCCCTAGTTTCGCCCTCCGTGGAACCCGCCACGGGAGGGGATATGCACATTAATGGGACAGGGTTATTGATACCCGTCGTGAGGTGTCAAAAATAAGATTTATAATTTCCAACTACAACTATAGCTAGTGGCAGTCGGGTCGAACCACAGAGAGGCAGATGTAAATTCTAGTTGTCTAAATTCAGTCTAAGGTAACAAGTATGGGGATTGAGTTGATTTGGTCTAAAGGTAAGAATAAATAAAAACAGTAAACTAAAAAGATGGCTTAAACAGATAAAGAAGGGGTACTAGGATGGTCGGTTCATTAAAGCTTCGGCGGCAGCATACTAAGTCGGTCTGAATCAAACACAAGTGAGGCGGGAAACAAGAGGTCCTCTCGGTCCACTCTTAACAGATAGCATCTTTCGATCTCGCTATAGGTCCCTAATATCACTAATACTGACTCTCGTCCTGAAAAGTGACTAACGGTCTAAAATATACCTATCTTTCGATCTCAGCACAGTTTAGTTATCTTAATTGGTGGTCAAATAACTTTCCCTATCTTTCGATCTAATGGGTCAGTCATAAATTAAGCATCTAACTGGTCGCATGCATTCGATTCGTTAAATACAACATTAAAATCAATTAAAACGAAGGGTAACCTCACGAGGTCAGTCGATCGACCGAGAATGTTAGTCGATCGACTGACGCGCGAATTCAGTCCGTGTTCAGTACTTTGCCGCCTACGCTAAAATTCGCCTACATCCTAGCACAAATAATCTAGCTACTCATGCTAAGGGTAAAAACAATAATAACGATGATGAAACTAACTAATGAATTCATGCTTGAGACGATAAAGTAAACAATTAACATAGACAAATAATATTGGCTTTGGGAACCTAACTAGCAATTCTATACTAATGAAGAAATAAAGAAGAACTAAAATTAGGGCAGAGGAATACCGAAAATCGCAGGAGAACAGTAACGGAATGATTAGAAGTATGAATAAAATCTGATGCAAACGATATCCCAAACCCTAACTATTAAAGCTAATATAAAACTGATGAATTTCTGAATAAAACTAGATGCCTAACTCAATGTTTCTAGGTTCCGTTATATAGCAATTAACGTAACTTCTTATTTCCTAAACCTAGCATCATGGGCTTGCGCTTCCTCAGTCTTGTAATTCTCGTCTGGAATAGCAGTTGGGTCGATCGACTGGTCTTCAGCAAATAGTAGCTTCTGGAACCCGATGGTTGGTCGATCGACTGATGGAGGTGGTCGATCGACTGATTAAGATGCTACTAGATTTCTATAAACTCGTGGACTTGTCTTTTGGGCCTTGAATTGCGCACAAGCTCGTTCCTCGGGTGAATACTTCACGTCATATGCAATGCAGGATACTCGGGGACGGATTTAGCTCGATTTCCGTTGGATTCTTCACATTTCTGCAATAATGTACAAAATACGGAAGTAGACGGAAATAGGGAGAAATGCAGCATAAACTACATGAATGAGCTCTGAAATGCGTGTAAAATGGGATGTAAAACATCATATAAAAGACACGCATCAAACTTCCCCAAACCAAACCCTTGCTTGTCCCCAAGCAAGAACTAGACTCGATCTAATGACCTAATGGAACGAGTTCAATCTCAGAGCGAAATGCAACATGTAAAGCCTAAACCAATTTAATGCTTTTAACCAACAATCAATTAGCAAATGAATCATGCAAACGAGTTATGGAGTCGTTAAAAACTGCTGAACCATCAACTATAGAGACTTATCAATTTGGACTCTCACGGGTCGCTCATATCACACATAAGCACAGGTGAATATATAAGAGGATAGAAAGAATTTATTTTTGTAAAGACTCTCACCTAACTGCGACCTATAAGAACATGCCTGCAACATAATATGAAAACAATCTCTATGACCGTACATATGCATTCCAACCAACAAGAGACCGTGACACATGCCGAGGTATAAATGTGGATATGTAAGGTATGGGTAAGAAGAGGCAAAACATTTATGGTAAAGTGGAGGTACATGTGATCAAGCTAGTACCAAAACGAAACCAAATGGCAACATCCAACTTCTTGCTCATAATCAAACGAAATGGTACTATAGCAAGCACAAATCTCACAATTTCCAGAGATAAAAGTAATCAACTAACTCCCCATAAAATATGAATAATGGTATGGGAGCAAAAATCGCCAAAAGATAAAGATTGAATTATGCGAATTTGATTTTTTCTCTTTCTCGAACATCAGTCGATCGACCTATAGGGGCAGTCGATCGACTGCTTAAACAGTACATAACTCTTTTTATCTTCTTTTTTCGAATCATTTTTTTTTCTTTCTTTCTTTTCTTTTCTTTTCTTTCCTTCCTTTATTTCATTTTCCCAACTAAATCTCAATAAGAGCATTTGCCACCAAAAAACGAGTAACAATCCCAAAAACTAAACTACTAGCTTGACCAAGGCAGGCTAAGTGTAGGATGTAGTAAATAGGACAAAAAGGATATTTTTGGCAGTGTGGAGCTTATGGGCAAAATGAGAAAAAGGAAACCTCTACCACATGTGTCAACTAACCACAGACCGAATGCATACAGGTATTAAGCAGATTAGGTTCATATTTATGCACATTTATGTGACATGCCTCATAAGGAGTACTACTCACATTCCTAAATAAACTGGTCGTAGATGTCACCAGTTATAGGCTCTAAATCTCAGAAATATGATGTAGTTTGCCAATTTTCAAAGTCAAGTCTCCAAGTACAGCAAGATATTTAACGAAAACTCGTAGACTATGCATATACGATTCTACTAATAACATGTCAATCAAGCAAGGCTCGGGCAAAAACAGGTGCAAATGCTATATCATCCTTGAAATACTACCGTTCCGACTCGACCTATATGCTAAAATAAACATGCATTTTTTTGAAATTTTTAAAATTGTTCAATTTTTTTTGAATTTTGTATATATGGATGAAATGAAAAAGCAATGCAAAACAGAATTTAAACGTGAATGCAAGCAAATGATATGCGACGCAAAAACCTTCCCCAAACCAAATCGCACAATGTCCCCATTGTGCAGAATCATGTAATGAAGAAAAGAGAAATGGGAATTTGCGTAAATTGAAATAAATAAACATGACGTGAAGTGGAGATTGGGAATTTACAAGACTTTAAGCGCATCAAAGGAAACCTCCCCAAACCAGCGTGAGCTAGGAGGTTTCAGTAGCCAGCAGTGCTACTAATAGGTACCTGAAAGATAAGCAAAACCACGCATAAAATCGAGAAAACAATTTTTGAAGCGGTAAAATTGTGCACAAATGAGACAATAGAAGAAATAAAGAAATGGACGGAAACTAAAGTGGAGTAGACAACTCCCTTAAGTCCGCATATCGACCAAACTCAGCAGGGGAAAGGTCGTGAATAGGTACAGCAGTGTCCTCGGTCGATCGACCAAGGATGGCAGTCGATCGACCAAAGTGTCAGGAACAGTAGCTCCTGGAAAGTGCAACTCAGTCGATCGACTAATGTAGCCAGTCGATCGACTGCAAGTACTGCTGTACTCTTTATTTCTTCGTATTTGCTCAATAACTTGAGCTAATAAGGTCAAAAAACCTGCAAGTGCACAATAATACGCGCCCAAAATTGCGTAAAACCCAAAACAAAGTCTCAAACGTATAAAATCTTAAGCAAGCAAAATAAAATGCGAAGTTTTCGCGCACACAAAAGCAATAAAAAGTGTCTTAATAGAAGCAAATAAAATGAAGTTTATAACGAACTCGATCAACTAATATTTGATCAAGAAAGACCACGGTATGGCCCACTTCGTCGGCTTCTGGCTACTAGAGGTAGCCTCAATGGTGCTTATTTGAGCAGCTGCACCCGTCTTAGCTTCCACGTCCGTATGGCTCAACGGATCAACACTCTCATCATCTCCCCAGTCAAGGATCTTTTCGGGCTTGTCAAAATCCAAATCAGGCTTTCTGGCTTTGACTGGCTCATCATCAACTATCTCATCAATTCCATAGCTCAGGCAACCAAGACCTCCTCTTTGAATAATAGGCTTTGTTACAGTTGGAGCAACTTGCGGCACTTCCTTCCCCAAACCAGCCCCTGCATTATCAGAAATAGACAAATCTTCCTCTAATTTACTCCCAGTCTGGGGTGGAGGGGTTAACACAGAAGTATTAATAGAGACAGGCAATTCAGGAAGCACAAAGTACAATTTCTTTTCAGAAACCGTGTTACAAGTCACCGGCCACATGGGGTCCTTTTTCTTAGCAGGTTGGGCAAAGACAATGGAATGCTTGCCTACCTTGAAAGTCAAGGTTCCTAGACCGACATCTATGACTGCACCAGCAGTGTGCAGAAATGGCCTACCCAAAATAATGGGTATATGAGCATCCTTAGGCATGTCAAGTACAACAAAGTTAATAGGGAAGAAAAACTTCCCTATTTGGACAGGGATGTCCTCTAAGACTCCTAATGGCTGGACCGCAGATCGGTCAGCCATCTGAACTGTCATGTCTGTCACTGCGAACCTAGTCAATTTAAGTTTCCTAGCTAGACTCAAAGGCATGACGCTTATACTAGCTCCTAGGTCACATAATACCTTCTCAATAGAGAAGGTACCTATATTGCAGGGAACAGAAAAGCTACCCGGGTCCTCTAGCTTATGGGGTGCAGTGTGAGACAAGTAAGAGCAAGACTCTTTAGTTAATGCAACAGTGTGAACATGTTCAAGCGACTTTTTCTTTGTTAATAGCTGTTTCATAAATTTAGTGTATGCTGGCACTTGGTTAACTAACTCAAGGAAGGGTACCTGAACATTCAAGCTACGAATAACTTTCTCAAACTTACTGAAAGATACATGTTCCTTTGTCGGCACTAGTCTCTCCGGATATGGGGCTGCAAGAAGTACCTTAGCCCTCTCCTCTAAGTTGCGCATGCCGGCATCCGTGGACTTAGGCTGGAAGTCCACTGCTTTCTCCTTGTTGAAGCTTGAACCCTCCTCAGACCATCTCAAATGTGAGCCATTGACCGTCATTGGGTCAAACTTCGGAACCGGGACGAACCCATCAGCACTCGGCTCTGGTCCTAACACCTTCGGAGTTGTCGTGCCCCGAAACAAATGGTCCCTCAAGTTATCGGGCATCGGAGGACGAAAAATCTCGCTATCAGCAGTAACCTTGGTCGATCGACCACTGTCCTCAGTTGATCGACCGTTGTGCCAGCGATTCGAAGCTCCAGAACCGTGTATCGGTCGATCGACCGGGTATATCGATCGATCGATCGATATACCTGTAGACGCCTTTTTCTTTGAATTGTTCGTTATTCTGACTTTGTTTTGACTCGGATCTGCCTCATTCTTTTCAACAGCGTCCTCGACCATGGCAGGCCCCTCCAGGGTGGACCCACTCCTTAATGAGATGGCGTTTAAGGTCTCCTTTTGGTCGGTTTGAGTCGGCAAGTGTCCCGGAGCTCGAGAGGTACTCTTACTAGCCAATTGAGCAGTTTGGCTTTCTAGTAACTTCATCCCGGCCTCTCGTGCTTGGGACTCCTTCAAAGAACAAGTTTTTGAACTCAAAGAAAATCGAACCATGGGATTGTTGTTGCTTCTTTGCGGCATAAGGGGGTTTCTGATATTGTTGTTGCTTTTGATGAGGAGGCACATAGGGTTCTTCTGCGGAGGTGGAGTTGGATTTAGGACATTCTCGCTACTCCACCTCGGGTTGGGATGAACATTGGGCTCATAGTAGGTATTCGTCCCGCCTATAGTGTTGAAAGGCGGACAAGATTCAAAGGGACTAGGACAATTCTTGAAACGTGTCCCTCAACTCCACACCTTTCACGAGGCGAAAGGACCGTCGACACAAAGATTTACTTGGTACATCCCACCTTTTGAAGCTCCTCCTAATTCATATTTGTCGAATCTCGCAGGTGAGAGCCTCGAGTGTAGCAACAGAGGAAGATTCAGCAGCTCTCCTCTGGTTCCCTCTGAAATTCCCATACTCAGCCTTGTGGGTAGCTAGATCGTCAATGATCTTCCACCCCTTGGTTGCTCCCAGATTTTCAGTAAATCGGCCATTGGCTGCAGCATCCAAAATAGCCCTCTGATCGTCATACAGCCCATTATAGAAATGATTGCACAAGCTCCATTTTTCGAAACCATGGTGCGGTATGGTTCGCACCAGCTTCTTAAATCGGACCCATGCCTCGTGGAAGTTCTCATCCGGCCCTTGTTTGAAACTTGTGATTTGGGCCCTAATAGCAATCGTCTTAGAAGCAGAAAAGTACTTGTAGAAGGCCAATGCCAAGGAATTCCAGTCAGTGATCCCATGAACGGCTCGGTCCAGATCTCTATACCACTCCCTTGCAGCATCACGAAGGGAGAAGATAAACATGGTCTCCTTGATCTGGTCTTGGGTCACGCCGGTTGGTGGGGGTATGGAACAGCAGTAGTCAATAAAGGTCTCCATATGCTTAGCTGCATCTTCATTTGCAGCTCCCCCGAACTGGTTTCTCTCAACCATATTGATGTATGAAGGCTTTGGTTCGAACTTCCTGGCATCTCCTGGTAATTCAAACCCCTTATATAAGTTGTCAGCTGTCGGCTCAGAATGACTAGCTATACTCGCTTCCTCGGCCATGACTGGAATTTCTGGAGAAGTAACTGTCTCGGCTGAAGAAGTGGAAACGGGTGAAGACTGTGGGTCTTCCTCGAACAACTCGTTCTCGTGATAGCTTGACAGAGTACTCAGCTCTTCCTCTGTCGGTAATACCCTTTGTGATCGTCTCAACTCACGCAAAGATTTCTCTATCTCAGGATTGAAGGGTACTAGTTCACCACCCTGTGACCTGCGCATAAGAAGAAACTACAAAAAGAATATAAGAAAAGTTTAAGGAACAGAAGTCCCTTAAACTAAGAAAGACTAAAAATAAAACAACTAAAATTAGGACTATTGCCTCCCCGGCAACGGCGCCAAAATTTGATACCCGTCGTGAGGTGTCAAAAATAAGATTTATAATTTCCAACTACAACTATAGCTAGTGGCAGTCGGGTCGAACCACAGAGAGGCAGATGTAAATTCTAGTTGTCTAAATTCAGTCTAAGGTAACAAGTATGGGGGTTGAGTTGATTTGGTCTAAAGGTAAGAATAAATAAAAACAGTAAACTAAAAAGATGGCTTAAACAGATAAAGACGGGGTGCTAGGATGGTCGGTTCATTAAAGCTTCGGCGGCATCATACTAAGTCGGTCTGAATCAAACACAAGTGAGGCGGGAAACAAGAAGTCCTCTCGGTCCACTCTTAACAGATAGCATCTTTCGATCTCGCTATAGGTCCCTAATATCACTAATACTGACTCTCGTCCTGAAAAGTGACTAACGGTCTAAAATATACCTATCTTTCGATCTCAGCACAGTTTAGTTATCTTAATTGGTGGTCAAATAACTTTCCCTATCTTTCGATCTAATGGGTCAGTCATAAATTAAGCATCTAACTGGTCGCATGCATTCGATTCGTTAAATACAACATTAAAATCAATTAAAACGAAGGGTAACCTCACGAGGTCAGTCGATCGACCGAGAATGTTAGTCGATCGACTGACGCGCGAATTCAGTCCGTGTTCAGTACTTTGCCGCCTACGCTAAAATTCGCCTACATCCTAGCACAAATAATCTAGCTACTCATGTTAAGGGTAAAAACAATAATAACGATGATGAAACTAACTAATGAATTCATGCTTGAGACGATAAAGTAAACAATTAACATAGACAAATAATATTGGCTTTGGGAACCTAACTAGCAATTCTATACTAATGAAGAAATAAAGAAGAACTAAAATTAGGGCAGAGGAATACCGAAAATCGCAGGAGAACAGTAACGGAATGATTAGAAATATGAATAAAATCTGATGCAAATGATATCCCAAACCCTAACTATTAAAGCTAATATAAAACTGATGAATTTCTGAATAAAACTAGATGCCTAACTCAATGTTTCTAGGTTACGTTATATAGCAATTAACGTAACTTCTTATTTCCTAAACCTAGCATCATGGGCTTGCACTTCCTCAGTGTTTTAATTCTCGTCTGGAATAGCAGTTGGGTCGATCGACTGATAGGACTGGTCGATCGACTGGTCTTCAGCAAATAGTAGCTTCTGGAACCCGATGGTTGGTCGATCGACTGATGGAGGTGGTCGATCGACTAATTAAGCTGCTACTAGACTTCTATAAACTCGTGGACTTGTCTTTTGGGCCTTGAATTGCGCACCAAGCTCGTTCCTCGGGTGAATACTTCACGTCATATGCAATGCAGGATACTCGGGGACGGATTTAGCTCGATTTCCGTTGGATTCTTCACATTTCTGCAATAATGTACAAATGCGGAAGTAGACGGAAATAGGGAGAAATGCAACATAAACTACATGAATGAGCTCTGAAATGCTTGTAAAATGGGATGTAAAACATCATATAAAAGACACGCATCAGTTATCGCTCGGTATGATGAGCAGGGCTTAGGTGGGAATGGCTACGGTCCCCCACTGGCAGGGGTGGTCCAGTGGACAGTTGGTGACGATGATTGGCTGGTGTGGTAATGGTTTGTGTGTATGCTTGGTTGTGTGTGTAGTATGTGGATAGTTGTTGTTGTGTCTTGCCTCAGTTGCTGACCTTGTGTGGTTGTTTCTTTTTTGTTTCTGTTGTGTCTGCCGTGATCCCTTATGGTGAGCAGTCAGTCTTAGCAGGTGATGTCTTGGATGGTATCTGGAGTCTTGGCGGGATGAGTCTTCACGAGTCATGACAGGAGTAGTCTTCATAGTGTTTGATGAGTTGTATCAGTTGTATCAGTAGTTTGGTATGTAAAATAATTATAAATATTATTTTATTGACTTTTGATGATTACCTTCCTCGGGCAACCGACATGGTAATGCCCTTATATGCTAGGGAAGGTCTTGTTAAGGCTCTTTGGTATATGGGGGTGTTACACATCGCTTTCCTGTTTTTCTTAAGAACAGCTAACAAAGCGGTCAGCTGTTTATCATCAAGCTTAGCACTAACAATGACTGGATACTACTCGGTATCATCTAAAAATGCATATTTGAGATGGGAAGGATGAGGCTTACGTTCAGGTACCTTTACCTCCATAGCGCAAAGAGTGTTTACCAATTGTTCTACCCTCTCTCCTTCGGCGTCGGTGAGTTCACACTTATCTATCGCAACTTCAAGCAGATCAAACACAACTTCATTGTTTTCCGGGTTATCTGCACACTCATCTAACAACATCAAAGCTTCCAGTGGATCCTTTATCAAGGAATCCGACCAGAACTCAAAAACAGACTCATCAAAGATATCAACTGAATAGCAAGTATCCTCTATCAGTGGTCTAGCAAGTGTACCAGGGAAACTGAAAGTGATAGCGTCATTCCCTACTGCAAGAGTCAAACGCTCTTGTTTGACATCTATAATAGCCCCAACTGTACAAAAGAATGGTCTTCCCAATATGATCGGGGTCCGGGTATCCTCAGCTATGTCTAGGACAATAAAATCTAGTGGTATAAAGAACTTGCCTACCTTAACAGGCACGTCTTCTAGGATACCTAACGGTCGTCAAACCGATATATCAGCCATCTAAAGGGTGATATTGGTCATTTTAAGATGACCCATATTAAGCTTCTTGCAAATAGAGTAAGGCATGACACTGACACTGGCTCCTAAATCACAGAGAGTCTTATCTATCACTTTATTTCCTATTACACAGGTAATAGAGAAACTACCCGGGTCTTTCATTTTAGGTGGAGCTTTATTAAGAATTAAATTTCTAGACTCTTCCATAAAGGCAACAGTCTCAAACTCACTAAGCTCTCTCTTACGCGTCAAAATATCTTTCATAAATTTTGCATAAGAAGGTACCTGGGTAATTAATTCGGTAAAAGGAACGGTCACCTGAAGATTCTTGACCACTTCCACAAACTTACCGTACTGTCGCTCGACCTTAGCATCTTTCAGACGTCCCGGATAAGGAATTCTGGTAACAGTAAGTGGGTCTGCGACTTTCTCTTTACCTTTGTCTAAACGTGGCACCTCCGCAGCAGAGGAAGATGACCCAGCAGCGTGTTTACACTTCAAAACAGCGTCTCTGCTATTATATGTACTCAATCGAGCACTATTTTCACTCGATCGAGAACTTTTCTCCTGGGATCTGCTCGATCGAGGAACACCATCCCCTCGATCGAGGTCTTCAATTTCGGTACCTCTCGATCGAGCACTATAATCACTCGATCGGGAGCTTTCAGTGGGAGAACTGCTCGATCAAGTACCGAGCTCACTCGATCGAGGACTTTGACAAGGATCAGCAGCGTCTTCGTCAATTTGCTCTTCCAAAACAGTTTCCAAACTTTCATTAACAGATAAATCAGCATTTTCCGGCATTTTTGGTCCATCATAGGTAAGACCACTTCGAAGATTAATTGCATTAATCAGGTCGCAAGGAGGTAATTGACTTGCTTGGTTCATTTGCTCAGATGCAAATTGCGTGAATTGATCTGGCAAATTATTCATAGAATCCTCATTTTCTTCTGCATTTTTCTGGACTTGTAGTGCCAAAGATAGCACCAAGGATTTCAACTCCGCTATCTCTATATTTGTAGAAGATGATTCATCTTGCTGCGGCATTGAATCAATATGACTAGAGATACTTGGCATGGCTAAATCTTCATAAAGTTGGGAGAACGGGATTCTTTGCTTAAATTGTTGATAAGCATAGACTCGCTCTACTTCTGCCATACACGTGATCGGATTATGTCCTTCCGCGCCACATCTACCACAAATCACCACTTGCTCAATCATAGCATGAACCTGTTCATGATCACCCAAATTTTGTAGAAACTCCGAATTGTCACACCTGTCATTAGGAATTTCCACCTCAACTACAAGTGATTCACCTTCTCTTTCGTTCACTCGCCTACCTCCTCTGGGATTCCCATACTCAGCTACATGAATGGCCATATCTTCATTAAGATGCCATCCCTTATTATATTCAACATTTTTCTGAAATCTCCCTTTAGCTGTAACATCCAATACAGCTCTTTGATCGGCATACAACCCATTATAAAATTGGGTGCATAAGAACCATCGTTGGAAGCCATGATGAGGTATGGAGCGAACTAGATTCTTGAACCTAGTCCAAGCTTCACTCAAATCTTCAGTAGCCATTTGTGTGAAAGTCGTAATTTGGCCTCTTAATGCGTTGGTGCGCTGTGGTGGGAAGTACCTTCTGTAAAAGGCTAAAGCTAGAGAATTCCAGTCAATAACACCAGCAGCTTCCCTATCCAAATCTCTCAACCAATCCCGGGCGTCATCAGTCAAAGAAAAAGGAAAAAGAATTTCCTTAACCCTATCTTATGTCACCCCAGCAACTAGAGGAATGGTGGAGCAGTAATCAGTAAACAACTCCATATGCTTGCACGGACCTTCACCAGCTACTCCCTTGAAAAGATTTCTTTAAACCAGCTGAATGTAGGATGGATGAATTCCAAAGGTCCCAGCATCTGTAGTAGGAAGCAGAAAACCTTTGGGTAGGGAATCTATAGTAGGTTCAGAGTGACTGACGATGTTAGGCATTTTAGCAAACGAAGTTGTAAGAACAGCAGATATAACGGTGCCCTCTTCTAGGACGGATTACCTGCAAAACAATTATAGCACTAGAGAAAAATATGAGATCAGTCTCAAGGAATGAATTCCTTGAGACGAGAGACAAACTTAATATAAGGCAAACAAAATATCACCGTCTCCCCGGCAACGGCGCCAAAATTTGACACGGCTGTCTCAACCTTATCAAAAATAAAACCAACCGGTCTCTATAAAAATATAGTAGAGGCAATCGGGTATCGAATCCATAGGGAAATGGGAATAATGTATGCTAAACTAAGTCTGTCTAAGTAACCGTTTCTTGGGGGTTTGATTGTTTTGATTCTAAACTATGGAGATTATGAGAGAAGAGACAGTGAAGAAGTACACAATAAATTCCAACGAAAATACCAGAGAAAAGGAGATAGCTAGAACAGTCGGTTCACCATGGCTTTTTAGGGGTCCAATCTAGGGTCAAAGGTCAGCATAAACTCGGTCTGCAGGGTAGTGAAAAGGTCCTTCCACTCCGCTATTCGCCCTAAAACATTACTAACTTAACTTCCGCCCTCATTAGAATGCCCTATTGTTCACTACATATCTCACCCCTTCCAATCTTCCGATCTAGGTCAAGGCGTATCAAATCAACTAACTAAATGCGTCGACTCAAGCAGCTAATTGCTATTAAATGCAGTGATTAACAACACAAACCTAATTCTAGCCAAGCCTAATCACCTAATCATATTTTCTTAATTTCTATGGCTCCCCTATGTCCTAACAAAGGAGGATTAGCTATGCATAATAAATATTGAGGAAATGGTAACAACAACCATAACAATTAAATTAAACATGATGAATAAATTTCTTAGCAAAACAAGAGAAAGAGTAATGGAGAAAATATGAATAGAACAAGAATAAATATTGCAATAATAATTAAAGAACAAGTTAAAGATCGAAAGTACCCAATGCAAAGAAGTTCCAAGCAATGGAGATTTTAGGTCTAAAGAGTAAAGTGCAAGAGAAGAGATCAGAGCCAGTGCCGTCATTCCACCCCTTCCTTATTTATTCTCAGATGCAAAATAAAATATCCGAAAGATAAACTAAAAGATTGCGTAAAAGTCAAAACCACTCGATCGAGTAGAAATAAACCACTCGATCGAGGATAATAAGTGACAAACATCTCGATCGAGTAAATAAGTACTCAATCGAGGAACTCAATAAACGCCCATCTCGATCGAGCTAAGTAAAGTACTCGATCGAAGGCCTTCAGCATCAAAGT
Organism: Silene latifolia; assembly: GCF_048544455.1. NCBI lineage: Eukaryota > Viridiplantae > Streptophyta > Magnoliopsida > Caryophyllales > Caryophyllaceae > Silene > Silene latifolia. The sequence continues at coordinate 376,661,680 of NC_133538.1, forward strand.
TACTCGATCGACCAGTTTAAACTACCAATTCTAGTCGATCGAGCATAATAGCATAGTATCCTCGTGGGTTAACTCAGAACATCTTCTAAAACCACTTCACGCATCCTTAGGTGACAATTCCCGGGCTCCGATTCTTCCATTTCCAAAATGCATGCAAATGGGACAGGTTTAGGCTTGATTATGCTCCTTTCCGGTTCATTCCTGCAATTAATATAAGACAAACCAAAGTAGACTACTCGGGGGCATTTGTAGCTAGTCGCCACATAATAACACAGAAATGCGTGTAAATATAGGGTAAAAACCATATATAAAATGTACACATCAACAACACACACACACACACACACACACACACACACACACACACACACACACATATATATATATATATATATATATATATATATATATTTAAAAAACGGATGCGAAGATTAAACGTGCAACAAGTTGGCTAATCCTAGCAGCACATCAACACCAACAAACCAAAGTTCCTCAAAGGAACATCCAAGGCACGAAAATCCCATCCTCCTCCATATTATACAATAATATAAAAAGAGAAATAACGGAAAAAGGAGAAAGAGATGAGAACGTCTATACCAAGCGGTCTTCTAGTCTCCTTTTTGCCTCAGATAGTCAATGTACCTATGCCACTTTGTTAGCCAAACATATATATACAATGAAATATTTTTTTTTTGATTTTTTGAAGGTTTTTCTATTTTTTTTTTTTTTGAAATTTTTGAAGTTTTATCAATTTTACAAATTTATTTACAAATATATACAAAGTAGATATTTCCCTCCCCGCACTTAAGGTTTACATCGTCCTCGATGGAACAAAATATAGGGAGGAAATAGGGAAATTGAAAGACATATTTTGTATTTTTGATTTTTTTTAAATGAAAACGTTGTTTTGTAGTTTTTGAATTTTTTTTTGAAATTGAGCAACTTTTTTTTTTTTTGGGCCTCCTCCCCACACTTGTAATATACAATATCCGGTGACAGAGGAAGTGTGGATAGGAGGCAAATATGAAATAAAAGAACGTATTTTTGGGTTTTTTGATTTTTTTTGAAAGTAAAGGACATTTTTTTTGTATTTTTAAATTTATAGGATCTCCTCCCCACACTTATTTATATACATAGTGTATGGAGGAAATTCGGAAATTAAAATGCATGTTTTTGTGAAATTTTCAACTTTTTTAATTTTTTTTATATTTTTAATGGGATGCAATGCATGATTTAACTAAATGCATAAATTGAAATATGATGCGCGCTAGCCTATATGAATGCAATCCTATATGTGATAAATTTTACATAATTGAAAGCGAATGCAAGTCTAACTGAATGCAACTAAATGATCAGCTATCCTACATATTGTACAACTAACTAAATGCATACAAAAAAAGGAAATATGAATGAGAAGTTTGGATTTAAGGAGATCATACTTGGCATTTGGATTGAGAGGGAGAGAGGAGGGCCATCATTACTAGGCCTCCTTAATTTCGGTGTTATCACCGTCATCATTGTCATCATCTTCATCATTCCCGGTCCCAAACTCGGATTCACGGATGAAATCACCCGTGTTCATCACCATGTCCGAGCCAAAAGTCCCCGCATCCGTGGTCATATCGATGAACACGTCCTTGCCCCCTACCAAGCCACTTGACCTTCCTCGCCAAAGATGGAAGGAGTGCCCACAAACCATCGAGTGTCATGCCCCTCCCATGAGTGGAAGGCAGGGTAGGGAAGACGGGGGCGCTATCGTATTCGGGGCGCATGTTGATATCGCCGTAGAGATATGTCCCATCCTTCGGATGGCCACCATCCGGAGCTAGGTAGTAGAAGGGGTGAAGGCCGGAGGGGTGCCTGTATCCCCGCCGTTGGTAATCATCGTAAACCGGGAATTGGCCAACCGAGTGGTCAAAGAAGATACGGTCCATGCGTTGTTGTAGATCGAGCCGCTCACTAGCGGCGGTTGCCATTCCCAACTTCATCTCCTCTATGAAAGAGATTAAGTCGGCGTGGAGTAGGAGTTGTTGTTGTGGTTTTTGACTCGAAGACCCTTCACTATGTTGAAAGGGACCGGGAAAGAAAGGGAAAGTAGGCATTGTGTACCGCAACGTGGGTTGTACGGTCACCGGGCGCTCACGCGCATAGACAAGATTGAGATTTTGTTATTGGGCGGTGGCGGTGTCTTCATCCTCCTCAATTTCAAGCAATTAGTGCGGTGAATTTGGCACCACTTTTATTTTCTCGGGATTGGGGAGTGGGATTGAATTTCTATCCACCCCGTTTACTCGGATTTGCCAATAGTTTGCTTGTCACGGGGGTTTCTCTTGATCCAATTAAGGGTAAATGGATGTAGTCCTTGGTTAGCATTGTTTCCCCCATTATAAACCGCATCCCATTCAAGTTGAGTTTCCGGATGAGTCGCTTGGCAAGGTGGGTGATGAGTCCACCCACCACAATTTGGGTTGATTAGCCCGAGGAATTACTTAAGCGGTATAAATGTAGGGCCATGTGGCGCGCAATATCGATTTTGAAGGTGGTGGGGTTGGAACAATGGTAAGAGCCGAGAATTTCCAACTCCTCCATTCGGAAGTTGTGATTCTCATCGCGGCCGAAAACAGTCCACCCCATATACCGATGCCAAATTCTAATTGCGGCATTGTGATAAGTATTGGCCGCTCTGTTGAATCGGGGGTTATCATCAAGGCCGGTGATGGCCTTCCATAGAGCACAATGGTCAAAGTTTTCGGGGGCTTTATGAGGAGGGCTTGGGTCTAGCCCAAAATGTGAAGCAAAGGTCGGTAATGTCAAAGAGTAATCCTTGTTCATCAGACGAAAATGCAAGAACGCGACCTTTTGGTTTTGGCGGTGTTTATCAATCCTCAAGGAGCTAAGAAATTCCCAAGTAAGACGGGAATAAGTCTTCTCATGTATATCATACATGAATTTCATACCAACTCCCTCAAATAAATCATGGGTAACACGGTCTAACCCTAATGCTCTCATCGATTGGCGATCAATAAATCGAGTCGGGGTGAGGGGACATTGTTTGAATAATACAAACTTACCTTTCATAGTGACAGAGCTAAACTTGAGGTCCGGGAATGCCGGATCGGGGCTCATGTCGGTAGCCGCGGCCGCCACAAGTTCCGCTTGTTGTAGTGCCAAATCCCCCTTTCGGACTCTCTTTTTTGGTGCTATGGGTGTATTTGTGAGGGGGTTAGTGAAGGGGAGGGAGTTTGTGGTGGATTGTTGGTGGAAGGTAGGTGGTTGGTGGTGTTTCGGAGGAGAAAGGGGATGGTTAGATAGAAGGGTGTCGTGAAAATTGTGAAATAATGGTGTTTGTTTTTTGTGTTTCAAGCCCATCAGGGTACTCCCAACCGGTCCTAGGAGCGGCTGCCGGTGCCCCGGCTGGGAGTACATCACAAATCTCACGTCTTCACAAGGGTAGCCCCAGCCGGTGGGCCGACTGCCGATAGGGAACTACCTTCTCCTTTTCTTCATTCTTTTCTCAATGGGGATGTTCCCAGCCGGTGGACCGGCTGCCGACCTACCGGCTCATACCCCCCCCCCCTTTCTCTCATTTTTCTCCAATTTTACTAAGTATCTGCACTCCCTGTCGGTGGACCGGCTGCCAAATGATGACGGAAACGGTCCCATGAAATCCACACCTCATACATCAAATAGTTCCCCTTCCAAGATATTGTTTAAAGGCATCTCATCATGCCTTCCAATGTTGCCTCTTCTCTGGCAAGAATTACATGAGTGAACCATGTCATAAGCATCCTTAAATAGGGAGGGCCAATAGAATCCACAATGAAGAACCCGAGCTTGGGTCCTAGAGGTGGACAAATGCCCTCCATATGTTGTAGCATGGCAAGCTTTAAGGATTGCTTGACCTTCCTCATGAGTGACACATCTTCTATAAATTCCATCATTGCATCTCCTATATAGGAAAGGATTTTCCCACACATATCTCCTAAACTCATATCTCAACTTCTTCCTAGCTTGGTTGTCAAGTTCCTCCGGGATAAAGTTAGAGCTCAAATAGTTAGCAATATCCACACACCAAGGGTCGGAGTGCATGATAGCTAAGATAGAGTCATCGGGCAACCACTCATCAATGGAAATCCCATCATCAACATCCCCCCGGGCTTCTTGAGTCAACCTTGATAGGTGATCCGCAATAAGATTCTCGGAACCCGGTTTATCTTTGATTGTGACATCGAACTCTTGCAACAACAATACCCAATGAATCAATCTCGGCTTAGCATCCTTCTTGAACATAAGTTGCTTGATGGTGTGTGATCCGTGTAGACAATGAATTTGGAACATAAGAGGTAAGGCCGGAACTTCTCGAAAGCATACACCACCGCCAACATTTTTTTCTCCATGGTGGTGTAGTTGCATTGAGCATTGTCTAAGGTCTTGCTTATGTATGCTATCACATGGAGCTTCTTATCTTGCCTTTGACCCAAGACCGCCCCCAATGCAAAGTCACTTGCGTCACACATTAATTCGATGGGAGGTCCCAATTGGGTGGTTGTACAATTGGAGCCGATATCAAGGCTTGCTTGAGCCTACAAAAACTTTCAACACAATATTGATCAAATATATAGGGAGTGTCCTTAGCCAAAAGTGAGGTGAGGGGTTTAGCGATTTTTGCAAAATCTTTGATAAACCGTCGGTAAAACCCCGCATGGCCTAAGAAACTGCTCACACCCTTGACATTTGTAGGTGGGGGAAGTTTCTCAATCACCTCAACCTTTACTTTGTCCACTTAGATCCCCTCCTTAGAAATAACATGCCCTAGAACTACTCCCTTTTGCACCATGAAATGGCACTTCTCCCAATTCAATTTCAAATTATATCGGATGCGTGTTTGGAGCACGAGGGAGAGATTCTTTAGGCAATCATCAAATGAGGTGCCAGGGACACTAAAATCATCCATGAACACCTTCATAGACTTCTCAATATACTCGGAAAAGATAGACATCATGGCCCGTTGAAATGTCCCGGGAGCATTGCAAAGGCCAAACGGCATTCTTCGATATGCGAAGACGCCGTAAGGACAAGTAAAGGTAGTCTTTGCTTGATCATCCGGGAGGATGGGTATTTGGAAAAAAACCCGGAGTATCCGTCAAGAAAGCAAAAATACTCGTGGTTTGCAAGTATCTCGAGCATTTGGTCAATAAATGGTAAGGGGAAGTGATCTTTGATTGAGGCGGAATTAAGATTCCTATAATCAATGCACATTATCCATCCCGGGACCGGTCGGGTGGAGATGAGTTCACCGTCCTCATTCTCAACCACGGTCATACCGCCCTTTTTGGGGACGATTTAAATCGGGCTAACCCAATCGCTTCCCAAGATGGAGTAGATATTTCCGGCCTCAAGCAACTTATCAACTTCCTTCCTTACCACCTCCTTCAATTTCTCATTTAACCTTCTCATAGGTTAGGCGGAAGGAGTGAATCCATCCTCAAGTGTGATGCGGTGCATGCATACTCGGAGGTCGATTCCCGTGAGGTCATCAAGGCTATAACCAATGGCTTTGTTGTTTTCTTTAAGAACTTTCAAGAGTTTTTATTTTTGGGAAGCCATTAGGTCCGCATTGATGATCACAGGGAAGGAGTGCGCCTTATCGAGATAGGCATACTCAAGGGAGGGGGGGTAAAGGTTTAAGATCTACCTTTGGAGGGTTCTTACCCTAAACTTCATCCAAGATAGGTGGTAGAGCTTCATAATCTTCCTCTAAATGCTCCCCTGAGCATTTTTCCTTAGCTTCTTCAATAGCTTCTTCCAACATGTCTATGGAGTAAACACTTTCGAACATAGGTTGTGACATGGCTCCGGTCAAAGAGAATTCAACTACATTCCCTCCCACCTTGAAGGTGAGTTTCCCCTCCTTGACGCTAATATTAACATCTCCTGTTGCTAGGAGGGGTCTTCCTAGTATAATAGGCGTTTGTTGATCCTCCGGGATGTCAAGTACTACGAAATCCGCCGGGATGTAGAAGTTGCCAACCTTAATCGGCAAGTACTTAATCACACCCATCGATCTTTGTACCGATCTATCGGCTAGTTGTAGTGTCATGGAGGTAGGAATCATGTCATGTAACCCAACTTTCCTCGCAATGGGAAGAGGTAGTATGCTAACACTAGCACCAAGATCACAAAGTGCCCTCTTAATGCTCACGTTACCCACCGTGCAAGGGATGGAAAAACTACCCGGATCTTGTAGTTTCTCAGGCATGGGATTGCGTAAGATCGCACTACATTCCCCTCTAAGAGAAACTAGACCATCTCCTCCAATGCTTCTCTTCTTGGTCAACACATCCTTCAAGAATTTTGTGTAGAGCGGCATTTATGTCACTACCTCGGTGAAAGGTAATAAAACTTCAAGCTTCTTCAACATGTCCAAGAATTTGGAAAACTTCCTCTCCTCATTCATGACTTTACTTCTATTAGGAAATGAAATTGGAGGGTTATTGGCCTTTTTGGGAGTTGAGGCTTGCTTTGTGTTAGCTACTTCACGTGCTTCTTTTCCTTTCCCTTGGTCTCTTTCAACCCTTCTTTCTTGGTCTCTTTCAACCACTATTTTCTCCAAAATAAAGTTCTCATCATCTTCAATATAGTCACTCACCTTCCCCTTCTTAGTGTTGTCTGCTCTACTTGTTGGTGAGGGAGGTGGAGTCTCCTCACCATCTCTCATGACATCTCTCTTTCTCTTTGGTTCATAATCCTTGTAAGGGTCCTCCAAGTCTTTCCCACTCCTTAAGGTCACCACATGAGCTTGTTGGTGTGGTGGTGGTCTGTCCCTAGGATAAGAACCTTGAGGAGGCAATGAGTGTGGAGCCCTTTGTGAAGAAGAGGGGCTTTGGTTGGCCATATATGAATCAAATGTCCTTTGATGTGATTAGACATTTGAAAGTTCGGTCTTCAAACTTTTGAATTGATTGTCAACTTAGGCTTCTCTTCTTTCGGCTTTGGCATCCATTTCCCTTAACAATTTCTCAAGAGAGGAGGTGGGGTTAGGTGGTTCTATGTATTGTTGTTGATTTTGTGGCGGCTGGTAGGAATTTTGTTGTTGTTGATACCCTTGTTGGTATCCTTGTTGTTGGTTGAATGGTTGTTGAGATGGTTGGTTTGGTTGATATCCTTGTTGTTGGTATGGAGGGTTTTGGTTGCGGTTGCGGTAGTTGTCTCTCTTTGATGGGGTGGGATGTAGTTTGGATTGTCATGTTGCCTTTGACCTCGGTAGTTTGAGCCTTGGCCTTGGTGTTGATTGTATTGCCTAGAATGATCGGGCTTTGGTGGAGGCATGTATTGAGGTTGTTGATACTTGGGGTCCGATGGTTGCCCCGCATAGGAAAGTTTTGGGTCTTGATTAGGGAAGGCATGGTAGAAGGTCTCATGGCGGTGGTAGGAGACCCTCGGTGCACCTTGTCCTTGAAGAGCGAAGCACTCTTGTTGGTCATCTTGTGGAATAGATGAACAATACTCAATGGTCTGCCCCCACACCGCCACAATAATCGCAAAACATTTGAGAAGGATAGTGCCTAGGTGAAGACCTAGGTTCTTGGACGTAATAGACCTTGGAATGGCTAGGTCCACCCTCATTGGCATGCTTTGAATCCCCATGCTTCTTCCCCATTTTGAACTCTTCAAATTCCTTTGTCAAAGTATCCAATTTTGCCTTGTACTCCATCTCTATCTTGGAAGGTCCTTCACTTTTATAGTCCACATCTCTAGCATAACTGCTCTCCATCTCGGAAATGTTTTGAATCATTTTCGTGATTTGAGCGTTATTCATACTATCAAAATTTCCACAGGATGCCGCCACGATCATGTCCCGAAACTTTTGCTCAAGAGTTTGGAAAAAGGTTTGGGTGGTCATCTATTTTGGGATACCATGGTGTGGACAAGATGAGAGGATATCTCTAAAAAGTTCCCAAGCTTCACTTAGAGTTTCCATGGGTCTTTGTTTGAAGGTTTGAATCTCATGGCGAATCCTTGCGGTCTTAGATGGTGGCTAAAACTTGTTGATGAAAGCCTTGGATAAAGCTTCCCAAGTGATAAATGTGCCCGGCTCATGAGAATTCAACCACTTCTTAGCATTGTCTTTCAAGATGATGGGGAAGAGAATTAAGAGCTTTTCCTCTTCAGTTACATTGTTATGCTTGATAGAACCCGCTTTCTCTTTGAATGAGGTGAGATGTTGGTGTGCATCCTCACTTTTTATTCCATGGAAGACATCTTGTTACATGTAGTTGATCACATGGTGATGAAGCTCGAATGTATTGGGAGCGAGAGCTCCATAGTTGATGGCCGAACAAGCACGGTTGGGATCCGGCCTATTGTAATACCCCATAGGTTGGTCCGCCATATCGTCGTTTATGATGTTGTTTCGTGGAGATTCGGTATCGTTTGTATGGGTGGAATGTTGTGAATGTGTTGGTGAATGGATAGGAGAGTTTTGTGGTGGAGAGTTATGTGGAATGTGAAGGGGTGATAGGGTGGAGGAAGAGGGTGGTTGGTTTAAATTATCAATTGTGAGATTTTGGGTGATTGGTGGGTTAAGAATGGGTGGGGATCCTCGAATTGCCGAAAGAGCAAATCTTCTTCTTGCCCGGAATGTCTTCTCGATCTCGTGATCAAGTGGGAAAAGAGGTCCGATGTAACACCTATTCATGCACTTAACAAAAGATCAAATAGTCCTAATGAAAGAGTTGCACTAGGACAAGGGGAGAAAACAAACAAGAATCAAACAAAAAAACTAAGCCTAGATGAAAATAAATAATCCTATCCAATATTGCCGTCCCCGGCAGCGGTGCCAAAAACTTGTTATGCTTTTTATTTGTATTAGCTTCACAAGTGTACGAATGAACGTTGTAGCTTACAAAGGTCGAACCCTAGGGACGGAATTATGGTTCTAAGATCTTTGTTTAAACTACTAGTTTAGCTCGATTAAAGGAAGTGGGGTGATTTAAACTAGCTAAAAAACTAGACTACAACAAGAGGAAGAACAACTAAATGTTTAAGATGATAAAAGATGATGGTTAAGAGAACTAGGATGTCGGGTTCGCTCATGAAGGGAATGGGGGACAAGAACATAGATAGGTAAAAACAAGAGCATGCATAAGAGGAAGACTCGATCTCTCGATGTGAGACTAACCCTTAAAGTAAGGTTGATTAAGCCCTCACCTAATTAACCCACCCTCGATTTTAGCATGTGTTTCCTAATTATTAGTCAAGCTCTCACCTAACAAGTAGAAAGATAGATTAAATGCTCAAATTCTCACCTAAGCATTCTCACAAACACCTTGTGTGCATGATAAAATCAACAAGCATAAACTCAATAGTTTCATTCTTCCTATGTCTTAATCCTCCTCTATAATCCTACAAGAGTTCCCCCTCCATCCTAGAAAGGCACTACTCACACATATTCATGACAACAAAGGTAAAATATGGAGACTTTAGCATATAACAAGGAAGAGAAAACATGTTTGCAAATAATACTAACTAAACAATTCAAATATGTAAACAATTGAAAGATGAACAATAATAGAGAAGAGATTATACCAATATTGAAGACAAAGTTTCAATCTTTGATTAAATAGAAGAATAATCTTCACCAATCTTCAATTAACAACCAAATACTAAATGTAAATAATTTATAACAACTAATTCTAAGCTAATCTATGAAGTAAATCAGTAATTAGTATTTGATTAAGGAAAGATTAAGGACTTGATTAAGGGTTTGCATAAGATTAGGGAAATAATGTCAGATCTAGGGTTGTGTGTACAAATGATTAGGGGGGGGGGGTATTTATAGGTTACACACGAATTAGGTTGGAAATTAAAAAGGAGTGTAAAATGCGGAAGAGGGGTCCCAGTCGGTCGATCGGCTGCCGGTGGTCTGACCAGCTGGGAGTTCCCTGTAAGACTCAAGCTGGAAAAATACCATCAGGTGCTTCTGGCCGGTGGGCCGGCTGCCGGTGGTCCACCGGCTAGGATCTCATTTGACTTTCCCTCTTGTTTTGTTGACTATGTTCTTCATCTTGCGCTCCCATCCGGCCGGGCGGCTTCCAGTACCTTACCCGGCTTGGAGTTCTTTGGAACTTCTTCAATTTCTTCCTTCTTCTTGTTCTCCCAGCAGGGTGGCCGGCTGCCGGTGGCCTGACCGGCTGGGAGTTCTCTGTAACTTCTTCCCGAAAGTAACAATGCCAAGTGTTGGGGGAGTCCCAGTCGGCTGCCGGCCTACCGGCTGGGAGCTCATCTCAGTATTTCTTCTTCCTTTCTTCATGCTAAGTCTACCAAAATCATCTCGCTTGCTCTGATTCCTCCATTTCCGCTGCAAAACCTAGAAAACGGACATAATATCATAGACTACGGAATCAGGGTACAAAATGCAATGCAAGACATAGAAAACCGACTCGAATCGAGTTGGAATGCATGAAAATAGGAAAGAAGTTGGTGTAAATAAATATTATATCAAACCTCCCCACACTTGATCATTACTCGTCCCCAAGTAAGTGGGTGAGTCAAAACGAGACCCTTATTCAACTATAGACTAATTATACTAATAATATCCGAAGGAAGGCAATTAACGGGCCTCCTCCGTCCCTTCAACTCATATAGTTGTGCTTATGAGGTAAAGCACGACTCGTAAGGCAAGTAGGGTCTTCCAAGAAAAATGCAATGCATCCAACATGTAAGCACATAAGCAAGTAGTAGAATGCATCTATAAAAAATGGTCCAATTTCCTCATCTAAGTGGCCGAGTTCTCATCACAAAAACATGGTCTTGGTCGGGAAATACCGTCTCAGAATTCCAACGGAGGTGCCAACCCCCTAAGGGTGGCCCAAGCAACCCCTATGCGACTACCAAAGCTCAAAAAAACAAATTCAAGAGCGGGGAAAGGGGAAATAGAGCTAGTCTTCAAAGGTTTACAAGACCGACACAAGATTCAACCGAAGACCCATGACTAAAAATACCCAAGTCAACGACATCCTCACGGTTTTCACTCATCATTCATTTTAAGAACGAGTGTTTTTGTGTGCAAAAAGTAGCCAAAACACTCTTCTACTACGACTCGTGAGAACATGTCCGCAATCTAATGTGTAAGACCATCCTATGACCAAGTGGGATGCAAAAAAGGGTAATGCACATAATATGAAACAAGGGTTGTAACAGGGCTAGGGAGTAGGACGAAACGGGATTGTTGCAAGCAACATTTGGATATGTGATGTTCAAATCAAGAATAGCCAACACATCACTTTTTCCACTTCTTATTGCAACACATGAGACACGTTTATACCGTAACATAGAATTGATTACCAAAACTATGCAAAAATTGCATAAACCCAACTCTAATTGGAAAAAATTGAAAATACTCCAATTATTTCAACAAATGAGCAACGTCTACACCCTAACAAGAGTTCGATCTCTCAAAATCAAGCAAAAATTGTGTAAACCCGACTCACTTTGGAAAAACATCAAATGCCCATTATTTTAGCAACGTCTTTTTCTACCCCTTAAATGATGAGTAAGGGTGTTGCTTGCTCTTTCTCTATTTCTAAAACGAGTATTTACAATCACAACTTCTCTTTTTTTTTTTTTGTATTTTTCAAAACTTTTCTAATTTTCTCTTTTGTTTTTCATTTCCTTTTCAAAACCTCTTATTTATATGCAAATGCCAAATTGAAACCAAAATTCCGACCTAAGTGAATGCTCATGTCATCCACCAACAAAGGACCCAATACACCTCCTAGCTCACTACTACAAGTATGACTCATTCTTGATTAAGGAAGGTCATTATAGAATGTTGTTTGTATTGTGGTTATGCCAAATGAAAAAGGCTAAGGCTCAAAAGGGGTGCATGAAATAGGGAACTAATGTCAGGGTCAAAATAAGGCTTGTTTAGGCAATGTGAGGTTCAAGTATGTGCAAACAAGTTTGTTTCATAAAATGTGCATAAAAAGAAAGCAACTCACGGTCTAAGGACGGAATGACACACTTATGCATCTAGACATAACACGTCTCACGAGGAGACCTACTCACAATCCTAAGTAGGGGTCGGGTATGAATGTACCGACCCTAGGAGGCTCTAGTCCTCACATATGAGTGGTTAGGTCGACACCTAGGTCTAGCCTACGGTTATTGGTCTCACAAGGTGGTCTAGACTCGTTAGACAAACTCCTTTTCCCATGAATAACCCAGTGGTCACGGGTGTGAGCCACGGGGAGGGGGGAGGCACAATTAGAACATGTTCATCCTTGGGGTATTTACTTCCCTCCCATGACCATATTTCAAAGAAAATATTTATGTACAAACTAAGTGCAAGTTATGCTTTTTATTTGTATTAGCTTCGCAAGTGTACGAATGAACGTTGTAGCTTGCAAAGGTTGAACCCTAGGGACGGAATTATAGTTCTATGATCGTTTGTTTAAACTACTATTTTAGCTCGATTAAAGGAAGTTGGGTGATTTAAACTAGCTAAGAAACTAGACTAGAACAAGAGGAATAACAACTAAATGTTTCAGATGATAAAAGATGATGGTTAAGAGAACTAGTATGTCGGGTTCGCTCATGAAGGGAATGGGGGACAAGAACATAGATAGGTAAAACCAAGAGCATGCATAAGAGGAAGACTCGATCTCTCGATGTGAGACTAACCACTAAAGTAAGGTTGATTATGCCCTCACCTAACTAACCCACCATCGATTTTAGCATGTGTTTCCTAATTACTAGTCAAGCTCTCACCCAACAAGTAGAAAGATAGATTTAATGCTCAAATTCTCACCTAAGCATTCTCACAAACACCTTGTGTGCATGATAAGATCAACAAGCATAAACTCAATAGTTTCATTCTTCCTATGTCTTAATCCTCCCCTATAATCCTGCAATAGTTCCCCCTCCATCTTAGTAAGGCACTACTCACACATATTCATGACAACAAAGGTAAAAGATGGAGACTTTAGCATATAACACGCAAGCGAAAACATGTTTGCAAATAATACTAACTAAACAATTCAAATATGTAAACAATTGAAAGATGAACAATAATAGAGAAGAGAATATACCAGTATTGAAGACAAAGTTGTAATCTTTGATTAAATAGAAGAATAATCTTCATCAATCTTCAATTAACAACCAAATACTAAATATAAACAATTGATAACAATTAATTCTAAGATAATCTAAGAAGTAATTAGTATTTGATTAAGGAAAGATTAAGGATTTGATTAAGGGTTTGCATAAGATTAGGGAAATAATTTCAGATCTAGGGTTGTGTGTACAAATGATTAAGGGAGGGGGTATTTATAGGTTACACACGAATTAGGTTGGAAATTACAAAGGAGTGTAAAATGCGGAAGAGGTGTCCCAGCCGGTCGACCGGCTGCCGGTGGTCTGACCGGCTGGGAGTTCTCTGTAAGAATCAAGCTGGAAAAATATCATCAAGTGCTTCTGGCCGGTGGGCCGGCTGCCGGTGGTCCACCGGCTGGGAGATCATTTGACTTTTCCTCAAGTTTTGTTGACTTTGTTCTTCATCTTGCGCTCCCAGCCGACCGGGCGGCTGCCGGTGCCTTGCCCGGCTGGGAGTTCTCTGGAACTTCTTCAATTTCTTTCTTCTTATTGTTCTCCTAGCCGGGTGGCCGGCTATCGGTGGCCTGACCGGCTGGGAGTTCTCTGTAACTTCTTCCCAAAAGTGGCAATGCCAAGTGTTGGGGGAGTCCCAGCCGGCTGATCGGCTGTCGGCCTACCGGCTGGGAGCTCCTCTTAGTATTTCTTCCTCCTTTCTTCATGCGAAGTCTACCAAATCGTATCGCTTGCTCCGATTCCTCAATTTCCACTCTAAAACCTACAAGACGGACATAATATCATAGACTAGGGAATCGGGGTACAAAATGCAATGCAAGACATAGAAAACCGACTCGAATCGAGTTGGAATGCATGAAAATAGGAAGGAAGTTGGTGTAAATAAATACTATATCAATGTTACTTGCCACGATTTTATTTTATGATAATGATGTCCATGTTATGTGATGAGTACAAATTATATGTCATATAGTGGTCATTTGCATGATTGAGTATGGTAATCTTCCTTATTAATGGAAAGGTCGATGATGGATGGAAACGAGTATAGAAACACATGTGTGATCATGTGGAGGATTTGACGCGGTACATGCGGGACATGGTATATGCCGAAAATGGAAGTGTTGAATATGATGAGTCACATTACGAGTAATTTTGGCGTTTCTTAATTATTTCATGGAGTCCGTATATTCTTGTGGATTGGAAGCACATTCATGTGGTTTTGTGAGATTTGACGTGACATATACATGTGTATAATGTCGAGTCGTGCTGCGTGGTAAATATATATATAGATATACGTGTATCACCAACATCAGTCGAGAGTTACTTATGAGATTAGAAATTGGAACAGTGGGTTTAACTTCGTGCTTTACCTTCGGGAGAGCTATAGACTAAGACTTGTATAATAGCATTACGAAACTACAAGATTCGACCTTAGACTTGTATAATAGAGAAACGGTTAGTAAACCCGGGAAATTGGTGACTTGTGGCATTAGATGATGAGTCCTTTGAGAATACATTATGAGGCTTCGCAATTGAACTTCGGGACAAAGTTCTCTTTTAGGGAGAGTAAATGTAATAATTCGGAAATTTAGGAAAGAGAAAGTACGGAATGAGAAGAAGTAAGGAGAGTTGAGCAAAGAACTTTGGGATGAATACGATAAACATGTGTGGTTAATAAGAGTGATAGTGACAATAAGAATCTTGACAAAATTTACGATAGAGTAAAGGAAAACAGTAATGGCGAGAGAGTACTTGAGAACCGGTAATGAAACTTAAGGGAAGCTTGAGGAATAGTTGTGAAAAGAGAGGGTGAGGCGAACTTCGGGGACGAAGTTCATTTTAAGGGGGGAAGATTGTAATACCCGGATATTTTTGGACCCGGAAAGGAACCTTGGGATGCTTGATAAGACCTTATGCTAGACGAGAGGCCACACGGGAGTGAAGTATAACTATAAAGTGGACCGAGTATAACCTATACTAGACTTAGTGGAGTTGTTATAATGTCTGCCTATAGAAGGGTCATCTTAAAACTATCATAACTTGAGATATAGATATTATATTGATGTGGTTATAATTGGAGGTGTTAGCTTGTTCTCTTACAATTCCAACGGTAGGTCACGCGCCCAACATGACTAAGAAACGAGTGAGATGTGACTGTTTTACGAAAACTGGTCATTACTGAGAACTGCATTGTACTCGACCGAGTGTAATGAGTACTCGAACGAGTGGATGTCACTCGATCGAGTGAGCTCAGTACTCGATCTAGTATGGGTCAATCAACCGAGTGAACTCGCCACTCGATCGAGTGGCACTGAACAGTACCCGTAAAACGCGATTTCGGACCTTATCTTAACTCATTTCTATCTTATCCTTTCTCACTCCAAACCCTCTCTCTTCTCTCGAAAACCTCCATAAACACCTTCTCCATGAGGATTCAAGCTTTCTTTATGAGATCTCCCACCATTGCTCTTTCACCATTCCACTTTGTAAGTAACACCCATCTTTTCTTGCTAGTATGAACCCTAATTTTTGGGGGATTCTATTTGGGTTAACTAGTTAGTAATTAATAGGTATAATAGGAGTAATTAGTGTGTAATAATAAGGGGTTTTGTATTATGTTATAGTGTAGGATGATTTATGATAGTTATTATGTGGTATTGTAGGACGAGACGGTCTTATGAGACGGATCTTGCTTATTAATTGGATTGCGTGTGAAGAATGCTAAAAGGTAGGTTTATCCTACTCGGTTTCAATAGTTTGTGTGCATATTTGTGTGTCTTGCATCACCATTTTTATATATGAATTTATTGGGATAACATTTTGGCATTCGAGGAAGTTTTATCCATGATATGTTGGGATTGAGTTCATGATGAGTCATATAATTGGTGTTGTGTTGCATTTTCCATGTATGGTCATTGTTGTGTTGTGTTGGAGATTATTGGTTGTGTTACTTGGTTATTGAGGAGAAGTAAGACGGTTGGGAGACCATCTTACGCTTGAGTCGCCTCTTGGAGCTTCCCACTCCAAGAGGGATGTGCACATTAATGGCTTGAGTTACGGAGGGATTCGTGTGGTTGAGACACGACGCCTGGTAGGGGATCCGGTTGCCTTCCGGACACGGTACGTCTGGGCATGTCCCGGTACCTATTTGTGGTTGCTGGTATGTCTGGGTGTGCCCCGGTACCAGTGTGGTTGTCGGTATGACTGGGCGTGTCCCGGTATTGTGGGGGTTGTTATTAGTACCTCATTCATATTATTAGCATGTTGCATATTTACTTATCATGTTGCGTCGTATGTTTAATTATTGAAACTGACGTGTTGTGTGTCTGTATAATTGTCACCTATTTCCGGGGTGGCCTGTGTCGATCCATATGATATTTCCGATCATATGGGGAGCAGGTTAAGTACAGGTTGGTTTGATGTCATACGGGAGACGGGACGAGCATCAGACTTGGAGTCAAGTAGCATAGATAGATCACTTAGATGGTAGACAAGTTGTATAATGTCTAGTTCACATTTATTATTCATTTATTCATTTGTTGTAAATCACTAATCTTGTTATTTATTTAAGTCGTTTCTTAATTGCAACTCCTATTTCACCGCCTCGGGAAACCGAGATGGTAACATCTCCCAGTTACCTTGGCCGGGTAAGAAGGGAGTGTTATAGAAGAAGTCGTCGGCGAGAAGTAATCGATTTTAGGGCTTTTTTTTGGGGGGGAGGGGGGAGAGGTTTGTCTTTCTCTCTCCACAGCCTTAGATTCTATTCATTCAATTCTGCTTTTAATATTTCGAAAGTGTAATTGTTGATAAAAGATACGCGTGCCACTATACAAAGAAGAGGATACTCTTGTCACTATACAAATACGAGGTTGTTAAGAAATTGATTGTCTTGGAATACTTGAGAAAATACTTAGAGCAAGTATGATGGCTGAATTTTATATAAAGTTGTTCATGTGTCGAGTTATAATTATTATTTTTCATCAACTTTTTAAGTTTAAGAACTTTTTACTTTGTTCTTATTTGGAACCTGCTACTAATTTTGTTTTCCTATTAATCTATTAATAATCTATTCTACAATTTACAATAATCTAAGGTAAAACCAAGTTCCTATTTTGAACTTTTGACAAATTCAATAACACCCAAATGTAAAACTTTAATTTCAAAGTTCTTGTTAACAAACACAAAACTAAAACCCTAGCCCCCATCAATTATATGCGGGGCTCCCATCGATTATCAATCGATCGATGGTAAGCCCCAAAATTGTTTTAAATTTTAATTTGGTATGCATATTTATTATATTCTATTCAATAAAAGTCTCCCTTTTTGGTGAGAATTATTTTTCCGTCCCTTACTTCGGGGGTTTTCTATTCATTCGTGGGTTTAGTCTCATCAGTATTATAGTCAAGAGTAGTTCGTTGATGGTTTATAGCGTGTTCTTTCAAAGGGTACAAGTGATATGTCAACGATCTTTGGAACTAGTCAGAGGTAAATTTTATCTCATAATAACGAAAGATCCCCTCAAAAGCTACATGAAGACAACGATAATAGGACGAGCCAAATTGTCAAATCATGTTTTGAGTTCCCTAGTTTATAAGAAAGTTATTTTTCTTTGGTTTCCATTAGATTCGTTTTCGATTATACCTATCCTTTGTAAGTGTCGTATGGCGTTCTATTAATCTTTACTTTCAAAAAAAAAATTACTATTGCACTTGCAATTTTTAGGATCTTTGGTTAATCATATCAATCTATCTCATTTCCAATGTCAACAATTCAGGTTACATTTAGAATTCTTTTGAAAAAAAAAATAGTATTAAGGACAAACATAAAATCTTGAGTTGTTCCTATAAGTCTATGCCGAACCAAGTTGGATCTTAATATTATCCAAAGGCAGGATCCACACCGAATCTATAAGCCTTTTTATAGAAATTATGTATATTATGTGTTGATGATACCAATTACATGTTAGAATATTTATACAAATAATAAGCATAAAGACCTAGTCTAAAGTTGGTAATTAGTTACCTAAATACAAGATATTTAATTCCTAAGAATATGTCGGCAAGCTGATTATCATTAGCAATCAGAGCCACACGTAAAGAGCCAGCTTGTACTTTCTCGCGAAATGAAGTGATAGTCTAAAGCAAGGTGCTTCATTCGGGAGTGAAAGACGGGGTTTGTGCTTAGGCTCGTAGCGCCAAGGTTGTCACAGTAAACCACATGAGGAGTGAGAAGTATGACGCAATGTTCAGAGAGTAGATGGCCGAGCCACGTAAGTTCAACAGTCGCATTCGCAATATAATTGTACTCAACTTCTGTCGAGAAACGGGCAACCGTAAGCAATTTCTTAGAGCTCCAAGAAATTATTGTGCGACTGATGTAAACAATATAGGCACCAGTTGAGGTAAAGTCATCTTGATCACCTGCCCAGTCGGAATCAAAGTACGCATGAAGACTAGGAGTGGACTAACGATGAATAATTATTCCATGAGATATAGTGCCGGCAAGATAACGAAGAAATCATTTAAGTACATTCCAGTGACACACGGTGGGAGCATGCATAAATTAGGACAGCTTGTTGACGGCAAATGCAATATTGGGACGAGTCAGAGACAAGTATTGAAGTTTCTAACAAGAGCCTAAATTTCGTCAGATTATCATGAGGGCTGCCATCACGGAGACTTAGTTTATTTGGTGGCGGAATCCATTGGTGTGACGGCATATTTGGCATCCGATATGTGGGCATGAGCAAGAAGATCCGAAGTATACTCATGTTGATTGAGGAAGAACCCTTTGGAGCACGGTTGAACCTTAACACCAAGGAAATACGAAAGATGGCCATGATCTTTGAGGGAGAACCGGCTGGAGAAGGCTTTTATGAATGAATCAAAACTAGAAGCACGTGATCCTTTCATAATAATATCACCAACATATACAAGTACAAATAAAGTGTAAGTACCATGATATATGAATAAGGAAGTATCGAAAACAAAATTTGTAAATCCAGTGCGGGAAAGGTAGGGTCAAAGCTCATTGTATCACGCCCTCAGGTCCTTTCTTAAGACCATAAATAGCTTTACGAAGGCGAGAGACATGAGTTGGTTTTCTGGGATCAACAAAACTCGGAGGTTGGGCCATGTAGACCATATCAGTAAGCGTGCCTTGAAGAAAGGCATCGTTAAATCAAGTTGACGGAGCGGCCAATTATTTGTGACGACAAGACTAAGTAATAGATGGACCGTGGCAGGTTTAATGGAGGGTCTAAAGGTTTCCGTATAATCGAGTTCAGGCTTTGATGAAAGCCTTTGGCAACTAGACGGGCTATATGTTTGTGGATGGTGCCATCGGGGTTGTATTTGGTACAAAATACCCATTATAACCCACAATATTATGAGATAGGGATGGAGTTACAAGTTCCCAGGTTCTATTTGACTGAAGGGCAGTAAACTGAGCTTCCATAGAAGCACGCCAAATAGGATCGACTAGGTCTTGTTTAACGGTTTTGGGTTCAGTGGTTTGGAGTAGGGCGGTGAGGTTGAGTTTGTCGATGGGTTTGTAGACGTTGTGGGAGGCTCAGGTTGCATGAGCGTGCAAGGGAGTAGGGATAAGTGAGGGAAAAAGAGGATAGGAAAGGGATATGGTGATGGTAGGGGAAGGGCTAGTGGGAGGAGAGCCAATAGAGGAGGGGATAGATAGAGGAGTGGTGGCACGAATGGGACTAGTAGGCGGGGGGGGGGGTAGATGGCGTGGGAGAGGCTGAAGGAGGAGTTTGTAACGTGGAAGGAGAGGCCGAGGAGGGGTAATAGAGTAGAGGGATGGCGAACTAATACCATTCAGTCGATGTAGGCAGGGGTGGAGTTGTCGATTGGTTGGCGAAGGAATAGGTGTGATCAATGATCGAACATGGCGAGAACTGTAGATTCGGCTGGTCCGGGGATAAAGGCATAGGTATGAGTGTTGTGAGGGAGAGGGCAGCTGAGATGGAGGGGTGGTGGTGGTGGTGGCAGGGGTGGAGGTGGAGGTGTGGTGGGCGTATGTGGGATAAGCAACAATGGGGAATGAGGTGTTGGTGTGAGTTTCAGATTGGGCAAGCATGAGTTCTCGATGGATCAATTTTTCGTGAAGTTTAGGGAATGAGATGGGTGAATCTCGACCATTTATAGCATTAATAAAAGATTGGTCAGTCAAGTCCAACCCTTCAATAACCTGATCAGTCATATCTTCATTGGAAATCACCGTGCTTAGAAGAGCAAGTTCGTTGACGGTGGTTTTTATGTTGGTCATGTAGTCGAAAATGGAGGATGAGCCTTTGGTTATATGTTTCAATTTGTATTTGAGTTGTTGATATGACCACGAGAGGGAAGGGCATAGGAGACCGGAAGGGTATCCCATGCATCTTGGGTGGTGGTCGTACGGTTCAGAAGGGGGCTAAGGGCAGTGGTAAGGGTGCTAGCCATGGCACTGAATAATATCTTGTCTTGCCGAAACCAGGTATTACAAGCCGGGTTCGGAGTGGGTGCTTTTTATTTCTCATTGAGAGTTTTGGGAGGTGATGCACTGATGTCTATAAATGACGATAGTCCATGGCCAAGGAATAGTGACTCAAGTTGGAGCCGCCATAGGCGATAGTTGGAACCATCAAACTTGGCAACAGAGTGCACGCTGAGGAGCGCAAAGCGTTTGCTTGGTTCATCCTGGTTGTGAAGCGTAGAACTAGACATGAGATATAGTTATAAAGAATAGGATTTGTGAGGAGTCGAGAGAGGAAGAAACCTTTATCTTGATACCATGTAAAAATTGTGTATATTATGTGTTGATGATACCAATTACATGTTAGCATATTTATACAAATAAGAAGCATAAACACCTAGTCTAAGGCTGGTAATTAGTTACCTAAATACAAGATATTTGGTTCCTAAGAATATGCTAAATAGTAAGAGCAAAATGTGTACGGAATAAAAACGAGGTTGAGGAAGCGCTTTGTTAGAGCATCGGCAAGCTCATCATCATTAGCAATCAAAACCACGCGTAAAGAGTCAGCTTGTACTTTCTCGCAAAATGAAGTGATAGTCGTCTTAAGCAAGGTGCTTCATTTGGGAGTGAAAGACCGGGTTTGAGCTTAGGCTCATAGTGCCAAGGCTATCACAGTTAACCACAGGAGGAGTGAGAAGTGTGACGTGATGTTCAGAGAGTAGAAGGCCAAGCTAAGTAAGTTAAACAGTCGCTTTTGCAATATACCTGTACTCAACTTCTTTCTAGAAACGGGCAATCGTAAGCTGTTTCTTAGGGCTCTAAGAAATTGGTGTGCGACTGAGGTAAACAATATAGGCACCAGTTGAGGTAAAGTCATCTTAATCACCTGCCCAGTCGGAATCAAAGTACGCATGAAGACTAGGAGGGGACTAACGATGAATAATTATTCCATGAGATATAGTGCTGGCAAGATAACAAATAAATCATTGAAGTACATTCCAGTGACACACGGTGGGAGCATGCATAAATTAGGATAGCTTGATGACGGCAAATGCAATATTGGGTGAGTCAAAGACAAGTATTGAAGAATTCCAACAAGAGCCCTAAATTCCGTCGGATTCTCATGAGGGCTGCTATCACGGAGACTTAGTTTATTTGGTGGCGGAATCCATTGGTGTGACGACATATTTGGCATCCGACATCTGGGCATGAGCAAGAAGATCCAAAGTATACTCATGTTGATTGAGGAAGAGCCCTTTGTAGCACGGTTGAATCTCAACACCAAGGAAATACGAAAGATGGCCAAGATCTTTGAGGGAGAACCGGCTGGACAAGGCTTTGATGAACGAATCAATACTAGAAGCACGTGATCCAGTGCGGTAAAGGTAGGGCCGAAGCTCATTGTACCACGCCCTCGAGTCCTTCTTGAGAACATAAATGGCTTTACTAAGGCGACAGACATGAGTTGGTTTTGTTGAATTAACAAAGCCAGGAGGTTGGGCCATGTAGACCGTATCAGTGAGCGTGCCTGGAAGAAAGGCATCGTTGATATCAAGTTGATGGAGCAGCCAATTATTGGCGACGACAAGACTAAGTAATAGACAGACCGTGGCAGGTTTAATGACGGGTATAAAGGTTTCCGTATAATCGAGTTTAGGCCTTTGATGAAAGCCTTTGGCAACTTGATGACCAAATTTTAGTTGTCGTTTCCGGTATCAAACACAATTTATAAAACCCAATAAAAGTAGTATTTATCGGGGTCGAACCACAAGGATGGAGTGGAGTTGTACTTAATTTGTTTGAATCTAAGTTTAAACAAAAGTAAGGAAGTTGTTGAAATTAAGTTGGTGAAATTAATCGAACTAAAACTAGAACAATTAGAAGCAAGTTGATTAAGATAATGAGATGGAAACAATTGATAAAATCTAGGGTCTTTGGGTTCCCCTAAGCAATTTAAGCTAAGTATGGGTCTTGGGTAATTATTGGCGTAGAAGAACTAATTTCTTATACTCTCCTAAAGATGGACACAAAATCATCACAATGCATCTAAACTCATCATAAACACACTGTCAAGTATCTATGTAAACTTTCATTTATCGAGATACTAAGCATAAATTAGAGAAAGGCATGAACTTCCATACACACATTTCAATAAACACCTTCTATGCATGTTTACAAAGACCAAACAATTTACCCAAAAACCAAACATTAACAACCCATATTCATAGCCTTAATCCTCACTTAGGTTCCCCCTAAACCCTAGGGGGTCACTACTCACACATAGTTGATAGACAAATGTAAACAATTGGAGAAAAACTAGCAAACATGGTAATTAACATGATATTAATTGAAACAATAACTAAATAAGAAATTGAAATGTAAACAATTGAGTATTCAACTAAAAAGGGGGAAATTGTACCAACAATAAGCAAAGATCGAGTCTTTGGTTGATAATTGGAAGAAGTTCTTCAGCAATCTTCTATTATAAGCCAAATACCCAAATATAAACTATCCAACTAAACTAGATCTACACTAAATTTCTAAGTAATTAAAGTTTGATTAAGGAAAGATTAGTGCTTAATTATGGAATGCTTAATATAAACTTGGAAATAATTAGTAGTCTAGGGTTGTGTGTACAAATGAATTATGAGGGGGTATGTATAGTCTCCCATGAAATTAGGTAACAAATGAGGGGTAAGTGTTGAAATGCGTTTTGTTTCTTTGTGCCGGCTGTCTGGCTGCAGTCGTGGCTGCCGGCACCGAACCCTTTTCAATTTTGACTTCTTTTGCCTTCGAAATTTTGGCTAAGTATTGGATTGGTGTCTCTGGCGGCCTACCGGCGGGAGACACTCCCACTTCTTCTTTTCTTCTTCTTCTTGGACTCTCTGCCGCGGCACCGGCAGCGCACCTATTTTTCTTTTGGCCCAAAACCTCCATTTTTATTCTAAGGCATTAGTGGAGGGTTCTCTGCCGGCTAGCCGGCTGCCAGCCTACCGGGCAGAGAACTCTCTCAGATCTTCTTCACTTTCTCTCTTCCTTGGAGGTAGGGAGGGGGTTCCCTGCCGGCTGCCGGCCTACCGGTAGATAAATGTTTCTCAGCATTTCCTCCTCCTCTTCTTCATGAAAACACTTTAGGACTCCTTTCTTGCCTCCGTCCACCAATCCTGTGTTGTTCTCTGCAAAATGAGACGGGCACAAGTAGTACGGGAGTAACGACACAAAATGCAACTAAAAGGGGTAGAACCCATTCCGAATCGCGTCAAAACGAGCGTAAAAAGGGAGGAAATGCTAACTAAATAAACACGCCTCAAACTTCCCCACACTTGATTCTTACTCATCCCCGAGAAAGTAACCTAAACAAGACTAGTACCCTTATCAAAAACTAACAACTTTCACACTTTATAATAGCCGAATCGGGTTTAGCTTCACCCGGAGCCCCTTCAACTCCCAATTTGACACTTCAGGAGGGGAAGTGCCCTATTGCAAGGCAAGTAATGTCTTGCTACAAAACTATGATTCAAAATGGCACTAAACTACCAAGTAAAGCATGAGAATGAATCAATCAAAATGCATATACACTTGCCACATCGTAGTGGTATTTCTCAAATCCGAAAAAAAAGCGTCATTAGTGGAGGATGTCGTCTCAAAGTCTCACCGAGGTGTCTATCCCCTAGCTCTAGCTCAAGTAGCCTACATTGACAACAGGGAATGCCTAAGAAATAATTTTTTTTTTTTTTGGAGGAGGGGGGGGAGTACGGTGCTATACTCCCAAGAATTACACGACACACATAAGATTCGACTCCATATGAAACCCTTAGCCGAAGGAGACCCAAGTCCGACTCTCACGGGATTCACTAGACACTCATTGAAGAACCGGGTGATTTTTGTGACAAAAAGTAACCAAAACTACTCCCCTAACTCGACTTGCGAAGCATGCCCGCATTATAATATTATACTCCATCCAATATCCACAAGAGAAATGTCAAAATGATGCACATACAAAAGATTCAACTGGGTTGTAGTGGGGCTTGGGTTAGGTGAAAAGGGGTCGGTGCAAGCACTATTTTAGGACATCTAGGGCTAAAGATCGAGTAGTCGACACATCTAACCAATTCACTAAACCATACCCAATGCAAAAGAATTATTCCACAAAATTTGTCAAAGATTGCCATTTCCAAAAATCATTCATTTCTTTTCGAAACAATATCAATTGCAAATCCATCAACCCGTTATTGGACACAAATACAACATTCTTTTAATTTTGTTTTTCATTTCATTTTTTTTTTCTCTTTTCTATTTGATTTTCTTTATTCTATTTTCCAACAATTGTAACCTTCTTATTCAACCAAAATGAGCCAAAACTGAAGAACCGTCACATTCATGTGATATCCAAGATTATACACCCCAAGGAGAGTCAATTCCAACCCAAATACACTTCCACAAATGGACTACAACGACGAACTACTCAACAAAGGTGAGTTGTATATGGGAGGTAGTTGTTTTGTTGGCAATAGAAACGACAAGGCTTAGGCTCAAAATGGGTTAACAAAAGGGAAAAATGACTCAAGGGTATAACATAGGCTTATTTGGCTATTGTGAGGTTACATTATTGAACAAAATTGTCTCAATATACACATCAACACTTTTACGGAATCACGGAATAAGATCCATACTTATGCGTTTTGACATGACACACCACACAAAGAGAACAACTCATAAATACCTAACGGGACCGGTTTGGTGCACCGACCATATAGAGGCTCTATCCTTACATTTGAGTAGATATGTCGATCCTAGGTCGAGTCTCGAGCCTAATACGGTCTCACAGGGTGGTCGCAACTTGGTTGTTAAGCTAGACTTCTGGGTTTTTGTAAGCAAAAATCCTAACCATGTGTCATCAAGAGGCACGAGCTATCAAGAGGGAACTGACACGGGCAAAACAATTATCATCATTGACGACATATACCCTCCACATTTAGGCCCTCTATGCACCTATTTACAAACAAGATGCAACGTGTATGAAATGCAACTAAACATATGAACAAGCTACGTGAATGCAAGAGTGAACACATATATACATATCTACACTAAATGCACACAATATCTAGTCCTAACAGCACACCAACAAAACACTCATATCCAAAACGATTCCCAAAGGGAACACCCACATCAAATATATCGTCCTCCTCCATGCTAATATATACAAAAAGAAAAGGAAGGATAAAGGAGAAAGGATTGAAAGAATTTTACCAAGCGTCTTCTCCGATGCATTGCGTGCATTGCCTATCAAAATGGTTAGGACAAGGCAATATATATATATATATATATATATATATATATATATATATATATATATATATATATATATATATATATATATATATATATATATATATATATATATATATATGGGTTCAAGTGAGTCCCCTTAGTGTAGGTGAGTCCAATGAGTCATAATATAAGCCATTGGATCTAAAAAAATGAATGGTTAGGATTAAAGTCAAATAAAATGCTGACATATAAAAGACTACAAACCCTAATCTCACCTCACATTTTCTCATTTCACTCCCTCACCAAACTCACTTCTCTCTCTTCCTCCCATCTCTCTTTAACCGACTGCCACAACCCGCCACCTCCTTTATTCGTCCTCCACTGTCCTCCACTTCCACAACCACCACCGCCTCTGCCTTTTTTCTTCTCCCGCCTCTTTTATGCCTCCCTCGGCCACCACCAGAGACCACCCATGCTCTTCTACCGCCATTCGCCGCCTCTCTCCTTTTTTTTGGTTTTTTTTGGTTTTTCCCGGATCCGATTAATGGCTTACGTGATTTTGGAGTTTTGGTGCGTCATGTGCGGCTGTTGGCCGAGGTAGGTCATGTGGAGGTGTTGGTGGCGGTTGTGGCTGCCGCTGTAACACCCCCATACTCCAAGTGCCTTACCAGGACCACTCAGGTATAAGGATGCTACCATCTCGGTTACCCGAGGCATGATAATCATATGACAATGAAGAAACATACTTTATTAAATAAGTTTAAGTGATTACATTACAAAACCAACTGTAAGCAAAATACAACTGTTCTCAACCTATAAACCAACTGAAAGGAACTGTTCTAATAAACACAGCGGAAGACTAAAGACTCTGATATATGATGACTCCATCCCCAGCTAGATCCCACGCGTATCCAAGATATACCTGCCAAGCAACTGCTCACCACCCCCGAATGGATCACCACAGTTTTTAAAACATTTAAACGGGGTCAGTACTAATCACACAACTTATATATATATATATATCAACAGTAAGATACACAGACAGCTTAACCGTCACACATACACACAACTACTCCAATCCCATCAATCTCAATCACCGATCATCCACCGGACCGATTACACCAGCTGGGGGACCGCAGCCGTTCCCACCTAAGCCCCGCTCATCATACCGAGCGATAACCCTGTCCCATTAATGTGCACATCCCCTTCCGTGGCGGGTTCCACGAAGGGCGAAACTAGGGCGTGAAGTCACTCCCGCAAGTGACTCCACTCAGCCGAGAACGCATCTCGAGAACCATAGACAACCAATCACAATCACAACATCAACAACCGTTTGAATCTATCAACAATGTACAATCACAATCACAGTAGTCAAATATAATCACTATATCAAACAATCAATCTCACGCATCAACAATCATCCCATTATGGGACTAATACGAGTAGGGAATCCTACCGGAAAGCATAATTATCGACGGTCTCTACAAATTGTATCAAAAAGGCTCTTCTACAAAACCTCCTCCTATCATACAAACATACAAACACTACCGAATCACAATCTACACAAAAACCCCCAAATCCCTAAATTAGGGTTTAACCAAATCAAAGGAAATACAATAAAAAGGGTACATAGATCTTACCCTCGACGCAAGGAACTCAACGGTACGAACAACGACAAGAACTGACCGTCTGAACTCCGGGAATTGCTAAGAATGCGATTAAGAAGATGGACTTGTTTGCTTTCTCTCTTAAACAGGAATTTAGGTTTTGTAAAAGTGGTTTAGAATAATGACGACGAAGCTTAAATACCTTAATCGCATAATTAACAAAACCCGAGAAAACTCCCCGTAAAACCGGACACTCGATCGAGTACCCAAGGTACTCGATCGAGTACCCCCCTACTCGATCGAGTGCTTAAGGCTACTTGATAGAGTACCCCCTTACTCTATCGAGTACCTAAGGCTACTTGATAGAGTACCCCCTTACTCTATCGAGTACCTAAGGCTACTTGATAGAGTACCCTCTTACTCTATCGAGTACCTAAGGCTACTTGATAGAGTACCCTCTGAGTCGAAACTTTTCTAAAACGCAACTTACCCTTACTCGACCGAGTAAGGCCTACTCGATAGAGTACCCCAAGACTTATAAATACGGAGTATTACAGTCTTCCCTCCTTAAAAAGAACTTCGTCCCCGAAGTTCAACCCATACTCTAAAAACAACCATACTAACTCGACCAAGACACAACAACATAACTAAGAACTCAAAAACTCGACCAAACATAAAACATGAACTCTTAACACCCACTCCACCAACTATGTTTACTTCCTTAACATGACTCACGATATCGCATCCACCACATATATATCTCTCACGACACCAACTTCATACATAACCAACCACCATCCACTAACACTGCTAGCTCCATAATATCATCCACTATCAAATCCAAAATCAAGACACTCCTAGACATCAAACGGAATGTTACATTCTACCACCCTTAAAAGGAACTTCGTCCTCGAAGTTTACTCGGACTCATAACATCATCCTCCAACCTCACAACATTATATAAAATATTCCCACACTCTGAAGCATCACACTACTACAAGCACGGCCATGGCCTTTTATAAGTATTATCCACAAAACAAATCCCTCCTTTACACTACGCTAACACTCTACTTCCAATTATATTACAACATGCACCACCATGAAACTCTCTTTTATCGCCTCCTACTCCTCTTAAGATAAATGTTACGTCCTCGTAACTCACTAATACTAAATCCTAGATATATCTTTTCATAATCCTCATCACCGTCGCATGTCAAAGATATCCACCTATAATCTAAACACTCGCCATGCACCTACCCAAGGCTCACTTACTTAAACAACTCTCATACTTCGCTTCTCTCGTCACACCACCTAACCTATACCACAAAATCCTTAATTTAACCCAAAACTTCACTTGTTCCCTATTACCGCAACATGACACACCTCTCTATATAAACTACATAAAACTCTTACCACCAAAAGCATAACTCACGATCCACACTTGTTACGTACACTCACACTAGATCCTCAAGTTCCTTTCTTTTATTACCGCAAGCCTCATACATAACTTAACACGACACTAATTACTCAACGCCCTACACTCACTTTGTCTCAACAAAGGATTATGAACCACCGCATATATCGATCATTACTACACATGTTCTACGAATCACTTGCCATTACCATGTCCACTAAAGCCTTATCTAGAACAAGATCAAAATTATCAGAACAACCTCTCACAACAGTGTCCCATCAACAGAATATCACTATACCATGACAACAACGAAAACATATTCAACTCTATTTCATATCATACTCTACCTCATTCTTAACTTAACCTGGTAAAGAAAACATCAATAAGCAAGACAACTGTCTACATGTTCAACCAAAACTCACAAAGAACAACAAAGAAACAAAACAACAATCTATGTATAATTGGTATGCACTTTCGAAAACTCGTATCATAATCATCCCGCCTACTCCACCACAACCGGTGACGGCATCACAACACCGCCACCAACAGCCACACCGTAGTGCAAAAATACCCGCATCACAACACTAAATATCGCGCCCGGATCACCACCCGAGGCACCACAACCACATCGATAGACATCACAACTACATACAATTCCATAAATACTGACTCGGAAATAACCTTTCGGACAAGAAAACTTACTCAAATCCACTTTACTCAATCACAACGCAACATATTATATGAATAAACAGATAAGCATCTCATGAACATCATCTCTACCATTTCACGGAATACACGTGTGTTATTAATACACATAAAATTATAACTAGCCATGTCAAATTAATCAAATTATTACCTTTTTGGATATCATTCAATTAAACTACCGTGTCCAACATATATATGACAGAACATTCATAAAACAGCTTTATAATTATCACACCATACCACTTCTTGTGAGGTCAGAACCTCACACAAACATTTACACATATCATAGACCCGTAATCACAACCAACTAGTCAATCCTGACCACGTAAGTTACCACTCAACAAAGGTTACCTGTTGTCCGAGCTTAACTCGCATGCCCCTCATCACATTCTTCCATTCGCATCACCAAGACCTTCTCGCCATACATAACCATACCGCTAACACTCATTATGAGAAACCACCTCCTAAGACTATGTCTTATACTTCCTGACAACCATACTTTTATCAATTCAGTCTTTACAAAATCAACCTCTTTAGAATTGCCACTTTTCTAATATACCCTTACCCTTAACCACTAGTCAAAGACCATAACACTACCACTGTCCGGACATCAAACCTCTTCACTCATCTCTAAACATCATGATTTCTTTTCTATCTTTGGTTAACATCCCAAACAACGAACATCGAATTCATGAACAAGATTACCTCAACATTCTTCCCAATATTTTCCTTAATTGAATCATCATCCATTTCTCCACCAAAATCTCATATCATGTAGATATTCTACTAACTTCTTACTTTCCTTAATTTCTCGAAACTCATTATTAAACATGTTGTCCTGAAGCTCCCATATAACCATTAACTAACATCCTCATGATAATATCACACATTTCGATGATTCCTTACCTTTATATCACATAACTCCGGTGAATATTTTCCTCAGCTTACTTTTATCCTTCTTTTCTCTTTACACTCAATAATACCAATTAATAGTTCAACTCCTTATTCCTTCTAGCTAACTCTTTAGAAATCCAGTTACCCCTTCGTTGCTCCAAAACTCAAATTCCATTACTTTCTACCGACATCATCCCACTCTTTCTTACCATGGATCTTCTCTTATTATGCTATCACTCACACTTGCCACTAATCTATCCATAGAATCAACGTTTAATGTTCAAACAATTGCATCTCCCTTTTACATCTCTAGAAATCATAATTCATTTAATACCGTTAATTACCCAAGGAAATCACACAGTAGTTTCGTCTCTCGATAACACAAATTTCCAAACTCAGTCACTACCTGCAAATCCACGTCGCGACATGTCCCATTAAGTTCGCTATATACCACTATTTTCAAACGACCTTTCATTACATATGTTCTTACTCAACACTATTTCTAACCATCTCCCTCCATAATTTATTATACATCTCAGGTTGCTACTATCCACATCCTTTCTTTCAATCTTTTCATTCTCACGTTCCTTAAACTTACATCATGCCTTGCCCACATTCACTTACATTTTCATTAGTCAACATACAATCATGTCACTCATATCGTCTCACACAACATGCTCTATGCCTCAATTAAGTCTTACTAATCCCAACACATATAAATCATGTCCTCCCCACCGAACTCATACTCATCATAGGTGCCACTCTTTACACCACAAAATTGGGTAACTTACGCGTCAAGACCAACATACATGTAAAACAATGCATAAAGAAGCAAAATAACGCCTTTGAATTAAACATAATATGCAGCGAAGTCAAAAGATAAACATATGACCCAAAATAGGGGTCACTAGATCGAGTACAGGCCACTCGATCGAGTAAGGGACTTACTCGATCGAGTAGGTGAAGATCAGAAGCACGTAAAACAAATCACCAGGGCTACTCGATCGAGTAGCTAAGGTACTCGATCGAGTGCCCCCTTACTCGATCGAGTACCAAGGATACTCGATCGAGTACCCCAATTCTCAGCACTGTCCAGTTTTCGTAAAACAGCCATAACTCACTCATTTCTTGGTCGTTTTGGGTGTGTGACCTATCGTTAGAATCGTAAAAGAACAAGCTATCACCTCCAATTGGAATCACATTAAAATCATTTACGCATCTCAAGTTATAACAGTTTAAAGACAACTTTGTTGTAATCAGACGACATAATTATTTGATTTTTACTTCCAAACAACTTAAACAACAACCAAGTTAAACGAAAACAACCCAATACTCATGAAACCAGTAGCCCCAATCACATATTATTATTTTCGAAAACAACGCAACAACATTCATCATGCACTACCCACATGCTTTTATTCTATAGCCTTTCGTAAGACAAATCATACTCATACATTACAAATCCTATTCCATGTTACTAACATAACAACACTATAAAATAACTTCCATGATATAACCTGCTTAATCCGGAACCATGTTATCATACCACGATGATTCATCTTTTTCCACTACTTCATCCATCATACCACATATTTACCCACCATATACGTTCAACATATTCACCCAGCACATGTTCAATTCATACTCCTAACCTTCTGTACTTTTACTCAACACGACAACAACAATATGTATACTTACACATCGCTTTATATATATATATAGACAAAACACTTTTCCTTACGTAATTATAACATGTCAAATTACATGTATCAATAATTATACTTTCATGCTTTACAATCCACCAACATACAATTCACGTCATTATCATCTTTCATCCATCAATTCATACAACATACTACTACATAAATACACACAAAGACACAATAAGCACATAACGATCCCGACACATATCCCATGGTGACCGGTTCAAAATTGTAGGGCGAGTTCGCGACTTTAGGACGTCTCCCAAGTCTTTGCATTAGCTCCTACAACCTTTACCCCGGGTTCATTTTAATTGACTCCCTAGATTCATTAGATTCATTGGTTACAGGTTTCAGGATCGTCGCTCTGATACCATTTGTAACACCCCCATACTCCAAGTGCCTTACCAGGACCACTCAGGTATAAGGATGCTACCATCTCGGTTACCCGAGGCATGATAATCATATGACAATGAAGAAACATACTTTATTAAATAAGTTTAAGTGATTACATTACAAAACCAATCGTAAGCAAAATACAACCTGTTCTCAACCTATAAACCAACCGAAAGGAACTGTTCTAATAAACACAATGGAAGACTAAAGACTACGATATGTGATGACTCCATCCCCACTAGATCCCACGCGTATCCAAGATATACCTGCAAGCAACGCTCACCACCCCGAATGGATCACCACGTTTTTAAAACATTTAAACGGGTCGAGACTAATCACACAACTTATATATATATATCAACAAGAAGATACACAGACATGACTTAACCGTCACACATATACACAACTACTCCAATCCCATCAATCTCAATCACCGACTGTCCACTGGACCAGCCCTGCCAGTGGGGGACCGCAGCCGTTCCCACCTAATCCCCGCTCATCATACCGAGCGATAACCCTGTCCCATTAATGTGCACATCCCCTTCCGTGGCGGGTTCCACGAAGGGCGAAACTAGGGCGTGAAGTCACTCCCGCAAGTGACTCCACTCAGCCGAGAACGCATCTCGAGAACCATAGACAACCAATCACAATCACAACATCAACAACCGTTTGAATCTATCAACAATGTACAATCACAATCACAGTAGTCACAATATAATCACTATATCAAACAATCAATCTCACGCATCAACAATCATCCCATTATGGGACTAATACGAGTAGGGAATCCTACCGAAAGCATAATTATCGACGGTCTCTACAAACTTGTATCAAAAAGGCTCTTCTACAAAACCTCCTCCTATCATACAAACATACAAACACTACCGAATCACAATCTACACAAAAACCCCCAAATCCCTAAATTAGGGTTTAACCAAATCAAAGGAAATACAATAAAAGGGTACATAGATCTTACCCTCGACGCAAGGAACTCAACGGTACGAACAACGACAAGAACCGACCGTCGAACTCCGGAATTGCTAAGAATGCGATTAAGAAGATGGACTTGTTTGCTTTCTCTCTTAAACAAGAATTTAGGTTTTGTAAAAGTGGTTTAGAATAATGACGACGAAGCTTAAATACCTTAATCGCATAATTAACAAAACCCGAGAAAACTCCCCGTAAAAATGGGACACTCGATCGAGTACCCAAGGTACTCGATCGAGTACCCCCCTACTCGATCGAGTGCTTAAGGCTACTTGATAGAGTACCCCCTTACTCTATCGAGTACCTAAGGCTACTTGATAGAGTACCCCCTTACTCTATCGAGTACCTAAGGCTACTTGATAGAGTACCCTCTTACTCTATCGAGTACCTAAGGCTACTTGATAGAGTACCCTACAGGTCAGAAACTTTTCTAAAACGCAACTTACCCTTACTCGACAGAGTAAGGCCTACTCGATAGAGTACCCCAAGACTTATAAATACGGAGTATTACAGCCGCCTCTCTCCCTACTCCTCACTCTTTTTTTTCCAGATCTATAGTGGTTGTTGGTGGTGGTGGTCGTGGGTCATTTGTGGGGATAGGGGTGGTGGTGATGTCGTGACCCTCTTCTATATATTTTTTTTTCAGATTGGTTGCGCTTGGTGGCGGTTGTTGTACGCAGGACGTCATGGTGGCGGTTGTTTCGGGACAGACGTCATGGTGGCGGGTGTGGTGGCTGGTGGTTAGAGGCGGTGGTGGTGTTGGGGTCGTGGTCATGGGTCGGGTGGTTGGAGGAGATGAGGGTGGTGGTTGTTGGTGGTTATTAATATAAAGGTTCAGCGGCATGAGTTAAAGTTACGCTTATACGGACTAAAGTTACGCTTATATGGACTAAAGTTACGCTCTGATATGGACTAATTATACTCGCCAAGGACTTATATTACATAAATTCAAATTACAATCCTAAAAAAATAAAGTTTTAAAAATTACGACTAAAGTTACAATCGTAAGACATTAAAGTTACCTTCATAAAATTTATAAATCACTAATATTAATTAAATTCAAAATTTTATATTAGAAATTGTCTATAAAAATTAAAGTTTTAATTTTTAGCATCAAAGTTTCACTCGTAAAACATTAAAGTTACATTTATAAATTAAATAAATTCAAATTTTTATATTAGAAAATGGCTAAAAAAATTAAAGTTTTGATTTTTAGCATTAAAGTTTCATTCGTAAAACATTAAAGTTCCATTTATAAATCAGTAAAATTAAATAAATTCGAATTTTTATATTAAAAATTGACTAAAAAAAATTAAAGTTTCAATTTTTAGCATTAAAGTTTCACTCGTAAAATACTAAAGCTATACTCAAAAATCGATTTTATATATTTAAAATAAAATTTTATAACATAAATTTTTATTTTTATTTATAAAATAACCTTAAATATTAAAGTTTTAATTGTAAAGAATTAAAGTTACACTCATAAATTAAAGTTTCATTTATAAAACATTAAAGTTTTCATCTTAAAATTTTAAAATTTCAACCATTCATCTTAAAAGATCAATGACTAAGATGAGGACTTAGTGGACTCGCCATACTTAGTGTGTATATCTATCTATCTATCTATATTAATAAAGGAAGCTTTTTTCGAGCGATTATAGAGAGTCCAACTTTCTCGAACTACCTTCAAGCAAAAAAAAAATATTAAATCTCGTGCGGTTGAGAGTTGTACTCTAACTCCATCATGTTTGTCATACAACTCATTATTGGAATAAAAAAAAATTACAATGAGAGATACCCGTGTGTTTAATTGGTGTTTCTTACTATAAAGTATTTCTAATTCTAAAAGATAATAATGGACGTTCATGTTCTACAATAATTAATTGATCTTTTAATTAAGATATGCTAAAAAAAACTTCCATCATCTTATATTCTTATGCATTACGTAGAAGTTGATTAATATTATGTATTTGTTTTGTTTACAAACTACAATTTTATGATTTATGAGAATAACAACATTAATCAAATACAATTACCTAAATTTGCATATATATAATTCCTTATTATGTAAAAGTTTAACAAAATCATGATGAGTCTGCATGTTTATTTGTTGCTCTTTTTATTCTTATTTTTTGGTTCTCTAACTACGTGCCATTTGATTGACTTTGTTTTGCAGGTAATATACCTAATATTTACAATTGATAAAGAATTTGTGATTCTATTTGCATTGAACACACATAGAGAACAATTCGTAGATAGCCTTGCAAACGGATGAACTTCCGATAATCAGTATGGGTTCGTAATTCTTAGTTGTGAAAAAGTTCTACTTTTGCATGGTTTCTTATCATTTTATTGTTATAGCTAAGGTTAACATTAATTTTAGTTGAATATGTATGGTTAAATAAATGACACAAGTTTATTTGATTAACAGTGATATGGCCATTATGGTCTCCGGTGAAGTATCTCACATGAGCTGTGACGAAGTTTGCACAATATCGACTGAATCTACGAAACAACAGCCTAAACCTGCACTGAAGGTACCTCGTGTTCAGTTATGGCCAGTTATATGTAGCAGCTGCAAGGACAACATCCCCGGAAGGTATAAAGCTTTTCATCAACGATTCAACTCAGGAGTACAAAAGTCATACGAGAAACATAGTCTATAATTTTGTTTTTTTTCAAATCTACAATCTATGTGTTAGGTATTACAAACTATATCAGTTGCTTCTTAAAAAGAATTGTGTAGATTACTCAGCTAAGAAATGCTTAATTTAAAGTTTGAAGAAATGCAAACGGAATATTAATCCTAACGAATTACACATTATTAAAAGCAGGTGAACACCACTGTTATTCATTTTCAAAAGGAAAATGAGTTAGCACCACCCGGTGGCGCCCCATCTCGGTGTCACCCTCTCACATGTAATAAGTGGAGATTCCTATAATAATGGGTGTGCCCATTAATATTAAGTGGAGACGTCAATAATAAGGGGTACATGAGAGATGGTGACGCCGTATTATTATCCTTTCCAAAAAATATATGCAAAATCAAGACACACAAACAGCATTTTATAACAACATTAACGTCATTTCGAAAATAAATGTCTCGATCGTCGTTGTTTATAAGATGGTTAATTATTGTGATGTGAATAAGGTGGTAGTTGTCTAAAAAGAATAAGGTGGTGAGTTATATTAGTGGTGTTAATAACATGTCTAATATAGAGTAATAGCTAGATGAATGTTTCACTATTTATGTTTGTTTGATTGCAATTCAATTTAGTTTTTCCTGTCTACTTATTGGTATTATTATGCAAGATCTCTACCATATTAAAGAGTGTAATTTTAATGAAGACTCCACCTCTTTATTAACTAATAACTATAAGTATAAAATATGCAAGTAAGGGGATAGTTTCAAAGAAAATATCTAGAGATTTGAACGTAGCAAGCGATTGACTCTCTTATTTGGAGCTAGGGTAGTAGACGCTTACTATGATTCTGCTTATCGGTATGAAATCATAAATTTTACATGTTATGGATAATACGATTATGGAGGAGTTAATGCTAAGATTTGTAATTTAGGAAAAAACAATTATGCCTTTTGATAAGAAATAGAAGGCAAAGGTAATTCGTAAGTTTTATTGCATTAATACTAATATATTATTCTTATATGGTATAATATACCATATTCCTCAACACCTTTCATTGATAATTCGACCGGTATTTGATTGTAACCTTTATGATAAACTTTTTTATTACCTTATCGAATCTCAAAGGTGTATACAGATTACAGACCCACAAATAAAAATAAGATAATTATTATAAGAGTTAAAGTGCACTCCGTAATGTTAAACAAAGTGAACATTGATTGTGTAAGTTTAGATAAATATTAACGTAACAATGTTTGGTTGAGTAAATTGTTAACATGAAAGGTTTACAAGAGACGAGTTAATGTTACGAAAAATTCTTGTGTTTTACGGGCGGACCGTCGTTACTGAATTTATACTTTACTAATTCGACGTATAAGCATTAACTACACATCTTGCACAATAAAAATGCATTATGATGCGTAATCAACATGAGAGGGACTTTGAGATTTGTAGTAATTTTCTATAACTTGACGTTTACCAGTTGTTTATAAAACATAATATTACAAGTGGCCCGTGCATTGCACGGGCATTAAATCTAGTCTATATTAATAAAGAAAGCTTTTTTCGAGCGATTACAGAGACTCTAACTTCGTTTAAAAGACTAAAAAGTATTTAAAATTAATCAGATAAATTTTACAAGAGGAAGAGAATTTAAGAGAACATATTTGTGTTTGTCCCATACACTAAATACTCTAAGGGTCCGTTTGGATACGATTTTAGGAGGGAAAGGGAGGGGAGGGGGAGTGAGGGGAGGTGAAGGGAGGGGAGAGAAGGGGAGGGCAAATGGAATGTGGGTGTTTGGATAACAAAAATTACGAAGGGAAATGGAAGGGGAGGAAGGAGGGAGATGAAGAATGGATGGAGGATTGAAGGATGGTGGTGGTATAATTAGAGTCCAAATAATGTTTTCTTTCCAAATCTTGCCACCCTTGGAAAGATTATAAATTGTTCTATAAGAGGGAAAATAAGTCCTCTCATTTCTCTCCCCTTCCATTTCCTTTCTCCCATATTTTTTATCCAAACAAAGGAAATTAAATCCCTCCCTTTCCCTCCCCTTCCCTTCTCTCCAATTCCTTCAATCCAAACGGACCCTAAGAGTTCCGGTGGAGTGGTGGACCTCAAACAACTACGGAGTAACATACTATAAATACACGTTTTATGCGCAAGGAGCTTCAAAGTTGGCTTTACTTCCTTTTGGTTTTTTCGATTTAGTAGTATCTTGCATGGTTGCATGTTATACTAATTTTAATTTTAATTTTAATTATTATTAATTATTAATTATTAATTAGAATCCTATGTTTCTACATTATTTAAGTGCTTTGTTGGCCTTACTTTCTACCCCTGTTTGCACATTGTTTTCGTTTTATCACCCATTGATTATATTCATAGTAATTAATTTTTTTCAATTTGCTTATTTGTAGGTCAATATTCTCTTCATCGGGAGGTGGAAGCATTGGATCAGTATGATCAGACGGATACATCATACATATATATTACCGTTGTAAGGCCTCACACAACAACAACAAAAATTGTGGTCATGGCAAAATAATAAAGCATTTGGAGATATAAAACACAATATCTTGCAAGATGTTTATAGAACATTTAAATGTCACGACCAAAGGCGGGAAGGATCCTTGATGAGACGGTATGAGTACGTATTTTTTGGTCAATTTACGCATTTGTTAGGTTACATGTAGTACTTTGAACAATTGCAAGCACGAGTGTAGCCTAGCATAGGGGTCCTGTAGGTAAAGCCATGCATAAAGGTTTTAAAAACGACGTTCTTGGAAACCATTTATTGTATTTAGCGATCAATTTTGTCCTGCCATTATTTGGTGGTTTTGATTGATTTTATCAAACAAACTCGAATTGAGAAAATTTCAGGAGTTAACTCATATCAAACTGGCAAACATCATTCAACCAAACCATTAGTCATTATATTTGGATGTTGAATATGGAACACTTTTTTTTTTTTTACTATTATATGTAAATTTTAGTTTTCTTTTAGTATTTAAATTCAAATTTCATAATTATCATGTGATAGATATGTATAAATAACTTCACCCTCAAAGGTGTCAAGGAGATTTTATATGGGAGGAACTAACTCACACGTAAATTATACGAGAATTATGTCTAACTACTACCGTCTCCGTACACTTATTTTGTATCAAAGAAAAATTCTTGTGACCTCCGGGGGATGATACTCCTTACACTCAAAAGGTAATTTATCAAATAGAATATTATAATAGCTTAAGTACACATATACTATATATTAGAGATTTCAATAATAGTGAAACACTTGCAAAGTTGCAAAGATTCAATTAAAAACTAAGCTTACTCTTTTAGATAAGATAAAGTGTCCAACTGAACTAAAAGATAGGAGTAGAAAACAATCGTAAACAAATTAGCATAAGTAATTGAGTTTGTATAGAACACCATATTTAATTTTGTCTACGACGTACATCAAAACGTTTGCAAACATGTGTTAAGAAAGTAATTCAATTCAACCAGAAAAAATAGGGTCCAATAAATTATTAATTACAATAATATAACATATTGTTTTTACGAGTGTCAAACAAGTGTTATCCATGATTCGAAGATACTATAGAGTATATGGCTTTTGTATTGTAATTAATCCATTATTATTCGTTGAAATTGTTAATGTCAGAGGATGTGAGAAAAAAATTGATATATGTAAAAAGTTTAGTATTAAGAGTGAGTGTGTATATATTTTAGAAAATAGTTTTCAAATTAGTTTCTACAACTGTTTTAACTTATACACGTTCAAGATTTTCAGTTACTACACTTTACTCAGTAGAATAATACAAATAATAATACAAATAGGCCCGTGTGAAGTTGATAAAAGTTAAGCTCATTATAACTTCAGTTTAAAAAAGTTAAGCTCCTATAATTTTAGTTCAACTCTTATAAGTTAAGTTAAGAAAAATTAAGCTCAACTTATACGACCAATTTTATTATAAGCTAGGCTCATATAAGTTTAAGTCGGCTTTTATAAGTTCAATTCAGAAAAGTTAAATCTCTTATAAGCAGTACAAAAGACATCGCCTTAGAGTATTATTACATCATAATCATAGGATATTGGGCATTAAATCTAGTATATATATATAAATTGGATCAAGAGAGTCCACTCTACTTAAATGAGTCTTGCGTCCAAATCTTGACCATCAGATCTGTACAATCAACGGCTGAGATCGTGCGTCATAGTAAGGGTTAAATCATAATTCATTAATAATTATAGAAATTGGCACACCTTTATCCTTACGTCATTTTGTAGGTTGTACTTTCTCTCTCATCAACTTTTTAATCTCACTACTTTCTTCGTATTCGCAATCAATAATTCACAAATTTTCAGTTTATGTTCCTTTCAATCTTCATCATTCACAAATAGTTTATCGTTCTCTTCGATCAAGTTGTTGTAGAAATACTAAATGCTTCAACAGTTATTGAAAGTTATACGGTGTTGAAATCCATGAATGAATCCAATACAACATCAAGAATTGAAGGCTCCCTTCAAAATATCAGATGCATCTTAAAATCAAACGAAATCAGGTATGTAATTGCAACACCTTTACGAATTCGTGATTTATTTCGATAAGTTCATAAAAATACATGTCTTCCTTCGCTCACTGTTGATTTTTTTTCGGTTTCTATGCAAATTTAGTAGTTCAATTGATTCATAAATGTCGAAACCCTAACTTGATTTTTCTTACAGTTCGTCAGTTGATTCATATCGATGTATTTGAGGTCGTTCTAGTTGATTATTATTAATTACTGTATAATCTGCTATCGTTTCAAATAACTGACGATTTTCACGAAATACCTTGAAATATGCTGTATGTTTACTTGATTTTATCATCTTACTGTTCGATTGAATCGTGGTTGTGTTATTTTTCAAGTGTTACAATAATGGTGTAATTGTGTTACAATGATACTTTAACTGTGTTATAATCAATAATGGTTTACTCGTTGTTCAATAATAATTTAATAGTTTAACTGTGTTATGATGATGACTTAACTGAGTTACATCTTTGTTTAATTGTGTTACTTATCCGTCATTGTCTGATTTAATTGTTTTACATCTTGACTTAGTCGTGCTACAATGACGCTTTAACTGTGCTACATCTTTGTTTAATTGTGTTATAATGTAAATTTACACTTACAAGTTCTTGTGATAATGCAAAAAATGTCTCTATCTATTTGTTGATATGATTTAGTCCTGATATTGTTGAATTATTTCTTTTATTGTTTAAAGTGTACTTA
The DNA here is from genome assembly GCF_048544455.1 of Silene latifolia. Lineage (NCBI taxonomy): Eukaryota > Viridiplantae > Streptophyta > Magnoliopsida > Caryophyllales > Caryophyllaceae > Silene > Silene latifolia. The sequence continues at coordinate 376,703,156 of NC_133538.1, forward strand.
TCCGAGTCAAAATATGTTCAATTTAAAATCCAAAATAATGCATTATGATTTGAAGTGATGGTGTCTTTCATTTTTAGGTTCATGATTGTTTGTGATGGTAGTAGTACTAATTGTTGTAGTACTGCTTGTTCAATTTTGAAATCCAGATTGAGGAACAAGATTGGGCGTCTTGTGGCTATGCGGGAAACTGCGAGATGGCAAACTCCCCAATCTGGTAATAATCATTCGATATACTCCGTAAATTGAAAAGGTAATTTATTGCTCTTGTATTGAAATTTACCTTATAATCTTGCTTAAGTAGTATAATTTGCGTAACTTTATGTTGCTTTTAATTCAATTTCGTCAAATTCCCTAATCGTGTGACAATAATAGTTATACTTTGTTACAATAATGGTTTACTCATGTCACAATAACGGTTGTACTTTGTTACAACAATGGTTTACTCGTGTTTCAATATTGGTTATACTTTGTTACAATAAATATTTATTCATGTTACAATAACGGTTGAACTGTGTTACAATAATTTTCTGGTTGAATTGATGAGATTTATTACAATTTATTGCGTCTCAGTTTAATACTTTATTTATTAGGTTGCTAATTACATTCTCCACTTACAATAATTTTCCGGTTGAATTGATGCCAATGTTTTTTTTAAGTTGGCTAGTAATCATCTAGATATTACATTCAATAATGATTTGAATATGAAATGGGGTTTGCTAAACGTCGCCCCTAGTTTTGCTAAACGTCGCCCCTAATTTTACTATTTTGCCCTTTGCTACTTTATACACCATCACTTCCTTTATTTTCATTTCCGTGTTCAAACTATTTCCGCTTCAAAAAAACAAGAAATTCAAATCCGCTTGAAAAGTAACAACAAAAATCGGAAAAAAAAAGGACAGAAAAACGGGACAACAAAACATGTAGATTAGTTTATAGGGTGACTTAGGATAGGTAATATGTGACGAGATTAGAGCCAAATTTGTATAGATCTACGAGATTAGAGGGAAAAAAATGTCGATTTGTACCCGGAAAAAAAAATCGAAAAAAAAAAAATCAATTTGGCCCAAACGTATGAATTACACGAAAATGACCTGGCGGAAACATGTGTTTTACACGTTTGGGCCTGGGCAGAAACATGTGTTTTACACGTTTGGGCCTGGGCTGAAACGTGTGGTTTACATGTTCGTGCCTGGGCTGAAACGTGTTTTCCACATGTTTGTGCCTGGGCAGAAACATGTTTTCCACATGTTCGTGCCTGGGCATATTCATGTATTTTACACGTTTTAGCTATTTTTTTTTTCTTCGAAAAAACGTAATTTTTTTATTCAAAAAAACGTTTATTCAATTAGTTGAATTAGTTTTTTCTTCAAAAAAGCATTATGTTAAAAATGTTTTAATTGAATTAGTTTAATGTCATTAATTTACTTATTTATTCAATTAGTTTTACGTATTTTCGTATAATTATATTCATTATGTTAAATTATTTTCGTAGTTGGTTAATTGTTAATTTTCATTAGTATAGAATTCACACATGTATCGGAAAAATGGGTTATCGTCACCCATTTCCGACTCAAGATAAAAAAAAATGTGTTTAATAGTTTTTAGAGAGAGAAGGGCAAACTTGTCAAAATGAAATGAAAATAGGGGCGACGTTTAGTAAAATAGGGGCGACGTTTAGCAATTTTGTATGAAATTCTTAGAATGCTATTAGCTCAATGGTAGAGCGATGTGAAATTATTCACATAGATGTGGGTTCGAGTCCCATATAGCATAATTATTTGTCGGCGATGCTTATTGTAACAACAATTTTCCTGTAGAGTTACATCAACATTTATATAGTCGCGCTAATTATTTATAAAGTACAGTGTAACACTAGTTTTCTTATGCAGTAAATACTAACTACTCTATATTATCCCAGTGGTCACTTAATTTAGATGTGCAGTGCTTTAAACTAGAGAAACATAAATATGTTACAATAAATGTAAGCATGTGTTACAATATCAGCAAATATATGGGGTTGTTTGGTTGCCTTTTAAAATCATGGGAATTGGAAAATCATGGGAAGTGGCTAAATGGAGTCTTGTTTGGTTGCTCAATTCATGGGAAGTAGAACTTCCTATGGAACTCCAATTCCTACATAATGGAGGAAGTCACTTACCTAGCCCCCCTAGGTAAGTGGGAGTTCCCACATGAATTGAAGTTCCCACATTCAACCAAACAACATTTACACAATTCATGTGATTTTCAAGTTCATATGAATTTAATCTTCCCGGGAATTCTATCTTCCTATAGCGAACCAAACGACTCCTATGTTACTCCCTCCCACCCTCAATAACTCTCCTCCTTTCCTTTTTCATCTATTCACAATACTCTCCCTATTTCCTTATTTGGCAAAATTTTATACTTATTTTAATCACCTCACCCCACAACAATACCCATACTTTATATTACTTTAATCATCTAACCCCACAACAATACTTATTTTAATCACCTTACCTCCACAATAATACATTTTCTCTCTCCATTTACCCCACTCACCACCATACTTTAACTTATTTAATTAAAATCCCTTAATTACCGTGCCCCCCATGAATAGGGAGGGTTATTGAGGGTGGGAGGGAGTATAATAAGAAAAACAACGACAAGAATTTTTTACGATAAGAGCTAATATGTACTGTTATGGTATTTGTTTTTTTTTTGGTAAAATTGTTATGGTATTTGTAAGTACGTGTTACACTCACTATACTTGTGTGTTCTAACGACACATAAATTTTTACTCATACATACTTTAACATATGCTTGTAGATTAGGCAAATCACTCATGGAGAGAGATGTGGATAAAGATTTGTGAATAGTTTGATCTCATAAATTCCTCATAAATTCAGACAAACTTTGTTCTACGGACTAACAGTACATGCTTAGATATAGTCATAATCTAAAACAAAGATTTAGGCTACGTGGGACTCGAACCCACATCTCTATACAAGATTGTATATTGCTCTACCATTGAGCTAATAGCCTTCATAAATTATCCTACATTCCTACCCAACGATTCTACATAACTCTGAAATAAGGGGGTGTTTGGTTCGCGTGTGGGTATGGGTTTGGAATCAGGAATCATACCCGGGTGGTATGGGTTTGGAACTTGATTCCTTATACCATGTGTTTGTTTCAATTTCGGGTGGAATGGGATCGAACTTCATCAAAGTTAAAAAAATCTAAAATACAACATTGACAATAATTATTTTTGATACTAAAAAATCATGAAAATGAAGAGTTAATCAAATAAATGTAAAAAAAAAAATCATTTAAAATGTTCGATTTAAGTTTTTTTCATGTTTTTTGGTTTTATTGCTTGATACCCATGGGTATCAATCTCATACCCATCTCCCCCCTTGGGTATGAGAAACCCATACCTCATGGGTTTGAGGTATGGGTATGAAACCCCTATTTTTGCCAAACAAACACTTGGTATGGGTTTGGCTCATTCCAAACCCATACCTCATACCTTTATGAGTTGAACCAAACACCCTTCATTAAAGAACAGGAAAAAAAAACCCTTGTCTTGGTTTAAAGAATTTGTGTTATTACAATAGCATAAATGTGTTGCAAATATAACTCATATGTGTTACAACTAAAACTTAAACATGTAACAATAACAAACACGGTGTGTTAGAAAGCAACTTACACGTGTTACAATAAAAACTAATTTGTGTTACAATAACAAATATCATTTACGATAACAACAACCTTGTGTTACAATAACAACTGCCCATTCACTGAAAATTTCAATTATTGTAAAAATCAGATGTACATCGACCAACAAGAAGCAGAGTAGGACACAAATATGCCAAGAGTCCTAAAAGAAGAGATCATACAATCTATTCATATTAGCATGTCCAGTCCCAACATATTTTGCTTGGAGGTGCTCAAGTTGAGAATTGATGTTAAATCTATCACCTGAGAACACAAAAAAAAAGACAACCACCAGCCTGTAGTTAAGTCTACTGTATTACAGAAGAGTCAAAATGTCAATCACGGATCACGATTTCCAATCACCATTGTGATTCTCTATGCTAAGAACCATAAGCCAGTGACCGTCAAGCAACAACCAAATTTGGATAAAGAAGAAGGAAATCAGAAACGACTGTCACATGAGCAGAAAAAGTTGTTGGATACAGTTTGGTAGGATATGCTACACCGAAAATTCCTATCACCTTGTGCACCTGTGTCTATATACAAACACATGGACCTGAGAGACATTTTAATCAAAGGTAAACAAATGATTGAGAAGGAGGGGGTCTATTCTTTGCGTGGGTACTTTAATCAAAGATAAATAAATAATTGAGACGGAGTGAGTATGTTACAATCATCACAAATATGTGTTACATTAAATAAATATTGTGTTACATTAGCAAAAACATGTGTGTTACAATTAGCTTTAATATGTGTTCGCCTTCTATAGTCTCATTGATTTCGACTAAATAAATCAACTAATACAATGCCAAAAGATATAATGACATTTGTTAATAAAATTTCTGATTGATGATATACAACAATTCTGCAATCAAAAGAACTAGCATTCTAGGGTTTAAAGATTAAAACCCGATTTTAAAGCATAAAGCAATTAAATTATGCAACTAAAATGAATTCGCGAAAGTGAAACCTTTCTTTATGATAACATGATTATTATGGAGTATAGGTAAAATTTTAGTTAAAACTCGAAATTAAAACGAGTTAGAAATTTACCTGAATCATTATGAACATGATTTTTTCCTCGATCTCACAAAATACGAAGTTTTCGGTAACTATGATACCTTGAATCAATAATCTAAACGATTATTGGATTTAATTGTTACATCATTCTTCACCTGAGGTATGAATTTCGGCATTAAAGGCAAACTAAGAAATCGGATTAACAAAAAAATTTACATTTGAAAAACTTAAATAGAAGAAAGAAATTTGTCCCTCTATATACGAAATTTACCTCAAATTAGGATGCTCGAATTCTTGATGTTGATTCTGCTTCTTCAATTAGAGTTTGAGAGAAGAAATTGAGACACAAAGGAAATGAGAAAGGATGAACGAATGAAGCGGCTGCGATATAAGTTCATAATAGCGCGATGGATTGTGTCATACGTGGCACAATCTGGACGCTCTATTATCAATGATCCTATTGTCCTTAATTAGACTCAATACTCACCTAAGGGACCGGACTCAGCGGATCCTCCCTCTCCCCCCCCCACCCCCCCCCCCTCCCCCTCCCCCTCTCTCTCTCTATATATATATAGAGAGAGATTAAATCGTGTGACCCTTCTGGTGGGTGCCACTGACACCTTCTAAACCATTGGATCTAAAAACTAATAACGCACTAGATAATTCCACGTGTCTCGTACAAAACCAAATCTAACAAACACCATTCACGTCATACTTCTTCAGTTACTCCACTGACTCCACACTCTTCACTTTCTCTCTCTTCATCTCGTCTTCTCCTCCGTCACTTTTCTCCTCTCTTCTCCGAAATCGACATTCATAGAGAGAGAATAAGTGTCGGAAAACAAACAAAAAAAATTCATGATTTAGGCTTTTTGTGATATTCCGCAAAATATAAACCCTAGAATTTGGGGAAAAGAGATGACGGATGTTGTACTACATATCTATGATGTGACGAACAAAGGATCCGAAAAGATGAACAACACTATTTCCAACATTAATAAGCTCTTCAAAGATGGTATTGGTTTTGGTGGAATCTTTCATAGTGCTGTTCAGGTTTAATTTTGTTTCCATTTTTGCTGTTTTTTTCATAATTTTTGGATTTTGTGCTAAATCTAGGGTTTTATTTTCTGTAATTTGTGAATTTTGTTTGATATTTTGTGTTGTAGTAGATGCGATTACGATTGTGTTGTTAATTTCAGCTTAATGTGTAGAGGATCTATGATGTTAAGTAGTACTCGAAGAATGTAGTAATTTGTGTTGATTTTAATTAGGAAATGTCGTATTTTGGTGTTGATTCGAATTTTGCGTCTATTAGTAAGTGTGAGTTTCTGATTACGGAGAGTGATTTTGATTTATCGAGGCGGAATGTGCTAATCTTAATTCAGATTTTGATAGTCTTATAATGGTTGTTATTCAATCGGAATCGAATGAATTTCGCTCTGTACCCAGTTTTTTTGGGGAGGATTATGATGCGCTACATGTGCTCCTAGTTATTTGATACGCTTAAGGATGAGCTCAATGCGGTTCCAGAGTGGCGACAAGTTAGAAACTTTATTGATGGGTTAAAGGATAGGGTTCTTACTTCTTAGATTGGAAACAACAATGATAAAGAGTCTTAAGACTCTCTTTAAGTTTGTTTAGCTTATTGACCCTTCTTTTTTGTTGCTTCTATTCCTATGTAGCCTAATCAATAGTCTCCCTTACTTGTTTGTTGTTCTTTTATATGGCTTCAATGATGACGACTCAACCAATAGGTTGTATTTTGTAACACTATGCTCCTCTGGCTACAATTTCTTTTCTGGGGACCAAATTCAGAAGCTCCCCATTCAATGGCAATGCTCCGAGCTATCTATCCTAAATTCCCTGCATTAACCAATTCGCCGTTTGTGAGATGCCAAACGTATTTTTCACTAGTTGTGTCCTATAATCAATTGAACTCGATTTCTCGAAGCCGAGAAAATTCCATGGAAGATCGATTATCTCTCTAACAATCGTGTTGTTATAGCGCATTATTTTTCGATTTCTTGTTAATTTTCCACTGTTTTCGCTCAGATTCGCAGGTGATTCTCTTCTTCCTTCGCTTTAATTTCGCAAATCTCGTCATTTTTACTGATTTTGATTTGATTTTCGGTGTCAACTTATTTTAACTTTGCATGCCTTTGTTGCTTTATTACGGATCGAGCATTGTTTAGATTTGTTGCATTTAAGTTGTTGATTTTATTTTTATGATTTTATTTCTATTTTGCTCACTGATTTATTTGACTTTGTGTGTTTTCGATTCGAGCTTGTTTTCTCTAGTTCCTTTTGCATAGTATCCTTGGATGACTTATCGTTTTCAGTCTATCTCATTCTCTTGTTTCTAAACTGTATGCTATCGTTACCTCTTCTCTGCAACTTTTGCTATCTTTTATGATTGACTGATTGAGATGTGACTTGGCCGCTTTCCGCTTTGTTCACTTGTGTATCATTAGAATTAGGTACTTTGGTAGTCCGTGTATCACGACAATGTTGCGGTAACTGGTATAAGGAATGGATTTCTGTGTAACCGTGGGTTTTAGGTAGAGTTGAAACTTGAAATGGAGTTGAAGATGATGAGATAGCATCTTCTGTTGTTAGTTGTAACTTGTGTAAATAAGTTATTTTGCTATTTTGATCGTTAGTAATTCTCTTTTAATTTAATTTCCGACCTGTTCAAATTACTCGACCATATCACCTGAAATCCTGAATAGCCTTGAAGGCTCTGCTTATATTAATCGGTAATTCTACTTGGACTGTCTGCAATTGCACTAAGCCTTAGAACAGTCTCACTAACGAGTTAGCATTGTTCCTCCTGTAACTCCATGAATGGTGACAGCAACAAAGAAAAGAGATAGGACGAGTGAGTATAACTTGTGCATTGCTATAAACTGCATTGCTATAAACTGCATTTGTTCGAGTCCTGCATTTGTTCGAGTCCGGTAATTTTAGTTTATTTTTTTCGTATACCGTCTTGTGAAAATCGGAGTTCTTACCTCGGTTCTGGATGCATGCTTTGGTTGTTTGTTTGTCTTGGTGCTATGCCACCCTGATTAACTCATGGTGATTTTCTCTGCAGGTTAAACAAATATAAATATCATCTAAATAATTTTTTGACTAATATCATCTATTAGCTCAAAAGGTAGAGCATTGTGCTATAGCGCAAGATATGAGTTCGAGTCTCATATAGATGAACAAATATAAATATAGGATTCACAAAATAAGAACAAGAGCAAAATAGGTGATTTCAACCAATTTATGACCAAGTTTCACAATATTACCTTCTAATTTCACAAAACAAGCCGTAGGATTCACAAAACAAGGTCTAGGCTTCACAAAATAAGAACAAGAGCAAAATAGATAATTTCAACCATTTATGACTACGTTTCACAATATTATCTTTTAGTTTCACAATATAAGCTCTAAGATTCACAAAACAAGGTCTAGGCTTGACAAAATAAGAACAGGAGCAAAATAGATAATTTCAACCATTTATGACCACGTTTCACAATATTACCTTTTAGTTTCACAATATAAGCTCTAAGATTCACAAGACAAGGTCTACGATTCACAAAACATGCTCTAAGATTCACAAAATAAGAACAAGAGCAAAATAGGTGATTTCAACCAATTATGACCAAGTTTCACAATATTACCTTCTAATTTCACAAACAAGCCGTAGGATTCACAAAACAAGGTTTATGCTTCACAAAATAAGAAAAAGAGCAAAATAGATAATTTCAACCATTTATGACCACGTTTCACAATATTGTCTTTTAGTTTCACAATATAAGCTCTAAGATTCACAAAACAAGGTCTAGGCTTTACAAAATAAGAACAAGAGCAAAATAGATAATTTCAACCATTTATGACCACGTTTCACAATATTACGTTCTAGTTTCACAAAACAAGCTCTAAGATTCACAAAACAATGTATCAGATTCACAAAATAAGAAAAGAGGATTGTCCTTGCGTTCACGTCTCAGTCATTGCATTCTTTAGTTAGTCAATGTTAGAAATTATCTAAATTGGGTGCAATTGGACATGACAGAAAAGGCCATATCAGATTTAGACTAGCCATCTCCTCCGACACAGCATACTCTTCAACCACTATCCCAAAAGTCCACTAGAGAAATACCAATTAGGCTTTGAAGTAACAGTAGCAGTCAATAACCAACATGGGAGTCGAACCCACACCTTGTGCATTGCACAACGCTCTGCCATTTGAGCTAATTGGTTTTAAAATAATTAAATCATTCCACTAGTTTTCATCATGTGAGTTGTTCCCTTATCTCTGCTCCCCCTGCCATTAGAGGAACGACTGAAGAAATTGATTCTCGAGGTGTGCTCCAATCCTTACCTTGGAACTTTCCGTTTTTTGGTTAGCTGCTACGCAGAAAAGAAATAGTTGTCACTTTGTTATTTTGCTTTGTACTAGTATAGTTGTGTATATAGCTTCTGATCTTTTCCCACCTTCATGTTGAGGAACAAAACAAAGTCTGAAATTCACCGAATAAAGAAAAGAGCAAAATAAATTAGGTGATTTATTGACCATGTTTCACAATATTACCTTTTAGTTTACAATATAAGCTCTAAGATTCACAAAACAGGCTCTAGGATTCACAAAATAAGAACAAGAGCAAAATAGGTGATTTCAACCAATTATGACCAAGTTTCACAATATTATCTTCTAATTTCACAAAACAAGCCATAGGATTCACAAAACAAGGTTTAGGCTTCACAAACTAAGAACAAGAGCAAAATAGATAATTTCAACCATTTATGACCACGTTTCACAATATTGTCTTTTAGTTTCACAATATAAGCTCTAAGATTCACAAAACAAGGTCTAGGCTTCACAAAATAAGAAGAAGAGCAAAATAAATAATTTCAATCATTTATGACCACGTTTCACAATTTTACCTTTTAGTTTCACAATATAAGCTCTAAGATTCACAAAACAAGGTCTAAGATTCACAAAACAGGCTCTAGAATTCACAAAATAAGAAAAAGAGCAAAATAGGTGATTTCAACCAATTTATGACCAAGTTTCACAATATTACCTTCTAATTTCACAAAACAAGGTCTAAGATTCACAAAACAGGCTTTACGATTCACAAAATAAGAACAAAAGCAAAATAGGTGATTTCAACCAATTTATGACCAAGTTTCACAAAACAAGCTCTAAGATTCACTGAACAAGGTCTGAGATTCACAAAATAAAGTCTGAGATTCACCTAATAAAGAAAAGAGTAAAATAGGTGATTTTAAAAACTTATGATGATCAAGTTTCACAAAACAAGCCTTAAGATTCACTAAATAAGGTATGAGATTCACAAAATAAGGTTTGAGATTCACCAAATAAGAAAAACAGCAAAAAACGTGATTTTAACCACTTATGATGACCAAGTTTCACAAAACAAGCTCTAAGATTCACTGAACAAGGTCGGAGATTCACAAAACAAAGTCTGAGATTCACCTAATAAAGAAAAGAGCAAAATATGTGATTTTAACCACTTATGATGATCAAGTTTCACAAAACAAGCCTTAAGATTCACTTAATAAGGTATGAGATTCACAAAATAAGGTTTGAGATTCACAAAATAAGGAAAAGAGCAAAAAATGTGATTTTAACCACTTATGATGACCAAGTTTCACAAAACAAGCTCTAAGATTCACTGAACAAGGTCTGAGATTCACAAAATAAGGTTTGAGATTCACAAAATAAGGAAAAGAGCAAAAAATATGATTTTAACCACTTATGATGACCAAGTTTCACAAAACAAGTTCTAAGATTCACTGAACAAGGTCGGAGATTCACAAAACAAAGGCTTAGATTCACCTAATAAAGAAAAGAGCAAAATATGTGATTTTAACCACTTATGATGATCAAGTTTCACAAAACAAGCCTTAAGATTCACTTAATAAGGTATGAGATTCACAAAATAAGGTTTGAGATTCACAAAATAAGGAAAAGTGCAAAAAATGTGATTTTAACCACTTATGATGACCAAGTTTCACAAAACAAGCTCTAAGATTCACTGAACAAGGTCTGAGATTCACAAAATAAGGTCTGAGATTCACCAAATAAGGAAAAGAGCAAAAAATATGATTTTAACCACTTATGATGATCAAGTTTCACAAAACAAGCCTTAAGATTCACTCAATAAGGTATGAGATTCACAAAATAAGGTTTGAGATTCACCAAATAAGGAAAAGAGCAAAAAAGGTGATTTTAACCACTTATGATGACCAAGTTTCACAAAACAAGCTCTCAGATTCACTGAATAAGGTCTGAGATTCACAAAATAAGAGGATAAAAGTGCGATCATCTCAAAATCAGACGAATTCATCAAATCGGAGCCAAAATTAAGCATCACATCAACGCGAAGAGCACAAATTTGCGAAAATACACCCAAAAAAACGAACTAAGAACTTTCGATCGACTCAAAATCAAACGAACTTATCAAATCTGAACCAAAATTAAGCACCATATCAACGCAAAAAGCACAAAATTGTGAAAATACAACATAAAATCACGAAAAAGATAATCACTAACTAAAAAGGCAAAATTGATGTAAAAGAAACGTTTCGAAAGAGTGAAAACATACGATCGTCTAAAAATCGATTTGAGTTTAGTAAATCTCGACCAAATTTAAGCATCATATTAACGGACAAAGCTCAAAAACTCGCCATTTTGTGAACAAATAGAAGAAATGAGGTAAAGAAACATTTCGAAAGACGGAAAAAAAACGTACGTTTACCACCACCAAGGACTTTATTGTAACACCCCCATACTCCGAGCGCCTTACCAGGACTACTCAGGTATGAAGACATCACCATCTCGGTCGCCCGAGGTATGATAATCAAATAGACAAAACGGAAACAACATTTATTATAATAGTTTAATGAATGAATACAATCCTTGAAACCAAACGAAAGTACAATACATTATTCCAAACTAATCTTTCTCAATCAAAATATAAATAAAACTAAACTACAAATGGAAGACTCTATCGTCATGTCGTGGCCATCCCACTATCCCGATCATCTCTATACCGCTCAATATCTGCTCACCATCCCGAATGGATCACCGCAGTTTACAAAACAACACCGGGTCGATCTAATCACACAATCAATATAGATAACAACAACAAGACAAACAGACAATGAATCAACACACACACACACACACACACACAACCAACCGTCTCAATCATCGATCGTCCACTTTGGACCACCACGCCATGGGGGACCGCAGCCGTTCCCACCTAAGCCCCGCTCATCGTACGAGCGATAACCCCGCTCATTAATGTGCACATCCCTTCGTGGCGGGTTCCACGTAAGGAAACTAGGGCGTGAGATCACTCCCGCAAGTGACCCCACTCAGCCGAGAACGCATCTCGAGAACCATCAACAACCACAACCACAATCACAATTACAATCACAATCATCATATCAAACAACTAATTACAAAGACATCACCAATATCCCATTATGGGACTAATACTGAGTAGGAAATCCTACCCGGAAAGCACAACACGCAGACGGTATCTACAAATTGTCTCAAAACGCCTCTTCTATGAACTCTCCTCCTACCATACAACACATAGATACTACTATTCAATTACTATTCATAAAAACCCCCAAATCCTAAATTAGGGTTTCACTAATCTTAACAAAACATTATATAAATTACATTAAAAGCTTACCCTCGACGCAAGGAATCCAACGACACGAACTACGATGCAAACCGACCGTCGAACTCCGGAATTGTCAAGAACGCGATTAGGAAGAAGACAAATTGCTTTCTCTCTTAAACAGGTTTTAGGTTTTGTAAAAAGTGATTTAGAACAATGCCGAATATGTTTATATACCTTAATCGCGTAATTAACAAAACCCGAGAAAACCCCCCGATAAACCGGACACTCGATCGAGTACCCAAGGTACTCGATCGAGTATTTCTACTCGATCGAGTGCCCCACTACTCGATCGAGTGCCCAACAGTCGAAACTATTTATCTGCGCAACTTGCCCTTACTCGACAGAGTAAGGGCTACTCGATAGAGTACCCCAAAGACTATAAATACGGAGTATTACGTCTTCCCTCCTTAAAAAGAACTTCGTCCCCGAAGTTCAAACCACTACAAAAACAAAGGTACTCCCTCAACCTTCCCGACTCAAAAGCCAACCAAAACATGATACAAACCCAAGACAAACATCCCGACACAACATACAAAAGGTGTATAAAACCCTTAAAAACTCTCGCGATCATCTCCTACCCCCCTAAAGAAACAAGGTTACGTCCCCGTAACCATACATACCTGATCAAAAAGGAAAGGGTAACGCTCTTTCATGATGTCCTCGGCCTCCCATGTAGCTTCCTCGGTCTCGTGGTTAGACCACAGGATCTTAAGCAAAACTGTCTCACCACTCCTAGTCTTTCTAACTTTTCGGTCTAGGATCTGCTTAGGTACCTCAAGATATGATAAAGACTCATCTAGCTCCAAGCTCTCTGCCTCTAACACATGTGACGGGTCACTCACATACTTCCCGCACTGCGATACATGAAACACATTATGCACTCTCTCCAAAGCAAAGCGGCCCCGGTAAAGCCAAACGATAAGCAACCTCTCCAACTCGCTCTAAGATCTCATACGGCCCTATAAACTTCTGACTTAGCTTGCCTTTCTTCCCAAATCTCATAACTCCGCGCATAGGAGACACTTTCGGAAGAACCTTATCCCCAACCCGAAACTCTATATCCCGCGATGTAGATCCGCATAACTCTTTTGTCGATCCCGAGTTTGCTCTTATCCTTTCCCCGATCATCTTAATCTGCTCAACCATCTCATGCACCATCTCTGGTCCTAAAACCACTTTGCCTCGGACTATCGTCCCAACAGATTGGACTCCTACATCTCCTCCCATACAAAGCCTCAAACGGTGCCATACCAATACTAGTGTGATAGCTATTATTGTAAGAAAACTCTATCAAGTCCAACCTCTGCTCCCAGCTACCACCAAAATCCATCACACAAGCTCGCAACATATCCTCAAGAGTCTTGATTGTTCTCTCAGTCCGCCCATCTGTCGCAGGATGAAATGCTGTACTCATCTTCAAAGTTGTTCCCAACGATTCCTGCAACTCCTTCCAAAACCTCGATATAAACCTCGCATCTCTGTCAGACACTATGTCCTTAGGGACTCCATGCAACTTAAGCACGTTCTTTCGATAGGCCATAGCCAATTGTGCCTTAGTCCATGTATCTTTCATTGGAACAAAGTGAGCTGACTTGGTCAAGCGATCCACTATCACCCAAATCATGTTGTTACCTTGTTGACTCCTTGGCAAACCCACAATAAAATCCATGGAAATGGATTCCCACTTCCACTCAGGCACCTCTAAAGACTGAATCTTACCTTGTGGTCTTCTTTGTTCTCCTTTAACTCTCTCGGCATGTCAAACAACGGGACACAAACTCAAATTGTCTCTTTCTTCATCCCAGGCCACCAAAACGTTTTCTTCAAATCTTTGTATAACTTGTCTCCACCGGATGAACGAATATGGTGTGCAATGCGCCTCTGTCATGATTGTCTTTTTCAACTCCTCATCATTAGGAACACACCACCTACCATCAAACCTCAAACTACCATCTGTATGAATAGAAAACCGGGACACTGTCCCTTTCTCTACTCCCGCTCTCCACTCAACTATCTTAGGATCCAAAGCCTGTTTACCTCGAATGTCATCATAAAACTCCATATGTACTGTCATATCACCCATGGTATCTCCTTTCTGCATCATATGAATCCCAAAGCTCGCTACCTCATCCCTCAACCTCATCAAAGATAGAGCTGTACACAAGGAATGTACACTCTTCCTACTCAAAGCATCAGCAACAACATTGGCCTTCCCTTCATGGTAGATGATTTCCATGTCATAATCGCCAATCAACTCCATCCACCTCCTCTGTCTCATGTTCAACTCCTTTTGAGTGAAGATGTACTTGAGACTCTTGTGATCAGAAAAATACCTTAAAGATTGCTCCATAAAGGTAATGTCTCCAAATCTTGAGAGCAAACACCACCGCACCCAACTCCATCATGAGTAGGGTAATTCTCCTCATAGGGCTTCAACCGCCTAGAAGCATAGGCAATCACTTTACCATTCTGCATCAACACACAACCTAGCCCATTCTTCGAAGCATCGGTATAAACCTCAAAATTCTCGCTCCCTTCAGTAATGCTAAGACAGAGCCGTGGTCGACGCTCCTTTAATGTTTGGAATGCCGTCTCACAACTCTCATCCCAACGAAACCTGTTCTCTTTCCTCATCGGCACATCGGTCTAGCTATCTTGGAGAAATCTTTCACGAACCGTCTGTAGTATCCAAATAAACCCAAGAAACTCCTAACCTCAAAGAACATTCTTTGGTGCCTCCCATTTGTCACGCCTCAATCTTCGCCGGATCTACAGACTACCCCATCTTTAGATATCACATGCCCCGTAAAAGCCACTTTCTCTAACCAGAACTCACACTTGGACAACTTAGCATACAACTCATGCTCCCTCAATGTCTGCAACACGATCCTCAAATGCTCCTCATGCTCCTCCTTAGTCTTAGAATAGACTAAGATATCATCAATAAACACCACTACAAATCGGTCCAAGAACTGCTAAAGATCCTATTCATCAAATCCATAAACACTGCCGGCGCATTAGACAACCCAAACGGCATCACCACATACTCATAATGGCCATACCTCGACGTGAAAGCAGTCTTCGGTATGTCCACATCTCTAATCTTCACCTGATGGTACCCCGACCTCAAATCAATCTTAGAAAAGACTCACAGCACCACTCAACCGATCAAACAGATCATCTATCCTTGGCAAAGGATACTTGTTCTTTATCGTCACTCGGTTCAACTCTCTGTAATCTATGCATAACCTCAAAGTTCCATCTTTCTTCTTCACAAACAGAACCGGTGCTCCCCACGGCGATACACTTGGTCTAATGTATCCCTTCTCTATCAGATCATCCAACTGCTTCCTAAGCTCCTCCATCTCCTTAGGACCCATACGGTGCGGTGCCTTAGAGATTGGCCCCGTCCCGGTTTCAACTCAACCGTGAAATCTATCTCTCTCCTCGGTGGTAACCCCGAATCTCATCGGAAAAACGCCAAGAAACTCTCCCACCACTGGTATCTCATCAACCGTCGGACTCTCTATCCGGTCATCTCTCACATGGCATAAGATCAAAGGACATCCTTCCTCGTATAAGACTTCAAGGTGACAACTGCAATCAACTTAACTTTGGGTTTGACTAGAAACCCACGATAAGACACACTTACACCCTTTGGACCTCTAAGGGACACTCTCTTTTGATGACAGACTATCTTAGCTTTATACTTTCCTAACCAATCCATCCCAACTATCATCTCAAAACCGTTAAAGGAAACTCTAGCAAGTCTACAGGAAATCAACTTGCCCAACTATCAAGGATACATCTCTAAACAACCTCCCACATGGTACAGACTCACCCGAAGGTATGAAAACTTGCTCATTAACGGACTCATAAACTCTCAAACCCAACTGTTTTACATGACTCAAGACACAAACGACCGAGAAGCCCCGAATCAAACAAAACAAACGTAGGAATACCATTAACAAGGAATGTACCGGTGATAACATGCGCATCTTCCTCACCCTTCTTGTCCATCATGAATAACTTGCCATCGGTCTTTTGCCCACCTCCTGGACAAGATCTTGGCTGATGCGGTCGGCTTAGCACCACCCTTGATTGTTGTTGTTGTTGTTCATCGGTGTCTTCCGATAAGAATTACCGCCGTTGCGGTTGCCTCCACTCTGGTAGCTCGACCTCCCCGGTTTGGCCATGATCCACTGGTCCGTTGCTCGCGAAGCTCGTGCGAGTCTCCGGAAAGATCCCGGTGCACTCGTGCACTCATGTCTCTTGTGGCCTACGCCACCACATCCAAAGCAGTCACTCCCGGTGCTACTCACACTCCCTCGGCCTCGCCCAAAGGAAGCCCCAAAGACTAAACCCCGATCCGGAAGAAAACCCCTTAGATTGATTGTGGTTGCCTTTCTTGTAATTAGATTGGCCACCACCCTCGCTCTCCGACTTCCTCTTCTCACCACCGGACCTCTCCCGCGCCATCTCCACTAGTCTCTCGCTCTCCCCGCCTCTCACGCTTCCTTTACATCGCAAGGACTCCCACGGGTAACTTATCCATAATTTTCGTGGTTAGCCCGCTCTCAAACCTCGAGCGATTCTCATCACTCAAACCCATGTCCTCGGATATCTAGATTTCTCATTGAACTGCTGTAGTACTCAACCACGACATCTCAAAGAAGTCATCTTAAACTTATCAAACTCCTCCCTCAACTTACTCCTCACATGTTCCCAAGACAAACTCCTTCCTCACAGCCCTACGAAACTCCTCCCAAGGTATAGCAGGTAACCCTTGGTTGGTATACAATTCCTTAGCACTCACCTTCACCGAATCCCACCACTTGCCACCGCCTCCCTCGGATAAAATGCAGCTGATCCACTCTCATCTCATCGGACAAATACTAAATCTAGTATATTCTCCATCTCCCTCAGCCAACTATCAAGATGGTTAGGCTCCTCAACTCCCTTGTACTCCTTCGGGTTAAACCTCGCAATATAGAGGCTGACTTTAGCATGATCAACCTCCTTCTCCTTACTCTTATCCTTGTCCTCATTCACTCTCTTCAGGGTCTCTGTAAGAGCGTCCTGGTGTTCCAACATCTTAACGATGTCATCCGTAGTCATAACCTCAGCTCTCGCGTACAAAGCATTTCTCTTGGGCGGCATCTTGAAGCTATAGAAGAAAGGGATAAACATAAACACGCGTACTAAACCTCAAAACACGATAACGCGCTGCATAGGACCTACTCGATCGAGTATCCAAACCCACTCGATCGAGTAACGGGCTACTCGATCGAGTGCCCCCATGTACTCGATCGAGTACCCAAACTCCAGAACCAAACAGACCTTCTGATCTCTCACCCACTCGATCGAGTGTCTAGGCTACTCGATCGAGTGACCCCCTACTCGATCGAGTACCCCTAGCTACTCGATCGAGTGCCCCAAAACGCGATTCTGGACTCAAAATCGCCAGAAACCCACCCGATCGAGTTAGTCTCACTCGATCAAGTATCACTAATACGTAAAGGCTACCCGCATGTTACGTCATATACTAACATGTTAAACTTTATAAAACCGCATGATATCATAAATTATATGCTACGCATCTATTCTACTTATCAACAAAAATCAATTCATCATGCTATGAAAGCCACATTGTAAACACTCAACATGTTATTCCAACCATACATTACTTTTCTTTCACATGCTCAACCTCCTACTTCAACACCAAACAACCAACACACTTCATCACTTTGTTGCACAAGTTAAACAAGCACACATATATTCGACAAACACTTTCCCCCGTGACCGGTTCAAAGTTGTAGGGCGACCCCTTGCGACTTTAGGACGTCTCCCAAGCCTTTGCACTAGCTCCTACAACTTTTACCCCGGGTTCTTTTTAATTGACCCTCTATGTTCATTAAGTTCATTGGTTACGGTTTCGGGATCGTCGCTCGATACCATTTGTAACACCCCCATACTCCGAGCGCCTTACCAGGACCACTCAGGTATGAAGACATCACCATCTCGGTCGCCCGAGGTATGATAATCAAATAGATAAAACGGAAACAACATTTATTTAATAGTTTAATGAATGAATACAATCCTTGAAACCAAACTGAAAGTACAATACATTATTCCAAACTAATCGTTTTCTCAATCAAATATAAATAAAACTAAACTACCGCGGAAGACTCTATCGTCATGTCGTGGCCATCCCAGCTATCCCAAAGATCATCTCTATACCGCTCAATATCTCGCTCACCATCCCGAATGGATCACCGCAGTTTACAAAACAACACCGGGCCGATTAATCACACAATCAATATAGATAACAACAACAAGACAAACAGACAAACTGAATCACACACACACACACACACACACACACAACCAACCGTCTCAATCATGATCGTCCACTGGACCACCGCCAGCTGGGGGGACCGCAGCCGTTCCCACCTAAGCCCCGCTCATCGTACGAGCGATAACCCTGCTCATTAATGTGCACATCCCTTCTGTGGCGGGTTCCACAGAAGGCGAAACTAGGGCGTGAGATCACTCCCGCAAGTGACCCCACTCAGCCGAGAACGCATCTCGAGAACCATCAACAACCACAACCACAATCACAATTACAATCACAATCATCATATCAAACAACTAATTACAGCACATCACCAATATCCCATTATGGGACTAATACTGAGTAGGAAATCCTACCTGGAAAGCACAACACGCAGACGGTATCTACAGCTGTCTCAAAACGCCTCTTCTATGAACTCTCCTCCTACCATACAACACATAGATACTACTATTCAATTACTATTCATAAAAACCCCCAAATCCTAAATTAGGGTTTCACTAATCTTAACAAAACATTATATAAATTACATTAAAAGCTTACCCTCGACGCAAGGAATCCAACGACACGAACTACGATGCAAACCGACCGTCTGAACTCCGGGAATTGTCAAGAACGCGATTAGGAAGAAGACAAATTGCTTTCTCTCTTAAACAGGTTTTAGGTTTTGTAAAAAGTGATTTAGAACAATGCCGAATATGTTTATATACCTTAATCGCGTAATTAACAAAACCCGAGAAAACTCCCCCGATAAACCGGACACTCGATCGAGTACCCAAGGTACTCGATCGAGTACCCCCCTACTCGATCGAGTGCCCCAGCTACTCGATCGAGTGCCCAACAGGTCAGAAACTATTTATCTGCGCAACTTGCCCTTACTCGACAGAGTAAGGGCTACTCGATAGAGTACCCCCAAGACTATAAATACGGAGTATTACATTTATGAACAGGTTTCTCACGGCCAAAAAGACGGAAAACCTTGGATTTGAGGGAAGAAGCAGAAGGTTTATCGTCATCGGAATCTGAAGAAGAAGAAGAATCGTGAGCGTGAACTTTCTCGGCGATCTTTTCTATGAATGAATCTGCTTTTTGTTCTTCGTGATGTTCCGCCATTTTCAATATCAGTCTCGAGCTTTTTCTATGAATGAATCTGCCTACGGATCCGGACAGATTTATAAAATATTTGGGCCAAAATTTCAGCCCAATTTGAAGGACTCCGCGCTAACAGTCCGCTCTAAGTCTAATGAAGGAATTTGGTGAGGCCGGCCGCCACGCCATAATGAGGTGCCTCACCGGATCCGGCCTCTATATATATATATAAATATAGGGTCGGGGTCAGGTGCGAACTAAAGTACGGTGTGAACCGTACGAACTACTTGTAGAAGGCTGAGTTTTATTATCCACTCAAAAAGCCCAACCTCGTATAACTCACATACGACCCAAAATTCATAACTTAATGTTATTTTCAACAAGCATACCACCAACCATTACCTTAACCACCACCAGCTACCGCCGGGAACCACCAACAAACGCCAATTCTCCCGGCGACACCTCCGTCAACTATTCCATCGGCGGACATCATATCGGCCTCTTTCCTTCTCTTCCTCTTCCCACCCTAGATCAATCAATTTATTCAATAATTTCAGAAGATTTTACTCTCAGATTCATGCTCCTTGATTATCAATCAATCAAACATTTGCAAAGCCGATTTCAGATTATTATCATTATATTCGATTCACTAATGCGCCGAAAAATCTAGGTTTTTTCGATTCTAGGGTTCGATTCTTCGCTGCACCAGCTGAGGTTATTTCCGTGATTCAATTTCCATTGGTTTTAATTGTAATGTAGTTGTTTATTTAGTTAATGTGATTTTGTTTGAGATTGTGAATTGGAATTTGAGTTGTGTTTTTGGATGGATTGATTGTAGTATGTTAAGAAGGAGGAAGTGAAAGAAGTGTATAAGACTCGGATTAATGAGGAGATTGAGACGAAAGTCGTTTTGTTCAATGCAATTCAGAAACTTGATGTGAAAAGGGTTGGAGCCGGAACAATTGCAGGCGTATTTGGTGACTTTCTGTATCTTTTCTTTGCAAGCACTGCACTCGGGATTACTGTGAGTGATTATATCCTTGTAAATCAATACATATATATAAAGTAGAAACTTTTCTAGCGATATTAGAGAGTCCAATTTTTTTAGAAATCCTAACAAAAGTAGATTTCGAAAAAAGTTAAATAAATAAAATTATCCTAATAAAAGTATATTTCTTAATATTTAAAACAAATTTTAATAAAATTATCCTAATATAAGTAGATCAAGTATATTTTAGTAAAATTATCCTAATATAAGTAGATCAAATATATTTTAATAAAATTATCCTAATATAAGTAGATTATAATTATCAAATAGATAATAGAAATTCATAATAGTTCAAGTTATCGTATTTATTTTCCCCAACTTATGGTCTCATACATTTTTAGTTTGTATTCTCGCATCAAAATTCAAGAAGTCAAGGATAAAAGATGAATTTATTTATTAAAGTGTTATGTTAAGATGATGTAGTGTAATCTTACGTAATTACACGAAGTATAAATTACGATTTCATCAAAATGTAATCACTAAATAATCATTGTGGTGTGTGTATAGAAATCATAAACATAAATGCCTCCGTGTACATTCAAGGTATCAATACATAAAACATTTCACTAATCTATATATGTTACTATTTTTGTTTACCTAATTTACTTTCTATAAGAATGTGGAGACCATTAGATGGAGGAATGAAATCGAGAAAACCTGAAGTAGAATTTGGGGGTGTAAACAACTCAAAGCTTTTGTGTAACAATAGAACAATTCATAGTGTTATTCATATGATGAATTGATGATCGATTGTAGACTCACGCATTAGTAGTATCACCTAATTTCTTCTACTACAAAATTTCATATAAACCGCCAGCATATATCCAAGTAATTTAACCATTACGAAATAGTAGGTGCTACATACTCAAAATACACTATGTAACTAATTATATGGTATATTAAGGTCATACACGTTATTCATATACTATATCTTATATTTCATTATAAAAATTAATCAAAACCTAAAAACGAGCTTAAAAAATAACTGAAAATTCGGAACCGATCAGTTCACCGATTAAATAAAAATTACTTTTTAAACTAACCGAAAGAAAGCTTTTTTTTTTTTTTATATATAATATGGCATAAAAGGACATTGTAAGTACTCCATATTTGATATTATAAATTGAAGTATTAAAAAAAAAACAGGTAGCTTATTTCTCATATGCTTCGCTTATTTTGGTAAATAATTTATCCACCAAATACTTACAACAACAAAAATAAATGAAATTTTGATTAGATAAATTTAAGCTTATTTTTTTCGAAACAGAGCCTAAATATGAGATTTTTAATTTCATGATCTCTTGACCTTTATAATATCAAATTAATTTCTTTTTGATATTTTTTTTACCCATGTTTACTTACTTTTGAACCTATTGTTAGGAGTTAATCTCATATTCCATTTTTAATTTTATAAACTTGATTAATAAAATAAATAGCTATTTGTTCAGAATAAATATTAGCAATGAGACATTGTAACACAAAGTACGTATATATCATAATCATGAGAAATAGAATAAATAAGCAATTGGTTCAAAATAAATAGCGTTCCATGTAAGAAAATTGTTAACTCTACAATAAAAAAAACTTGATCAAAAGGAAAATCTATCACAATTGTCCAATTATGTCTCTTTTGTCTTGGATGCAGCGAATATAAATAAAGTTTCAGACTCAAACTGAATTTTAAATCATGTCAACCATGAGACATGGGTAAATAAAATATCAGAAATATTTGAAAACTATAGAATAAGCGTTAATATAACATTTATATGGAATGAACTATTTTAAGATCTACACAAGTTGATCTATGGCTTTGAAAATTTTTACTTGTGACAACTAAGGGCATGTAATTTTTCTAACTAATAATATGGGTATGAGAAAGCCTATATTCGTCCTGTCCCTTCGCCCGTATGACATCCTTGCTTTTAGGAGTCATTTTTTTGTTTCCTATTATTCGAGACTTGGTAGAGTATTTTAGTCCTGTTAGAATTTGGGAGCAAAATTCATTATCTTTTAGGAATTTCACACTAAATGTACATCACCCTCTTCCCAATGATCTTATGTATTATTTTTGCAGAGTCGTCAATACATTAGTTTGACCATGATTTTTGACATATTAATGGTCAAAGTTATAAACGACGTTTAACCCTTGAGAAGTAATGGGAAAGATGTTTATTAAGAAGTGAAGGGAGTATACATGATGATTTTTTTAACATAACTCATAATGGTATGTTTTACCAAATGTGGTATGTCGGTTATGTTGTTGATGAACATCAACTCCGTAAGAGGACTATCTAAAGAGACATTGTCTTATTATCAATCGCCTTGGGAAATTCGAAATAGAAAGGAAGATAATTATGCGTTCCAAAGTTGGCAAAAGGTACTGGACCGAGCATAGGAATGACTTCCTCGGATACAAAGATTCCTTTCGTTCTTAAGCGGAGACAATCTACATTTAGGCTATGCTTCACTAGACAATAAACAAGAGTCAGGGACAATCACTTAATCATGTTGGAATTTATGTGCTGAAACCAGTTTTTAGTACTGACCACCTTTACGTAGAAGCGTCAAGAGCAAAGTCATCCAAGGGATTAAGGTTCTCATCGTGATAGAGACCAAATGTATCAAGGCCAAACAAAAGACATTATTTACAAAGAAGTTTTCAAAAATTTA
Organism: Silene latifolia; assembly: GCF_048544455.1. NCBI lineage: Eukaryota > Viridiplantae > Streptophyta > Magnoliopsida > Caryophyllales > Caryophyllaceae > Silene > Silene latifolia. The sequence continues at coordinate 376,726,749 of NC_133538.1, forward strand.
TCAAATTATGTATCGTATTATATATTTTGCATGAAGCTTTTAAGGACAAGTAATCTTAATTATAAATAGTCAAAGACTATTTCTATTAAAAATCAATGACGCGTGAGATTATAAGAATAATAACTCTACAATCCAATTATATATGTGAATGTTATACAACTGATATAGTCAATACCAAATGTCAACATTTTTGTTGCGTTTTTGTGAGGGGAACTGATGATTAATCTCTCCTCATCTAAATCAACTCCCGAATTTTTGTTTGCTCTCATTTTCAGCATGGTTTGACTTTTTATTAAATTTAATAGTTTTCTATTACCAGACCATGGTAACTTAAATCAACGTTTGAGCGTTGCCCTAAAATACTAACTTTGTAACTCAACGATTTTAAATGATGTCATAAAACTAATAAATGATGTTGCCCCATGCATTCTATGCAGTAGAATCACATATATTTTTTATTCTTGTTTAGAGACTAATAATTCTATTGGAATTCAGTTTGGATTTGATGTTGCGAGAAGTTTATAAGGAGCAAATACTCTTAATTGTAAATATATATAATCAAGGTAAAATTATGTTTAAGAGATCTAACATTTTCTTTGAACACACTATATATAATTATGATAATTGTTGTTTTACGTAACAGCATTCAGTTTTACGTAGTTGTTGTAGGTTAAAATAATTTACAAGACTCATAAAGCTCTGTCTCCGTTTTAAGGATTCATTTTGGTGAGCTGCACCTATTAACAAAGAAAGCGTTTTTTATTGAATTAAAAACCAATTTGTGTTTGCAACAATAATGAAAAAGCAAAGTACATATTATAAACAAATCACTTGATGTTATAAGCTAGGTAGCATGGACACGGACACGGACACGACACGGACACGTGACACGACATCCCATGAAATTTAGGACACGGGACACGTTATATAAATTCAATAAAATATACTGTATATTTTATAGTATGTATAAACATTCGGTTTTATTTTTATTAAAGTATTTGATATTAAATTTAAATAAGGAAAGGTAAAACTTGTCCATGATTATAACTCATTTTCATTTCCCATCAAAACCCATCTTCTAATCAAGCTATTTCAACAGCTCATTTCCCATCTAAAGAACATCATTCACCCCAAATGATGTCCAAATGTTATGGACACGCGTCGGACACGGCCCAAATACCATGGACACGCGTCGGACACGTGCCTAAATAAATGTTGAAAGTTAGACACGACTTTATAGGCGTCTGACACGTTTCGGCGTGTGTCCAAGGAGTGTCAGTGTCCGACACGATGTCGGACACGGGACGACTGATTAAGAGAAGTGTCCGTGCTACCTAGGTTATAAGTACTATTAAATGTCAAATTTTTACGGTAAAAGTACTAATAATTCTTCAATCAACTATACCAACCATGAAGTTTTTTTCATCCATGATTCAACATAGTTAGACTTTTTTTTGTTAACTTAAGAATATATATTTTTACAGATAATCCTAATAGGAGCCCCGTGCATCGCACGGGCTTTCCAACTAGTTTCTTCATTAAAGCGATACCAGCTAGCTTATGTGGTAACGTCATTATCGCCTCATACATATAGATAGGTTGATACTCCGTATTTGATAGAGATATCAGTCTGAAACCTGTTTCAGAACATGTGACAGTTTCGCAAATCCTATCGAGTCTTGTGTATATACTTCGTATATTGTTTCTGAGTATATTCATATTCCTGCAGGCCGGACTTCTGACTGCGTATGTTCTCAGAGTCTTATATTTCGGTAGGTAAGTGCTGAATTCATCAAGTTTTCTTCGTTGGTAATTTACGTTTGCAACACCATTGAGTTGAAAGTGATGGCGCAAGTATTTTCTTGGGTTGAATATTTGTATTTGCTGCTAGAACACCACAGCTCTCACCATCCTGTAATCAAACTGAACCTGGTAAAATTATGAGTCAGTCAAACAAAAAATTCAACACATTAGTGGCAAAAATATAATCCGTCTATCTATAAATAAACCTTGGATTCTATTTAGAGGCGTCCCTGACTAAATTTCCTTTACGAAATCGTTCAGTTTTTGCAAGTTATTTGTTGTCATTATGGTTTGCAATCCCACATTTGTCATCAATTTGCATTTCTAGGTACACTAACTCGAAGGTATATACACCTCATTATCCTTATTGTTAATTTTGATGTTTTGGACTCCGTTTTTAGATAGAAAAGATATCCATTGGCTGAGATATATATGATCATTCCATGGCACCAATCATAAATATCTATTGGGTGCCGGGTGGGGCTGAATTTAGCTGGTGCATAAATTGTAAGATATAAGTACATACAGTATTTTTATTTCAAAGTAATGGCTTCAATTGCCTGCCTGGAAAATTTGTGTCATTATATACCCCTCATTTCAACTTTGCTTGACATATATTAAAGGCTATTAGCTCAATTGGGAGAGCGATGTACAAATTTTGTACAAAGGTATGGGTTCGAGTCCCATATAGCCTAGTTAACTAAAGAATTGGTGACTAATACGTGTCATAACACAAGCAATGTAGTAGTATAAAGGATGAGCCAAGTCTACTCGACGGTGCGCAACTAAGGTTGCGAAGACGTGCATGAGCCAATATCATGCATTGTAGTGTGCAAAGGTTCTTAAGTTTATGTCTTTACCTTGATAGATACACTCATTTACCTTGCTAGATGCACTCCTTTACCTTGTTAGATACGCATCTCCGCCAAGTTAGATATACTTTTTTAGATTGCTAGATACATGTTTTTACCTTGTTAGATACACTCTTTTACCTTGTTAGATACACATCTCCGCCAAGTCAGATACACTTCTTTAGATTGCTAGATACATGTCTTTACTTTGCTAGATACACTCATTTACATTGCTAGATACACTCTTTTACCTTGTTAGATACACATCTACGCCAAGTCAGATACACTTCTTTAGATTGCTAGATACACAAGTTAGTACTTCCATATACACATGATATAACTACTAGATACACATGTATCCCGTAGTAATACCATGTGTATCCAGGCCGATATTATGTGTATCTAAGTGCTATTTTATGTATCCACCGCTGCCACCACCACCACTGCCCTACCACTGCCACAAAACTAGCTTCCCTGGACAGCCCCAATCCACTGCCACCACTGGCCCCACCACCACCGCCACTACTACCACTACCTAGAGAATGGTGAGCGACGATGGTGGGCGTTGATAATGGTAGGACTAGTTTCTAACAGATGAAAACTTCCCATAGTATTCCGCGATAAACCAATAAACCAATCACTGCAAACAGTCGGTAAGACATCTATGCACGTGTATTTGCAGGTGAGGATAGAGCATATCCTAGAGCGGATATCATTGATTTCAGATGCTGCAAATACAGAGAAGCCATCTTCTATAACAAGTAGTTTGTTCATAAGCGGAGCATTAGCTGCAAGATCCGTGTACACTCTTCAGCATTTAGGAATCACTCATGTACTCTGCCTTTGCTCTAATGAAATCGGACAATCAGACTCTCAGTTTCCAGAGTTATTTAAATATCACAACTTCTCTGTAAGTAATCATAATATCTCTGGTACTCCTATGTCCTTGAATAAACAAACATCCCAATTTCTTTTTGCATCAACTAAGAAGCACACTCCTACGTTGATTAAAAATGCCAGGTTATCAATGATATCTGCTCTAGGATATGCTCTATTTTGTGTATCCACCGCCGCCACCACCACTCTCACCGCCCACCATCATCGCTTACCACCACCGCCGCCATCCATCATCATCGCTCACCACCACCATTCAAAGTAGAATTCATGCCTTTTACACCCACCACATTTCCCCTACCCGTACAACCACACACTATATCACCAGGTATCGTCGACGGCCACCCAGACCACGCCAGTGACATCTCTGACAACCCCTATGACGCCGGCGATTATCTGGCCACTATCGTCACCCCTCATTCTCATCTCCACGACCACATGTCCTCCCCTTAAATCGACCATAACTAACCCAGATCCGACGTGTGGGTGGTCGGTGTAAGCCCTGTGAATGGGTGGCCGGAGGTCGGAGGTGTCGACGTCAGTTGGTTTGGGGTGAGGTGACTTTATGTGAGAATGGTAAATTGAAAAGGTAAGGAAGCAGAAGTAAGAAGAAAAGTGGTAAGATGTTGATTTCAAACGCGCGATGGTTTAGCTTTTTTAGTCAGTTCGTAAGTTCGCACCGAACTTTAAGTTCGCACGAGATCCTATTTATATATATATATATATATATAGAATTAGGATCTTGTACGAACTCAATGTTCGGTGCGAACCTACGAACTCAACGAAACCCACAGATTAACCGAGATGAAAGGCTTAGATAAACTAACCCACCCACTCTCTTATCTTCTCACTCTTATCAAATCCCCTCAATACTCAACTACTGACACTCCACCATTGGTTCATCACCGTTGCCGCTGACGGCTATTGACGCCGGTTAAACACGTCGGAGAACTGAAGTCCGACCACCATTCATATCTCCAACGCGAAATCGTCTTTCATCGTGAGTATTTTCTAATTGTTTTCTCTTGAAATTCATGAGGCAATTATTAGGTCTACTCAAATATACAAGTAATTTCGACAAAACAATCATATAGATGTACTCCTCGTTAAATTTCGAATCTAATCGAGATGTTAATGTATGGGATTGAATTAAGTTGTCGGCGCCGACGACGGTATTGTGATGGCTGATACAGTGCGGTGTTGTGATGGCTGAAAACGTGATAGTCGTTGAAGGTAGTCTGTATTTTCGTTCAACCCTTCTCCGACTATGGCTATATTGTTGCTCTTTTCCTGCACTTTTCCCCGCTTGTCTGACGGCAGATATGAATTAGGTTCGTGATGGGTCTGTGGTCGAGAGTCGGGTTGTTGTGGTTTGTCGTGGGTATGTGATTTTCAGTTGGTGGGCTTGGGTGTGATAGATTAGAGGTGGTCGTGGGGAGTAGCTGTGATGAGGAGGTAAACGGGTGGTGGTGAGGATATATATAGTGTTAATCGTTGGTGGTAAGGAGGGTGAGATGGTCGGTGGTGGGGCGCTAGCTAAACACTCACATCGGGGGAACGAGTGGTGGTGCTAAGTTGGTGGATACATGTCTTACACCTCCAGGTACACATATCAATCCCTTTAGATACACAACTCGAAATATGTATCCAGACTTTCTGAAGTTCGAATTTTAGAAGTTGCAGAAGTTTCGATTACTGTCATTAAATGTTAATGATTGCTGAGTGGTACATAATATTAAAATGTGTATTTTATGGAGTATTATTGTTAAGACGAATGATAAATGTTGATGCCAAAAATGGAGGGCAAAGCAGTTAATGTAATCAAATTTTTCGCAAGGGGAATGAGTATGCTAAATGGTCAGCTGACAAATCCAAGCTTCTTTCAATGTCGCCTCGCCATCAGTAAATCTCTTTATTTTCCTCTCATTGCTCCGAAACATCCGAAATAACTGAAATATGATTAATTGAATTTTTGTCGACTGTTGTAATCAATTTTGTGCAGAGAGTAAACATTAAGTATGATGGCTCAAAGATCACACACCAAACCAGGTATGATCAACTCCTGCCAAATACCAATCTGCATTATAGGCTTATAGCAATGAGTCTGTATGAGTTCAACAATAAATTGCAATATCATTTTGAAGATTTTCAAGTTATAAAACTATTACTAATATTTGTATATATCTAAGTTCACATTTTTCACTAAAGAATAGACAATTACTTTTCTGTGGTGGATTTTGTCAAATTATCTCTGCAGTTAACTTTTTTTTGGTAGCTTATACTTTTTTAAATGAATAAATTTTACTAGATTTTATTCTCATACCAATTATACACTCCCTAGTTGGTTTATAATTTTATGATTACGAGTTGGTTATTAGTAGTGACATGTTGTGTGTTGTATGAGCCTGTTTGAGTTCTACGCTTGGTCTAGCATTGTGCAAAGTATTAAATATCTTTGGTTAGACCATGATATTGTATGTCCAGGCTAATGCCGCCTTAAAATACTGTCAGGGTGATTTTCAAAACCCTTAAAAAGGGCCATGCTTGGGTATGGTGGCCTTAATATGATACTTCGTACGATTCAGGTAAATGAATAAATAAACTTAAGTTTGTTGGATAGTAGGATTTTGATTAAATGATTATTGACACTGACCTCGACCATATTGAGTAGGTCTCATTTCATCTTTTCTTTGACCAAATGTGGAACGTTTCCATTCATCGAAACAAACTCAGCAACATTATCTGGTGAACTTGTTTCGTATCCAGTCAATAGATAAATTAGTACACATGAACTGGTCTAACTAGAAACATGTATGAGATCAACACATTTAAAAAACATTGTAGCAAGAATGACCGATTTCAAGTTTTCAACCATCTCGATCAAGGTTTCGACTTTTGGTGCCTGTAAAGTTTAAACTTGTCATATATCAGTGTTATGATCCTGGTTTGCTGACTGCAACTTGTGATGCAATGCAGTACCTAATGGTCTTGATGATCTTCGAGCTAAGCTCACTATCACTCGAGCTGCAGTGGGTACAAGTGCTGCATCAGCTCAATCAGCACAGTTTCAACGCCTGGGTTTGTGGAGGGACCTGGAATATAAAGATAAATTAATAATGGAACACGAACATCGTGTCATGATGCTGGCAGAACAGTTTGATCAACTTCAGAAGGATATGCAATTGAGGGAGTCCTCATAACTGCAAATTAAGGATGAAGTCATGAGATTTGAACATGATATCATGGAAGCCATGGCCAAATCCGGCATGAGCAAGGATTGTGGGCTTATAAGGATATTGGTTTCACGACTTGTACTTTTATCGCATATAATTAATCAAGTAGTAGTAGAAAGGAAAATGGTTATTTGACTCTATATAAACATTTATGAGTCTTTGGCTCCATGGAAATTGAAACTGATCGCATATGAATTCCTAAATTGAAATTTGGACATTATCGAGTAACCGACGAATAATGATTACACAGCTTGTACTTGTGACATAGTGATGTCAAATTATTACATAAATACACGTTAATCTCATAATGTCAAGTGATTTGAGACTTCTTTAGCTTACACATAACATTTACTATATGTTGTCAAGATACATACCATTAGACTTTAGTTAGCTAGATACATTCATTTAAATTATTAGATACATATCTGTACCTAGTTAGATACACTTCTTGAAATTAATAGATACATCTCTTTAACTAACTAGATATACTCATTTGCCTTTTTAGATACACATCTCTAATATGCTAGATACATACCTTTAACTAGCTAGATACACTTCTTTAAGTTACTATATATCGTATGAACAAACTTAAAATCCACCATCGTTCCTCGGCCCCTAATAAGGGAAAGGGTTTAGGGTTGGATTAAGTTGCTCCACGCAACGGTCGCCTAATACAACCCTAAACCCTTTCCCATGTTACTTTAGGATAGATACATTCCTTTAAATTACTAGATACATATAATTAGTTAGCAGATACACTCCTTTAAGTTAATAGGTACATACCCTTAGCTAGCTATCTAGATACACTTCTTTAAGTTACTAGATACACATCTTTAGCTAACTAGATACATTCCTTTAAATTGTTAGATACATGCCTCTAACTTGCTAGATACATTTCTTTAAGTTCCAAGAAACATATCTCTAACTAGCTAGATACACTTATTGGCAGGTTCTTATTTGTAAAATCGACACATCCGTTAAATTTGTTAGGTACATACCTCTAACTAATTAGATACACTTCTTTAACTTTCTAGATACATACCTTTGTTTAACTAGATACTCTTTTAAGTGTCTAGATACATATCTATAGCTAGTTAGATACACTCCTTTGTCAAAATTACTCATTGCCACCCCTAATCTTGTTTTTATAAAAACATTTTCGTAGACGATCAGTATCAGATGTCAGGTGTATATTATGCCTACCCTTTCATGATGACCAATGCTAAAAACAGTAATAAGTAATAACTTGAATGATAGATTTGATTAGTTTAAGATTATTCTATTTTTTCTTTTGGAAAATATAAGTTGTTATATTAAAGCTCAAACACCAAACAATACACCATAGCAGGGAGTTAATTCCTAGCTAGTTACATCCCACCACATATACCATCTATCTATCCACAACGTAGCTCTCGACTTTACTATTATTTTACTTCTAATCCTCATACATAGCATTTCCTTCACCTGCTTCATTACAAAAACAGGCATGGATACTCAAGCCTACACACATTCCTATAGTACTAGATCAAATACATCATGTTAGCCAGCTGCGGTCCATGTTAATTAAACGATAAACCAATCATTTGACTAAGATTCTAATTATATTGTGGGTCTCAACGTTCGAGAATTTGTTTTCAGTTGTGTTCGAGTTGGGGGCCGTAAATTGAGAGACTATACAGTTCCCGGTGAAAAGAGAGCGGACCATATGCATATGGCCTGGTCGAATGTGTGCACGATCTGCTTGATGTAGCTGCTAATCTAAGATGCTAGTTTCGGGCGGAAGGATTGTTTATTTTTACCTGGTGCTAAGCTTTAATCCGAGCTTCCTCGAAAACTCTCCAACTCTCTGTATTTTATACAGACAAAACATCGACCACAACGAGTACGATGCAGAAGGAATAGATCAGAGATTACCTAATTATCTTCGTTGCACAAAAAAATTACAGTTCATATGCTAAAATGACATTAAATTCCAAATTATTGAAAAGTAGCAAAAAAAAGTTATTATATGAAATGTTTATTGCAATGAGATACTCTGATTGATTGTGAATATGACGCATATGGTCTTATTTTAGAGCGATCACATACTAAAAGAGTATGAGGAGGATACATCAAATATAATTCCGGATACATGGATGAATATTGCCAGATACACTACCTCACGACCACCACCACTGACCAATCGTACCCTCGACTAACACCTAACCCACCACGCAACACCGTCCACTAACCTCACCCCCGTCACCACTAATGACAACACTGACTCCTCAACAACGTCGTCCCTACATCACCGGCCCTTAGAGGCGAACTTCCTCCCATCGGCGACCTCTCTCCCATTCGAATCCCCTCATCATCGATAGCCCATCACCACGGTGACCCACGCAACCCACCCGTGACTGCCACATAGCGTAACCGTACGCCAATTACTTTTGTTTTTCTTCATAGAACTCGATTGAAATAAAAGATTTACCAAAAACGAAGTAAGATTTCAATAAATTATTTGATATAGCGAGGTTATCGGGAAATTTGGAGCCGGATAATGGTCTCCATTGACGTTTTTGTCGCCGGCGAAGGAGACGAATAATGCTGGTGGTTCTCCGGTTTGTTGGCGTAGCTAGCTACTGAGAATCGTCGTTTTCGATACTTACATGATGGCCTAAGCTCCGACGAGTGTTGGTGGTGGTAGCGGTAGCGATGGTGGAGGATAAGAACAAGGGAGAAGGGAGTTGGCATGGTGGGTACTGGGTAAGGATGAAGGAATTGATTTGTGTGGGCTCGTTTTTTAACAGCTTAATGTGGTCTCTTAAATCGGTTAAATGCGGTTCGTCTTGAACTTTAGTTCGTACTCGAACCCGACCTATATATATATATATATATATATATATATATATATATATATATATATATATATATATATATATATATATATATATATATATATATATATATATATATATATATATATATATATATAGTGTAACGAATGAAATATCACACCATATACAAAACAATATCGCGAGGAAAATTGACAAACAAAACCACCGAAAACTCCCAAAATCAGTCAATCGTTTCTCTCTCTAAAAAATCCAAAATCAATCTAAAACATTTCAAACCAAAATATATCACAATCCTCTCAAAAATCTCACTGAAAATCTGCGAAAACCTAAAAATTCAAACACGATTTCAACTGTATTTCAACATCTTAGATTTATTCATTCACTAGATTGAATACTCTCACAAGAATTCGCGCAAAAATTGTTAAGGTACATTTGTTTCTCGTTTTCTTTGATTTCTGCGATTTTATTTCAACTTATGTAGTGTTAAATTGATTTTACATGTTAATTTTGTTCGAAATTATTGTCTGTATGTTGAATTACATCAATTTAATAGGATTAAATCAAAAAAATTGAACTAATCGTCAAGTTATTTAGTGTACTTTCATGTTCTTGCTGTAAATTTCTAAATATCTTACTTATAAATGATTTTAAACGTTTTTCGTTCATAATATCGACACATTGAATCAATTACTATCATCAATTGAAGTTGTAGTTGTTTATAAGATGTCTTTTTTGTTTTAATCACTAAAATTAGGGTTTAATATTGATCGATTGTGAAAATTAGGGTTCAACATTGTTTAATTGTGAAAATTAGGGTTTCATATTGTCTTAATCGCGAAAATTATGGTTTAACATTATTTAATTGTGCAAAATTACAGTTTCATATGATAGAATTGAAGTAATCGTTTGTGTTCAGTAAAATGAGTAATGTCGAATTACATGTTGGCTATGATAACGGAAAACGTGTGATACTGTTGTTTGTATGATGTGATATTGAATGTGAAGATTAGTGGTACTCTATTTTCATACATTTTGGCAAGTTGACTACATAATTAAGTTGTAAAATGTCATCAAGGCACTAAAATGCTATAGTATAGTATTTTCGCTGTAAAATGTCACTTATTTGCAGTAAAATAATGTAAAATGTTGATGTAAATGCTGTAATATGGTGTATTTTTTATATTTGTTTTATTTCTTTTGTTTGAAAGATGATACTAAGATGATATTTTGTACTTTGTTTTCCTTTTTTTTGCAGATTTCTTCGCTTTTGGAGGTTATTTAAGAGTATGTGTGCATGCTGGCGAAGTCTATAGTGCATGATCAACTAAACAAATCATATTTTTTTATTCATTCCTCTTATAAAGACAAATTCTTTATTCTTTGATATCGTTTCAAGCGATTATAAATTTGTATTTTTTTCCATTTTTGAGTTGGAATGTAAAATAATGGTAACAATATTATAGTTGTATCAGGATTTGCCTCTTTTTTATGTTATTAAATAGAAAATATATGGTTTCTAAAATCTTTTATTTTTTTGGTAAACAATATCACACGTTTGTTTTAACAATATCACAAGTTCTAGTAAACAATATCACACTTAATTATAAACAATATCACCTTTTATGACACAATATCAAATGACTTTGAGAATAATATCACACTATTAGTTTAACAATATCACAAGATGTGGTAAACAATATCACAAGATGTGGTAAACAATATCACACTACTGGCTTAACATTATCACAAGATGTGGTAAACAATATCACCCTTATTGTGTTAATAATATCAAATGATTTGGTTCTTTAAAAAAAAATATCAAATGATATGGTAAAAAATATCAAGTTATTGTGCTAATAAATATCACACTATGCTATTAACAATATCATATATCTATCTTTACTTGCTAGTTTCCAAACAGTTATAAGAAATAATATATATCTTCATAAGTATCACGTCATATTGTTGTAGAAGCATTACCGAACAATATCAAACTTCACGCACAACAGTATCACACTTTAGCCAAAACAATATCACATTCACAAGGAATCTTGAAACCCTCCAACTTTTTTCTATTGAGAAACAATATCACAACATATAAGATAAAATATCATTGCTAATTCTAAACAATATCACAAAATTACAGCAGCAATATTAATTTATAGCGACTACAGCAGATTACTATCCTTCCAAAATTACATCAATCATGCATATTCAATTAAAGTTCTGTCAACACAATCTGAGTACACAGATTAGTTCCTTTCTCTTCCTCTACCTTTACCAATTTCTTTTTATTATCCTTTTTGGCATCTTTTTCCAGCACAATCTTCAACTTCTTGCTTGACGTTTGTTCAACCTCATCTTGTTTTAAACACCAGTACAACCATTTTATACAACCATTTCATGACCATGACTCAATTTAATGCAGCCACCAGACTATCTACTCAACTTTCAGGAACTCAATTACATCAAACTTTTAGTACGACACTCTATCGCCCCAACCATAAAACCGGCTTTAAGCAACCTTCCTTTTAAAAAAAAAAAAAATTTAAGGGTAAGTCCAATTCAAGTATTTGGTGCTTTCAATCTGGGATATGCGGGTAATTTCTCGTATATAACGAGCTAAAGGAATAATATCACGAGACTTCATATCCCCTTGAAAAGCAGCACAAATCCTTATCTTCATTTCTGACTTGACTTTATCAATTAACTTCTCTGGACGCATCATATAACAATTTACTCGACTGGAATTCCTGACCATCCATACATTATAGTACACACCAACCACAATTGCACTCTTCACCATCCGAATGAACAATGGATTATGTTAGTCCTGCAAGATTTTGTCACAAGTAATTAGGTCATTCTCATCAATCCCCAGCCAGTCAGCCAACATCCTAAAGCATTCCTTGATATAAAAGCATTCCCCAAACAAATGTTCATGAGAATAACACAACTATACCATTACAATAACACAGTTATACACTAACAATAAAACTTTGTCAAGGTTATGCTTTGACAGTGATAGCTTATTAATACGAAGTAACTCAAATAAAGGATTAGAATCCATGCCTCTGTGTAAAGATACACTATTACAATAACATAGTTTTACCATTAGAATTACAATATCAACTAATATTTGACTAAGGAGTTATACCATTAGACTAGCACAATTACATCATTAAAGTAACATAGGTAGACCATTATAATAATACTATTGTACCTTAGATACTAGTCTTATCGATGCAAACATCCTGACCAAACAATAACGTCAGAATAAGAAGGAAAAGAAAGGACATGCAATATAGAAAACACTATGATACAATGATATTATGTCTATTGCAAATCAACTAGATGATGAAGTAATTATCATTATCAGTTTTCCTGTATGATTGGGAGTCATTCTTAACTGATCACCATTTAGAATAACACAGGCATATCATTAAAGTAACAAATGTATACCATTACAATAATACTATTGAACCATTAGAATTAACACACTTACAAGATTAAAGTCTCGATGTGAATTCTTGAATTTGTAATTGTTAGGCCTGGAAATCCGCGGACCTTCCTGGTCAGTATCTCATCTAAACCTGACTGTTAGGCCGTCAGGGTGTCAGGCTATCAGGACACACGAAGATAGGCGCCAGGCCATGGAGAGGACAACGGTCAAAATATCAGGACGATATTGGACCATAAACGCGTATTATAAAAGGATTATATACGCAGCATTGAATGAGAAGATCTCGTAGTAAATGCAGTAATTAAGGGAGGAATATTTAGCCATTATTACAGGCAATAATAGAGAATAATCCGCATTCAATACCATATCAGCCAGCCGTTCAAGATTGGAGCTTATATAAGGAACACTTTGAAGATATTGGACTCATCTCGTTCTTACACAAGAAGAAGCATACAATTACATACGCAATACATAGAGAAATATAAGCATTGTTATTGTCATACAATTATTCTCACAAATTACATAGTGAATCTTCTCATGGCTTGGTGCCCGTGGTTTTTTCCCATTCAAGGGTTTTCCACGTACAAAATTCTTTGTCTTATTATTTTTATTGTTATTGTATTTACAGCTTTACATTTAAGCCTGGCGACCGACCAATAGACCATTTAGAGCTAGTTAACCTTGCATAACTCTACCCTGACCTGATTTTGCCTTGCGCAAAATCCACACAAAACAATTGGCGCCCACCGTGGGGCATCTAGCTCTTTAAATCCTTTTTTCTTATCCTACAAAAATTCAAAAATCCTATAAAAATGGCCCAACCCACCGTTGAAGAACGATTGAATGAAGCTCTCCAACAAATCGCTGAGTTGGAAAGCCTGAAAGAAAGAGTTGTCCAAACTGAGGCAGAAATCCTGCAATTAAAAGAATCTGAGTCAGCTCTAAAGCAAAAATTAGAAAAAACTCAAGGGGAGGCTCTAGATTCCAACCAGGAACCCCATTTGCATCAATCATTAAAAATATTAATTTTTCCAGTTTTGGGAGCCCAAGTATTCCTAAATTCATTAATGTTGATGGTGATGATGAACCAAAAGATGGTAAAGACAAACCTGATGAATCCGCAGCAGCCATCATGATGACAGTGGTTCAGGAGATCAAGAAACTCAACGAAAAATTCGATAAGATAGCTGGAGTACCTGCCAGCATGGAAGAAGCTGCCCCTGACAGCTATGCTGATTCGCCTTTCATAGACGAAATAGCAAAAGTAGACCTACCAAAAAAGTTCACAATTTCATCCATGAGGGTCTATGATGGAACCACGGATCCACAAAATCACGTTGCTCTTTACAAGCAGAAAATGCTGGCTGCATTTATTCCCAGCGAGTTTAGACAAGTTTGCATGTGCAAGGGATTTGGAACGACCTTGACCGGCCCTGCTCTGCAATGGTACATCAACCTGCCAACTGGGAGCATCCATTCCTTTGCCAACCTGATCAACAGTTTCAACCAGCAGTTCGCAAGTAGCAGGGAGTTAGAGAAACGATCCAGTGACCTTTACCGAGTTACACAGAAGCCTGATGAAACTCTCAGGACATTTCTTGCAAGATTCAACAAGGAAAAAGTATCCATACCCAGGTGTGACGTTGGAACAGCAGTGGAGGCATTCAGACAGGGGTTACTACCATATAGCGACTTATACAACGAGCTCACTAAGTATCCCTGCCACACCTTCGAGGACATTCAGGCCAAGACTCTTGCTTTCATCAGGCTAGAAGAAGATAAAAGCTATAAACTTGGATCACCCAGTAGACCAATGGATCATGAAAAGAGTAGTAGGAAGAGCAACAAAGGAAACAACTATAGACCTACTCCATATTCCAGGCCAGATCAGTCAGAAGTTAACCTGGCTCATGAGTATCAAAGTAAGGTTAAATTTTATCCACCTATTTCCGAACATAACTTCAGTGTTGATATTGCAGGATTAATCCAGAGACTTGACAACATGGGATCAGATGTCAGCTGGCCTAGGAAGTCAGAAAATCCAAATCCCATAAGAGACAATTCTAAATGGTGCGAATTTCACATGGATATTGGACACACCACGGATGATTGTTTTACCCTCAGGAAGTAAGTAGCCTACCTGCTAAAATCTGGATACTTGAAAGACCTGATCAAGACAAAAGGCAGGAATGCAAACCAGGATAAAGAGAATCAGGAGCATAAGCAGGATCGCAGTCTCCCTCCACCATCACCAATCTATGAAGTAAAATTCATATCCGGCGGATCAGAAATTTGTGGCCTAACAAGTTCAGCGGCAAAAAAGATAGCCAGGACACCAAGGACCGTATCACTCTGCAAACCGGATCATATCCCAACAATCACTTTCAATGATTGTGACCTGGTGGGCATCCCTGATGTTCATCATGATGGCCTGGTAATTTCTATGCATATTGGAACAACCACAGTAAGAAGGATCCTGGTAGACGGAGGCAGCTCAGTGAACCTGATCATGCTTGACGTACTGAAAGCCATGAAGATCAACGAGGACCAAATCATCAAGAAATCCAGCGTCCTAGTGGAATTCAATGGCGAAACCAGGAGCACCCTAAGAGAAATCCACCTCCCAACCTACGTGGAAGGAGTCTCATCTTATGAGAAATTTGGAGTCCTTGACTACCTGTCATCCTACAACGCTATCTTGGGCAGGCCCTGGATTCATAATGTCAAGGCCGTACCGTCAACCTATCACCAGTGTATCAAGATACCAACAGACTGGGGCATAGCCACAATCAAAGGGGATCACTAGATAGCTCAGGAATGCTACACAGCAGCCTGAAGCCTTCCAAAGCAGGTAAGTCCCTGACATAGCAATTACAGTACCCTGTCAGGAGTACCTATGTGGCACCTCCCAAAATGGAAACAGATCAGGTAATCCTAGACCCTGAGTACCCTGACAGGTATGTTTTAATAGGATCTGACGCACCAGATAGTGTCAGGCCTGAACTGGTCAAATTTCTTAAAAATAAATCATCTTGGTTTGCTTGGTCACATTTTGATATGACTGGAATTAGCGCTGATATAATTACACATAAGCTCAATGTTGACCCATGTTTTAAGCCTGTACAGCAGAAAAGGCGGAAATTTGCAGCTGAAAGAAATACCATTATTAACGAAGAAGTAGAAAAACTCTTGGATATGGGGATGATCAGGGAAGTAATGTACCCTGAGTGGTTGGCTAACATAGTTGTTGTGCAGAAAAAGAATGGAAAGTGGAGAGTCTGTGTAGACTACACTGACCTGAGCAAAGCCTGTCCTAAAGATCCATTCCCCCTGCCTCATATTGATGCCATGGTAGACGCCACAACTGGCCACGAGATGCTGACATTCATGGACGCTTCCAGTGGATTTAATCAAATAAAGATGCACCCTGCTGACCAGGAGAGTACTGCATTCATTACAAACCGAGGCATATACTGTTACACTGCCATGCCTTTCGGCCTGAAGAATGCAGGGGCAACGTACCAGTGCCTGGCCAACATGATGTTTAAAGACCAAATAGGTGACATCAAGGAAGTATACATAGACGACATGGTGGTGAAATCCAAAAATGCAGAAGATCATGTGAAACATCTAGAAATAGCATTTGAGATATTGGAAAAATACAACATGAAGCTAAACCCTGCAAAATGCCACTTTGGAGTCTCTGCAGGCAAATTCTTTGGATATATGGTCACAAAAAGAGGCATAGAAGCTAGCCCTGAACAGATAAAGGCTATCCTGGAACTACAGTCACCCAAGTCTGTCAAGGATATCCAGAAATTGACAGGCCGGGTTGCTGCCCTGAACCGTTTCATATTGAGATCCTCTGAGAGATGCAAAACATTCTATAACCTCCTCAGGAAGAACAAACAGTTCCAATGGACGGATGAACATGAGACAGCTTTTCAGGATCTAAAATGCTACTTATCATCTCCATCCTTACTGGCTAAGCCAGAGAAGGGAGCGCCTTTGTCAGTATACCTATCTGTCAGTGACACAGCAGTCAGCGCAGTCCTAGTAAAAGAACAGGACGGTCAGCAACATCCAGTCTACTATGTAAGTAAAAGCCTGCTAGATGCTGAGTTGAGGTATGGACTACTTGAAAAATATGTCTTAGCTTTAATTATGTCATGTACTAAATTGCGACCTTATTTTGAAAGTCACCCCATTATAGTCAGGACCAATTTACCCATAAAATCTGTCCTTCGTAAGCCTGAACTTTCAGGCAGGATGGCAAAATGGTCAATACAGATTAGCACATACGATATCTCCTTTGAACCCAGGGCAGCGATCAAATCGCAGGCCCTAGCAGACTTTGTGGCTGACTTTAGCCCTAACCTGGAACCAGACCTGATAAAAGAGGTCAACCAACTAGAAAATAAAACCCAGACCAAGAATGGACCATATTCATAGATGGGGCATCTAATGCCAGGGGGACATGGTTAGGACTAGTACTTAAATCGCCCCAGGGAGATATGATAGCACAGACTGTAAGTTGTGAGTTCAAAGCCACGAACAACGAAGCAGAATATGAAGCCCTGATAGCATGCTTAAAGGTATGTCTAGACCTTGGTGTTCAAAACCTAAAGGTAAAAACTGATTCACTCCTAATTGCTAATCAAATAAAGGGAATTTATACGGCTAAGGATACAAAAATGATTTCGTATTTAGAATATGCAAAAAACCTTACCGCTAAATTTGCTTTATTTGACATAGATCAAATATCAAGAGACACAACACCCAGTGATGCTCTCGCCACCTAGGTTCAAATTTTACCCCACTGTTTTTTTGACAAAATACCAATTGTGCACTTATTAGAGCTTGACCATCACAGACTGAACAAGTCGATCCTGTCAATCAGGACCATAACTCTTGGACTAAACCCTATTATGATTGGTTTCTCTGAGGAATACAGCCTCAGGGTAGACATGAGGCAAGGGCTTTTAAAATTAGAGCTTCAACTTATACTATCATCAATAACACTCTGTTCAAGAGATCGCAGGACGGACCCTACCTGAGATGCTTGGAGCCTGACGAAGCCAAACTAGTACTTCAAGAAATACACGATGGACACTGTGGCAACCATAAAGGAGGAAAGAGCCTGGAAAGCAAAGTTCTCAGGACAGGTTACTACTGGCCTACACTGAGGGCTGACTGCCTGGAATATTCTTCAAAATGCGAAGCCTGCCAAATTCATGCACCAATCATACATCAGCCATCTGAACTCCTCCATTCAATTTCCGCACCCTGGCCATTCATAAAGTGGGGCATGAATATTGTGGTAAAACTGCCCATAACTCCAGGACAAAAAGTATTCATGTTGGCTATGACTGATTACTTCTCCAAATGTATTGAGGCTGACTCTTTCAGGCAAGTAACAGAAAAGGAAGTAATATCCTTCATCAGGACAAACATCATTTGCAGATACGAGTCCCATCGAAATAGTATGTGATAATGGAACTCAATTTGTGGGGAAAAGGACCCAAGCATTTTGCCAAGAATGGAATATCAACCTGGTAACATCAACCCCTGGATATCCAAAAGCTAATGGCCAGGCTGAATTAAGCAATAAGGTAGTCATAAGCTGCCTAAAAAAGAAGCTGAAAAGAAGACGAGGCAGATGGGCTGAAGAACTTCCATTAGTACTATGGGCAGACAGGACAACTCCAAAAACTGCAATAGGCCAAACACCTTACTCCCTGGTGTATGGCTGTGAAGCTGTCATTCCTGCAGAAGTACAAGTGCCAACATCAAGATACAGCCTGAACAATGTTGAAGCAAACAAAGACCTAATGCAAGATAACCTGGTCCTAACAGGAGAATTAGATGCTGCCAAGATCAGGATGACATCATATCAACAAGAAGTCGCTAGGACTTACAATAAAAACATCAGGATCAGAGTCTTTAAAGAAGGAGACCTTGTCCTACGCAAGGTATTTCCAAATAAAAAAGAAAAATCAGCAGGCAAACTGACTCCCACATGGGAAGGCCCTTACTTAATCGATTCAATTGTTGGACAAGGAGCATACAAGCTCCAAACGCTAGAAGGGGAAATGATCCCGAGATCCTGGAATGTAACTCATTTAAAATTATTCCATAAGTAAAGATCAGACCAGGCTACAATCAGGTATAAATTCAAGCACTACTCAACCTGATGTGCTACGTGATGAACTACATATTTAACATGCCTTGTCTGTATTTTATATCTGTTCAACTAACCTATTTATTTACTTATTTAATCCTGAACAATTATACATGATAAAAGATTATATGCATAAATATTCAGGATTGAGGGCTACTCTACTATATATTTCTGAAACAAAAATTCTGCACTTGACTGTGCCTAACAAGTTGGTAACCGCCACCAGATACAGTAAAATGTCAGGACCAATCAGGCATGAAATAATTGCCTGACCTGACTAGGTTTACTGCCATGGATTACAACCGGCTGGACGCAGCAAGACAGGTGTAAGGGTGTTCTCTCCCAAACACTTAGTCTAAAATGCCCTCTTGACAGGCCGAATACCAAGCCCTCCAGCTAGGCAGGGGACATAAGCCCTCCTGACAGGCTGGTTTTCCCACCCCTTCAACCATTATAGCAAAAAACTATACTTGGTTGACTTACTCATGAATAACAAAATAAAACGAAAATGATGTGCAGGTTATTCAAACAAAATGTTTGACATGTCCAACAGGATGAAACTCACAAACCAAGCAAAGTCAAAAGCAAAATCAGCCAAAAGAAGGCCACCATGCTTATATTAGTAAAAACCCTTACCCCCTGGGGCAAAGGCGCCAAAATATTCATAAAGGCCAGGGATAGTCTCCCTGACCCAAGACAGGAAAAGAAAAATATTGTTTGTCCAGGGACATCCCCCCTGGATGGGCCAAAATACCAACTGAAAAAATAAATTACGCTTCTCCTTAGAAACAGTACAGATCAACATCCTGCTCCCTACTCTTAGTCGGATCGATCAACATCTTGCTCCCCGGAGAGTCGACCTCTGTTCATTTTCCATATTATGCAGTCGATACTTTGAAGCAAAGAAAAAGCCATCTCGACTTCACGGTTCCACTTTGCCCTGGCCTCAACAGGCTCTGACATAGGAGCAGCCCTTCCCTTGATATAGAAGTAGAGGGAAGCATCATCTAGCTTGAACTCCAAGTCATCCCTCTCTTGGGTGAGCTCCTCATTTCTGTCCAAGGCCTCCTGCAACAGCCGCTTGCTCGAAATCGCCTCGATCTTAGCAAAGATCTCTCTCGGCCGCACCCTCACTAAGTCGGCGACTTTAGCAACCAGGTCACTCGTGCAAAATCCAAATCGGACTTGACCTATCATAATCTGATCTCATCAGATCAATCCTGGCTACCAAAGAAGTAGCCTGATAGGCATTATGGAGACAGGTCGCAGCACCTTGACCAAAAACAGAGAGAAAAGTATGAGTAATATACCCCAATAATAAAAACTGCTCAAACAAAACACACATAAATATTGTTCCAACCTACCTCCCTTACAGCAGCCAAGGCACCTGCCAAGAGGCTGACTGAATGATCCACCGAAGCAACTGCCCGAGTAGCAGTCTCAACAGGGTCAAGGGTGAGCATGACATCTGATTTAGAAGCAGCGTAATCCCTGATCTTCACCCTAGCAGCCTCCATATTGTCCACCCTGGCTCTCACTTCCCTGACCGGGGAAGAAATGTCAACATCTTCAATTTTCCTTTTTTGGGCTGCTGAACTTGTTTCAGCAGGGGCAGCAGGTACAACAGTGACCTTGGCAGCATCAGACTGTTCAGTCAAATCAATAACAGGCTCAACATCCCCGCTTCCCTGGGAACCTTCCTCCTTGATCTTAGCCAGCCTGGCTGAAAGGTCAGCCACACCAAACCTGGCAAGGCGAGTAGATGACCTGGTGGCTACAACATGAAATACTATATTAGCAATATAAACCAAACATTATCAGGAAGCCAAAGCAAAAAGAAGAGAAAGACTGAGATAGACTTACTGCCTGAGATAGCGGCACTAACAGCCCCAGAAGGTTTAGCCGGCCTGGTAGAACCGTCAGCCTTCAAGCAGCGAGAAAGGTGACCAACCCCACAACAGAGAGGCCAAGACCTCTCCAAATGAGGAATAGAAAGGAAAGCAGAAATATTGGGAGTGGGATACTCAGTTTCAGTAACCCAATCATCAACTGCACACATAAGAGGTATGACTTATTATAAATTTCATTTTTTTTTAACTAACAAGTAAAACATGCAGGGCAAAGAGAAAAACTAAAAGACTCACCAGCAACGCAAGCCTCATGATTTAAATACGCCAAGTCAGGACCCACAGAATTGGTCCTGACAAACATGTACCAAAGCAGCCTGACCTTTATCATGGCCGCTGTCCAGGTTGCTCAAAAGAGGAGTAGTAGAAGCCCTGACCTTAAAACTTATACGGCCAGTACTATTTGTTTTAAAGGCATAACAAGCCTTCAAATCGTCAAGAGAAAAAGAAATATTGTGTTTTTTTATAGAGATTCTCAATGGAACACACAACCTTCCACACCATAGGCATCAACCGATAAGATGGAACACCGATCTCCTTAATAACCTCAACCATAAGAGGAGAAAAAGGAAGCTTACAACCTTCCCTGAAAGCCTAGTCATGGATACAGAACCAACCAGGACAAGCCCAGTTGGCCCTGATAGAAGAATTCTCAGGGATCCAGACTTCAGCATCAGCAGGGATGATCCCCTTATCCTTCAAAATCTTCTCAAACTCAGGCTTCAAACGATTTGCAATAGACTGATCCTCATTTAAAGCCTTCATAGGCTTGAATTGAAAATCACCATGGAATATTAAGATTATCTCCAATGGAGAATCACTCGGCTTACTGATCGTGGAAGGTGGAGTAGCAGAAGAAGTAGGAAGATTTTCAGAAGAAATTTCCTCAGGATTCTGAGGAGGAGGGGTTGTAGGAACCGCTGCCCTGGTAGATTTCTTTTTTGCAGCCATTATTTGAAAGATTATGAAGAATTGATCGAAGATTGAAGAAGTTGGAAATTAAGAGAACTGAAGAGAAGGATTATTAAGAGAGAAATAAGAAGAATTGCTTTGGTGAGTTCAACTTAATGAAGCACGCAAGTATTTATAGTGGAGAAGATTAGGGTTTCAATCGCAAAGAAAGTGGATAATCATTAAGGAAGTTGCAGTAAATCTTACACACGTCATAAACTGCAGTAAAATAGCCGTTACAGGAAACTGACTAAGCATAACTTAACCGTTGAGTAATCTTCCTAAAAATAAAGTTATCTCCTCATTTTTTCGTCCTGGCACACTGCAATTAAGGAGATAAGGGGCAATTGTTAGGCCTGGAAATCCGCAGACCTTCCTGATCAGTATCTCATCTAAACCTGACGGTCAGGCCGTCAGGGTGTCAGGCTATCAGGACATACGAAGATAGGCGCCAGGTCATGGAGAGGAGAACGGTCAAAATATCAGGACGATATTGGACCATAAACGCGTATTATAAAAGGATTATATACGCAGCATTGAATGAGAAGATCTCGTAGTAAATGCAGTAATTAAGGGAGGAATATTTAGCCATTATTACAGGCAATAATAAAGAATAATCCGCATTCAATACCATATCAGCCAGCCGTTCAAGATTGGAGCTTATATAAGGAACACTTTGAAGATATTGGACTCATCTCATTCTTACACAAGAAGAAGCATACACTTACATACGCAATCCATAGAGAAATATAAGCATTGTTATTGTCATACAATTATTTTCCCAAATTACATAGTGAATCCTCTCCTGGTTTGGTGCCCGTGGTTTTTTCCCATTCAAGGGTTTTCCACGTACAAAATTCTTTGTCTCATTATTGTTATTGTTATTGTATTTACAGCTTTACATTTAAGCCTGACGACCTGACCAATAGACCATTTAGAGCTAGTTAACCTTGCATAACTCTACCCTGACCTGATTTCGCCTTGCGCAAAATCCACACAAAACAGTAATCATAAACAAAAAGTCAATTCAACTTAAATGAATCTTATTAGATATTAACAAACTCAATTCAAGCAAAAATGGTTATCTTCCAGAATTAGTTACAAATTGATACAATATACAACCGCATCATCATCAAAATTAAATCCATAAGAAGTTACACAGTTAAAAACTTCTAAAAAGAAAGTAAAATGATCTTGTCTTACAATAACTCATAATATGTGATACTTCAGCAGTAAATATGTGATACTTATAACATTTCGAACAATTAAGAATCTAAATATATAATACTACTAGCTAACATTAAGGAGTAACAATGAAAAACATATATAAATCAATCTGGTATAAGGTTAAAAAGATGTGAAGTGAAACAAGATACACACATGGAACTTAGTTTTACATAACAAACAAGACCCGATCAAAGTGAAATAAATTAAAATCGCAATCAAATAACATGATAATATGAATTAATCTCATAAAAATTATGAATCGAGAACAAAAAATCATAAAACCAGGTGAATTGAACATAGATTAAAAAATTACTGAATATATAACAAATTTGCAACTTGTTCGAACTAAACCTAGATGTATGAGAAAGAAGACAAATAAATCATATGAGATCCTTCAAACTAGACCTAATTTAGGGAAAAGAGATACAAAGTATGGAAATCACGATGAGTAGCTACAAAAATTCATTCAACACTCGAATCGGCCAAAGATTTTTTATTCTCATACCTGATTTCATTTTGTCTCTGATAAATTTGATTAACACCAGGAAAACACGTGAAATCAAGATGTCGTCTGTCAAATTTCGAATCTAAGCCAGAAAATAAAATCAATCACTTATAATTAAACAAAGATAACTATAAAATAAGGATTCTTAACAAAAGAGGAAATAAAATTAAATACAAGATCAACAGAAAAATGTTACCCCACATAGCGATCCACAAGAGCAATTGATTGTTATTCGATAGGTAATCGCAAAAGACGAATTGATGAAAAAATAGGAGAAAAAAATCGCAGGGGATGAAGATAATCACAGTGAAAAACTTTAAAGAGAGTGTTTGTGACAGGAAAGGTTGTAGAGAGAGAAGTTGTTCGAAGAAAAATGAGAAAAGGTCGTTATATTGAGCAGTTTATATGATGACGGAAAATACAATTATGGCCTTAGTTAAGCGCGTGATATGGTACCCGTTAGATATTTATATCCGACGGCCTAGATTAATCCTCAATCCTCAAATATATGAGGTGAACTCATATGATCTCATTCTTATATATATACTAGGAAGTATCCCGCGCTTCGCGCGGCCTTTATTGAAATTTAGTTATTATAATTGAAGAAAAATTACAGAATTTATACAGAACCTTTAATATTTTTACAATAAATTAATTTTTCTCAAATTTTTTTTAGGTTTCTTTTCAATGTTTTAAAATAAAATACATACAATTTTAATTAAAACTAATAAGTGATAATTAATTATGCTGATCAACGTTTTATAAATTATTTTGTGACTGATTAAATATCATATTAATTAAAATAAAATTTATTCAAATAATGCAACAATCAACATTAAGCTCTCACATTATATCATTTCACAATACGTTAGGTTCCAAATCAATTAATATTTGTTCAAAATGATGTGAATATAATTTTTATGTATAACGTGTGATATTTATGCATCAAACATATAGAGTTCAAACTCAACTTATTCAAATGTTTTGATTGTGTTTTGCATCTGTTATGTGTCAAACATATCTATAAAAATTGCAACTTTTGTATTTTTAAACAACTATATATAAATGATGTTTAAGAGTCTACCTGTAAATAAAATAGGTTAAACTTTCTCAAATAATATTTTTTGAGGTTTAACTTCAAAGTATTTAAAATATAACATATAAAATACTCCCTCCTATTTACTCATTTTCTCCATCTTTCCGTTTTCATGGTAGTCAGATTTTCCTCCCTCTTTCCTTTTTTTGGAAGGTTTTGTGTGGTTCAAAATCAATTGTATGTGGGGTAGAGTGTTGTGTTATCTAAAGTCGTTTTCTTATTTCTTGTGCAAAATAGAAGGGGGGGAAAATGAGCGAATAGGAGGGAGTATTTAACCAAATGTAATATTTAGTTAGTCATAATCAATATTTATACTTGACGTATACGTATTTTAATTGAAGGTATTAAAGAAAAATATAACCTTTTTTTCTACTTTTTCATGTCTTTTATAATACTATATTATTTAATAATCACTACTTTTATTTTGATTATTCAAATGCATTCACGATCATTGTGTACATACATACTCGTACACGTACTATAAATTTTTTCTCTTAGTAGCTTTCTTTAAGTTATGTTTTTGAGAAATACAATGACTCTTCCAAATATATTTTTCTTAGGATTTAATGGTCTAAGTTTTATATAACTTTCTCAAAATGTCTTTTTACTTAAACATAAAATATTATGAGATACTCACTTTAATCATCTATACAAATGAAAATATTTCAATAAATATAATGAAAATTATACTCAATTTGAAGCATTTTTCGCAATAAACATAATTATTTACATTTTAGGTTTTTTATCAATTTTTTTTATAAATTTAGAATCATATCACCGTAATTATATAATGTAAATTTATAATATAATTTATTAAACTATAATTAATATTTTGCTGAGATTTATACAACATTTATTATGTTTATATTTAATGTTCAGCTGTAATTAATATTTGTATTTAAAGCTGGGTTGACACGTGGCGCATCCACATCGCTTCAACCCAGTTATATATATATATATATATAAAGCATGAAATTTTTGAGCCCTATTAGAGAGTCCAACTTTTTTAGAAATCCTATAATTTAAAGAAAACAAGAGTAGGTAAAAAAATATTAAAATTATAAAATTATCCTAATAAGACTAGATTTCTTAAAAACAAAACAAATTTAATTTAATTTTATATCCTAATATAAGTAGATTAAATTTATTAAATTACACACATATATATATAGAGTTTAGTGAGTATAAATTTATAAGTAATTGTAAGTTACAATTTCTCATTCTGTCTTAAGTTGAACATGAACTAAAATGTTATTAAATGTATCCTAATAATAGTAGATTGCTAAAAAAAAAAAAGATTATCCTAATAAAAGTAGGTTTCTTAAGAACAAAACAAATTTTATTTAATTTTATCCTAATATAAGTAGATTAAATTTATTAAATCACACGCATATATATAGAGTTTAGTGAGTATATTTTTATAAGTTATGGTAACTTTAACTTCTCATTCTATCTTAAGTTGAGAATGAACTAAAATGTTATAGGAGCAGTTTAGTACTTTATATTCCCCGAGTATTTGTGATATTGACATAGTGTTTTCCGAGTGAATTTCTTTTGTAGGAGACAATAATATATGAGGAGGATTTGTATGATTAACGATGTTGAAAACACTTTTAACTTTTGAGTTTCTAAAACGTTTGTTTGACTAATACTACCACTTCACCAATAGTCACTACTTTACGTTGTGTTATGTTAAGACTGGTAAAGAAAGGATCAGTAGTTGTATCAATAGGATCCACATTATCATTATCATATACGGAGTACTATAAAATGCAATTGTTCCTTCAAAGTACCAAATATATATTGATGAAACAAGTGTGTAAATGAGTAATAATGTATGCCGACAATTGTTCTTATTTAGAGGCTACAAAAATGAGTATTAGCTTGAAATAATTTCATATATCTAGGTTATAGGTACAAGATTCTTGTTAATAATTACATACTAAAGTTTAGTTCATTTAAAAAACTACACAAATTCTCATTTAAGATGGACACTATCCATCTTAAGCTTAAGACGGGTCAAATATATACCAAATCACATGACAAGTTGCCTAATGTCTTTATTACCACTATGTGCTAGTCTTTGACCCCTTTTAAGATTTAAGACGGATATTCCATCTTAAACAAGACTTACTTTTTCAATCTTAAATACTTCGTAAGTAATCGTACAGTAACACAAATTTTGATCTGGTCTTGATGAACTACTATAATATGATGGTTTGAGCATCAAAATTAATTTTCACTAGAACGTCCAACGAAAATCAAATAGTTATCTTATCTAAGCAATAAAAAATTAAAGTATACTCCGTGAAAGATAATACTTTCTTCATTCCAACTTTATTGTTTTATTTTATTTTGGAAAATTTAAGAAATAGAGGTAAAATTAATACTCTAACCCTTAATTAAGAAGAAGGGGGAAGATTTGAAAAAGCGTAAATTTTTTACGCTCTCTCTAAAAAAAACCCTAGGCTCCATCATATTATACAGGGGCTCCCATCGATTATCAATCGATCGATGGTAAGCCCCAAAATTGTTTCAAATTTCAATCAATAGTATGCATATCTATCTTTTATTCAATAAAAGTCTCCCTTTTGGGGAGAATCATTTTTCCGTCCCTTATTTCGGGGTTTTTCCAATTTATTCATGGGGTTAGTTTCATCAGTAATATGGTCAAGAGTAGTTCGTTGATGGTTTGCAGCGTGTTCTTTCAAAGGGTAAAAGTGATTTGTCAACGATCTTTGGAACCAGTCAGAGGTAAATTTTATCTCATAAATCAAACGAAGGATCCCCTCAAAAGCTACATGAAGATAGCGAAAATAGGACGAGCCGAATTGTCAGATGCTGTTTTGAGATCTCTAGTTTATAAAAAAAATTATTTTTCTTTGGTTTCCATTAGATTTCTTTTCGATTATAATTATTTATTGTAAGTGCCGTATGGCGTTCTATTAATGAATTGTTCTTTTCTCTCAAAAAAAAGAAGGAGGAGAATGTCATCTTAATAGAATGAGTAATAGTATAAGATTAGGGGTAATAGTAGTAGTCCCTCAATTTTATCATTATCAAATTTAAAAAGAGGATGGTTGATTTGGGATAAAGTTTGGAGAAAAAATGTCAATAAAAATGAAATGAGTGGAGTATTTAATGCTCCGTATGAGACTATAGTAACGTTTATGTGCAAAACATCCCACTTTTGCTGACCATTTTCAACTGATGTTTGCTAATCCAATATCTGTAAACTACTTAAACATAAATGACAGTATAAAACTATAAATAAATACTCTGTATATGAGTTTTGGGTAGAGGTAAGATTTTGAAGTGCCCTAATCATGTTAGACGTTGATCTCATCCTACTACTAAGTCCGGACTTATTACTACTGCGTATATAATTTACTTTAAGTGGACTACAATACAAATTTGACTCCTAATTCTATAAATAATCTTATTATTACATTATTGATGTATACCAATAAGGTAATTATATTAGTGCATTGAAATAGTATACCAAATGCACAACTCGCTTAAAATTTCGAAAGATAAACTACTAAGTACGGAGTATATAATAGAAGAGGAGAACCAGAGTGAGTTCTAATTTTTAAAATAATTGATACGATTCGATAATTTTCGGCCAACCTTAAATCTGTAACCAAAAATAATTTTTTTTCAGCAAATCACGGAAAAAAAATCAGCTTTTGGCAGGGTATAACAAAATATTGGTAAATAATTAAGATAGTAAGGGAAAAAAATGTTTAAATACGGAGTACTTTAGTTTATTGGAAACGAGAGAAATGTTTAATAATTTTTGACAAAAGCCCTTATAAAAGCAAAATCAAAATCAAAACCAATTAGACATTGTATATTTTCTAAAAAAAAAAGGGCATATAGCCAAACAGAACTGTATAATGATGGTGGTTGTTTGGGCCAAATTCTGCACATTGGGCCAATAGAAGATAGGTCCGTTAGGACTTGTATGATGAATTGGGCCAAGCAAACCAATGGCCACGAGGAGCCCATGCGCTAAAAGTAGTTAGGGAGATTTTAGGGAAATCTCAGGGAGATTTTAGGGAGATCTCAGGGAGATCAGGGAGAATACGGTCCGGACGACAAATCAAGGGAAGAAGTCCAATCAGATCCGGACACAGTTTACTTACGCGGCAAGCAACCTAAACCCTATTAGGGTTTATGCCCTATATATAGACAAGGAGGAGGAGGAGAAAGATTCATTCAGAAATCAACTAAAAAACATAACGCATTGTGCTAGCTAGATTATCGTGCTGCCTTCCTTGTAATCGTCCTCATATTTAAAGCTAGTGCAATCATTGGAAGGGTACTGTCCCTTCCCGCGGTTGTTTCCCACATTGGGTTTTCCACGTCACCAAATCTCTTGTGTTATCATACAAATGATATAACTCATATAGAACGAATAAGACCACTTTGACCTAGTTTAACCTAATTCGGTACAAAATTACCAAAACAGTTTGGCGCCCACCATGGGGCATTGTGGTTGTCATCGTTAATTACTCGATACGGAATGGACGGAAGCAAACAAGCATCATCAACATCATTAGCCGGGTCAGGAAGTATTCAGCCGCTGATACCGCCAAATCCCATCCAAAATCTGGTTTCGGCAGCTCAAACTTAGGCACCCAGACATGCATCAAGTACCACACCCGTGACAAAAGCCACCTTATCTCCAAATAATCCTACTGTGGCGACACATTCCAAATCAGACAAGGGACCTGCAAGCTTGACTCTCACCCCACCGGTGAGTCCAACACAAACTCTGCTTAATGGCATGGAAAACTTGCAGAAAGTGATGGAAAGCATGAGGGAAGACCATAAGAAAGCAGAAGCCCAAGCGGCGAGGAGAAACAGGGAGCTCTGGGCATAGATAGACATCATGAGACAGCATTCAAGCACGCCACCAAGCACGAAGGGTGAGAACGAGGCCCCGATAGTGGAGCCCTTACAGAGGGCATCAGGCGGCATGAGCCAACTAAGGCAAATTCCAGCCGAACCGGTAACCAGGTTGGACCTGACAGCAGTATCAACAGGAGAAAGGATAGTCCCACAGGGACTAGGATACCTCACACCGGATAGCTGGCAGCCTGCCAGCCGTAGAGAGATAGTACCAGGTAATATTCCAGCTAGTAACTTCGTTATAACTAACCAGACACCTGGTGCAGGGTCTACAGGCAATACGCAAGTAAGCTGGCACCAGCGGACGCTTATGACGTCGACCCCATTTAATAACGCGCCGCATCAAAATGCTAGGGAACTCAGGCCTAGAAGCAGCATCCAGAATCAGCAGTTGACAAACGGCCGCAGCTCAGACTCAGAAGGCCTAACGAACAAGAAGTATCTAGAGTTAAGGGAGATGTTGAGCAGGGTACCAGGGATGCCGCCTCCACTTGAAAAGGCAGCGCCTGACAGCTATGCCGACTCACCATTCGTGGATACAATATCAGCTGTCGCCATGCCAAAGGGATTCAACAATCCAAACATGAGTCTCTTTGACGGCACAACGGACCCCTTCGATCACATGAGCCATTACAAACAAAAAATGATGACAGTAATAGCCATTGGGCCTGTAAAGGAAGCCTGCATGTATAAGGGGTTCAGATCTACATTGTCGGGGCCAGCACTTCAATGGCTCGTAAGTCTACCTAACAGGTCGATATCTACCTTTGCCAATCTGGTAAATGCGTTCACTCAGCAGTTTGCAATTAGTAGGAAGCCACAGAAGCACGCTGGCGATTTTTACCGGATCGTTCAAGGCGCCAACGAGACCATTGGGGAATTCAACACCAGGTTCAAGAACGAAAAGGTGGCAGTACGAGAGTGTGACGTGTCAATAGCAGTGGAAGCATTCAGAAGGGGCTTACACCACGAGTCGGACCTATATAAGCAGTTGACTATGCATCCTTGTCATAGCTTTGAGGCGGTGCAAGAGAAGGCAGCAGCTGCAATCAGATTGGAAGAAGACATGCTAGCTAGAGTGTGAGACCCCCATATTCCAAGTGCCTTACCAGGACCACTCAGGTATAAGAACGTCACTATCTCAGTTTCCCGAGGCAATGATAATCAAATGACAATAACGAAACATAATTTAAATAGCCAAACTATTTAAAGTGATTACAAGTCCAAAACCAAACTGATAAAAGGTACAATACATGTTCTGAAAAACCAAAGGTCTAAACAACTAAAGTATGACAGCGGAAGACTCTACTCAGCTCGTAGTGACACATCCCAGCTAGCCCAAATGCCTCTAGTCAAACCTGCTCACCATCCCCGAATGGATCACCACAGTTTTTAAAACAATTAAATGAGGTTAGTACTAATTACACAAAAGCAAGATACAAAACAACAATTACCAAACAACACAATCGTCACATCAAACCCCGGTCTCCATAAACAATCTCCACGTAACTGATTACACACTAAAGTGTGTAGCCCCGCCAGAGTACCCATCGCAACAGATACTCTACACCACCAGTGGGGGACCGCAGCCGTACCAACCAAATCCCCGTTCATCTCCATCGAGCGATAAACCCAAGTCCATTAATGTGCACATCCCTTCTGTGGCGGGTTCCACAGAAGGCGAATCATGGGCGTGAAGCCACTCCCGTAAGTGACTCCACTCAGCCAGGGAACCGCCCCGAAGAACACAGACAGATAAACAGCAATCACAATACAATCTCAATAACCGTCCGAAACAATCAACAATACTAACTACAACACAATTCACCACACATATCATGTAACTAATACTGAGTAGGGAAAACCCTACCTGAAATGCAATCACAAGCAGCAGACGATCTAACAGCTATCTCAAAAACGCTCTTCTACGAATCCTCCTCCTATTCACATAATCATATAGTTACTAACAATCACAATTAACCATCAAAACCCCCCAATCCCCCAAATTAGGGTTTAAACAAAGTTCATTAAAAGCTATAAAATTGGTATGTAAATCTTACCCTCGACGCAAGGATCACAAGGACAGAAAGAATGATGAAATCCGACCTCTCTAGCTCCGGGATTTGTCAATAAAGCGGAAGAGCAAAGCAACGTACTTGAGAACTCTCTTAAACAGTGAATTAGGTTTTAGCAAAAGTGTTTTAGGAAGATGATGAACTTATTATATATTAATCCGCTTTATTAACAAAACCCGTTAATTAACCCACGTAACCCGACCTACTCGATCGAGTAACTAACGTACTCGATCGAGTGCCACTTACTCGATCGAGTACCCAGGCTACTCGATCGAGTACCCTACAGGCAGAACACTGTTTCTAAAAACAAAACACCCTTACTCGACAGAGTAAGGCACACTCGATAGAGTACCCAGAGACTCATAAAACCGTAGTATTACAGTCTTCCCTCCTTAAAAAGAACTTCGTCCCCGAAATTCAAACCACAACAAAATAAAAACATACTACCACACTCCCGACACTACAACCAAAACAAAACTACACAAGAACTTTGACACATGCTACCAACATTATACCAACCCAAACTCAACCCGACACAACTCACTACTAACTATACCAAAAACAACATAAAAAGATACTAAAACTCTTCGCGATCATCTCCTACCCCCTAAAAGAAACAAGGTTACGTCCCCGTAACCATACATACCTGATAAAA
This sequence comes from Silene latifolia, assembly GCF_048544455.1. Taxonomy (NCBI): domain Eukaryota; kingdom Viridiplantae; phylum Streptophyta; class Magnoliopsida; order Caryophyllales; family Caryophyllaceae; genus Silene; species Silene latifolia. The sequence goes on from NC_133538.1 coordinate 376,759,344, forward strand.
AAGAAACGGATAGCGCTCTCTTATGGACTCCTCTGCCTCCCATGTAGCCTCCTCAACCTCATGATTCGACCAAAGAATCTTAAGCAAGACCGTCTCACCATTTCTAGTTTTCCTAACCTTCCGGTCAAGAATCTGCTTAGGCACCTCAAGGTAAGACAAGGACTCATCTAGCTCTATGTTCTCTGCCTCTAACACATGTGACAGATCACTCACATACTTCCGCAACTGAGATACATGAAACACATTATGTACCCTATCCAAAACAGACGGTAAAGCTAAACGGTAAGCAACCTCTCCAACCCGGTCTACGATCTCATATGGTCCTATGAACTTCTGACTCAGCTTGCCTTTCTTCCCAAATCTCATGACCCCACGCATAGGAGACACTTTCAGAAGAACCTTGTCCCCAACCTGAAACTTTATATCCAGGCGATGTAGATCTGTATAACTCTTTTGCCTATCCTGAGCTGCTCTCATCCTTTCCTTGATCATCTTAATCTGCTCAACCATCTCATGTACCATCTCTGGTCCCAAAATCACTGCCTCAGCACTGTCATCCCAACAAGTCGGACTCCTACATCTCCTTCCATATAAAGCCTTAAATGGCGCCATACCAATACTAGTGTGATAGCGTTGTTGTAGGAAAACTCAATCAAATCTAACCTCTGCTCCCAGCTACCACCAAAATCCATCACACAAGCTCGTAACATATCCTCAAGAGTCTTGATTGTTCTCTCTGTCTGACCGTCTGTTGCAGGATGAAAAGCCGTACTCGTCTTCAATGTCGTTCCCAAAGACTCCTGCAACTCTTTCCAAAACCTTGAGATAAACCTCGCATCTCTGTCAGATATTATGTCTTTAGGCACCCCATGTAACCTTAGCACATTCTTCCGATAATCCATAGCTAATTGTGCCTTAGTCCATGTATAATGAGTTGACTTGGTCAGTCGATCCACTATAACCCATATCATGTTGTTACCCTGGTGGCTCTTGGGCAAACCCACGATAAAATCCATGGAAATGGATTCCCACTACCACTCAGGTACCTCTAAAGACTGAATCTTACCTTGTGGTCGTCGCTGATCCCCTTTAACTCTCTGACATATCAAACAACGGGCCACAAACTCAAATGCTTTTTCTTCATCCTGTGCCACCGTAAAGTATTCTTTAAATCCTTGTACAGCTTGTCACCACCTGGATGTACCGAATATAGTGTACAATGTGCCTCTGTCATGATTGTTTTTTTCAGCTCCTCATCATTAGGGACACACCACCTCCCATCAAACCTCAAACTACCATCTGTATGAATAGAGAATCTAGACGCTGTCCCTTTCTCTACTCGAGCTCTCCACTCCACCATCTTGGGATCTAACACCTGTTTACCTCGAATATCATCATATAGATCAGGCTGCACTGTCAAATCTCCCATGGCATCCCCTTTCTGGAGCATATGTATCCCAAACTTCCCAACCTCATCTCTCAACCTCATCAAGGATATAGCTGTACACAAGGAATGTACACTCTTTCTACTCAAAGCATCTGCAACCACATTGGCTTTCCCTTCATGGTAGATAATATTCATGTCATAATCGCAAATCAACTCTATCCACCTCCTCTGTCTCATGTTCAACTCCTTTTGAGTGAAGATGTACTTGAGACTCTTGTGATCAGAAAATACCTTAAAACTCGCCCCATAAAGGTAATGTCTCCAAATCTTGAGAGCAAACACAACTGCACCCAACTCCAGATCGTGTAGGATAATTCTCCTCATAAAGATTCAATTGCCTAGAAGCATAGGTAATCACTTTACCGTTCTGCATCAACACACATCCCAACCTGTTCTTTGAGGCATCTGTATAAACCTCAAAGTTCTCACTCCCTCAGGCAATGCTAATATTGGAGCTGTGGTCAAACGCTCCTTTAATGTCTGGAATGCCGTCTCAAAACTTTTATCCCAACGAAACCTGTTCTCTTTCCTCATCAAAGCTGTCATAGGTCTAGCAATCTGGTAGAAATCTTTCACGAACCGTCTGTAATATCCTGCTAAACCCAAGAAACTCCTGATCTCAGCTACATTCTTTGGTGCTTCCCACTTGGTAACTGCCTCAATCTTTGCAGGATCCACAACTACCCCTTCCTTTGAAATCACATGCCCCAGAAAGGCAACTTTCTCTAACCAGAACTCACACTTGGACAACTTGGCATACAACTCATGCTCCCTCAAAGTATGAAACACAATCCTGAGATGCTCCTCCTTAGTCTTAGAATAGACTAAGATGTCATCTATGAAAACCACTACAAACTTGTCCAAAAACTAACTGAAGACTCTGTTCATCAAATCCATAAACACAGCAGGCGCATTAGATAACCCAAAAGGCATCACCACATACTCATAATGGCCATACCTCGACGTGAAAGCTGTCTTTGGTATGTCCTCCTCTCTAATCTTCGCCTAATGGTACCCCGACCTCAAATCAATCTTGGAAAAGACTGATGTACCACTCAACTGATCAAACAGGTCATCTATCCTTGGCAAAGGATACTTGTTCTTCACCGTCACTCGATTCAACTCCCTGTAGTCTATGCACAACCTCAGGCTCCCATCTTTCTTTTTTCACAAACAGAACTGGCGCTCCCCATTGAAGCAAAAATAGCAACAACACCAAGCTCCATTTTCCACGGTTTTGGGCCATCTCTTAAAATGAGGTCCAATGCCAATTCCGTCTAAGAACACATGCCATTTTCCGGCCTAAGACTCTTCTATGATGTGTTTAGAGCCTTTTTGCCTAGGATATTAAGTCTTGAAGAGGATTAAATCTGGTGCTAAAGAGAACAAACAGCCGGGTGGTCCAATGGGCACGGTTTTGGAGAGAAGCACAACCATCGCTTTCCAGCTTTCTTCTTTTGTCTAGGCAAGCTTTAAGGGACCTTTTGCTGCAATTTTGGGTCTTATACTCCTTATGGACGAGCCCCACCAGCTGCCCAAGAAGTCTTTATAAGATAAATAAGTGAAGCATGCCAAAGGAAGCTTGTACAATTACCAACAATCCTCTTTATTTTCATTTGTCTTGTAGCCTTTTGTTTTCTGATTTGTGTAGGGCTTTGAGCCGTTTTTCTTGGAGTATTAGGAGGCTCTTTTGAGCCCTTAGATGCTACTTTAGATGAATGGCTAGGATTGCAACAAGGACTCTATTTAAGGAGCTCTTTTCTCATTGTAAAAATCAGATTTGAGTGAATTAAAATATGAGTTTGAAACTGAAGTTTTCAATCAATTTTCTTCTTGCTTAGTGCAGAAAACCCCTCATTACTTAGTGTTTGAGGCGGGATTAAGCTCTTGCTTCGTGATCTTGAGTTTAATTCCAAGGCTTAAACCTGCTTCGTGATCTAGTTTAAGTCATATCTCGATTACTTGTTCTTGGTTTCGTGTCAAAACAGTCCCAAAGTTTCTGTTTTGTTGCCTTAAGTCATTGTGGGAATTTTTATTTGAATGTTTAGTTCATAAGCATTTAAGTTACAATCTTATTTCCATTGCTTTCTTTCAAAGTTATCAAGCTAATTAGGATCTTATATTCGTCCAAAACAGGCTGTTTCGTGCCTTGCTTTGGTTGAATCGTTTATTAGCTTCTAATTCTGTCCTTATATAGTTTGTTAGTCCTTAAAACAGTCCATCTAAGTGTCCAAATCGAGTCCTTTGTTGAGTCTAATTCTGTCCAAGTTAGTTCTTGTTTTCGAGTCTTATTTGTCCCAAAATCAAGTCCTAGTAGTTTTACTCCAAATTGGTATCAGAGCTTTGGTTAACAACAAAAAGCCTTTCTTTTTGAGTTCATTATACCTTAACCGCATCAAAAACACAAAAATCAACCATGAGTGAGGAGAGGCTTACCGAATTGAAACACAAGTCACTCAACTTTCTCGAAAATGTGACTTGTTGTTGGATTCTTTCAATGCTATCATGGCTAACATTCCAACACCACCAAGAGGAAGAGGAGAACCACCACGGGGCAGAGGTAGAGGCCGTGCTTACATGGGTGGAAGAGGAGGCCGGGGTATCTAAGAAGGGGAGCCATTTTCAGATTTGGAGGACTCCATGGTCGAGGCTTTTCAACAAGAGCACAACAAGGATGTAAAGGTAGAAATCCCTGATTTTTATGGTAGTCTAAACCCCGAGGATTTGTTAGATTGGCTTAGAACCGTTGAAAGAGTTTTTGAGTTTAAAGATTATTCGGATAACAAATCTTTCAAAGTTGCAATCTTGAAATTTAAAGGCTATGCTTCTCTTTGGTATGAAAACTTGAAAAATCAGAGAAGAAGAGATGGTAAAGAGGCTATTAAGTCATGGTCTAAGTTGAAAAAGAAACTTAAGGATAAGTTTGTGCCTAGAGACTACACTCAAGACATGTTTATTAGACTTACTCGGCTTAAAACAAGACCAACAACCCATTGAGTCTTACCTTAGAGACTTTGAACAATTAACCTTGCAATGTGAAGTCAATGAACAACCCGAACAAAAGATTGCTAGGTTTATTGAGGGTTTGGATTTTAAGATTGCTAGTAAGGTAAGAATGCATCAAGTGTTGTCCTTTGAGGAGGCCGTGAACCTATCTTTGAGGGTTGAGAAATTGGGAAAGGGGAGAGCGCCACCACAAAAACAAATTAGCCAAAAACAGCCCCCTACTCCACCCAAACCGAGACCAAGGTTGATGAACCAACCCCTCAAAACAAAACACCTACTCTTGACAAAGGCAAGGCACCCATGATTCCCACCAAAAGCACCACATCTCTGAAAAAATGTTACCAATGTCAAGGATTCGGTCACTATGCTAAAGAGTGTCCAACCAAGAGAGCCCTTAGCACATTTGAGGTAGTTCATTGGGGTGAGGATGAGATCCTTGTTTGTGATGATGGTAAGGAAGAAACGGTGCAAGAGGAGGCTGCCATGGTTGTAGAACCGGATGAGGGAGTGAGTTTGGTCATTTGGAGAGCATTGAGTACCCAACCTATGGAATTAGACCAAAGACAACAACTCTTTAGGTCTAGATGCACCATTGGGGGAAGAGTTTGTAACCTTATCATTGATAGTGGGAGCTGTACCAATGTGGCTTATAATACTCTCATTGAGAAGCTCTCCTTACCTACACAAGACCATCTTAATCCTTACAAGTTGAGGTGGCTTAACAAAGGAGCTGAAATTAAGGTGGATAAGCAATGCCTAGTGTCCTTCTCCATGGGCAAGAACTATGTTGATGAGGTTCTTTGTGATGTTCTACCTATGGATGCTTGCCATCTTCTACTTGGTAGGCCATAGGAGTTTGATAAAGATTCAATGCACAATGGTCAAGACAACACCTACATTTTCAAGCTTGGTTCAAAGAAAGTTGTGCTAGCACCACTACCACCCGATTCCATGTTCAAACCACCCAAGAAAGTATTATTGATCAATGAAGACAAGGTGAGTCAAGGGGAGGATGGCGTGGGGACTGTCAATGTTGTCCATGCCAAAGATGAATTCAAGGAGCCAAGGGTCCAAGCATTACTCAAATGGAAAGATCAAACCGAGGGCTTCTTTGAAGGCTTGCAATGTGAGCCTACTTCATTTTCTAATCCAAGTTTAACTAACTCATTTGAATTCAAGTGCAAGTCTAGTGATGGTAATGTCCACGACAATGAGGCTGCCCAAGTGCAAAATTTCGAACCAATTGTTGAGGAATGGAAAGGAGTCAAGAAACGAGTTGAAAGAGATCCTCCCATCCATACTAAGGCCATGAAATGCAAGGAAATATCTATGATTCCTAAGCAAACTCGCATATTCAGGCCCGGGGACCTTGTGTGGGTTAAAATCAACAAGCAAAGAGTCCTTAAGAAAGGAAAATACAAGTCCATAGCAAGTGAAGAAGGTCCTTTCAAAGTCATCAAGCAAATTGGGTTCAACAAGTACAAAGTTGATCTCTTGGGAATTCATGTAACATTTGATGTTGGGGACTTGAGTCCAAGCTATGTGGAGAATGAGGATGATGATTTCCAGGACTTGAGGGCAAGTCCTTTTGAAGAGGGAGAGATTGAAGCAAAAATAGCAACAACACCAAGCTCCATTTTCCACGGTTTTGGGCCATCTCTTAAAATGAGGTCCAATGCCAATTCCGTCTAAGAACACATGCCATTTTCCGGCCTAAGACTCTTCTATGATGTGTTTAGAGCCTTTTTGCCTAGGATATTAAGTCTTGAAGAGGATTAAATCTGGTGCTAAAGAGAACAAATAGCCGGGTGGTCCAATGGGCACGGTTTTGGAGAGAAGCACAACCATCGCTTTCAAGCTTTCTTCTTTTGTCTAGGCAAGCTTTAAGGGACCTTTTGCTGCAATTTTGGGTCTTATACTCCTTATGGACGAGCCCCACCAGCTGCCCAAGAAGTCTTTATAAGATAAATAAGTGAAGCATGCCAAAGGAAGCTTGTACAATTACCAACAATCCTCTTTATTTTCATTTGTCTTGTAGCCTTTTGTTTTCTGATTTGTGTAGGGCTTTGAGCCGTTTTTCTTGGAGTATTAGGAGGCTCTTTTGAGCCCTTAGATGCTACTTTAGATGAATGGCTAGGATTGCAACAAGGACTCTATTTAAGGAGCTCTTTTCTCATTGTAAAAATCAGATTTGAGTGAATTAAAATATGAGTTTGAAACTGAAGTTTTCAATCAATTTTCTTCTTGCTTAGTGCAGAAAACCCCTCATTACTTAGTGTTTGAGGCGGGATTAAGCTCTTGCTTCGTGATCTTGAGTTTAATTCCAAGGCTTAAACCTACTTCGTGATCTAGTTTAAGTCATATCTCGATTACTTGTTCTTGTTTTCGTGTCAAAACAGTCCCAAAGTTTCTGTTTTGTTGCCTTAAGTCATTGTGGGAATTGTTATTTGAATGTTTAGTTCATAAGCATTTAAGTTACAATCTTATTTCCATTGCTTTCTTTCAAAGTTATCAAGCTAATTAGGATCTTATATTCGTCCAAAACAGTTTTCGTGCCTTGCTTTGGTTGAATCGTTTATTAGCTTCTAATTCTGTCCTTATATAGTTTGTTAGTCCTTAAAACAGTCCATCTAAGTGTCCAAATCGAGTCCTTTGTTGAGTCTAATTCTGTCCAAGTTAGTTCTTGTTTTCGAGTCTTAATTGTCCCAAAATCAAGTCCTAGTAGTTTTACTCCAAATTGGTATCAGAGCTTTGGTTAACAACAAAAAGCCTTTCTTTTTGAGTTCATTATACCTTAACCGCATCAAAAACACAAAAATCAACCATGAGTGAGGAGAGGCTTACCGGAATTGAAACACAAGTCACTCAACTTTCTGAAAAATGTGACTTGTTGTTGGATTCTTTCAATGCTATCATGGCTAACATTCCAACACCACCAAGAGGAAGAGGAGAACCACCACGGGGCAGAGGTAGAGGCCGTGCTTACATGGGTGGAAGAGGAGGCCGGGGTATCTAAGAAGGGGAGCCATTTTCAGATTCGGAGGACTCCATGGTCGAGGCTTTTCAACAAGAGCACAACAAGGATGTAAAGGTAGAAATCCCTGATTTTTATGGTAGTCTAAACCCCGAGGATTTGTTAGATTGGCTTAGAACCGTTGAAAGAGTTTTTGAGTTTAAAGATTATTCGGATAACAAATCTTTCAAAGTTGCAATCTTGAAATTTAAAGGCTATGCTTCTCTTTGGTATGAAAACTTGAAAAATCAGAGAAGAAGAGATGGTAAAGAGGCTATTAAGTCATGGTCTAAGTTGAAAAAGAAACTTAAGGATAAGTTTGTGCCTAGAGACTACACTCAAGACATGTTTATTAGACTTACTCAGCTTAAACAAGACCAACAACCCATTGAGTCTTACCTTAGAGACTTTGAACAATTAACCTTGCAATGTGAAGTCAATGAACAACCCGAACAAATTGTATACACCAACCGATTACCGCATATACGCTGTTTTTGTGGTGGCAGACAGCAGCAATACAACCACAACCAACAAACTGTATACACCAACCGATTACCGCATATACGCTGCCACACAAACACAACTACAACACAATAACCACGACACAACAACCGACACACTAGACCATCCACAGAAACTGAGTAGGCGAACCTACCTTTACGCAACTGCAACGATTCCATGTCCACACACGCAATATCCAGCAACCAAGCAACACCTATATATACAATACAATCATCTATTACTATCATTCTAATCCTAACTGAAAACACAAGACACAGATGATGATGAAGACATACCTACACGAGGAAAACTTGGCAAAGGACTGCTACCCGACTCAAGCTACGCACTCCTAACGCATAAGGACGTTCAAGGGCTTCCATGGAGGACATATGGTGAAGGGATGAGGAAAGGGCGACATTTAGGTTTAGGAGAAAGAGGCGGAAATGATTTGCGGATTTAAGAAAACATGATTATAAACCCTCGCTGAAAACACGCTACTCGATCGAGTGGCCCACCTACTCGATCGAGTGGCCCCTACTCGATCGAGCATCTAAAGCTACTCGATCCAGTAGCCTCTACTCTATCGAGTACCACCCCTAACTCAAAACACAGGATAACTTTGGTACGCACTTCTAAGGACTATCACTGCTTCCAAGGTCGGTCAACGCTGGTCAACGGGTCCCCGAAAGGGCGGGTATTACAGTCTTCCCCCCCTTAAAAAGAACTTCATCCCCGAAGTTCAACTCACCTAACCAAAGCTCACGATACGGAAACAAAGCGGCATCACAACTCCTCCGACATAGGTCACTATTCTCGAAAACACCATCCCCCCCCCCCCCCCCCGTGTCATCATCATCAACTGTCTAACGCTCCATATAGATCGACCTCTACAAACTACCACTTGAAATACCAACCTCACAACACGAACCGGCACAACCAACGATTACCCGACACCTTACGAGATTACACTTTCACTAGCAACAACCATCAACTATGTTATCCAATGATACGGTTTTATTCCCAACACATGACATCATAACTAAATTTCTATGACCGGCTTTTAAGCATACTATTAAACTTTACTTCAACATACAAGTTACTCAACGAACAAGTGAAAACACTTATAATTTCATACAAGAAATGTAACCAAAGTAATAGAAAACCTTATAAACAAACAATAAAATAATTGCAATATCGACCTTTTTATTTCGCGACATTACTCTTCCCCTCTAAAAAGGAACTTCGTCCCCGAAGTTCACCAGCAAATTACTACACATGTTACTTACTATTACATCTTGACATATATTGTAATACCCTCCCTTTTAGGGACCCTTTGACCAGCGTTGACTGACCTTCGGAGCGGGAATAGTTCTTAGAAATACGTGCCAAAGCTATCTTGGGTTGCGAGTTATGAGTGGTACTCGATAGAGTAGAGGCTACTCGATCGAGTAGAGGGTTACTCGATCGAGTGTGTGTGGTACTTGATCGAGTATCGAGTTTTCAGCGAGGGTTTTTAATCGCGTTTTGTTAAATCCGCAAGTTATTTCCGCCTCATTCCTTCTATCCTCTAGTCGCCCCTTTCCCTTCCCTTCACCAGAAAACCTCCATGGAAGCCCTTTGAAGGTCCTTGTGCCTTAGGAGAGCGTAGCTTGAGTCGGGTAGCGGTCGTTTGCCGGGTTTCTCCTTGTAGGTATGTTGTCATCATCATCCATATCCTTGTCTTTGCAGTTAGGGTTTGCTTGATAGTAATAGGTGATTGTGTTGTGCTTATAGGCTTTACTTGATTGCTGGATATGTCATATGTTGGCATGGATTGGTTGCAGTTGCTTAAAGGTTTAGTGTGTCGGTTGTTGTGGTTGTATTGTGGTTGTTGTGTGTGGTCGTATTCGTACTGACGATTGTGATATTGTATTGTGATTGTGATTATTTGTCTCTGGTTCTCGAGATGCGTTCTCGGCTGAGTGGAGTCACTTGCGGGAGTGGCTTCACGCCCTAGTTTCGCCCTTCGTGGAACCCGCCACGTAAGGGGATGTGCACATTAATGGGACAGGGTTATCGCTCGGTATGATGAGCGGGGATTTGGTGGGTACGGCTGCGGTCCCCCACTAGCAGGGCTGGTCCAGTGGACAGTCGGTGACGGAGATTGATCAGTGTGGGTGTGCTTGTGTGTGACTGGTTGTGTTACATTGTATTGCCGGTTGTTGTTGGTTTTGCTGTGTTTTATCTCAGTACTGATCTTGTGTGGTTGTCTTCTTGTTTATGTTTCTGCCGTGATCCCTTATGGTGAGCAGTCTGTCTTAGAAGGTGTTGATGTCGTTGATAGCTGGAGTCCGGGCAGGGATGAGTCTTCACGAGATTTGATAGTTATAGCAAGTAGTCTTTGAGTTGTATCTTTTATATCATCAGTTGGTTTAAAACACTTGTAATATAACATAATAATTCTTTTATCGACGTTTGATTATTACTGTCCTCGGGCAACCGAGATGGTAATGCCCTTATATGCTAAGGAAGGCCTAGTTAAGGCTCCTCTGGATATGGGGGTGTTACATATATGCAACCCATATTATTCATTATTGACCTTACTCATTAATCATACAACCATTAAACCATAAGAACATGTGCAACCATAATCGGATAACTAGCCACCGTCAAGAATGCATATATATACCATATGTATTTGTATATGGAAGGACACAACTCTGGTGAAATATAATTAGTAGACATTACGGATGTAAAATGAATGCAATAAGAACCAACTACTACTCCACTATTTGTTATGAATACGCATTCAAAATCCAAACACGACTTCCCACATATGAAATTAACGGTTCAGACATGTTACTAATCATCAATAACCATGTTAAACACCAAAACATGTAATTATATAACCATTAAACAATTTTATTTAACGAAAAGTTCATGTAACAGTGCTACTCGATCGAGTATATAGGGTACTCGATCGAGTGCCCGCTACTTGATCGAGTGTCTTGGCTACTCGATCGAGTAGCCCTGAGGTCAGAAAACCCCATTCCTGTCACACCTGCAGCTACTCGCCCGAGTGTGGGGCACTCTGTCGAGTAACCACAGGTCAAAACCTTAGAAATTCCTATGATAATACCACATATATATATATATAAAACGTCACATACGCGCGAGTCGGGATGACAACCCGACCCCCAAAATCCTGTAAACAAGTTCAAACTAAGCAAATCTGGCCTAATGGCCATCCATACAAACCAAAATAAAAGTTCCAACTAAGAACGACTACCATCATCCAACATCATCAACCATAAACAAAAGAAAGAAAAATGAATATCACTCCTGCTGCTGCTGCTGCTCATCCATCATCTCATCTCCACCACCATCTCCTCCCAAGGTGCCTGCTCCCGATGACCCAATACCCGCATCAACCCCTGCCCCAGCTCCAGGACTCACATACCATGGGGTCAAGCCACCAAAAGCAAAGGACTGTGGTGTCCCCCATGCCGTCTGGTCCACCCCGTAAGAGTGGAAAACCCCACTATAGTCCCCAACTCCTCTCCACCACATGGGGTGTGGTCCCTCGGTCCCAATCCCCTGAGCATACGCCATCTCATGCATGTTCCGGAGTGTCAAAGTGGATGATACTCTCTCTGCCAAGTAGCTCGAACGCGTCTCCGGGGTATCGAGGTAGGGGTAACAAGGAAAATGGTGCTGCGGTGGTGCTGCTGGCCGTGGTCTAGTCTCAGCTATCCTCTCCCTCACTCGATGAGGTCCTCTCCCCAACCTGTGTCTCTCCTCCACTGCTGCCACATTCTCCCCCTTCTTCGGCTCGGGCATCACCTGAAGGATCGTGTCATCAATGAGGTATGTCTGCAACTGCCGAGGCACATTATCATCCAACTCCTCCTCATCGGAGTCAATAGCTATCACCACCGGGTCTAACGGCTCTGTCGGTGGGATATGCTCAGGAGCCGGGATCCTCATCCAGCTCATACCCCACACTCTCCAAGCTAGGCTACCGTCGGCTAAAGTTCTCAACCATTTCAGGTCGAGGTAGTAGTCTCTGTCCATAGTAGGCACCGGCGTGGCTAGGGGAATGTGCTCAGAAGAAGCCTCAAAGGAGGCTAGCTTTTTAGCTAATCGGGTGGCAAGAGCACCACAACTCAAGTGCCGAGTGGTAGAAGTAGCCATCAAGGCCAGGCTACCACAGACCATGGCAGAAGCATTGAAGACTACCCTCTCGGTCCGCTCCGTGTTAAGATAAGACATCAAAAGCAACAGTTCATGATTGTTCAGCTTACTCATATCCGGCCTCTCATAAAGAAGGTTCGAAATAGAACGAAGGAAGATCCTCAAAGTAACATGTTGAACATCATTAATCAACATGTTGCTGGAGGTGGGAGCTGACTTTCCGGAAAGACAAGGCATAAGGTGGCAAACACCGCACTCAGATGGAATCTCACTGATGGAATCCTTGGGACGCTTGGCCAACCCAAGGTGAGAAGGAAAAAGGTCCATGGTCAACACGAAACTCGTGTTCATAAGCGGAACTCAACAGTTTGTGCAGCTGCCTCGTAATTAAACGAGCTCATAAACTCCAAAGTCAGAAAAGGTTAGGAATGCTTCCTCAACCGATACAACCCCATAAACCCCAGGGTCTCAAAGATATGATGGACATCCATCTCAATTCCCAAGTCATCAAGAAGTGTGGTATCCACACAACGGGTGGGTCTCATCTTGCGTTTCTGCAATGCCACAAATTTCTGCCTCTGTTTAAAGTCTACAAACACCACCGAAGGGTATTCCGGTACAGGGGGTACCACGGGTCCACTACCTTCCCCAACTTCGGGCTGTGAAGCCCTCCCCCTCTTACTCTGACGGGTCCCTATGTTTAGTCTCGATCTGCTTTGAAAGATACAATTTAAACAAACTTGCATAGGCACTTAAAACATAGAATTTACACAACTAAACATTGAATAATCATCTAGGTACACACTTCCACCAACAAATTCCCAATTTGATACATAAATTCAGTTGATAGTAACTCAGACGATCTCTATAGCTGTGAAAATTTTAACATGAATGAATATGATCTATCCGACTACTACGATTATCCAAAACATGGATCAAACGCTACTACACATATATATATATACTTGCTAACATGTGAAACATTCATATATGTTCATAGAAAGGCAACTTAATACATGCCATCACCAACCTTCAACATTATGAGCAAACCTTTCAATTAAACTAGTCAGACGGTCTCTACAGCTGTAACGATTTTGACACATTCATCAAGAATTAACATCACCACTACTAAATTAAAAGTTTAACTCTTGCATATACATTCATATCCAACACAAAATCTCAATTATAGAAAACGAATTTTAATTTGGGGCACTTTTAAGACGGAGTTTTAATGCAAGTTTTAAGGTGAAAACCACAAAATCTAACTCCCAATATGTTATATGCAACATATAGTACTCAATTTCATCATCCAACATGTAGAAAACAACCAAAATCAATTTTGATTTTGCAAACCCTAGAAAAATTCGTCCCCAATTTTGCAATTTCTACTATATTTTTAGCACATTTAACATCAATAATCATGAAAGGGAAGCATATGAATCACATTACAACAATTACATGCAATTTTTGTCCATATGAATCGAAAATTTCGGACTATTCTATCATTCTAATAGGTTCAAAGTGATGAAAACATGTAAATAGAGAAGAAATTCATACCTTGATTAGATGGAAAGTAAAAGAACGAAATTAAACAAAGAGAACAACCCAAATCAATCACCACAACCACAAGAATATGAGAGCTTTTGAGAGATTTTAGAGCTTAGGGTTCGAATAAAGAAGAAAGAATAAGAAGAATGAGAAGAAATAAGGGTTTTAAGAAACCCGTAAAAGCCTCTGTACTGTAGCCTACTCGATCGAGCGCCTAGGGTACTCGATCGAGTGCCCTCTACTCGATCGAGTAGGTGCTATTTCGTCGAGTATCTGCAGAGAATTCCTACACCCCGACGTCATAGGTCTAGTAAGCACTCGCACTCGGTCAAGTAAGGTTGAGTACTTGGTCAGAAATACAAAATTAATTGAAGGTTCCTCCAAAACAATATCACGTGTCGATTCCAAACTAAATTCAGAAGTCGTCACTGGTTTTCGTATTCACTTCTATATCACCATTACTACTCAAAAATATCATACCGTCTCATCAGATAAGATTCATATTATATTACGCTACAACAAATTCACACAACTCGGTTTACCTGCTACCGAGTCATTCATACACACAATTATACCATTGTATTTTGTCTGAATTCGTCTTACTACATGGCTATCAACTTATACTCACATTAATATAAAACATATAATTAACGATAAATTCCCACATGTCATCCAAGTGTATTACTATCATATTCCAGTTCAACACATACAAGTTATTCTACACAAATTACTCACCACGCAAGCGGAACTTTCGGCCATTAAACATTGTACAAATGCATCACTATTTGCTATTTCTCATACTACAACTCAACACTTCTTTAACTATCATCATTATAGCTACGGTAGGACTTATAAACTCATATAGGATCACCATTACTATCAACCTGAAGCAAACACTAACATTGTAACACCCCCATACTCCGAGTGCCTTACCAGGACCACTCAGGTATGAAGACATCACCATCTCGGTTGCCCGAGGCATGATAATCAAATAGACAAAACAGAAACAACATTTATTATAAGTAGTTTAATGAATAAGTACAATCCTCGAAACCAAACTGAAAGTACAATACATTATTCCAAACTATCATTCTCAACCGAAATGTAAATAAATGCTATACTACAAAATGAAGACTCTATCGTCATGTCGTGGCCATCCCAAACTATCCCAAAGATCATCTCTATACTGTTCAATATCTGCTCACCATCCCCGAATGGATCACCGCAGTTTTACAAAACAACACCGGGTCAAGACTAATCACATAATCAATATAGATAACAACAATAAGACAAACAGACAAATTAACCGTCACACACACACATACACCACCAACTCCCATCATCTCAATCGACCGTCCACTGGACCAGCCTCGCGCAGGGGGACCGCAGCCGTTCCCACCTAAGCCCCGCTCATCGTACGAGCGATAACCCTGTCCATTAATGTGCACATCCCCTTTCGTGGCGGGTTCCACGAAGGGCGAAACTAGGGCGTGAGATCACTCCCGCAAGTGACCCCACTCAGCCGAGAACGCATCTCGAGAGCCATAGGAACCAATCACAACCACAATCACAATCACAATCATCATATCAAATAACTAACTACAGCACATCACCAATATCCCATTATGGGACTAATACTGAGTAGGAAATCCTACCTGGAAAGCACAACACGCAGACGGTATCTACAGCTGTCTCAAAACGCCTCTTCTACAAATTCTCCTCCTAACAAATAACACATAAAGGCTACCAATTACTTACTATTCATAAAACCCCAAATCCTAAATTAGGGTTTGACCAAACCTAGCAAAACATTATATAAATTATATTAAAAGCTTACCCTTGACGCAAGGAATCCAACGACACGAACTACGACACGAATCGACCGTCCGAACTCCGGAATTGTTAAGGATGCGATTAGGAAGATGATCGATCGCTTTCTCTCTTAAACAGGTTTTAGGTTTTGGTAAAAGTGAATTAAAACAACGACGATTAAGTTTAAATACCCTAATCGCATAATTAACAAAACCCGCGAAAAACTCCCCGTAAACCGGACACTCGATCGAGTACCCAAGGTACTCGATCGAGTACCTTACTCGATCGAGTGCCCCTGACTACTCGATCGAGTGCCCAACAGTCGAAACTATTTTATTCTGCAACATACCCTTACTCGACAGAGTAAGGGCTACTCGATAGAGTACCCCCAAGACCATAAATACGGAGTATTACAGTCTTCCCTCCTTAAAAGGAACTTCGTCCCCGAAGTTTAAACCACTACTAAACAAAGGTACTCCCATAAGCTTCCCGACTCGAAGGTCAAAATAAACACAACGTAAAACATGCTACTAACCCAACTTATCCCGACAAACATACCGACACAACATATAAAAGGGGTGTAAAAACTCTTAAAAACTCTCGCGATCATCTCCTACCCCCCTAAAAGAAACAAGGTTACGTCCCCGTAACCATACATACCTGATCAAAAAGGAAAGGGTAACGCTCTTTCATGATATCCTCCGCCTCCCATGTAGCTTCCTCAGTCTCATGGTTAGACCAAAGGATCTTAAGCAAAACTGTCTCACCACTCCTGGTCTTTCTAACTTTTCGGTCTAGGATCTGCTTAGGCACCTCAATGTACGATAAAGACTCATCCAGCTCTAAGCTCTCTGCCTCCAACACATGTGACGGGTCACTCACATACTTCCGCAGCTGCGATACATGAAACACATTATGCACTCTCTCCAAAGCAAAGGTAAAGCCAAACGATAAGCCACTTCCCCAACTCGCTCTAAGATCTCATAAGGCCTTATAAACTTCTGGCTTAGCTTGCCTTTCTTCCCAAATCTCATAACTCCTCGCATAGGAGACACTTTCAGAAGAACCTTGTCCCCAACCCGAAACTCTATGTCCCGACGATGTAGATCCGCATAACTCTTCTCGTCGATCCCGAGCCGCTCTCATCCGTTCCCCGATCATCTTAACTGCTCCACCATCTCATGTACCATCTCTGGTCCTAAAACCACCGCCTCAAAGACTATCGTCCCAACAGATCGGACTCCTACATCTCCTCCCATACAAAGCCTCAAACGGTGCCATGCATGCCAATACCGGTGTGATAGCCGTTGTTGTAAGAAAACTCTATTAAGTCCAACCTCTCGCTCCCGCCTACCACCAAAATCCATCACACAAGCTCGCAACATATCCTCAAGAGTCTTGATTGTTCTCTCAGTCTGCCCATCTGTCGCAGGGTGAAATGCTGTACTCATCTTCAAAGCTGTTCCCAACGATTCCTGCAACTCCTTCCAAAACCTCGATATAAACCTCGCATCTCTGTCAGACACTATGTCCTTAGGGACTCCATGTAACTTAAGCACGTTCTTTCGATAGGCCATAGCCAATTGTGCCTTAGTCCATGTATCTTTCATTGGAACAAAGTGAGCTGACTTGGTCAACCGATCCACTATCACCCAAATCATATTGTTACCTTGTTGACTCTTAGGTAAACCCACAATGAAATCCATGGAAATGGATTCCCACTTCCACTCAGGCACCTCCAAAGACTGAACCTTACCTTGTGGTCTTCTCTGTTCCCCTTTAACTCTCTGGCATGTCAAACAACGGGACACAAACTCAGCTATCTCTTTCTTCATCCCAGGCCACCAAAACGTTTTCTTCAAATCTTTGTAAAGCTTGTCTCCACCCGGATGAACTGAATATGGTGTGCAATGCGCTCATCATGATTGTCTTTTTCAACTCCTCGTCATTAGGAACACACCACCTACCATCAAACCTCAAGCTACCATCTCGTATGAATGGAAAACCGGACACTTGTCCCTTTCTCTACTCCACTCTCCACTCCACTATCTTAGGATCTAAAGCCTTTTACCTCGAATATCATCATAAAACTCCATGTGTCTTTGTCATATCACCCATAGCATCTCCTTTCCGCATCATATGAATCCCAAAGCTCGCTACCTCATCCCTCAGCCTCATCAAAGATAGAGCTGTACACAAGGAATGTACACTCTTTCTACTCAAAGCATCAAAGAACAACATTGGCCTTTCCTTCATGGTAGATGATTTCCATGTCGTAATCACCAATCAGCCCCATCCACCTCCTCTGTCTCATGTTCAACTCCTTCTGCGTGAAGATGTACTTGAGACTCTTGTGATCAGAAAATACCTTAAAGATTGCTCCATAAAGGTAGTGCCTCCAAATCTTGAGAGCAAACACCACTGCACCCAACTCCAGGTCATGAGTAGGGTAGTTCTCCTCATAAGGCTTCAACTGCCTAGAAGCATAGGCAATTACTTTACCATTCTACATCAACACACATCCCAACCCATTCTTCGAGGCATCCGTCTAGACCTCGAAATTCTCGCTCCCTTCAGTAATGCCAAGACTAGAGCTGTGGTCAAACGCTCCTTTAATGTTTGGAACGCCGTCTCACAACTCTCATCCCAACGAAACCTGCTCTCTTTCCTCATCAACGCTGTCATCGGTCTAGCTATCTTGGAGAAATCTTTCACGAACCGTCCGTAGTATCCAAATAAACCCAAGAAACTCCTAACCTCAAGAACATTCTTCTGCTTCCCACTTTGTCACTCGCTTCAATCTTCGCCGATCCACAAATACCCCATCTTTAGAGATTACATGCCCTTAAAAGCAACCTTCTCCAACCGAACTCACACTTGGAAAACTTAGCATACAACTCATGATCCCTCAAAGTCTGCAACACGATCCTCCGATGCTCCTCATGCTCCTCCTTAGTCTTAGAGTAGACTAAGATGTCATCGATAAACACCACTACAAACTGATCCAAGAACTGTCTAAAGATCCTATTCATCAAATCCATAAACACTGCCGGCGCATTAGACAACCCAAATGGCATCACCACATACTCATAATGGCCATACCTCGACGTGAAAGCTGTCTTCGGTATGTCCACATCTCTAATCTTCACCTGATGGTACCCCGACCTCAAATCGATCTTAGAAAAGACCGTTGCACCACGCAATCGATCAAACAGTCATCTATCCTTGGCAAAGGATACTTGTTCTTTATCGTCACACGGTTCGACTCCCTAATCTATGCATAACCTCAAAGTTCCATCCTTCTTCTTCACGAAAAGAACTGGTGCTCCCCAAGGCGATACACTTGGTCTAATGTATCCCTTCTCTATCAAATCATCCAACTGCTTCCTAAGCTCCTCCATCTCCTTAGGACCCATACGGTACGGTGCCTTAGAGATTGGCCCCGTCCCTGGCTTCAACTCAACGGTGAAATCTATCTCCCTCTTCGGTGGCAACCCCGGAATCTCCTCTCGGAAAGACATCTCGCAAACTCCCCACCACCGGTATCTCATCAACCGGGCTCTCTATCCGGTCATCTCTCACATGGCACAAAATCGAGGACATCCCTTCCTCGATACGACTTCAAAGTGACAATCAATCAACTTAACTTTGGGTTTGACTAGAAACCCACGATAAGACACACTTACACCCTTAGGACCTCTAAGGGACACTCTCTTTTGATGACAGTCTATCTTAGCCTTATACTTTCCTAACCAATCCATCCCAACTATCATCTCAAAACCATTAAAAGGAAACTCTAGCAAGTCTACAGGGAAATCGACTTGCCCAACTATCAAAGATACATCTCTAAACAACCTCCCACACGATACAGACTCACCTGAAGGTATGAAAACTTGCTCCCTAACTGACTCATATACTCTCAAACCCAACTGTTTTACATGACTCGAAGACACGAACGACTGAGAAGCCCCCGAATCAAACAAAACAAACGTAGGAATACCATTAACAAGGAATGTACCGGTGATAACGTGCGCATCCTCCTCACCGCCTTCTTGTCCATCATGAACAACTTGCACATCGGTCTTCCGCGCCCACCTCCCCGGACAAGATTAGCCGATGCGGTCGGCTTAGCACCCGACCCTTGATTGTTGTTGTTGTTCATCGGTGTCTTCGATAAGAATTACCGCCGTTGCGGTTGCCTCCACTCGGTAGCTCGACCTCCCGGTTTGGCCATGATCCAGCTGGTCTGTTGCTCGCAAAGCTCTGTGCAGGTCTCTGAAAAGATCCCGGTGCGCTCGTGCACTCATGTCTCTTGTGGCCTACGCCACCACAACCAAAGCAGGTCACTCCCCAGCTGTTGCTCACACTCCCACGACCTCGCCCAAAGGAAGTTCCAGCACTAAACCCAGACCCAGAAGAAAATCCCTTAGATTGATTGTGGTTGCCTTTCTTGAAATTAGATTGGCCACCACCCTCGCTCTCAGACTTCCTCTTCTCTCCACCCGACCTCTCCTGAGCCATCTCCACTAGTCTCTCAGCTCTCCCAGCCCTCTCATATGCTTCCTTCACATCAGTAAGGACTCCCACGGGTAACTTATCCATAATTTTCGTGGTTAGCCCTCTCTCAAACCTCAAAGCCAGATTCTCCTCACTCAAACCCATATCCTCAGCATATCTGGATTTCTCATTGAACTGTCTGTAGTACTCACCACGACATCTCAAATCATCTTAAACTTGTCGAACTCCTCTCTCAACTTACTCCTCACATGCTCGTACGAACTCCTTCCTCACAGCCCTCTACGAAACTCCTCCCAAGGTATAGCAGTAACCCCCGGTTGGTATATATCTCCTTGGCACTCACTTTCACGGAATCCCACCACTTGCCACCGCCTCCCTCGGATAGAATGCAGCCTGATCCACTCTCATCTCATCAGACAAATAACTAAATCTAGTATGTTCTCCATCTCCCTCAGCCAACTATCAAGATGGTTAGGCTCCTCAACTCCCTTGTACTCCTTCGGGTTAAACCTCGCAATATAGAGGCTGACTTTAGCATGGTCAACCTCCTTCTCCTTACTCTTATCCTTGTCCTCATTCACTCTCTTCGTGGTCTCAAGAAGAGCGTCCCTGGTGTTCCAACATCTTAACGATGTCATCCGTAGTCATAAGCTCCGCTCTCGCGTACAAAGCATTTCTCTTGGGCGGCATCTTGAAGCTATATAAGAAAGGGATAAACATAAACACGCGTACTAAACCTCAAAACACGAAACGCGCCGCCCGTAACCTACTCGATCGAGTATCCAAACCCACTCGATCGAGTAACGGGCTACTCGATCGAGTGCCCCCATGTACTCGATCGAGTACCCAAACTCCAGAACCAAACAGACCTTCTGATCACTAACCCACTCGATCGAGTATCTAGGCTACTCGATCGAGTGATTTCTTCTACTCGATCGAGTACCCCTAGTTACTCGATCGAGTGCCCCAAAACTCGATTCTGGACTCAAAATCGTTAAAAACCTACCCGATCGAGTCAGCCTCACTCGATCAAGTACCACCAATACGTAAGAGTTACCCGCATATTACGTCACATACTAACATGCTAACTTTATAAAATCATATGATATCATAATAAATATGCTACGCATTTACTCTACTATCAACAAGATCAATTCATCATGCCATTAAAGCCACATTGTAAACATCCAACATGTTATTCCATCATCACGTCTACATATATATATTACTTTTCTTTCACATTCTCAACTTCTCCTTCAACATCCAACAATCAAATCACACATTCCATCACATTGTCACGCAAGTTACTAAGCACACACATGACTCAACACACATTTCCCCCATGTGACCTGTTCAAAGTTGTAGGGCGACCCCCGCGACTTTAGGACGTCTCCCAAGCCTTTGCACTAGCTCCTACAACTTTTACCCCTGGTTCATTTTAATTGACTCCCTATGTTCATTAAGTTCATTGGTTACAGGTTTCAGGATCGTCGCTCCGATACCATTTGTAACACCCCATACTCCGAGTGCCTTACCAGACCACTCGTATGAAGACATCACCATCTCGGTTGCCCGAGGTATGATAATCAAATAGACAAAACAAAAACAACATTTATTATAAGTAATTTAATGAATAAATACAATCCTCGAAACCAAACCGAAAGTACAATACATTATTCCAAACTATCTCGTTCTCAATCAAATGTAAATAAATGCTAAACTACAGCGAAGACTCTATCGTCATGTCGTGGCCATCCCACTATCCCAAAGATCATCTCTATACCTGTTCAATATCTGCTCACCATCCCCGAATGGATCACCGCAGTTTTACAAAACAACACCGGGTCAAGACTAATCACACAATCAATATAGATAACAACAATAAGACAAACAGACAAATTGAACTGTCACACACACACATACACCACCAACTCCCATCATCTCAATACTTGACCGTCCACCGGACCAGCCTCGCGATGGGGACCGCAGCCGTTCCCACCTAAGCCCCGCTCATCGTACGAGCGATAACCCTGTCCATTAATGTGCACATCCCCTTTCGTGGCGGGTTCCACGAAGGGCGAAACTAGGGCGTGAGATCACTCCCGCAAGTGACCCCACTCAGCCGAGAACGCATCTCGAGAGCCATAGGAACCAATCACAACCACAATCACAATCACAATCATCATATCAAATAACTAACTACAAAGACATCACCAATATCCCATTATGGGACTAATACCGAGTAAGAAATCCTACCTGGAAAGCACAACACGCAGACGGTATCTACAAATTTGTCTCAAAACGCCTCTTCTACAAATTCTCCTCCTAACAAATAACACATAAAGGCTACCAATTACTTACTATTCATAAAACCCCCAAATCCTAAATTAGGGTTTGACCAAACCTAGGCAAACATTATATAAATTATATTAAAAGCTTACCCTTGACGCAAGGAATCCAACGACACGAACTACGACACGAATCGACCGTCGAACTCCGGAATTGTTAAGGATGCGATTAGGAAGATGACTGACTGCTTTCTCTCTTAAACAGGTTTTAGGTTTTGGTAAAAGTGAATTAAAACAACGACGATTAAGTTTAAATACCCTAATCGCATAATTAACAAAACCCGCGAAAAACTCCCCGTAAACCGGACACTCGATCGAGTACCCAAGGTACTCGATCGAGTACCCCCCTACTCGATCGAGTGCCCCAGCTACTCGATCGAGTGCCCAACAGGTCAGAAACTATTTTATTCTGCAACATACCCTTACTCGACAGAGTAAGGGCTACTCGATAGAGTACCCCCAAGACCATAAATACGGAGTATTACAAACATGACCATTTTTATACTACGGCATAGACCTCTACACCTTTCACGCATTTCTATTAAATAAAACCTTTTTACATTTCTCATTATCATCACATATACTCACTCATTCTACCAAAACTTCACCACACACGATCCGGGTGCAACTATCACGCCTACATCGATTTCAACAAAGACTCAACCACAGATAGTTCCAACGCAGTCCACATACACGTTAAGCACATACTCATGGACTCCACATTCCCATACCCAGTGACTGGCTTAAGTACAATGGGGCTAAGATTTTGAAATGAGGGCGCCTACTCACCCAAAATCTAGCATCAGCTGGGGCTCCCATTACACATACACCAGGTTCATTTTATTAGACTCACTACGTTCATTAGGTTCATTTGTTACAGGTTCCAAAATCGTCGTTCTGATACCACTTTGTAACACCCCCATATTCCGAGGAGCCTTAACTAGGCCTTCCTTGGCATATAAGGGCATTACCATCTCGGTTGCCCGAGGTAAGTAATCATCAAAAGTCGATAAAAAACAATTATAGTTATATTACAAGCGTTACAACCAACTAACAAAATAAGATACAACTCGTCAGCATCACACTATCTCTATTAGTACTCGTGATGACTCATCCCGGCCAGGACTCCATCCATCAACAATATCGACACCTGCTAAGACTAATTGCTCACCATAAGGGATCACGGCAGGCACATAAACAAACAAGATAACCACACAAGGTCACTAACTGAGATAAGACATAACGAAACCAACATCAATCACCAACACATTACAAACACAACCAGTCACACACAATCACACCCAATCCAATCAATCTTCGTCACCGACTGTCCACTGGACCAGCCCTGCCAGTGGGGGATGTGGGATTTATCTGTATGCATCCCTTTATATTCAAGGATTATAACGAATTTTATGAAGATAATCATAGTCATAAAATAAAATTACATAAACAAAAGTAAAGGATTAAGAAATAACCTTCGGTCCTAGCAAAAACGGCCTATGAACAATATCGCAATGATATTCTCCTATCAGTTGCACCCAAGATGATATGAGATATGGCCTTTGATTATGCTAGAATCGATCAAAAATTTTGTGTAAAAATTTAAGTTATTTGTGTTTTTCTTTGATGAGAGAGGGGCAAGAATGGCTTAGGAAAAATTACGTTAGAATAATGTTCTCCCTCACTCCCTATAAACCGTGTATTAGGAAGTAATTAGGGTAGATCATATTCTTTTAATTCTCGGCCCATTTCACCGAAATAAGGAGTATAATTTCCTTATTTTCGATTATTCCAAAAATGTATAAAATGTGTTAAATTGTCATCTAGTGAGGATCGAACCCATGACCTCTTGGTTTGAGTACATTCACAATTACCACTATGACACATTCATCTTGTTGATATTAAATATAACCGATTACATTTAATTACGAATTAACAGATTAATTCGTCCAAGCTAACATTACATACATTTAAATTAATATAACTTATTATATTCAATTTACGAATTGACAGTTAATTCGTCTCAACTAATATTATTTAATCTTCATTAAATAATTGTCTCATCAACACATTGACTAACTGTTTAGTCATATAAGGCATCAATGTGATCATATTTCTATAACCACATCTCTCAAACACATCCTATAGGTGTGACCTTTAGGGACCAGTTGATCACCGCCATCTGTAAGATAATAACGTCAAACTTTCTAGCAAGCCAACCATTATTAGGTAATCGTTAACCAACTAATTAAAATACAAAGTATACTCTTGTGAACCTGTAAGAGATTTACAAATGTTATCACACTAATTTGTGGAGGACACAAGCTCCAACAAACTCCCACTTGTCCTCACAAGTGTATGTGCGATAACCGATTCTCATATCCTAAAATTTCTCCCACTCAATGTAAAACAATTTTCAAAATCCGTATTCACAAAGGTCGTATTTTATAAGTGATCTGTATCAAGAGTGGTTTCCCCGACTAGAGAGTAACTTAACTGATAAACGAATCATCATTCGAGCATGACCATGCATTTCAGTTACAACTCCTCGAGTGGCCCTGAGAAATAACTATACCTGATAAGGGTTGGATATTTTCCTCAACTCGAATCCTGCCGATGTAAGCACAGTATGAAATGACCCAGAAAAAATCTACTTAGCCTCCAGTTACGGCAGACCGTGAGAAAGAAACCAAAGTCACCCAAAAACTGCCTTAATCTCAAGAGACAGTCGATAGTCAAAAGAATCGACTCTAGGAACACAATGGATGTCCTATCCACGACCTGGCACTGAATGTTATTAAACATTTAGGACTCCATTACGTTGTCACAAAAAGTTGTCCTACGAGGTATCGCATATGTGATCGATCAGTCAACCGCTTGACTTATGGCTCGTTGAACCCACCATCAATCGACTGCACAATATAATAGCCGGAGTTATCAGCTCACATTGGCGATTACGGACCAAAACAAATATAATGTAATTCAGTTCACTTTGTGGCGTTCAATGTTGTCGTCTGAATCCACATGAAAAACAAAATATTATATATAAAACGATGAAGTTATAGTATATGAAAAAGATAATGTATCAAATCCATAATCAACTACTACAACTCAGGAACACGTTTAATTCCCATGGAAATAATGTGCCCTACATGCTTATCATAATTCAACGATTCAGTAGTAGAATCTGCTACAACACTTTATCTGGAACTCTTCCAGCTGACCGCAACACCATTAAGAGTGAAGACGAACCCGGACTGAGATTTTGAATCATCTCGATCCGTTTGGAAGCTAGCATTTGCGTAACCGGTTGGGCATAGCTTAGTATCTCCTCTATAAGTCAATACCCAATCCTTAGTCCTCTGTAGGTACCTGGATTCTTTTGGTACTGACTCGTCATACTCAATGCATATGCCACGTCTAGACGTGTGCATATCATGGCTTACATGATTGATCCTATAGCCGATGCATAAGGAACTCGACTCATGCGTTCAACCCCTTCAGGCGTCGTGGGTGACTGAGACTTGCTCAACTGCATCCCAGACGTCATTGGAAGGTTCCCCTTTCTGGAGTTGGTCGTGTTGAACCTCTCAAGAATCTTATCCAAAGAAGACTCCTAACTAAGTGATAACGTCCGTCGTGATCTATCTCGGTAGATACGGATTCCCAAAATGCGTTGTGCCTCACCCAGATCTTACATCTGGAAATGGTTCTTCAACCATCCTTTAACCGAAGATAGGAGAGGAATGTCATTCCCAATCAAGAGTATGTCATCGACATACAATATCAAGAATATAATCTTGCTCCCACTCGACTTGATATATAAGCATGGTTCCTCGACCGATCGAGTGAAACCATACTCTTTTATCACCTGGTTGAAACGATGATTCCAACTCCGATAAGCTTGCTTAAGTCCATAAATGGAACGCTTAAGCTTGAATACTTTCTTAGGATGTTCAGGATCTATGAAACCTTCGGGTTGCACCATGTACAACTCTTCCTCCAAATAACCGTTTAAGAAGGCAGTTTTCACATCCATTTGCCAAATTTCATAATCATGAAAAGCGGCAATCGCTAAGATTATCCGAATGGAACGTAGCATGACTACAGGTGCAAAAATCTCATCATAATGCAATCCGTGCACTTGAGTGAAACCTTTTGCCACAAGTCGTGCCTTATAGGTATATGGTTGCGCGTCTACAGAACGCTTTATTTTGTAAAGCCATTTGCACTGTAGAGGTTTTACCTTATTAGGTAAATCAACTAGATCCCATACGTCATTCTCATACATGGAGTCCATCTCGGATTGCATGGCTTCGAGCCATAGCTTTGAGTCGGAACAGGTCATAGCCCCTTTATAGGTAGCGGGTTCATTACTCTCTAGGAGTAAAACGTCATTCTCCTCGACCATACCAATGTATCTGTCCGGAGGATGAGAGACTCTACCCGACCTCCTAGGTTCCTCAGGAATATTAACCGTATCATCAGTTGGAGGAACAACTTCCTCCATCCGTTCCTTGGTTGTTGGTTCTGGAATCTCCGACAGCTCGAAGGTTCTATTACTCGTCTTGTTCTCGAGAAATTCTTTCTCTAAGAACGTCGCACTAGCCGCAACAAAAACTCGATGTTCGGTAGGCGAACTGAAGTAATGACCAAATGTTCCTTTTGGATAACCTATAAAGTATGTCTTGACCGATCGCGGGCCGAGTTTATCCTCGTGTCTCCACTTGACATAAGCCTCGTAGCCCCAAACCCGAATAAAGGACAAGTTAGGGACCGTTCCCTTCCACATTCATATGGAGTCTTGTCGACAGCTTTAGTCGGACTTCGGTTAAGTATAAGAGCAGCTGACAAAAGAGCAAAACCCCATAATGATTCAGGCACTACCGTGTGACTCATCATGGATCGAACCATATCAAGTAAGGTTCGATTTCTCCGTTCGGACACACCATTTAATTGAGGTGTTCCAGGTAGAGTTAACTGCAAAACGATTCCACAATCTTTAAGGTGTTGATCAAACTCATTTGAAAGATATTCGCCACCCTGATCTGAACGGAGTACTTTAACCTTTCTACCCAGTTGGTTTTCAACCCTGTTCTGGTATTCCTTGAATTTCTCAAAGGACTCACTTTTATGCTTCATTAAGTAGACATATCCGTATCTACTCAAATCGTCCGTGAAAGTGATAAAATATCTATAGCCATCTCTAGCGGTAATTGACATAGGTCCACAAGCATCAGTATGTATGAGTCCTAATAGGTCACTAGCGCGCATTCCAACACCTTTGAAGGAAATTCGAGTCATTTTGCCAATTAGACATGATTCACACGTACCATATGTAGAAAAATCGAATGCGGGAATAGTCCCATTATCGACGAGTTTCTTCACGCGTTTCTCATTTATGTGTCCCATTCGACAATGCCATAGATAGGTTTGATCTTTGTCACCAACCTTTAATTTCTTATTATTCACGTGTAATAGTTCCGTGGTTTGATCTAAGATGTAAATTCCATTCATGGAAACTGCTTTGCCATAAATCATTTCATTGAAAGAGAAAATACAGCTATTATCCTTTATTGAAAATGCATAACCGTCTTTAGCAAGTACGGAAACTGAAATAATGTTCTTAGACAAACTGGGTACATAGTAACAGTTATATAAAATAACTCAAAACCACTAGGGAGTTGAATTACATATGTTCCCTTCGAGACTGCAGCAACTCGTGCTCCATTCCCGACTCGCAGGTCCACATCACCCTTTTCGAGAGGTATGATGTTCTTTAGGTCCTGCAAATTATTACACAGATGAGAACCACAACCAGTATCTAGTACCCAAGTTCCGAAACTTGCATGGTTAATCTCAATCATATGAATATAAGATGACAAACCAACAGGAACAACGCGGCCTGCATTGATGTCCTCACGGTACACGGGACAATTCCTCCTCCAATGTCCAGTCTTGTGACAATGGTGGCACTCAATGTCACCGCCCTTGCTCTTTGCCTTGCCCTGTGAGCCACTAGTCTCACCGGGCCCACTCTTACCGTTTCCTGGCTTCTTAAACTTTGGCTCACCTACAGCTAGGTCGCCATGAGTCTTGCCCTTACCTTTACCCTTGTTGAAAATCGTGAGAACATCCTGCTTCACACTCCCACTCAATTTCATATCCTTCTCGGTCTGTACGAAAAGGGAGTGTAGCTCATGAGGACTCTTTTTAAAGTCATTCATGTAGTAGTTCGCCTGAAAAGGGCAAAACCATCATGAAGGGAATGAAGCATTCGGTCAATGAAAATGCTCTCACTGATTTTGCAATCAAGAGCCTCCAGCTTCTCGACATTCTCAATCATGTGAAGAATGTGTGGGCTAACCGGTTGGCCCTTCTGGAGTTTCGCATCAAAGAAGCGACATGTATGCTCATATGTAACTATTCTCGGTGCTTTTGAGAACTCGTTAGTGAGCGTGGTGAAAATCTTGTTCGCACCCTGAGCAATGAAGCGTCTCTGCAAATTGGTTTCCATTGCAAAGATGAGTACGTTCTTTATCGCACCCGCTTCCATAACGAAGTCACTATAAGCGAGTGAGTCCTTGACTCCTGCATTGGGGCCTGGGTTGACTGGTATTGGCTCAGTTAAGTACTTTAGCTTACCATTAGCAATGGCAGCATTCCGTAGTGCCGCCTCCCAGTCCGCAAAGTTGGACCCATCATTCTTCAGTCGCGTGGACTGATTCATGTGGTCCATGAAAGCTTTCAGCCAGGACTCGCGATCAAGTGTGGCACTAGGCATTGGGATTGCGTTATTTCCAGCCATTTAGTTGTAACAGTATTATCAAAATAATCGTGTTCTATACTGCGAGAAGAAGAATAAAAATAATAAGCATGTGCATCGTTTATAATTTTAAGTCTAATGAACTAATGTCATAACGCGAAGACTTAAAACATTTATACAATTGACCTCCCTTAAGAATTATATAATTGATCCCAAGACTCAATTCTCTGTAAATTGATAAGCTAACCTTTTAGCTAATTCTACCGTTAGAATTCTTGGTCGATAAATTTTTGTAAATTCTATCTTTAGTCCATCATAATCACGAGAAACTCTTCGGACTATGATGTTGAGGTAAACTAAGTCAACACAACTACTTGCCCAACGTAGAAGGGGTCATATTATGCCTACCGACGAAGAAGGGCTTCATAGTTGTTTGCCCTTATAAAGACTAATCTCAATTTTCGTTTTAGAGGAAGATCCCATCAACTTTATTTTAATTCTTTTTAAGTGAACTAATATCTAGCATGCGAGAATGAATAAACTAAGGTGATGGCTTAAAAAATGACATCTGTATGTCCATGAAAACTAACATACAATCTATATGAGTCAATTTTCATGTATTTTAATAGTAGGTGGTTTGGTTTTAGGCGGAAAATGATGCATTAACTAGCATGTGAATGAAAAGCAATAAGAATGAAAACGTAAAAACAATAAAAAGTCCTAGTGTGGCCTATCCTATCAAAATGAACATTAAATACAAGTTTGGAATCCATCCTTGGACCCGAGAAGCTTGTCTTGATGTTCCATCTTGATCCATGTAGCGGGAGTGAGCTCCAATCTCCATCTTTAGTCTTCTTTGAAAATTACAATAAATAAAATTACATAATAAACCTATTTATTACATTCTAATTTCAAAACCCAAAACTAAAGGAAAAATAAAGGAGATTCGAGATCTCATAATTACATAAAAAAATTATGTTTCCTTCATTACGAAAACATAATTTGACTAAGGCCACACTAAGTATTACAAATTACAACTGATTGCAAAAATACGTAAATTAAATTCATTCAATCGATTCATTCAACTAAAATAAAAATGCATCAACTAAAAATAAATTAAACATACATGACACAATTCCTTAATTATGTTGATTAATTTTATCCAAACCACCTATTTAAATCAAATTAAGTGACAATTCCTCAATTAATCACATTAATTTCAATCTTAATTCATATTAAACTTGTAATATGAATTTAATCCATCAATATTTTAAACTGCTTTAAAATAATTAGGTATCGTTTAATTATGAACCGCTTCACAATAATTAATTGGCCCAAAAAAATCTTTAAAATTAGCTCGGTAAAACCGAAACAACTCAAAAATAATCTTTCTCTCGGTTTTACAGCTAAAACCAATTTTTTTTTTTTTTTTTATAAACTGTCTAGCCGTGAACAGTAACAGTAAAAAAAACAGCCCAATTTTTTTTTTTTTCATTTTTGCGGCAAAAACAACAAGACAAAAACAACCCGTTTTGTTTTCTTTTTAAACTCGGCTTTATCTGCAAAAACCGAAACACAAATTTTTTTTTTTTTTATAAACTGCTACAGTGAACAGTAACCGAAACGTGAATAGTAACAAGAAAAAAAAATTCTTACTTTTCTCGGATGCTTTTCAAATCGGCATAAACAAAAACAGCCGTAAAAAACTTTAATCGGTTTTTCAGGAGAAACTTAAAGAAAGAAAAAAAAAAACAGAATTTTTTTTTTAAAAATACTGTTCATCCGTGAACAGTAACGAAAACGAAAAAAAAAAATTCCACGGCTCAAAAAAATTCCAGCCGATTATATTTTTTCGCAAACCCTAATTATTGTTTACAAACAATTTTATGAGAATCGTCAAAATTAAAATTCGTGGCCTTGGCTCTGATACCACTTGTGGGATTTATCTGTATGCATCCCTTTATATTCAAGGATTATAACGAATTTTATGAAGATAATCACTAGTTATAAAATAAAATTACATAAACAAAAGTAAAGGATTAAGAAATAACCTTCGGTCCTAGCAAAAACGGCCTATGAACAATATCGTAATGATATTCTCCTATCAGTTGCACCCAAGATGATATGAGATATGACCTTTGATTATGCTAGAATCGATCCAAAATTTTCTGTAAAAATTTAGGTTATTTGTGTTTTTCTTTGATGAGAGGGGGGCAATAATGGCTTAGGAAAAATTAGGTTAGAATAATGTTCTCCCTCACTCCCTATAAACCGTGTATTAGGAAGTAATTAGGGTAGATCATATTCTTTTAATTCTCGGCCCATTTCACCGAAATAAGGAATATAATTTCCTTATTTTCGGTTATTCCAAAAATGTATAAAATGTGTTAAATTGTCATCTAGTGAGGATCGAACCCATGACCTCTTGGTTTGAGTACCCTCACTATTACCACTATGACACATTCATCTTGTTGATATTAAATATAACCGATTACGTTTAATTATGAATTAACAGATTAATTCGTCCAATCTAACATTACATACATTTAATTAAATATAACTTATTATATTCAATTTACGAATTGACAGTTAATTCGTCTCAACTAATATTATTTAATCTTCATTAAATAATTGTCTCATCAACACATTGACTAACTGTTTAGTCATATAAGGCATCAATGTGATCATATTTCTATAACCACATCTCTCAAACACATCCTATAGGTGTGACCTTTAGGGACCAGTTGATCACCGCCATCTGTATGATAATAACGTCAAACTTTCTAGCAAGCCAACCGTTATTAGGTAATCGTTAATCAACTGATTAAAATACAAAGTATACCCTTGTGAACCTGTAAGAGATTTACAAATGTTATCACACTAATTTGTGGAGGACACAAGCTCCAACAGGGGACCACAGCCGTACCCACCAAATCCCCGCTCATCATACCGAGCGATAACCCTGTCCCATTAATATTCACATCCCCTCCCGTGGCGAGTTCCACGGAGGGCGAAACTAGGGCATGAAGCCACTCCCGCAAGTGACTCCGTTCAGCCGAGGACGCACCTCGAGAACCAGAGACAACCAATCACAGACAGTAGCAATACAACCACAACCAACAAACTGTATACACCAACCGATTACCGCATATACGCTGCCACACAAACACAACTACAACACAACAACCACGACACAACAACCGACACACTAGACCATCCACAAAAACAGAGTAGGCGAACCTACCTTTACGCAACTGCAACGATTCCATGTCCACACACGCAATATTCAGCAACCAAGCAACACCTATATATACAATACAATCATCTATTACTATCATTCTAATCCTAACTGAAAACACAAGACACAGATGATGATGACGACATACCTACACGAAGAAGCCTTGGCAAAGGACTGCTACCCGACTCAAGCTACGAACTCCTAAGGCATAAGGGCCTTCAAGGGCTTCCATGAAGGACATATGGTGAAGGGAAGAAGAAAGGGCGACATTTAGGTTTAGGAGAAAGAGGCGGAAATGATTTGCGGATTTAACAAAACACGAGTTTGAACCCTCGCTGAAAACACGCTACTCGATCGAGTGGCCCACCTACTCGATCGAGTGGCCCCTACTCGATCGAGCATCTAAGCTATTCGATCGAGTAGCCTCTACTCTATCGAGTACCACCCCTAACTCAAAACATAGGATAACTTTCGTACGCACTTCTAAGGACTATCACTGCTTCCAAGGTCGGTCAACGCCGGTCAACGGGTCCCCGAAAGGGCGGGTATTACATCAACACCTTCTCAAACCTCAGAGCTAGGTTCTCATCATTCAGTCCCATATCCTCAGCATACCTAGCCTTCTCATTAAACTGTCGGTAGTACTCAGCCACCGTCATGTCAGCTGTCATCTTAAACCCATCGAACTCTTCTCTCAATTTACTCCTCACATGCTCCGGCATGAACTCTCGCCTCATAGCCTTTCTAAACTCTTTCCAAGGAATAGCAGGTAACCCCTGCCTCGCATACATATCCCTAGCGTTCACCTTTACCTTGTCCCACCACTCACATGCCGCCTCTCTCAAGTAGAACGCAGCTTGTTCCACTTTCATCTCATCCGGGCAGTGCACCAAATCCAGGATGTTTTCCATCTCTCTATGCCAATTATCCAGAAGAATTGGCTCCCTGGTCCCCTTGTACTCTTTTAGGTTAAACCTCACTATGTAGAGACTAATCTTTGAATGATCAACATCCTTATCCTTCCCCACTCTCTTTAAAGCGTCCGTAAGAGCATCTTGGTGCTCCAACATCTTAACTATGTCATCGGTGGTCATGCTCTCAGCTCTAGCATAAAGGGAGTTTCTCTTTGGCGGCATCTTGTAACTATATAATAAAAGGTAGATATAAACACGCATACTATAACCCAAGACACGTATACAACCTGCACAGACCCCACTCGATCGAGTACCCAAACCCACTCGATCGAGTTGAGGCCACTCGATCGAGTGCCCAACCTCCTCGATCGAGTTCCTCGACTCCAGAACCTAATCAAACTCCTGCTCAAAAACATACTCGACCGAGCTGACAAGACACTCGATCGAGCGCCCCCTACTCGATCGAGTGCCCCTATGTACTTGATCGAGTACCCAAAACACGGTTTTGTCCAGAAAACATCAAACTACCTACTCGACTGAGTCACACCCACTCGATCGAGTGCCTCACCCACTCAATCGAGTGGCCCCCACTCGATCGAGTCATGCAGACTCGTATAAACTACCCGCATGTTCATCTCACATTCCCAACAAAATATACAAGTTTTATAAGTTTAACAAAATAAATGTAACTACGCATGCAAATATGCGCAACTCCTTATATAATCATTAGAACGATCTATTCATGTTATCAAAATGCCACATTATAAACATCCAACATACTTTTCATTCAATTCAACATGCAAACACGTCTCCTACAACTTTTGTCCATACTCCCAATTCTCCACATCCAACATCCAACAGTTCACATCACATGCTATTAGGTACACATACATAACAAAAGACAACACTTACGACCCTGACACGTACCCCATGTGACCGGTTCAAAATTGGAGGGCGAGTTCGCGACTTTAGGACGTCTCCCAAGCCTTTGCATTAGCTCCTACAACTTTTACCCCGGGTTCATTTTAATTGACTCCCTATGGTCATTAGATTCATTGGTTACAGGTTTCAGGATCGTCGCTCTGATACCACTTTGTGACACTTCCATACTCCAAGTGCCTTACCAGGACCACTCAGGTATAAGAACGTCACTATCTCGGTTTCCCGAGGCAATGATAATCAAATGACAATAACGAACCATAATTTAAAGCCAAACTGTTTAAAGTGATTACAAGTCCAAAACCAAATTGATAAAAGGTACAATACATGTTCTCAAAAGCCAAAGGTCTAAACAACTAAAGTATGACAGCGGAAGACCCTAATCAGCTCGTGGTGACACATCCCAGCTAGCCCAAATACCTCTAGTCAAACCTGTTCAATAACTGCTCACCATCCCCGAATGGATCACCACAGTTTTTAAAACAATTAAACGGGTTCATGACTAATTACACAAAAGCAAGATACAAAACAACAATTACCAAACAACACAATCGTCACATCAAACCCCGGTCTCCATGAACAATCTCCACGTAACTGACTGTTAGAAATCTATATCTCATTACTTAACATATTCATATATGTATCATTTTAATTTAGTCATAAAATTAAAACTAGATCTTATGCATGCAAACTAAAACAAAAAGATAAGAAAATCAATTTCTCACCAAATAAATTTCGGTCAAATGGACACCAACAAGATCTCCTTCTTGTTAGTTCTTGAGCTATCCATTTATAAGGATGAACATTAAAAAATCCCAAAGTAGAGATTCTCCTCTTGAGAAAGATGATGAAGATAGAGAGAAGAATGCATTTGTAGCTTTTTCATGCATGAAGAGAATGAATTAGTAATAAAAAATGAGAATAAAAGTTCTCATTTCTAATGCATGCCACCGATGGGAAGGAGACAAGGAAAGCATCTTTTCCTTTCTTTTTGTCTTCACAATGTGTAGGTGTGTAAGACAAAGTAGGATAGGTGTAAGGCTACAAAAGCAAGGCCTATGATTATTTATCATAAAATAAATCAATCTTACACCATCACAACTCCCTCCATTCGGTCCATCCTCCATAATATGGACTACCATTTTATTTTGTCAATTTGTCATTTGTCACACAATATGTCTCATGTAATATATTACATGTTATTAATTAATTTAATGCATATTTATCACATAAATATCATTTCATGAATTAATTAATTTACATCCAATAAATTGACTAGTGATAGTTGATCACATAAACAAAATGGGTCATGTAATTATAATTCACAATATCTTGTAATTATAATCAACCATTCATTCTTATCTTTATTGTTTCTCAAACAATAAACAATTTTAGTAATAAAGCATTTTATTACTAAAATAAATCTTATTTAATCCCATTACAATAAGATATCAATATTCTCTCTCACAAATTGAATTGTTCAATTTTAAGGAATTGATTAACTTGTATCGTCATACAATCAATCAACTTTACGGATAAGGGCATCATCCTTTAGGTGTGACCTTAAGGGATCAACTGACCACCACCGTCCCACGACAGTAACGTCAAACTCTAGCAAGCCAATCGTTACCGATTTATGTTGATCAGTTGACAATATAATGAATCATCCCTTACGTATTCTTTATATGAGATTTAATAATAATATTTAAATCATGTGATCGCACTATTGTTGAGGACACATTTCCCAACAATCTCCCACTTGTCCTCGACAAGTGTGCGTCACCAATTCTCTTGTCCCATTACTATCTCCCACTCAATGCAAGGTGTCTTTCGGGTCGTACTTGCAAGTGATCATATCGAGAGTTGTTTCCTCGATCTGGAGAATAACTGATTGACCGGATTTATCTATCATAGATACCTTCCGAGCGTGGCCACGCATTTCCAGTTCATTACTCCTCGAGTGGCCCTGAGATATTGTTTTAACCCTGACAAGGGTGTGGACAATTCCTATCGCACTTATTCCCTTCGACTAGCCACATCCATCATAACCCAAAATATGCCCATTTGACCCCATTTACGAAGGTCGTAGTAACACAAATCAAAGTTAATCTGAAACTGTGCCATCTTAGGCGAACAGTCTTTAGTCAAAAGAATCGACTCATTAGAATACTATAGTAGCTCTCGCCACGACCAGGCTTTATAAATTTGTCAGAACTCTATAAGCGGTCACTGCCTGACAAAGTGTTCATAACAGTCTGCCAATGTGATCGACTACTCATCTCACATGACTCTATGGCACTTGAACTTGCCATCAATCGCATCACACTCTAGTCACTTCGAGACGTCACCTCATACAAGTGACTATGGGCGAATACAATGTTAATCCGTGTTCACTTTAACGGGGTTCAATGTTGTCTCTACAACCCGTTTGGATGTAACAAAGTATAACAAAAGAGTTTTAAAGTAAAACTCGAACGACAAATGCGATTATCACATAGGAATAGTCAATGCCTGATTACTATTTCATGTTCTATAATCTAATTTGATCTTGTACGTAGTTGTTCATTTCAATTCAATTGAAATGACATGACTCATCATGTTTAGCCTTTGAGAAGGCTTTGGTTAGTAGGTTTTATCAATTTCTTGTACCTTACTCAACCTTACTGCATACTCGTTTTCCTTTGTAATGTATACATTTGTATTACAAAACTTTTTGAGTACGTGTCGAGATCCAATCAAGACATAGGCCCTCTAGCCTAAGAATAGCTCCCACTGTTTTCACAGTGTGCGGGACTCATCCTTCTTGCACATCTCATGATTGCAAGTGTACTCAATTTCCGTTGTAAACATTTCTCATTGTCTTTATTGCCTAGAACGATTCTAGAAAATCTATTTCTTAAATATCATAGCCACAATGGTATCTTAACCATCCTAATGTGTTTTGATTATGGTTTTGTCGGAAACCATGCGCAATCTCAATTGTCAATTGTCACTTGTGTAACACCCTTACACAAAATTGCATCATAAACACTTTGCTTTACTTCCTTAATGCTTCTGCAAGCACTTAAGGGTAATCTTTATGGCTTACTTGGTAAAGATTACTTAAATTCGATTTTGAAAACAACTCATCATACTCAAAGTATATGAAGTGTTATACATCATTACTCATTTAATTGATCCGAAATGGAAGCAAATGAAATCAATCAAATATGTTAAATTTAATTGAACTAGTCATGAATCTTATCAACATAAGACTTCTTATTGACGCTAATATCATGTGGATTTATCTTCATAAAACCAGATATTCAGGATGTATTATAATACTCCAAAAGTCTTAAATCATTCGCAATGATCAATATGTCATCCACATATAAGACTAATAAAAAATTTCCGTAACTCCCACTAAACTCCATGTATAAACACAACTTCTCGACTTATCGAGAAAAGTTTTATAACATGATCAAAACATTGATTCTAACTCATTGATGTCCTACTTAAGACCATCTCTTAAGTTGCACATTATCTTAGAATTGCAAGAATCTATAAAACTCATGACATGTATTGAATACATTCCTTCTTTTGAAGAAGTAGGTTTTAGATTCACATGCTGTATGCGTATCCTCACAATGAAACACAATCCCTAAGAAGATCCAAATAGACTTAAGCATTTCAATTTGTGCAAAACCCTTTGTAACCAATCTTGCTTTGAAATCTCTCTTTATTAGTGCAAAACCCTTTGTCACTAATCAAGCCCTTTTGTTTCGGATTTTCATGGCTCTAAGCCTTGTATTGAGTTGTGACTTAAACACTCTTATGTAA
This sequence comes from Silene latifolia, assembly GCF_048544455.1. Classification (NCBI taxonomy): domain Eukaryota; kingdom Viridiplantae; phylum Streptophyta; class Magnoliopsida; order Caryophyllales; family Caryophyllaceae; genus Silene; species Silene latifolia. The sequence continues at coordinate 376,797,386 of NC_133538.1, forward strand.
GTCATATGTTCATTACTTTCTAGAAGTAATCAACTTGAATCAAACAATTTCTTTTGTAAGTTATAAGCTCTTTACTTTCTTAAAAGTAGCATGAATTCATCATTTTTAACAAGTGACGAATTTAACCTCCTAGGTTTTGAAGAAACAATGTCTTACACAAAATGTCTCATGTAGGCAAGAAAGACCAGTTTCTTGCGACATAACATTCTCTGTGGCATTCTTTGTGGCTCTTGAATAATTTCTCCCACTCTGTCTTCTAGAAATAAACTTGTATTTTAGAAAGACAGCTTCACGAGCCGCAAACCCGTCGTACTCGTGATAATTGAAAAGGGAAAAATGAGCATTTGTTTCTTGTGAAAACTTACAAACATGGTACCCTTACCATTTCATATCTCATATGATTCGATTTAGTGGAAAAATAATTTAGACAAAAAATGATAAAATCCCCAAAAGGATCAAGTAACTCAAAGTAACTTGATTGAAGTTCAAACCATATCGAATAGCGTTTGAATTCTTATTCAATCACACATTACTCCATAATGCGTGCTTAGAGAGATTAACTTGTGATACTATATCACATTTCCTTTGGCTTATATCAAAGTCTTCACTTTGATAATCCCATCTCGACTAAATCGTGATTACTTGAACTCTTTAAACTTCTTCAAAGATTTTTCTATTTACCTTATTAAGTGAACACATTAGCGTCAACTTAAATCGTTGGTAAAAGAAAATGATCAACCTATTTTGGATCGATGATTTACAACCTCGATCTCCTTTTCAACCAAAAGGCACGAGACATCTTGCTTTGAATACAAGATACGCATATACCATTAACAATCTAATGGTTTCAAGAGTACTCGATAACTCTTTGCGTTCATCATTCCAAAATTTAAGGTTTAATCTTGGGTTACCAATTTGAATCTTACATCATCTACATGATATATCATTCTAGTTTGGTTTAGAATATAATCACCTTGATAATGGGCTAGCCATACATCAAATCGTGGTGTATAGGGTCACAAAAGTGAAAACCTCTTTTGTATCTTAACAAGTTTATATTCTTATTTAGAGTTTATGTACTTAATAGTCATAATTAAGTACAACTTTAAATCCAAAAACTAGATTGAGTACACAATTACTCTATCTCTCGATTTTATTGTTGCTAGTCGTCATATTCTAATCATCTTATGTGTCGAATACAATGATGAAAACCTCCACCGGTTTCTAATATTGATTTAAGTGGTACTAGCAAAATTTATGTTTAATCAAATAAACATTTAGAGAAGAAGGTCCCATTAGATGTCCCACAACTAACTTGTTGATTCTTCAATTATTTGGGGTAGTTTCCTTTCTTGTGTCCAGCATTTAAGACAATGGAAACTTTATTGGCCGGGATTGATAGGTTTAGTATCGTCATTTCTCAATAACTTTACTTTTAACATTACCTTGTATCAATTCCATTATTATCTTTACTTCTTGAACCTCGTCCTCATCTTAACGGTTTAAGAGAATGCTCCCACTCATTTCAATGAGTCTTTGCTTTGAGAAGCAAAATTGAATTCATGAAGATTACTCTTCATTTGTTCGTTTTAGTTTTAAAAACTTTCATTGAAGTGGTTGCGTTATTTTGGTCAATTTTGATTTCCAACAAATCTAGTTACCAAAATTAGAAACAATTCATTGTAAGTAGATGTGTTAGTCAAGAATCAAAAACCTGTTTGATAATGAATAACTTTAATCTATACTCTTTACAAGAGATCCTTAGCAATGGTTCATTTGAGGTTTTTAGAAGAAAATTCAAATTTTGTCTTTAGTTACGATGTTTTAATGGAGATTTGAATCAAAATCGAAATGATATCGTATATGAATTGTGGTAAAGAAATAGAACAATATGATAACGGAATAGTGGAAAACTTAACATTTATCGTTTTATTAATACTTGTAAGCAACAAGTAAAGCATTTACATAGTGACCTCTACCCAACTATGATAAATGATTCCAAGACCCAAATTCATATCGACTTAGGCACGGTGGGGCCGATTCATCCTTTATCAATATAACTCGGTGGATTAACGTTTAATCGATTCTACTATTAGAACTCTTGGTCGATAATATACATTAACATTTATCTTTAGCCCAAAACACATTCAACAAGGGGACGGTGTGGCCGATAAAACCCTTATCGAAAAACTTTTGTTGAGTTCAATCCAAATTTCGAATAAATGTGTCCATGATCCAAACCCACATTAACTTGGGCACGGTGTGGCCGATTCATCCCTTATCAACATGAATTCGGTGGATAGACATTTATCACCCACTTCCCCTACGTAACAAGGTTTGTACCCCGGTGTGGCCGAGTGCACTCCCTCACGAAATAGGTTTTCATGGTTTCTACTATTTGGTAAGGCTATGTCTCAATTGATTGTTTTAGCGAGAGGTCATGTCAATTTATTATCTATCACGTTTTAAGTGAACTAAAGCGGTGAACTACGATAATTGTAATTGACACGGTCGATGAACTCGATTAGATAAAGATGCATGTTTTAGTTATGGTGATTTAGCGATGCATGCGACATATAAATAAAATGCAGAGCATAAAAATAAATCCTAGTATGGCCTTCCTAAAATAGAAAACTATTTAAATATTACATATTCGGAAACCAACTCCATTGGTCCCTTGAACTTCGGTTGTGGCACGCATCTCGAGGTAACACCGTCTTTATGTATCACCATCTTGAAGAAATCCGTCTTTGGGAACTCCGAAATGAATAAAATTACATAATAAATTACATAATTTCCTATTATACATTTGTAACTATAATAAAATAAATCTATTAAATTACAAAACGGTGATACGAGATCACAATAAATTACAACCGAATCGATATTCCCATACATTTCGGGTAATACCAATTAAAACTAAGGCCATACTAAGTAAAAATTACATAATTCAAAATTACATAAATAAAATTATGACAATCATAAAGAAAATGCAGCATTATAATATGTATGAACATGCCCAATTTTATGCTAAATCGCCTTTAAGGAGCCAATATCGTATATTACACGGTTTTTACGGATTTGCGTGATTCAACGTTTTATAATCACAAAAATTATATAAATTCATATTTATGCACAAGTTATTTACCCTAACTTCTTAGGACTCAAAATTAGTCTCCACTAACTATTTGACCATAATTAACTCATATTTCTTAATATTGTTCATAAAAGGACTCAAAATTACAATAAAATGCTATAAACTTCAAATAAATCACAAAAATTTCAAATAAATTCAAAATTTGAATTTAAACTCATGAACATTCTGGAAAAATACCATGACACTCATAATGTTCAAAAACTTAGGTTAAAAATTTAGAAAGTTATCGGGAAAAACAATGTTGCGGTTTATGGGATTTATAAATAAAAATCATAAAAACATGAGAAAAATTATATTCATTAACTTTTCAATTTTAGATCTGAAAAAGATAATAAAATGCAACATGTGACGTTTTTCCTTAGTCATGAAGTATGTTTTAGCAATTTTTCACTAATTAAGTCACTATTTATGCTATTTTTCATCAAAAATCCATAAATCATGCATGAAGACTTCATTATAGCCTATTATTTTACACACATCTTATAAAATTGTATGTGACAACATACTTATAAAATTGCATGTGACAACATACTAAATTTCTATGACCAGATTCGAAATATTTCTCATATTAACCTATTTTTCATCTAAATCCGATTTTTATCATGAAAAATCCATTTTTCGAGCATAAAAACTCATAAAATTATGAAAATTTCCAGATCATATAAAAATAATATATGTGAAAACATATCCAAAAACCACTGGAAAATTCGAAGTTTAGCTAATTTTCGTCCAAAAATGACATTTTTATCATAAAAATCACATTTTAATGCCAATATTATATAAAATGAACAATAAAATCCATAAATTAACCAAAATATCCTAAATACATTTTAGGATCAGAAACTTTAACATGCATAAATTATTTTCGTGATATATCATAATATCACAAATTTACAAGTTTTGTTTGTTAATCATATAACTCGGAAAAACAATAACTGATTTGCATGCAAACAACCTTGTGCTCATGATACCGCTTGTTAGAAATCTATATCTCATTACTTAACATATTCATATATGTATCATTTTAATTTAGTCATAAAATTAAAACTAGATCTTATGCATGCAAACTAAAACAAAAAGATAAAAAAATCAATTTCTCACCAAATAAATTTCGGTCAAATGGGCACCAACAAGATCTCCTTCTTGTTAGTTCTTGAGCTATCCATTTATAAGGATGAACATTCAAAAATCCCAAAGTAGAGATTCTCCTCTTGATTGCACCCAAGACTATCCCTTATCCCCACTAAATAATATTAACTAGATATTAGTTTAGTAGTTTACCTTAAAATTGATTACTAACACTCATATATTACATTAATAATTTTAGTAATCCTTTTGGAACAATTAGAATCAAAAATCTCAAGTTTTTGAGAAAGATGATGAAGATAGAGAGAAGAATGCATGTGTAGCTTTTTCATGCATGAAGAGAATGAATTAGTAATCAAAAATGAGAACAAAAGTTCTCATTTCTAATGCATGCCACCGGTGGGAAGGAGACAAGGAAAGCATCTTTTCCTTTCTTTTTGTCTTCACAATGTGTAGGTGTGTAAGACAAAGTAGGATAGGTGTAAGGCTACAAAAGCAAGGCCTATGATTATTTATCATAAAATAAATCAATCTTACACCATCACAACTCCCTCCATTCGGTCCATCCTCCATAATATGGACTACCATTTTATTTTGTCAATTTGTCATTTGTCACACAATATGTCTCATGTAATATATTACATGTTATTAATTAATTTAATGCATATTTATCACATAAATATCATTTCATGAATTAATTAAATTACATCCAATAAATTGACTAGTGATAGTTGATCACATAAACAAAATGGGTCATGTAATTATAATTCACAATATCTTGTAATTATAATCAACCATTCATTCTTATCTTTATTGTTTCTCAAACAATAAACAATTTTAGTAATAAAGCATTTTATTACTAAAATAAATCTTATTTAATCCCATTACAATAAGATATCAATATTCTCTCTCACAAATTGAATTGTTCAATTTTAAGGAATTGATTAACTTGTATCGTCATACAATCAATCAGCTTTACGGATAAGGGCATCATCCTTTAGGTGTGACCTTAAGGGATCAACTGACCACCACCGTCCCACGATAGTAACGTCAAACTCTAGCAAGCCAATCGTTACCGATTTATGTTGATCAGTTGGCAATATAATGAATCATCCCTTACATATTCTTTATATGAGATTTAATAATAATATTTAAATCATGTGATCGCACTATTGTTGAGGACACATTTCCCAACACTGACTACACACTAAAGTGTGTAGCCCCGCCAAAGTACCCATCGCAACAGATACTCCACACCGCCAGTGGGGGACCGCAGCCGTACCCACCAAATCCCAGCTCATCTCCATCGAGCGATAAACCCAAGTCCATTAATGTGCACATCCCTTCTGTGGCGGGTTCCACAGAAGGCGAATCATGGGCGTGAAGCCACTCCAGCAAGTGACTTCACTCAGCCAGGGACATGCCCCGAAGAACACAGACAAATAAACAGCAATCCTAATACAATCTCAACAACCGTCTGAAACAATCAACAATACTAACTACAGCACAATTCACCACACATATCATGTAACTAATACTGAGTAGGGAAAACCCTACCTGAAATGTAATCACAAGCAGCAGACGATCTAACAGCTGTCTCAAAAACGCTCTTCTACGAATCCTCCTCCTATTCACATAATCATATAATTACTAACAATCACAATTAACCATCAAAACCCCCCAATCCCCCAAATTAAGGTTTAAACAAAGTTCATTAAAAGCTATAAAATTGGTATGTAGATCTTACCCTCGACGCTAGGATCACAAGGACATAAAGAATGATGAAATCCGACCTCTCTAGCTCCGGGATTTGTCATTAAAGCGGAATAGCAAAGCAACGTACTTGAGAACTCTCTTAAACAGTGAATTAGGTTTTAGCAAAAGTGTTTTAGGAAGATGACGAACTTATTATATATTAATCCGCTTTATTAACAAAACCCGTTAATTAACCCCCGTAACCCGACCTACTCGATCGAGTAACTAATGTACTCGATCGAGTAACTAACGTACTCGATCGAGTGGCACTTACTCGATCGAGTACCCAGGCTACTCGATCGAGTACCCTATAGGGAGAACACTGTTTCTAAAAACAAAACACCCTTATTCGACAGAGTAAGGCCCACTCGATAGAGTACCCAGAGACTCATAAAACCGTAGTACTACATAGAGCCAGCATACCAAGCACGCCGAGCGTATCCAGCACGTCGACCATAGAGAAGTCAAGCAGAAAGCAATCCACTGGAAAGAAGGAGGAGAGATACGGGCCATATGGTAGGGGAGTCAATAGAATTGACAACAGATAGGAGAATCAGCAACTCCCTATGCTGCCAGAATATGGATTCACAAATGGCGTCGAAGGATTCCTGAAAGCACTCAGAGAAATGGGAGATGGAGTAAGGTGGCCCACGCCACCAGTAGAAGGACAATCATGGCGAAAAGAGAGTAAAAAAAAGTGTGAGTTCCATCGTGACATCGGACATAGCACGAAGGATTGCTACACCTTACGCAGGGAGATCAGATGCATGTATGAGCAAGGAGAGCTGAGCCACCTATTACCACGTGGGGGCAAGCAGCAAGATAAGGCGAGCTCTAAAAAGCCCATGACACCGGCCACATGTACCAAGATAATAAACGTGATAACAGGCGGCTCAGATCTAAATGGACTAACATATTCAGCGGCCAAGAGATGTGCTACTGAAACTAAGGGAGACAGAGCAGATACCTCCTGCAGAGTTTCTCACAGCGACCTGCCTACTGTCGCCTTCGACGAGGAAGATATACACGACAGCCAGGAGCACCATGATGCACTTATCATAACATTATCAATGGTCAATTGCACGGTGAGGAAGGTTCTGATAGATACTGGTAGCTCGGTCAATCTAATCATGCTGAAAACCATAGAAAATATGGGGTTTAGTGAGAAGGACTTGCAGAAGAAAACCATCCCGCTGGTAGGATTCAGTGGAGAAACAGCTAACTCACTAGGGGAGATCGTTATCCCAACCTACGCAGGAGGAATCAATAAACAAGTAAGATACTTGGTGATAGATCGACCATCTACCTACAACGTTATCCTTGGAAGACCATGGCTGCATCTAATGAAGGCAGTCCCCTCAACGTATCATCAATGTGTGAAGTTCCCCGAACCTTGGGAAGTAGAAAAGGTACGTGGAGATCAGGAGGAAGCTAGAGGCTGCTATAAAAAGGCATTGAAGTGCACAGCCAGTCCTCCACCATAGCAATTACAGAAGCAGCACGTCCAGGACAAGTACATTGAGCCCCCAGCCGAGGAGCTGGTTCAAATAAACCTGGACAAGTTGCACCCAGAGAGAACGATGTTAATAGGGGCAGGATGCACAGGCGACCTCAGGCAGCACCTAATTGAATTTTTGCAAGCCAATATGGATTGTTCCGCATGGTCCCATGATGACATGATAGGGATAGACCCACACATCATAACATACAAGCTCAGTGTAGACCCAGGGTGCAAGCCTATCCAGCAGAGACGGAGTAAATTTGCAGCTGAAAGGAATAAAGTGATCAATCAAGAGGTGGACAGCCTCCTGGCAGTGAACAAAATAAAAGAGGTGAAGTATCCATAGTGGCTATCAAATGTGGTAGTAGTGCCCAAAAAGAATGGAAAGTGGAGAGTATGTGTGGACTTCACCGACCTTAGCAAAGCATGTCCAAAAGATCCCTTCCCGCTGCCACACATTGACGCAAAGGTAGACGCGACAGTTAGACATGAGATGTTAACATTCTTGGACGCATGGAGTGGTTACAACCAAATCAAAATGGATCCAGTAGACCAGGAAAAGACAACATTCATGTCCGAAAGAGGGATATACTGCTACAACGTTATGCCTTTCGGCCTAAAGAACGCGGGGTCTACGTATCAGAGATTGGTCAACCGGATGTTTAAAGAACAAATAGGAAGAACCATGGAGGTATACATTGACAATATGGTAGTAAAATCAAAGAAGGTCAAGGATCACATGCGGCATCTGGCAGGAACCTTCGGCACACTCAGAGAATACAAGATGAAGCTGAACCCCTCCAAATGCACCTTTAGAGTTTCATCCGGAAAGTTCTTGGTCTACATTGTAACTCAAAGGGGAATAGAAGACAACACGGAGCAAATTAAGGCAGTGTTACAACTGGAGTCACCAGAAAAGCCAAAGGATGTGCAACGGCTAGCAGGCAAGGTAGCAGCCTTAAGCAGGTTCATCTCGAGATCCTAAGACAAATGCAGGCTGTTCTACGATATATTAAGGAAGAGCCAGAGGTTCGAATGGACCGCAGAGCACGAGCAAGCATTCAGGGAGCTGAAGCACTACCTCAGCACCCCGTCATTGCTATCTAAACCAGAACAAGGAGAACCATTATTCCTTTACCTAACCGTCACAGAGCTGGCAGTAAGCGCGGTCCTAGTCAGGGAGCAGGACAAGGAGCAACGGCCAGTCTACTATGTAAGCAAGTCTCTGCTGCCAGCAGAGACCAGGTACACATCTCTCGAAAAACTGGTACTTGAACTTGTAATTGCATCTTACAAACTGCGCCCTTACTTTGAGTCCCACACCATACACGTTGTGACTAACTACCCGCTAAAATCTATAATAAGAAAGCCTGAATTGTCAGGCATAATGTCAAAATGGTCCGTACACCTCAGTGGGTATAACATTAGGTATGACCAAAGAACGGCGATAAAGTCACAAGCACTAGCAGATTTCGTATCAGATTTCAGCCCAGCTATCCAAAACCTGGCAGACAAATAAATCTTAACCCTCAAAGGGGATAAGGAAGCAAAAGTCTGGCAAATGCATATTAATGACGCCTACAATCAAAAGGGGGCAGGGGTAGGTCTGATCTTGCGATCTCCACACATGGATCTGATAGCACAAGCGGTTTAATGCATCCTTTGAGTCTGCATTTGCATTTGTTTTGCATTCACGTTTCTATTTTCAACTTGCATTGTATATATTTATTTCATAAAATCAGAAAATCCAAAAAAAATTAGAAAATTCAAAAAATTAATAAAATATTCACGTTAATTTTTGCATATAGGTTGAGTCGGAACGGTCGATTTTCGTGATGATATTGCACTTTAACTTGTCATTTTACTTGAGCCTTGCACTTTCATTGACGGTTATTAGCTAAGTCTTACGCATAATCTATGAGTTTTTGTTCAAATATAGCTGGCTGTTTAGACTTACCTGATAAATTGGCAACCTACTTACAATTTCCAAGATTTAGAGTCTTATAACTGGTGACATTCATGACCGGTTTACATAGGAATTGAGAGTAGTACTCCTTGCATAGCTTGTTCATCATTTTTGCACTTTTATGACAATAATTTCTTGTCAAATGCATACATTCGGGTTTGTGGTCGGTGTCACATGCAGGGAGGTGCTTGCAAATTTTCCCTTTTCTTATATTTTTCGCCCATTTAGCTCCACTTAAGCCAAATTTAGCCTTTTTGACCCATTAGCTACATCCAAAACTGAGCATGCCTAGTCAAGCTAGTTTAGTATGTCTTTTGTGGTATGTTTTTCCGTCTGCAAGTTTGGCCCGTGTGTATATTGATTGGAGTGGGTGGAGAAAGAAGGAAGAGAGGATGAAAAGAAAATTGAAAAAAAGAAATTGGAAAAAAAACAATTAAGAAAAACGTGAAGAAAGGAAAAAAAAAGAAAAAAAATGAAAAAAAAGTGGTGATTCACGTAAGGCATAAGAAGAAAAGAAAGAAAGAAAAGAAAAAATTTATTTGATTTGCACGGTTTGACTAATTAAGACGGTATTAAAAAAGGGAAGTTTGTGACCGTCTCACTCCTCCGCTCCTATTCATATATTTTAGAGGAGATAGTGTATTTGGATGGTGAGTTGTGTGCCAAATGAAGGGCTCTTGTGTTTATTTTTCAGTCAGTTGAGATTCGGACGGTCTTATATAGTCTTGTTTAGGAACTAGCTTGGCGCTTTTACCTCCACATTTCCATAATTTATTTTGCCTTTTCTCACCTGAACCTCACTATTCGTATACTATTTGTAAGCCCTCGGCTGTGACGGACATTGTTGGTTGGAATATGTGCATTAGTGCTTGAATCGTCTTTCATTTTTGTTGCATGCATGCTATGTAGGTCGCAGTTTAGGTGAGTGGCTGTTTCTCTCTCTCTCTATTTTACATAATAATTCACCCTTTGCTTCATGAGAGAAGAGTGACCACGTGAGAGTCTGATTTTTTTGGTCTTGCAAGGTCGATAGGTCAGCCTTATTTTTGAACATCCTATAAGTCGTTTGCGTATTAACTGTTGTAGGTGTAACTCTTGATTTCTGTTGCATTAAATTGGTTCAAGTAGACAAGTTATAGCTAGCTCTGAGTTATCATTTCCGTTCCATTAGTTTGTACTTAGTTTACTCGAGGACGAGTAAAGGTTCGGTTTGGGGAGATTTGATACGTGCATTTTATATAGTCTTTTTAGCCTTATTTTGCACGTATTTCTATGTACTTTTGTACTGTTTTGTATTGCATTATGCCCCGAAATGGCTACTTTGGTTCGTTTTGTCTGTTTTGTCGGAATGAACCTAAAAGTAGTGGAATCGTACCCTTTTCATCCTGTTTTGCATGCATTTTGAGGAGACGGGAAACTTAGAGCGAGATACTTCATTGGGATGCGTGAAGGAATCGTCAACGAAGCAGTCGGCAATGAGTTGAAGCTGTTTTTGGAGGAAGACCACTCGATCGAGGAGTATTTTGGTCGATCGAGTGCTTTTATATTCTAAGGAGGTCGATCGAGTAATTTATTTTGCTCGATCGAAGTGTTGTTTTGAGGTTTTCCTCAATCGAGTAACATTCGTGCTCGATCGAGAGGTTTATCTGCTGAAGTCCTTGATCGAGAGGTTTTATACTGCTCGATCGAGAAGAATGGAGTTTTCACGAGCCTTAATTAACCCGTGTTGCCTAATTATTTTATGGACTTTGTTATTTTCTATTTAAGCATCGTGTGAATAGGTCATTAGCAACTTTTTTTTTACACTACCTTTTACTCTTAATTACTCTACTACGCAGCTTTCCCTTTCCCTAAACTTTTCTATTGTAAACTTTGCTTTGGATTGTTTTGCTTGGATCTTGGTTGTTCTTTATGCCAGAATTCTCGTGATTGTAATCTTTCTTTCCTTTTAATCTTAATCTCATCATTTGTTGCTCTAATCTCTTGCTTCTCTTGTCATCAATTTCTGCCCTAATTTGTTTATGCATTATTATTATTGTTTCATCATATTTATTATTAGTTCATTCATTATTATTAATATTGACAACATTAAAGATATGAGTAGCTAAACCCATTCATGTTGGGATTAGGGGATCTATGGTTGAATTGTGACGATGTAGCGAATAGGCTAGATGACTTGTTTGTGAGAATCTGTACCCATGTCAATTTAATTATAATACCGACTTAGTTGAGTGCACGCTTCTAAGTTACCCTTTAATCTGGTTAAATTTATTCCTGGATCGGAAGATTGGACTAAATAGACCTACTATGAACAATAGACTACCCTGACGAGGACGGAAGTTAAGTTAGTGGAAATCTAGGATAAAATGTGGACCGGAAGGACCTTTCGATATCCATCTCACAGTAAATTATCTAGACTATTTGCAGTTGAGTCATTACCTCTGGGATGGGACCGGAAGGACCTTTCGATATCCATCTCACGGTAAAATACCTCTAGGATGGGATAGTGTCACCTCATGTGATACTCGTACAGAGGGAACAAAGTAAGAGCTATGTCCTTCTCCATACGAGCCTGTCTCTCTGCAATCTCAAGCAACAAACTGTCACGGCGCCCTTGGTCCATGACCGCAGACGCCTCAAAGGGTGGAGGAGAAACAAAATTACCCGGAAGATCCGGCTGTGCCTGGTCGGGTGCAGGAGTATGAGTAGGAGTAGGAGTAGGGATCGGGGTAGGAGTGGCCGTGGAAGATTGGGCATCCGTAGAAGGTGTGGATCCCTCTCCGGTGTCAGGTCGACGCCGCTTCCTAGAAGCGGACATGGTAGTAGGTGGTCGGAGCGGTAGGTGGTACATGGGTAACGGTGGTAGTAACCTGCCCCTAACAGTGGGCAGGGGGACGAGGCGAGGTAGGGTGGTGCAAGGAAGGTCCTCGGACAAGGAACCACCAATCTTCCAAGTCCGGTAGTCACAAGTCAGCCAAGTCATGGACAACATAGATGGTAGGTCCTGGAATCTATCTCCCGGTATGTACGGTAAGTCACGAGGTAAAGCAGGGAGGAGAGAACGAGCAAGGAAGGTGGCTATGCCACCACAGACAATGGTGCCCGTGGTATTCTCCCCCTGAGACTGGAAGTACTGGGCGGTCAGGTAAGCAATGTTGAGGGCAAAGGGGCCCTCGCTGTCAATGTTCAAGTACCCGCCCAGAATAGAAAGCTCGGTGTTAGTCACGTTGTTTGGCTCCTTACGGCCAAAAATAGTACTTCCCATCAGTCGCAGGAAGTAACGGGCAGGGGGAAGGTGGACCTGAGCGAGCCGTCGTTCCTCGTAGGTAGTCTATGCCAAAGTCCGCCAAAGCTGACGAATGACCTTCCTAGGGGCGGCAGTGGCGCCCGTAAAGGAAAGGCCAAGTCTAGTACCAAACTCCTCCAAAGTCAAAGAAAAAGTCCGGTTGAACAACCGGAAAGACACAGATGCACAAGTAGGGGCAGCGTCGTGTGCCCCAGAGGAGAAGGTAAAGGAACTGAAGAACTCAAGGGTCAGCTCCTTGAAGGTGTGGGCACTCATGGTCACAAGTCCAACCATCCCCATGCCCCCCAAAATCTCACACACGGGCTCGTAAATACCAAGCCTCTCAAGTGACAAATGGCACAAAAAACGAGTAGGAAGAAAGTCACAGTCAAGCAAAGCATAAAATCTAGTGCGATGAATACCGTTAACGAAGATTACTTGGGGGTAGTCAGGGTGCGAGTCGAGCGAATCATCCCCTCGGATGGTAACACGGCCAGTAGAACGACCAGCAGCAGGTGGAGCTCGTGCACAACCTCGGCCTCTAGAACCTGAAGTAGAAGCCCGTCCTCCGACAGGACGAGGTACTAGAGCCGCCCGGTAAGCAGCTGTGACTGCGGGTGACGACGCAGCAAGGGTGGTCACCGTACCTGAAGTACTAGCTGTAGCTGCAATAGAAGAAGCAGCAGAGACCGACACAAAGGAACAAGGGCTAGCAGCAGTGCTAGCAAAGACAGAGGCTGAGACGGAGGTGGAAGCTGAGACGAAGCTAGCAGTAGTAACAACAGTACCAGCTGTAGTAACAAGGAAAACGGGAGCAGCGGCAGAGGTACTACTAACGGGTGTGGAGACGGTGGTGGCAACAGGGACCACCGTCTCAGTCAAGGACAGAGTAGCAGTCGAACTGGAAGAGGGAATTGAGCTACTGTCCATCTTAATCAAGTAAGGAAAGGGAAAGGGTAAACAATTAATAATGAAACAACAGAAATTCCCCTAAACAGTCGGAATTTTTGACTATTATGCACCTTAATTCCCAATTTCACCTCAACAATTCGAAACAAACAGATAATCAACGATGAGGTAAAGGGGAACAATCATCAAATGAAGCAATTTAAACAGAAAGCCCAAATTACAGTCGAAAATTTCGACTATGATAAACCCTAAACCCTAATCTACCCCAATTGATAAAGTTAAAGCAATTAAACAACAAGAGGGTAGAAGGGATACTTACTTGATGATTGAATCCTACAATAGAAGCAATTAATCGACAAAAACTAAGCAAGAATGGCGATTTTCGAGCAAGAAACCGCAAACCCTAATACCGCAATTGACCGTGCAAATGAACAAGAATCAAAGGGAAAATAAGGGGGAAATGTCGAGTAATTAGCAAAGAACAAATTGTAGGTGTGGATTTGGTAATGAGCAATGAAAATGGAGGATTTGGGGAGATTTATCGCAAAAGGAAGAGGATGAACGAAATAATGAAATTAGATTAAGGAAAATAGAAGTTAAAGAGAACTTCCTGTGCGGGATTTTTGATTTCACTCGATCAAGTGATTTGAAACCACTCGATCGAGAGATCCTGACTTCAATTTACTCGATCGAGTAAAATTCCACTCGAACGGGAGATCCCTCTTTTTGCTGTTTCGATCGAGCCTTTTTAAACCACTCGATCGAAGCTTTTCCTGCATAATCCTCGTGTAAGTCCTCAAGATGCGTGATTAATTCCCCAAACCTGCATAAAAACACTCGCAAACATATCCCGATATACCAAATCACAAAAATAACAGTCTATAGTTTTTCTAACTACGCTAAAAATTGTCTAAATTCTAATTGTCCTAAAAACGCAATAAAGAAATTCAACGGAAATTTAAAATTAATTTTTACAAATTGTTACACGGGGCATTCCCCGCTCATTTCTCAAAACAATTCAGTAGCCCCACGGAGGGCTTCTGACTAAAGGACGTCCCTTCAGCATCATTGACCATCCTCTTCATTCTCCACGAGCTTGAATTTGAACCAGTAGAAGGAGAATAGTTGACGTCCACGTACGCACGAACTTTTCTCGTCCCTTTTTCTTTCTCACTAGCTTTGACGTTGTCACCTCCAATTTGATTGATTTTAATTGCACAATGACCCTTGACAACTCCTGCATCTTTTTCATCTGTACCTGCAGCAAGAAAATTAGACGAATCTCCTCCTTTTTTCTCTCAATTTGAGGCGGAGGGGTCACAATAGCAGCACAAAATCCCAAATTTTTATCTGGAGTGTCAATATGAGGGTCACTATAGGAAAGGGCATTGTAAGGTTGAGCTTGCATGGGAGCCCTTCGAGACTTAGACTGATGGAAAATTAATTCCTCGTCTCCTACCTGAAATGTTAGTGTCTTACCCCCGACATCTATCACTGCTCGAGCAGTAAATAAAAATGGTCTCCCTAAAATAATAGGGGTGTGAGTGTCCTCGGGTATGTCAAGCACTACAAAGTCAACGGGAATACAGAATCTCCCGATTTTAACAGTTATGTCCTCTATGACACCTAACGGCCGTGATATACTACGGTCGGACATCTGTACAATCATGTTCGTGCAATTAAATTTAGTCAAACCAAGTCTCTTAGCAAGAGACAGAGGTAAGATGCTCACGCTAGCACCAAGATTGCATAGCGCGTTATCAAACAAATGGGTACCTATATGACATGGAATCGAGAAACTACCCGGGTCTAACTCTTTAGGAGGTAACTTATTTTGAACTAGGGCATTCCCTACCTCGGTCAAAGCTACCGCCTCATGATCATTAATATGCCTCTTACGTGATAAATTTTCTTTCATAAATTTTAAATAAGAGGGTACCTGTATCAGCAATTCGACGAATGGGATAGTGACTTGTAAACTTTTCAGGAGCTCGGCAAATTTACCGAACTGTTGATTGGCCTTCATGTTCTGTAATCGCCTCGGGAGGGGCACCATAATAGGTATCTCGAGCCCTTTATTTCTCTCTTCCAACGTATCAGCTGGATCAAGCTCTTTATCACTCGATCGAGACTTTTTGCCTCTCGATCGAGTCCTTCCAGGTGAAATATCACTCGATCAAGCACTAGCAGGTTCTCGATCGAGGTCTCCAATATCAGCAATGTTCGATCGAGCAAAAATACCACTCGATCGAATAGATTCTTCAACAATATCACTCGATCGATTGGTTTGCACTTCTCGATCGAGCTCTTCTTTATTCTGTTGACTCGATCGAGTAAGAATTCCACTCGATCGAGTCCTTTCTTCATCAGTTTTACTCGATCGACCCCCTGAAACTAGTCGATCGAGTATTTTCTTCGTGGTTAACTCTTTTTCAGCAATAAATGACTGTTCATCGTCATTTACATCCTTGCTCGGGTCTGAAATACTCCTGTCAACAGATAATTTCGGTCCTTCATATGAATGACCGCTTCTCAAATTAATTAAATTCACCATCTCGTGTGGGTTCTTCTCAGATTGAGACGGCAAATGACCCTATTTCCTCGTGGAATGGTTCGCGGCTAACTGAGCAACTTGAGTCTCAAGTGAGTTGATGGATGCTTCTTTCTGTTGGTCACTTAACTGCCATTGCTTTGTCAACGACTGCAACATTGTCTTTAACTCAGATAGCTCACTTACTCCACCTGAGGATGAGGTGCCTTGATTTGGTGGAGGAAAGGAAGGAGGCTTCTGGAAGCCTTGTTGAGCCTTATGAGGAGGGACATATGGCTGCTGCTGCTGCGGTGGAGGAGTGGGATTGAGCACATTTTGACTTGTCAATCTCAAATTAGGATGGATAGCCCCTTGGTTGTTATAATAAGAACCCCCTCCTTACCTATATTGTTGAAAAGCAAGGACCTGTTCTTTCTCTGTTAGACAGTCAATAGCAGTATGACCGTCGTCTCATCCACATCTCTCACAAATGACGGTTTCTTGTCTAGTCAGCAAATGAACCGTCTGTGGCTTCCCAGCAGATTGCAGCTCCAATCTATCAAAACGGGCATTCATGGCTTCCAGTTGAGCCACAACCGCCTTATCAACCGAATGAACTGTTCGAATACCATCCCTTAGGTTCCCATATTCAGCACAATGGGTCGCCATCTCCTCAATAATGCCCTATCCCTGATCATCATCAATATTTTTCTGAAATCTTCCATTGGATGAGGTGTCCAAAATAGCTTTATGGTCTTCATATAACCCATTATAAAATTGGTTACATAAAAACCATTGATCAAAACCGTGATAAGGAAGAGACCTCACCAATTTCTTGAACCGACACAAAGCTTCATAGAATGTCTCGTCAGGTGCCTGCTTAAAAATGGTTATCTTTCCCCTCAGTTGATTAGTGCATTGCGAAGGGAAATATCTTTTATAGAAGGCAAGCGCGAGAGTCTCCCTGTTGGTGATCCCAACAGTTGTACGGTCAAGATCGGTCAACCACTCTCGGGCTGAGTCAGTCAGAGAAAAAGGAAAGAGCACCTCCTTAATCTTGTCTTGAGTTACTCCATTTGTAGCGGGAATAGTAGAGCTGTAATCAGTAAAGACGTCCATATGCTTCCTTGGGTCTTCACCCGCCACACCACTATACAGATTTCTCTCCACCAGATTTATGTAAGACGGTCTGATATCAAAGGTGTTGCCGTCCTCAGTCTGGAGGTTGAAACCCTTGGGTATAGAAGATGCTTTAGGCTCCGAGTGACTTGCAATATTCGGCATCTTTACTGGTTGGTTGGCAGAAATGAGATTATCTTCTTCTAAAGATTGATCTTCTACAAAAAGGAAATGTTGTAGCTCGGGCTCGAAAGTACTCAAGTCTTCCAAACGGAGTTCTCTTTGCAACTGGAGTCTATGCCTAAACAGTCTCTCCGGCTCAGAATCAGCTGAAACTAACTCCGTCCTATTTGACCTGGGCATACACAACACTGAAAAAGATAAATGAGAACTGTCTCAAGAAATAAAAATTCCCTGAGACGGATAAAAATTAACGAAAAACAGAAATAGATAGTGCTATTGCCTCCCCCGAAACGGCGCCAAAATTTGACAGGCTAGTCGTATACCTACCAAAAATAACCACCTGACACTAACTAATATAGCTAGAGAAGTCGAGTCGATCTCCACAGAGAGGCAAGATATCTGTTAAAGGTCCGTCTATTTGGTCACAAATGGAGGTTTGAAATTGGTTTACTAAACTAATAATATTAAGGGAAAGAGCAATAAGGAAAGAGAAATAAAGGCAAGGAAGTGTACAAAAATGTATCAAATGAGAGGGAACATGTCGGGATTTCGGTTCACTATGGTAGTCTAATGACTCAACTTCAAATAGTCTATTTAGTCCAATCTTTCGATCCAGGAATAAATTTAACCAGATTAAAGGGTAACTTAGAAGCGTGCATGGTACCGTCGTTTTGTATCAAAATTAAATTTATAAATCCGAACTAAAACTGTAGACAGTGATAGCAAGGGTCGAACCACAGAGAGACAAGATCAATTCTATTTGCTAATTTTTAATCTATTGAAGTAACAATTTAAACGGGGGTTTTGAATTGGTTTGATTCTAAAGACTAATTGACAAAATAAATAGTTTGTCAAATAAGATAAAGAGAGATCAGGAACTTTGGTTCACCATGGCTAAGGTCGGGTCAAAAGAGATAGCTGAGGTCTTGTAACGGTCTCAGGGAATAAGAGCAAGCCTTTCGATCAATGCTCAAATTTAACCTTATGGTCTTTTAATTCCCTAGAATTTCTCAAGCTTTCACTCAAAGGAAATTCCAAAACTAAAGAAAACTTAACCTACTAATCTTTCAATCTAGCAAGATGGGTTTATCAAAAGGAAACAAGATCGATACGGAAGAAATCATACTAATAAATCGACCTAATTTATGCCATGGCTCACCTCATTCCTAATCAAGAAGATTAGCTATGCATGATTAAAACTAAAACAATTGAAAACTTAAAGACATACAATGAAATTGACATGGTTTAAATTGAACTTAAGACAAAAGATTAAAACTAAATTGCTTATATAAAAACTAGTAACAACAAGAAATAAAGAAGAAGGAAATTGTCATAAAGCTTACTAATCGATTGATGAACAAAGTAATTGAAAAGTGGAATCCGTCGCCTCCCAAAACTAGATCTAAACTTCAGTTTCTTCAAAAATGAAAAGCATAACCTAAAATTATTTCTGCGTTCTACTGATAAACGATGCCAAAAAGTTAATTACAATTGGGCTTTTAAAAGTCTAACACGAAAAATCAATCTCAGCCTCGCGGCCTGGTCGATCGACTAAGGGGCATGGTCGATCGACCAACCAGTGCAGTGCAGTAACTGCTTCTGAACGTCCACGGTCGATCGACTGAAGAGGTTGGTCGATCGACCAACTGAGCTGTGCAATAACTCCTTCTTTCTTCAAATCAGCCACTTCACTCCAATGCACGCATCCCAAGGTGAGTGAGTCCGAACTCCCTTCTTCCAAGCTTCCCTGAAGTTGCCTCCGGAGGACGATTTAGGCTTGATTTAGCTCACTTCCATTCATTCCTACAATAAATCATAGAAATTGCAAAGTAAACCGTTTCGGGAGAAATAGTAGCTTTAAGCTAACGAATACGCATGGAAATACGTGCCAAAACTGCAAATAAAGTGTATAGAATATGCACGTATCAGTGCACTCAACTAAGTCGGTATTATAATTAAATTGCCACGGGTACAGATTCTCACAAACAAGTCATCTAGCCTATTCGCTACATCGTCACAATTCTACCATAGATCCCCTAATCCCAACATGAATGGGTTTAGCTACTCATATCGTTAATGTTGTCAATATTAATAATAATGAATGAACTAATAATAAACATGATGAAACAATAATAATAATGCATAAATAAATTAGGGCAGAAATTGATGACAAGAGAAGCAAGAGATTAGAGCAACAAATGATGAGATTAAGATTAAAAGGAAAGAAAGATTACAATCACGAGAATTCTGGTGTAAAGAACAACCAAGATCCAAGCAAAAAAATCCAAAGCAAAGTTTACAGTAGAAAAGTTTAGGAAGGAAAGCTGCGTAGTAGAGTAATTAAGAGTAAAAGGTAGTGTAAAAAAAAGTTGCTAATTACCTAATCACACGATGCTTAAATAGAAAATAACAAAGCCCATAAACTAATTAGGCAACACGGGTTAATTAAGGCCCGTGAAAACTCTAATCTTCTTGATCGAGCAGTATAAAACCTCTCGATCGAGGACTTCAGCAGATAAACCTCTCGATCGAGCACGAATGTTACTCGATTGAGGAAAGCCTCAAAACAGCACTTCGATCGAGTAAAATAAATTACTCGATCGACCTCCTAAGCATATAAAAGCACTCGATCGACCAAAATACTCCTCGATCGAGTGTTCTTCCTCCAAAAACAGCTTCAACTCGTTGCCGACTGCTTCGTTGACCATTCCTTCACGCATCCCAATGCAGTATCTCGCTCTAAGATTCCCGTCCCCTCAAAATGCATGCAAACAGGATGAAAAGGGTACGATTCCACTACTTTCAGGTTCATTCCTACAAAACAGACAAAATGAACCAAAGTAGCCATTTCGGGGCATAATGCAATACAAAACAGTACAAATGTACATAGAAATACGTGCAAAATAAGGCTAAAAAGACTATATAAAATGCACGTCTCACGGTTCGTTGCGAATTTAAGGCAACTAACAATGAAACAGAGTACGAAGCCCTAAGACTAGGGTTGCAACTAGCTCTGGAGTTGGGAGTCAGAAACCTACAGGTATATAGCGATTCCTTGCTAATAATCAACCATGTGAATAATGAATATGTAGCCAGGGATTCAAAGATGATAGCCTACTTGAAAGTAGCAAAGGAGCTTAAGCAGAAATTCAGAGATTGCAAGCTCAAACAGGTCCCCAGAGACCAGAATGTGGAGGCTGACGCCCTAGCAACCTTGGGGGCAACCTTCAAGCCAACAGAGCTGGCCAACATCCCCATCGCGTATGTATCAGAGCCATCAATCCAAAAGACGGAGGAAGAAGACAAAGGAGAGCTGGAAGATCAGCAAGTGAGGCAACAGTTCTGTCAAGTATAGACGACCAGTCAGCTGACCTGGATTGGCGTACGCCTTACCTAGATTGGCTGAAGCTCGCAAAGCTGCTAGATGACAAAAAGAAGGTAAGGGGTTTCAAAATAAAAGCCTCCAGATTTACGCTGATTGACAATGTGCTTTTTAGAAAGTCACTGGCAGGACCCTACTTACGATGCCTGGATAAATTAGAAGCACAAACTGTATTGCATGCCCTCCATAGTGGCGAATGCGAAAACCATGCAGGGGGCAGGTGTCTGTCAAACAAAGCCCTCAGACAAGGCTACATCTGGCCTACAATAAGGGCAGACTCAGCAGAATACGCTCGGAATATGACGCCTGCCAGCGGTCAGCACCAATGATCCACCAGCCAGCAGAACCTTTGCATCCCATCATTTTCCCTTGGCCATTCATGACATGGGGAATGGACATCGTGGGCCCTCTGCCTAGAGCCCCAGGAAAAAGACTGTGGATAATGCTAGCAATGACAGACTATTTTACAAAATGGGTAGAGGTAGAAACATTCAGAGAGGTAAAAGATAAGCAAGTCATTTCTTTTATCAAACGTAATATCATCTGCAGATTTGGTATCCCATCAGAAATCATATGTGACTACGGATCGCAATTCGCATCAAATGACGTGGAAGGATACTGTGCCAAATGGAACATCTCTCTAAAAAAGTCAGCACCCATGACTCCAAAGTCCAATGGGCAAGCTGAATCTAGCAATAAGATCATCATGGATAATTTAAAAAGGAGATTGGAAGAGTTAGGAGGAAAGTGGGCAGATGAGTTGCCACTGGTACTATGGTCAGACAGGACTACACCAAAGACGGCAACATGCCAAACACCCTTCAGCTTGGTGTTTGGCGCAGAAGCAGTAATTCCATCAGAAGTTCTAGTTCTAACCCACAGGTATGGATGTATGACAGGGGAAATAAATGTTGGAATATGTGTCCTCCGACAATAATGCGATCACAACTGTTGATCATGATGATCACATGTTTAAGTCTCATTTTAAAGAATATAATTGGGAAGTAATATTTTTACTGTCAACTGATCAACATATATCGGTAATGGTTGGCTGACTAGAGTTTGACATTACTGTCGTACGACGGTGGTGATCAGTTGATCCCCTAGGTCATACCTATAGGGCAACACTCTTAATTGATCATTTAATTAATCGTATAATGTTACGAGTTAATTAAATTACTTGAAAATTGACGGACGATTTTGGAAGTAAAATTTACGTATCACATTGAAATTGATTAATATGAGATACGGTCTGAGTAATCGAATTGTATCATTACTCAGATGAAATTATTGTTTAAGGAAACAATTAAATTTGAATGAATTATTATAAATACAAACTG
The DNA here is from genome assembly GCF_048544455.1 of Silene latifolia. Classification (NCBI taxonomy): domain Eukaryota; kingdom Viridiplantae; phylum Streptophyta; class Magnoliopsida; order Caryophyllales; family Caryophyllaceae; genus Silene; species Silene latifolia. The sequence continues at coordinate 376,819,600 of NC_133538.1, forward strand.
TTGTGATTTATAAATGGTAGAATATTTTGGTACAAGTAATTATGAATTACTAAGTCGATTTTTGTATATGACGTATTTTTATTAATACGTTGATTTTTAATATGTTAAAAATACATGACAAATTTATGTTACATATGACATGTAACATATTAACAATTGACAAAAATAATATGGATTCCATATTATCCATATGTGCCAAAAATATGAGGATGATTAGGCAAATATTAAGTTATTTTATTAGTGGTAAACAACATGATTACCTACTAAAATAGCCTTGCATACCTATTGCTCATTGTGAAGAACAACTAGGGCATGCATTGGCTCTTTTGTACCTCCTCTCCCAACCGGTTTTGGGGAAGAAAACCCTTGTGGTTTTTCTTATTATTTTGCTTAATATTCACTTAGATATTGACTAGTGATTATTATTCATTCAACACACCAAAAACAAGAGTTTTAGAAAGAGAAAAATCACCTTCCATTCTCCTCTCTCTCAACCGGTTTTGAGAGCAAAAACCAAATATTTTTGGGTCAATTTTTCTCACAAAATTAATATTATCTAGTATACATAATATTAATTTTATTAAGAGTGTGCTTTGGGTATTAATCATTGGGAGAGATCCTACACTTGGGTCTTTGTTCATCCAAAAGGAAAGCTCAAGAACAAAAGAGAAGGAGATCTCTTTTGTGCCCATATGAACCGAAATTCCAATGTAAGGATGAATGTTTCTTCTCTATTTTGTTAAATAAGTTTGCATGCATAAGATCACTTGTTAATTTTATGACAAATTAAAATGGAACATATATGAATATGTAAGTATCTAGATCTACTTTTCCTTCAATCGGTATCATGAGCCATGGTTGTTTGCATGCAAATCGGTTAAAAGTTTTTCCGAGTTATAAGAATAACATATAAAACTTGAATAATTTGTGTTATTATGATATATCACGAAATTAATTTATGCATGTTAAATTTCTGGTCCTAAAATGTTTTTAGGCTATTTTGGTTAATTTACGGATTTTTATTGTTCATATTATACAATAATGGCATTTAAATATGATTTTATGAGTAAAAATGTCATTTTCGGTCTAAAATTAGCTATACTTCGAATTTTCCAGTGATATTTGGATATGTTGTCACATATATTATTTTGAGATAACCTGTAAATTTTCATAATTTTTGGACTTGTTATGCTCGAAAAATGGATTTTTCATTATTAAATTCGGATTTAGGTGAAAAATAGGTTAATATGAGTTAAATTTCGAATCTGGTCATAGAAATTTAGTATGTTGTGACATGCAATTTTACAAGATGTGTGTAAAATAATGGGCTATAGTGAAGTCTTTTTGCATGATTTATGGATTTTTGAAGAAAAATGGCATGAATAGTGACTTAATTAATGAAAAATTAATAAAACATAATCTATGACTAAGGAAAAACGTCCAATGTTGCATTTTCAGATCTAAAATTGAAAAGTTGATGAACATATTTTTCACATGTTTTTATGATTATTTTAGTTAAAACTGATAAACCGCAACATTGTTTTTCCGAAAAATTTCGAAATTTTTAACCTAAGTTTTTGAACATTATGAGTGTCATGGTATTTTCCAGAATGTTCATGAGTTTAAAATTTCAAATTTTGAATTTATTTGAAATTTTGTGATTTATTCGAAGTTTATAGCTTATTTTTGTAATTTTTGGTCCATTAATGAACAATTTTAGAAATATGAGTTAATTATGGTCAAATAATTAGTGAAGACTAAATTTTGAGTCCTAAGAGGTTAGGGTAATTAACTTATGCATAAATATGAATTTATGTAATTTTTGTGATTATAAAATGTTGAAATCACGCAAATCCGTAAAAACCGAGTAATATATGATATTGGCTAATTAAAGGTGATTTAGCATAAAATTGGGCAAGTTCATACATATTATAATGCTGCATTTTCTTTATGATTGTCATAATTTTAATTTATGTAATTTTGAATTATGTAATTTTTACTTAGTATGGCCTTAGATTTTAATTGGTATTTCCCGAAATGTATGGGAATATCGATTCGGTTGTAATTTTATTGTGATCTCGTATCACCGTTTTGTAATTTAATAGATTTATTTTATTTTAGTTACAAATGTATAATAGGAAATTATGTAATTTATTATGTAATTTAAATTCATTTCGGAGTTCCCAAAGACGGATTTCTTCAAGATGGCGATACATAAAGACGGTGTTACCTCGAGATGCGTGCCACAACCGAAGTTCAAGGGACCAATGGAGTTGGTTTCCGAATATGTAATAGTTAAATAGTTTTTCTATTTTAGGAAAGGCCATACTAGGATTTATTTATTTTATGCTTGCATTTTATTTTATGTCACATGCATCGCTAAATCGCCATAACTAAAACATGCATCCTCATTTTATCGAGTTTATCGACCGTGTCAATTAGAATTATCGTAGTTCACCGCTTTAGTTCACTTAAAACGTGATAGATAATAAATTGACATGACCTCTCGCTAAAACAATCAATTGAGACATAGCCTTACCAAATAGTAGAAACCATGAAAACCTATTTCGCGAGGGAGTGCACTCGGCCACACCGGGGTACAAACCTTGTTACGTACGGGAAATGGGTGATAAATGTCTATCCACCGAATTCATATTGATAAGGGATGTATCGGCCACACCGTGCCCAGGTTAATGTGGGTTTTGATCATGGACACATTTATTCGAAATTTGGATTGAACTCAACAAAAGTTTTTGATAAGGGATGTATCGGCCACACCGTGCCCTTGTCGGATGTGTTTTGGGCTAAAGATAATTGTTAATGTAATATTATCGACCAAGAGTTCTAAAAGTAGAATCGATTAAACGTTAATCCACCGAGTTATATTGATAAAGGATGTATCGGCCCCACCGTGCCTAAGTCGATATGAATTTGGGTCTTGGAATCATTTATAATAGTTGGGTAGAGGTCACTATATAAATGTTCGTATCTTGTTAAATATTTACAAGTATGATATTAAAAGACAAATGTTAATATTTCCTTTTCCTCCATATTTGTAGTTCTTTACAATGAATCCATCAAACGCTACCGCACCGATAACTATTGAGTCTTACCACAATGTTTTTGACGACGTTTGCTCCAACAATGATTTCGACACTACTAGAGAACTTCATTTTGGGATAGGTTCGGATGGAAACCTTAACTTCATCACTTCTTCTAAACCACCTACTACTACTAGACCTCGTGTGAGCCCGTCTCAGGAAGACTACCTCATACAATCTATAGGGTCTTTGTCTCTGGAAGATAAAGATGCCAAAACTAGTGGGAGCTCAAGCAATAAAGTTCTTGCTTCAAAGGGCAAAAACTTCAAGAAGAAGGGAAAGAAAATCAAAAACTTCAAGCAAGTTAATGATGAGTGCCATTATTGCTATGGCATGGGACATTGGCTTAGGAATTGTCCCGTATATTTGCGAAATATAAGGGAAGGAATCATCGTTCCAAAAGGTAAAATTCCTAAAGAAATTTATGTTATTGATATAAATTATACTTCCACTACGACATGGGTACTATATACCGGTTGTGGTTCTCACCTTTGTAATCATTTACAGGGTTTAATAGACGTGAAGAGGCTTAGCAAGGGAGATGTGGATCTACGCCTTGGAAATGGAGCTCGGGTAGCGGCCGAATCCAAAGGAACTTATGTTCTAGCTTTGCCTAATGGATTTGAGTTGTATTTACATAATTGTTTTTATGTGCCTACACTCTCTAAAAACATTATTTCAATCGCCATGCTAGACATGGACGGTTTTTGTTTTGTCATTAAGAACAATCGTTGTACTATTTCTAGGAACGACTTGGTTATAGGCCAAGCTTCCTCTATCAATGGCATTTACATTTTAGAGACCTCAAATCCGACTAATGATATTTATAACATTCAATCAAAGAAACTCAAATCAAGTGACCCAAGTGAAGCGTTCATTTGGCATTGTCGATTAGGTCACATAAACGAGAATCGCATCAAAAGATTAATTTCGACTAATGTGATTACACCATATGATTATCAATCATATGGTACATGCGAATATTGCCTACTTGGCAAGATGACTCGTAATCCTTTTAGTGGTAAAGAGACACGAGCTAGTGAACTATTGGGACTCATACACACCGATGTATGTAGACCAATGAGTATCACCGCTCGTGGTAATTATGACTACTTTATAACCTTCACCGATGACTTGAGTAGATATGGGTATATCTATTTGATGAAGCATAAGAGTGAAGCGTTTGAGAAATTCAAGGAATTTCAAAACGAAGTAGAGAACCAATTGAACAAAAGGATTAAGGCACTACGATCCGATCGTGGTGGAGAATACCTTAGCCTTGAATTTGATTCACACTTGAAAAGTTGTGGTATTATATCACAACTTACTCCACCCGGAACACCACAACTTAATGGTGTTTCCGAAAGGAGAAATCGAACCCTACTTGATATGGTTCGATCCATGATGAGTCAAACCGAGTTACCAAACTCGTTTTGGGGATTTGCGATTCAAACCGCAATTAGATCTTTAAACAATAGTCCCACAAAGTCCACTGAAAAGACTCCATGTGAGATGTGGACGGGAAGGGTTCCCAATATATCCTATATGAAGATTTGGGGATGTGATGCTTACGTCAAGTCTAAGAACGACAACAAGCTTACCCCAAGATCCGAAAAGTGCATCTTTGTAGGTTATCCCTTAACCTCACGAGGTTACTACTTCTATAAACCTCAAGAAAACAAAGTGGTTGTGTCTTGTGAGGCTGTCTTCTTAGAAAGAGAATTTATTTCTAAGAGACAGAGTGGGAGAAATTTTGAACTTGATGAAGTTCAAGAGCCACAAACCGAGATAGAGACGCAAGAAGAAGTTCCTTCGTCGTCTAATACGGTTATTCCTCCTCCTCTTAGAAGAACGGGCCGTGTTATTCGCCATCCCGATCGATATGTAGGACTTATCGAAGAAGATGGAACACTTGATGTGTTGCTTATGGAAAGTGACGAGCCCGCCAGCTACAAGGCCGCAATCTCTAGTCCCAATTCCTCCTTATGGCTTGAAGCCATGAAGTCCGAAATGGATTCTATGCATGAAAACCAAGTTTGGGACTTGGTAGATTTGCCTAAAGGGGCAAGACCCCTTCAATGCAAATGGATATTCAAAGTAAAAAATGGCATAGAAGGACATGATGATGTCTACAAAGCTAGGCTAGTGGCAAAAGGATTTACCCAAGTCCAAGGTCTCCATTATGATGAGACCTTCGCCCCCGAAGCCATGCTAAGATCCATACGGATTTTGTTAGCGATTGCCGCATTTCATGATTATGAAATATGGCAAATGGATGTCAAAACCGCTTTTCTAAATGGGCATTTAGAAGAGGAGGTGTACATGATTCAACCCGAAGGTTTTGTTGATTCTAAAAATCTAACAAAGTGTGCAAGCTTAAGAGATCCATTTATGGTCTTAAGCAAGCATCTAGAAGTTGGAATCATCGATTCAATCATGTTATAAAGGAAAATGGTTTCACTCGAAGTGTTGAGGAACCATGTTTATACATGAAATTTAGTGGGAGCAATGTTGTGTTCCTAATCTTGTATGTCGATGACATACTACTCATTGGAAATGATATTCCAATGTTGTCTTCTGTTAAGAAGTGGTTAGGTAACCACTTCCAAATGAAGGATTTAGGAGAGGCACAACGCATATTAGGTATCCGGATCCATAGAGATAGATCCAAGAGGATATTGGCACTAAGTCAAGAGTCTTATGTTGATAAGATTCTTCGACGGTTCAGCATGGACAAATCCAAAAGGGGTTTGGTACCTATGGTAACCGGGACGATATTGAGCAAGACTCAATCTCCCTCCGAACCCCATGATGTTGAACGCATGAAGTTGATCCCTTATGCTTCCGCTGTTGGATCAATCATGTATGCCATGATATGCACACGTCCTGATGTCTCGTATGCCTTGAGCATGATGAGTAGATATCAAGGAAATCCAGGTGAGAGTCACTGGATAGCCGTCAAGAACATCCTTAAGTACCTGAGAAGAACTAAGGATTCTATCCTAGTGTTTGGAGGAGACACTGAGTTGCGTGTTAATGGATACACGGACTCAAGTTTTCAAACAGATAGAGATGACTTGAAATCACAAGCTGGTTTCGTTTTTATGCTCAATGGTGGTGCCGTAGTGGAGAAGCTTCAAGGAAGTCAGAATCATGGATTCTACAACGGAGGCTGAGTACATTGCAGCATCAGAAGCTGTTAAGGAAGCTGTTTGGATCAGGCAATTCATGGAAGGTCTAAAAGTAGTACCTACCGCCAATGATCCCATCACTCTCTATTGTGATAATAGTGGGACAATCTTCCAAGCTAAGGAGCCAAAGTTTAGTAATAGATCTAGATATGTACTTAGAAAATATCATGTAATAAGAGATTTCATTGAAAGAAAGGAAATTGCGATTTGTAAGGTTGGGACGGATGACAACATAGCCGATCCGCTCACCAAGCCTTTATCGCAGGCTAAACATGATGGACATATGGCGTCCATGGGACTTAAACGTGTACCGAGTCTATGTTAGATTTTGAAATGAAGTAAAAGTGTTGTTTTTGTTCATGTTCATAATCACATTTGTCTTTTATCTTTAATTTATACATTGTTACATCCAAACGGGTTGTGGTGACAATTGAACCCCGTTAAAGTGAACACGGATTAACATAGTATTTGCCCATAGTCACTTGTATGAGGTGACGTCTCGAAGTGACTAGAGTGTGATGCGATTGATGGCAAGTTCAAGTGCCATAGAGTCATGTGAGATGACTAGTCGATCACATAGGCAGACTGTTAGGAACATTTTGTCGGGCCTAATGACCGCTTTTAGAGTTCTGGCAAATTTATATAGCCTGGTCGTGGCGAGAGCTACTATAGTATTCGAATGAGTCGATTCTTTTGACTAAAGACTATTCACCTAAGATGGCACAGTTTCAGATTAACTTTGATTTGTGTTACTACGACCTTCGTAAATGGGGCCAAATGGGCACATTTTGGGTTATGATGGATGTGGCTAGTTGAAGGGAATGAGTGCGATAGGAATTGTCCACCCCTAGTCAGGGTTATAACAATATCTCAGGGCCACTCGAGGAGTAATGAACTGGAAATGCGTGGCTACGCTCGGAAAGTATCTATGATGGATAAGTCCGGTCAATCAGTTATTCTCCAAATCGAGGAAACCACTCTCGATATGATCACTTGCAAGTACGACCTGAATGACACCTTGCATTGAGTGGGAGATAGTAATAGGACAAGAGAATTGGTGACGCACACTTGTCGAGGACAAGTGGGAGATTGTTGGAATATGTGTCCTCCGACAATAATGCGATCACAACTGTTGATCATGATGATCACATGTTTAAGTCTCATTTTAAAGAATACAATTGGGAAGTAATATTTTTACTGTCAACTGATCAACATATATCGGTAATGGTTGGCTGACTAGAGTTTGACATTACTGTCGTACGACGGTGGTGATCAGTTGATCCCCTAGGTCATACCTATAGGGCAACACTCTTAATTGATCATTTAATTAATCGTATAATGTTACGAGTTAATTAAATTACTTGAAAATTGACGGACGATTTTGGAAGTAAAATTTACGTATCACATTGAAATTGATTAATATGAGATACGGTCTGAGTAATCGAATTGTATCATTACTCAGATGAAATTATTGTTTAAGGAAACAATTAAATTTGAATGAATTATTATAAATACAAACTGTTGTGATTTATAAATGGTAGAATATTTTGGTACAAGTAATTATGAATTACTAAGTCGATTTTTGTATATGACGTATTTTTATTAATACGTTGATTTTTAATATGTTAAAAATACATGACAAATTTATGTTACATATGACATGTAACATATTGACAATTGACAAAAATAATATGGATTCCATATTATCCATATGTGCCGAAAATATGAGGATGATTAGGCAAATATTAAGTTATTTTATTAGTGGTAAACAACATGATTACCTACTAAAACTTGCCTTGCATACCTATTGCTCATTGTGAAGAACAACTAGGGCATGCATTGGCTCTTTTGTACCTCCTCTCCCAACCGGTTTTGGGGAAGAAAACCCTTGTGGTTTTTCTTATTATTTTGCTTAATATTCACTTAGATATTGACTAGTGATTATTATTCATTCAACACACCAAAAACAAGAGTTTTAGAAAGAGAAAAATCACCTTCCATTCTCCTCTCTCTCAACCGGTTTTGAGAGCAAAAACCAAATATTTTTGGGTCAATTTTTCTCACAAAATTAATATTATCTAGTATACATAATATTAATTTTATTAAGAGTGTGCTTTGTTTATTAATCATTGGGAGAGATCCTACACTTGGGTCTTTGTTCATCCAAAAGGAAAGCTCAAGAACAAAAGAGAAGGAGATCTCTTTTGTACCCATATGAACCGAAATTCCAATGTAAGGATGAATGTTTCTTCTTTATTTTGTTAAATAAGTTTGCATGCATAAGATCACTTGTTAATTTTATGACAAATTAAAATGGAACATATATGAATATGTAAGTATCTAGATCTACTTTTCCTTCACTAAACAGTGTAGAGATGATCAGGAGCCTGGACACGATAGATGAGCTGCGAGCAAGTGCAAAGATACATCTGGCTGCCTACAAACAGTCAGTCGCCAAAAGCTACAACAAAAACGTAAAAATTAAGATTTTGGACGTAGGAGACCTGGTTCTCCGCGAGGTGTTCCAAAACACCAGGAATCACAAAGCAGGCAAATTCGCCTATAAATGGGAAGGACCATACCAGGTTGAAGGCGTTGTTGGCCATGGGGCGTACAGATTGATGGCCATGGATGGTCACATAATACATAAACCATGGAACATACTTCACCTGAAGAGATATCACTTTTGATAACAAATAGAATTTCGTCTACAGAGTTTGTATTCAAAAACCCTAAAAAAAACGGTAGTAGGCATACTACCAACTTTTATTTCACTTCTTTTTGTTTGTTTACATTTCTTTGAACTATAAAATTGCTATTGGAGCTGTCTGGTCGGTAGCTTCCTGGGACCATGGTTGCTCTGGAATCCCATGAGATAGCGCCAGTGTTGCAAGCAGGACTGTAAACTATGAACGCGGGGTGACAAGGCACACGACACTCCAACATGCCTAAGCTAATTATCCTGTAGGAGCACCCTCACCAGGCGGTTTGTGGAACATACTAAGGGGAGCTTGGTCGACAGCTCAAAGCTAACGTAGCTACCCCGGATACCACCCCAAAAAGTAGCTATCGACACCAAGTACTCGGCATATTCAGGGCCCCAGCATGCATGCACAAACATATGGAGCGCAGGGATCTCTGAGCTACCAAGATCCTGCAACATTCCACTAGTCCTAGAATGACGATAAAATTGCCTAAGGTATAGGAATAGGCTGTACCTTCTCATCGCCAGCAGCCACTCGCCAACCTCAGGCATCAGCACACTCAAGTCAGCTTAAATAGGGTAAAGGGTCTCCAGCTGCCTCTCTTCCTCCTTTATGGATTTCAGGGTAGGAGGCTCAGCCAGTGCATCACGCATTCCACTGATCTTGCCCCGCCAGGTAGCATAAGTAACAATATTGGTGGCGAGGGAGATCAGCTCACTGATATTTCCATCAGAGCGCTTGAGGGCATCAGAGAAAGTATTGCACACTTCTTGAGTACGTGCCAGCAGGTCAGCTTCCTCCTCCAACTTCTTCTTGGCTCAAGTTAGCTCAGCCTTTAGCCCTGATACGTGCTCCCTCAGATCAAGACGCTGCTGCTCCAAGTCGGCGATGATCCCAGAGAGCTCTTGGTTCTTAGCATGCGTGGCCCGACTAGTGGTCTGAACCACGTTGATCATCTTATTGTTGTAGAGTGCTGACTGAAAGGCCTGTTGTCAAGAAAGAAGAGTTAGCAAATTCAGCGAGAAAGGGTTCTAACAGGCAAGGCAGCAGAAGAGGAATATGTACCATGAAAGCGTTGTGCACATCATTCTCGGCCATCTCTTTGGGGGAGAACTCCTTGAACACCTCTACTAATTAAGGAAAGAGGAGCGGATCTATCTCCGGCCAATAAGGCAACTGATCTATATTCCCAAAACCTTCGGGAAAGTAGGCGGTAATGCCACTGCCAGCAGCAGCAGCAGGGCTTGCTGGAGGAGTAGGAGGATGGCATGACAGAGGGCTGACCACCAGAGGCTCAGAAGCAGGACGAGCAGTGCTAGAACGAGTAGGAGGAGATTAAAAGGAGGCGGCAGGGGCACTTCTCTTGGAAGCAGAAGGCATGTCAGGGCTCCCGGCAGCTCTCTTCTTCTTGGCACTCTGGAGAATAGCTTCCAAGAGATCAATTTTGGCACCTGCAGTCAGTGAGATGTCAGACGTCATGGGTCATTTGATGAGAACAGAAATATATTAATATAAGGAGACCTACCCGAAGACATGCTATGCGATGACTGCTGAGGATTGGAGGTCAGGAAACTTTCTGTTGTAGATACCCAGTATCTTCTTAGACTCCAACAACCACCTGATGATTATCGGACTACAACATGCTTTGGAATCGCGGCGTTTGATCGACAGTTTGTGTACAACTTTACGTCGGAAAACTTAAAACGATTTCGAAAATAAAACATTTCAAAACTTTTCAAAAGTACCTGGAGTGTTTAATGCATGACGACGGGGTCGCAATGACACTAACTAGAGTCAAAACCGACACCGGACCAAAAACTGACTCAAAATTCAAATCCCGACTCCAACAACGAGTCAAACCGAGTCAAACACAAAAAACAAACCATTCAAATGCTTACATGTTAAGATTTCCCGGTATCATGAATGGTCAAGTACCAAACATATGCATACAAATCCTAGGATAGAACAAATCACGATTGCATTTGTGTGAAAGCGACAAGACATCTCGAAGACGTGCAACGTGGCTCGCGCCTCTTTGAGCAGCCCAGGTGGCCACGTCGCTCAAAACTCACACAACCACTCATTCTCCTATAAATATCCTTCAAATGCCACCATTTGAGAACTTAAGCGAGTGTCCGCCCCCTCTTTTCACCCTTAAAATTCTCGACTCGACTTTCTAAGTCACAATCCGACGCGTGTTTACGACCTAGCGATCGTAAACACGAGCCTTACACATTGTTTGGTACCGTCATCGTGCATTAAATCACTTGACCGACCACCTCAGCCACTACATCATCACTAAACTTAATAAAACACTCTTTTTACTTACTAAAACAGTTTTAAACCGAGTCTTTTCCAACCAAATGAGTTGATACACTTACGTCGGTTTCTCACCATAAGCCAAGCATGTAAGTATGAGGGTGTAAAAATCTTCTTTTATGATGTTTTCACTTGTTTCATGACTATAACATGCTAAATCATGCATAACATGGTCCAAAACATGGGAAGAATGAGCCAAAACCGAACTTTTTGGTTGAGGCAGAGGCTACTTACGTAGCGCATAGGCTCGCGCCTAAGGGACCCTACCCAGCCTTAAGTCCAATCCGTGTTTGGTCTCTTCTTTTCCTCTATTTTCATTTTCGTAATTGTTATCGGTTTACCATTTCAAGTATTTTTGAACCATTTTCTACAAGTTTTAAGCATAAAACATTTTTCACCCTTGGTCCTTAATACCATGACGGTTTAACCCTTGTTTCGGTGATAATATTTGGTTAATTACATTTAAAAGGTATTTTAAATACTTTTATTTCATTTCTTTACATTTTGGAAGGTATTTTAAAGCCTTTCATCATTTCTTTACATTTTCAAAATAAATGTATTAGTCACCAATACAAAGTCATCCTTGGTTCTACATACCATGTCGGATTTTAACCCGGGTACGATGATGAATATTGACTAATTATATTCAAATGAACTTAAAACAATTAGTTCATAATAATTTTCAAAATTATTCATGTCAAGCTCGCAAAGTCAAACCCGACATCGAATACCGTCAAAACAATGATGGTTATTCAAGTCTCGTTCTTCAAATCAACATAAAAGCGGCCTAAACGGCCTTTTCAAACCAAAATGGGTCAAATACTCATTTTTCAACACGTTTTATAAACGTTTTGCAATGGTCAGAACACGTCATATACCATTGACAGACCGGCGCCTAAACAGGCCACTTCTTTTTCTATTTTCAAACCAGGGGAGACCCCCTTACATCGCCAATAGGCTCGCGCCTCTTCTGGCTGCCTGATGCAGGTTCTGTTCCTCTTCCAGCATAGGCCTAGGACGTTCCCGACTCCGGCTAACCCGAATATAGGACGGTTCAGACGACTAATTCGTTCATCAAATATCGTATTTGCAAAACGTCTTACTAAGACAAATGGATCACGTTATGCACCATAAACCTAATTTGGTTAATGGATGTTTAATTTCCGTCTTGCATACAAATCAACCATAAATCCAACTCGACATATTATACTTGATATTTGGATTAAATCAACCGACTTAGAAAGCTCTCACATGTTAGGTTTAAACTATTGGGTGTCTGATTAAAGGGCTTCCCAATACGTACCTTCACCTCTTACTCAGAAACTTTGGATAGTGGACAGCCTTATCCAGGGCGTACGAGAGTCATTCTAGAGATAGGATGCTAAAGAGGGACGATTCCTTATATTTAGTACCTATGTCAAACACTGCTTTGTGCTTCGTTTAACAGAGGTATAAAGTGGTTTCGAACGGGTTCCAAGCATCCCACAAATGCTTGGTGGCGACTTCGAACATCTCTAATCGTTTCAAGAACCTTGCCGAGATGAAACCGACCGATCTAAAACGATCCGGTCGAAAGCATACTTTTACGCCGCCGAGCATGGCTTTCAAAAGACCGCTGTATTTCCACAGATCAGCTGGACGTGCAGGTGGGCCATGTCCACAGATTGGCAACTCCGCTGGGGAAAACTAGGATACTTGTGTCTTTGTGATCCTTAGAGGTGAAACTCGAACGAGGTCGTGGTTAAAAGTGCATTAATTGATATTACGATCGTAAGTCGGGTTCCTTGTCCGAGCCCACAACCTAACCCTTTTCGACCAATTGGCTCGTCTCGTCGGCGTGAGTTTTCTCATCCCCGCGTTTCGAATCCTGGTCGAGTCAAGCATACCATTGACGATACACATTTCTGATTCATCAAAGACCTTTCATTACCTTCGAGCACGAGGCTAGGGCACCCTCCTTACACATTTTGTTTGGATTGGTATCCCTCTCGAAAATCGGGGTTTGATTACTTGGTGTGTAACCCACCCTCTAAGCCAAAACCCGTGTCAGCATTATGCATAAAATAATGGAACTGTGAGTGCTTATATGCTATATGATCATAAGTCCTTCCGTGTCATTTCAAACTTTCAAAAACACTTTTTTGCGCCGTTATAATGGCCATTTCAAACCTCGGTCTTTCGCCGACCGTTGGTTTTCAACATGCCTTTCTAGGCCGTCGTAATGACGATTTTCAAACCCGATTTTTACAACCATTTCGACACGCCTTTCTAGTCCGTCGTAATGACGATTTTCAAACCCGATTTTTACAACCTTTTCAACAAGCCTTTCTAGGCCGTCGTAATGAAGATTTTCAAACCCGGTTTTTAAAACCATTTCAACACGCCTTTCTTGGCCGTCGTAATGACGATTTTCAAACCCGGATTTTATAACCATTTCGACACGCCTTCCTAGGCCGTCATAATAACGATTTTCAAACTCGGTTTTCTATAACCATTTCAAAACACCTTTCAACGCCGATATAATCGCCGCGTCTAGACACGGATTTTAATCCGTTTCGCGCCGACAATGGCTCTTTAAAAACCCGAGAAAAGCACACACCATTTTCTTGAGACACTTTCGAGATCCCGAGGACCATACACCGCCCCCGAGACCCTTTCAAACATTTCAAACTCGATTTTCAAAACATACATTTTGAATTTCAAAAACCGTCTTGGGAAACAATACATTGTTTTCCGAGCCGACTCAAACTCAAGTCATCTTTTGCAAACAATTTAAGACAACCTTTCCATCTAACCGACTTGCGGAGATCCCTATATTCGGAAGCCGTCCATAAAGCGACAAACGAATCTTTTTGAAAATTTCTATTTTCGAAAACTTCAGTCCACCATTCCAATTCCACCTCGTGTCTATCGAGTCGAAGCAAACGTACTTATGGGTCTTTACTTATGAGTCGTCTCACCATGATACTCGTCCAATGGCGTCACGCCGCTACGTTGGACGCGTGCCAAAAGTTCGGTCAACACTGTCACGTCATAAATCGAGTCAGCACCGAGGTATCACACACGGTCATCCTCGTCTTGTTGAGTCTGATCTTTGTTCTGTCCTATGCGTTGTCTGCGTTCAGTCTTTGAACCGTGTCGGATTGAGTTGTAATGTGAGCCGTTTTCTCTGCCTCAGAACCATGGCCCCATCTTCAGCTTCGTCCAACAACAACAATGACTACAGAGATGTCATAACTGCTCAGCTAGCCAGCCTACTTACTGCTCTTAAGGTCACTCTGGACCATGTCGAGACCCGTATCGACACCCTGGAAAACAAGGAAACTGGAGAGCACAACACTCCGCGTTTGACTAAAACTGAGAAAAGGCTCAAACTCTTGGAAGAACAACTCCTTGCCAGGGGTAACAATATCCATCTTGAGAACAACCGAAGGTTTGAACCTGTTTGGGATCAACTACCTGACAACTTTACCTTGACCGATGTGCCCAAATTCAAGGGAGTGGAGGACCCTCTGAATCATATTCGAGCCTTCAAAGACTATATGGCCATTAAAGGGGTTAAACAAGAACTTTTCACCCGGATCTTTCCATCATCCTTGGAACCGATCCCTCGCCAATGGTACTACTCCCTTGACCCGAAGAACCTCACTACCTGGGATGACGTTGCAGTTGAATTTGCTAAGCAATATGCCGATAATGTCAAAATCCAAGCCAATACCCGTACTCTTGAGGTCCTAACCCAAAACGACAAGGAGGGATTCACCGAGTTCTTAACCCGTTGGAGGAGGGTAAGCACTCAGTTGGTCAGCAAACCGAGTGAGTCAACCTGTAGATACCCAGTATCTGCTGAGACTCCAACAAACACCCGATGATTATCGGACTACAACATGTTTTGGAATTGCGGCGTTTGATCGACAGTTTGTGTACAACTTTACGTCGGAAAACTAAAAACGATTTCGAAAATAAAACATTTCAAAAATACCTGGAGTGTTTAATGCACGACGACGGCGTCGCAATGACACTAACTAGAGTCAAAACCGATACCGGACCAAAAAACGACTCAAAAATTCAAATCCCGACTCCAACAACGAGTCAAACCGAGTCAACCACCAAAAACAAAACAATTCAAACCTTCTAACTTAAGTTTTCCCGGATTCATGTTGGTCAAGTACGAAACATGTGACTACAAAACCTAGGATAGAACAAATCATGATTGCGTTTGTTGTGAAAGTGACAACACAACTCGAAGAACCGCGACGTGGCTCGTGCCTCTTTGAGCAGCCCAAGTGGCCACGTCGCTCAAAACTCACACAACCACTCATTTCCCTATAAATACCCCTCAAATGCCACCCATTTGAGAGTTACGCGAGTGTCCGCCCCCTCTTTTCTACCTTAAAATTCTCGACTCGACTTCTTAAGTCACAACCCGACGCGTATTTACGACCTATCGATCGTAAACATGAGCCTTACACATTGTTTGGTACCGTCATCATGCATTAAATCACTTGACCGACCACTTCGACCACTACACCATAACTAACATCAAAACACTATTTTTACTTACCAAAATGGTTTTAAACCGACTTTTTTCCGATCAAACGAGTTGTTACACTTACGTCGGTCACTCGCCATAACCAAACAAGTAAGTATGAGGGTGTAAAAATCCTCTTTTATTATGTTTTCTGTGGACAAGGCCCTCGGGAACTGCGTCCGCGGGATCCACACTAGGCATAATCGACTCGAGGTTCTTTCGAATAGAATTAAGACAAATTAGAGTCGCCACCAAGTTTTTTGGGAACTTGGAACCGTTCAAGTCAACTTTACACCTTTCATCAAAAAGCATAAAGCCAATCGACTACGAGTTATTAAAGATAAAGACTTGTACCCTATATCACTCGATTTGAATGACTCTCGTAATCCAATGGTATTTAGACGGATCCACAAACCATAGACTTTGAGTAAGGGGTGAGGGTACGTGTTAGGAAGCCCATAAGGACACCTAACCCCGCCCGTCAATAACGGCCTCTACTAAGTCAAGTATCGGATTTCAAACAAGGTCATAGCTACTACGATATATGATATGCAAACATCGTTCTAAAACCCTAATATGTGAAGTTTCTATGTTGATTTAGATGCAACTAAACTAACTTTGTCAAAGTTGTAATTTAGCATGTGGGTTGATTGATCTAACAACACATAAAACGAAACAAACAAGGCTTTAGGGGAATGGGGGAGCCGTTGGGATCTATCCTATTATAACCCAGGCATTTCATGCCGACACAATAAGAAATTAAAGATACAACTCGATCTAAAATACAACGCTATACACAAAACCATACACGACACACTACACGGCCAATACGGCTTAGGAACACGTGCACAAGGGGGGTGGCCCACGGTTTACATGACTCACGGCCTTGGGTCACTCCTCGTAATGCATGCTTTCGCTTAATCTTATCGAATTAGGCATTGGGTCACACACCTAAGCATGCATTAGCATAAATCGGGCCATGTTGCTTTAAACAACATGCGATTTACTACGCTCTTACATGCATTGGGGCACAACCATCTAACCAAACAAGACTAAGGTTTTTGAAGAAGTTTTGACTCGATAAAAGTAAAACAAAACTTGAAAATTACAACTCGATGAACAAACAATAAATTACAAGCTACAAAACGACAAAGAACAAATGATATAAAAAAAATGAACCAAGAAGAGGCACGGCCACCCTCACGGCCTAAAGCCACGTCCACCCTAGTTCCTAGGTTAGATTCATTAGTTAGATAGATTTGCGAAGCGATGTGGGATGTACATTAGAAAACGATGATAAACGAAGTCAGAAAGCTTTGCTTAAAACCGGGTGCTCTACACGGCCTAAAGGGTCGAATTAGGTCAAGTTCGCTAATTAATTTAACTCATCGAGTGTTAATAAGAAGGTGTTAATCACGCACTCTTATACTAGCGAGAAATTATGTGAAAGAGAAAGATGCATTCAATTAAGTTACAGAATTGTTAATCGGTTTTTAAAGCTACGTCGATGCCACCTAACGTGTCTAATTAGGTTATTAAATTGATCTAATGTCATCTAAATGAGTCATATGTTAACAATCAGAGGTCGAACTAACATGTGAATGGTCCTTGGGCAGGTCGAATTAAACGAAACTAGAGAGGGGTCAAAAGCGAAGAGCGAAGTTAGAATTCGTTTTATTAATGCCCTACCTTGAACACGAGGATATGTAAATGAGACGGGGGATACGACCGACTGATGTAGCGGATTTCTTTCCCATCTCAAGTCAACGCGGGTGTTCGTGGTGGTACTTTAACTCATACTCGGACTAAACTAGTTTCATAGTTAACGAAAACAAACGATAAACAAAGTAAAAACGAACTATAAAAAAACAAACATAAAATAACGAAATAAAAGGGAGAAGAGGAGGATTTGATGCACCCTCAACCTACATGTATCTTTGACACCGTCTTGGGTCGTAATCGATGGTAGATTTTATCTCGAGAGGCCGTCGTCGACGAAGGAACAAAGCAACAACACGTTTTTTGTAAATCTGGACAGCAACTTTCAAACTGCAATTTCTCACTCGTTTCACGGTGAAAATTAGATTTAAAAGATGTTTTGAAAACTAGAAAGAGAGAAGAACAAATATCTTAAAACAACACCTGCTCGTTTTGAATTATTGGGCACGAAAAACGAGCACAAACAGAACTGGACAGACAGGAAAAGCCGCGAAAACAGAGTGTATGACACTCTGTTTTTTGAGGGGATTCGTGTACTCTCAAGGGCAATTTGGCTCGTAAATCTTTGTCTAAGATGAAGATGGATATTTTGTGGTTAATTAGGAATAAGAAACTCGAATTTTGATGGAGGTTTGAGAGTTGAACGAAGGGTTCCAAAGAGGACACACAAACTGATTCTCAGTTTTGTATGTCGGTTTTGTCGAGGGTTTTCGAGAGGCAATTAGGGTTTATTTCTGGAGTTTAAAGCTTGTAAGTGATGGTAGTATGTATGGAGAACTTAGAGGAATGAATTTATGGTGAAGGGGGGGTATTTATAAGGAGTTTCGAAGGGTAGAAGTAGGGCAACAAGCAGTCGGGCCTGTTTCGCATAGCTGCTGTCCATCAGCTATTCGTGGGGTTTCTAGGGTTTGTATGGGGGGTTTGCTTGGTGGTTAAGCTAATGTAATATGGGTAGGATACTAGGGTATGGTGTAGGGTTAATGAGCACGGGTTTAGGTGGTGTTTGGAGCGGGTTTTGGGCTCGGGTTTGAGCACGCAAAACAGGGGGGGGGGGGCTGCTTGTGTTGCGGGCTGTTTGGGGAGTATTTGGGACGGGATTTGGGCCGTGGGTATGGGGGTTCGAACTGGGGTTGGATGGGTAGAGGCCTAGGTTGCTTAGTGTACTCGATATTCGTGCCAACTCGTAAAAAAACGGGCTCAAAAACCGAGCTATAATCGAGCTCCAAAACGTGTGGTTAAAACGAGTTTTCGATTTTCAAATTCGATTTTTCAAATCGATTAACACATTAAAATCAATGATTTTTCAAATCAAAAAATATATTTTATTTTCAATAAAATAAATTTAAGAAAATAAATTCAAATTAAAACAATAAAATGAATTCACTTTAAAAACTTTAATTTAAATATCATTAAAATTAATAAAATACTCCGTCGACAACGCTCATTCTACATCATAAAACGAACCCAAATAATGACAATGACAACTAATAAATACATGTGTCCTATCATCATCGGGTGTTTGTCGGGTTCTCTATAAATTCCAATATCGACGGATACGGGTATCTACAGAGCCCCCACTTTGACTGAGGCTTGGACAAGGCGAAAGTCAAAGTATACCCCAGGTCCCTTTCGACCTGAGGATTCTGCGGGTCGTTTATAGTCCATTAGACTTGCGTATACAAGCTCGCCAGTCATAAGAAGAGATCATACCTGAAACTTCGTCGGGGATTAACTCTTGCTTCTGTTGTGTCAAATTATCATCGTTGGTCGTCGACCCATAAAATTGTATATATGGTGGATTGAGCCTTATCCTTAGGCGCCTACGTATCCGTTTCTGACGGAATCAAACCCGCGTCGTAGTTCGGCAACTGTTGACACATGCCCAAAGTTTATCATCTGCTGGCATTTGTCCAAAATTCAATCGTCTGTTGACATTTGCCCAAAATTTATCCTCTGCTGGCGCTTGTCCGAATGGGACGGGACTTTCCGAGGAGGTTGCCGCCACTTTCATCATTTGCTTTCAGCTACGGAATTCTTCCATTTCATACTCTTGTATTGAATTGAATTCTTGGTGGATGTCATCCTTTACATCTTGATAATGGTCTCTCGAAGCCAATGACTTCGAGCCCCCATTTCTAATGGCTCTAAAGTCGAAGACTTTAGAGCCCCCAGTTGAAGCATATCCTGCTACATTTGAAACACAACAACGTACTAGCAATAATCATCACATAAGCACATTTGGATCATCGATCTTAAAATTGGATCATTCAAAAGATTGGGTCATCGACCCAAAAATTGAAGTTGAATTTGAAAATTGAATAATCGGGCCATCGACCCGAAGTTGAAATTTGACATCACTTGGTATGTTGGGCCATCGACCCTTCAAAAATTGAATTTGAAATTTTGGAATAATTGGGCCATCGACCCGCAAAGATTCTACTACTTGGATCATCTATCCACGATTCGCAAAAAGTTTTTGGAATTTTGAAATTTTGAAATTTTGAAAATTTTGAAATCGAACCTTGATGGGTGAGCATGAAATATGACACAGACACTGTGTATGACTTGTAAACAACGTGGGCGTAGCCCGCTACCGCAAAACAAAAAGGAAAAGAAAAAAAACCGTAAGTGTGCACGAGTTTAAATTCAATTATTGACTTGTTGGGGGTAGAAATGTAAATTGGCCAATCTGGCGCACCAAAAGATGGCAAATGGGAATCACAAGGCCATCGGACTTGAGACAGAGATATCATATGGCATGGGCGTGATCCCAAGGGCACATGGGAATCAAGATCACTTGGCATTGACAAGGTGGATTAAACTCGCGGAGCAACAACGTTAGCTTCACCTAGACACTAACCACATACTGATTTTATGAGAACAGTTAGATATCATACATCACTCTTGTTGGGAACATTCTGCCACTCTTCTCCTCGCCTCCTTTCTTTTCAGCGAGTATTCATCATTTCTTGCCACCGCCTTCTTTATTTTCAGCGGGCTTTTACTATTTTTCTTCCACGCCTTCTTTCTTTTCAGCGGGTTTTTCATATTTTCTGTTCCCAACACAAACCTACATCTATATGACTCGGCATCTTCCTAAACCGTTCGATAAAGCTCATTCTGAGACTTGATACTATTCATCTGAACCTATATCCTTATCCTAGCCTACATCGAGTGCTAAGACCGACTCAAACAAAGGTGGCTTCATTTGGACTTGGTTAAGACCCGTAAGGAACCGACAAGATGACAACTTGGTTGATGAGTGGATTGAATCCCTTATTCTGAAGGACTGCCTACGTATTCACGTGGAGCGAAATCAAATCCGACGTAGTTCGATCATGGTGCATAAACATGGCATTTTGATTGTGTGTACACACTCGAAGGTTTCACCTAAGGTATCATGTCATATCCCATTCTAGCCTGTAAGGTACTGTTAAATCCCATGTCTAGGGTTGGTACAAAAGGCTGTGGTTCTTTGGGATGTAGAGCTTGGTAAAAAAAGGTTCTCAAGGTAAACTATCATTCTGAAGGTTCGTTTTGTGGTGCTAAGGCCAAGGGCTATGGCTTCTGATGTGGTTGGAAATGGTGTCTCGGGTTTGATGAAACCCGAGTGCAAATGGGTTGGAAAATGATGTGGGTTCAAATTTCCATGTCTGGACCCTAAAGGCTCGGTATAACAACACAAGCGGAATGACTCTCAAAATTCCCGACTATCCCCTTGTAAATGTCTCAGGAAGGACTTAGGGGTAAATAGGTTACTAATTAAGCTTTTGGGCTTCGCCCATTGAACTTCAACTATGGGTACTTGACTTGACTTCTGGCTTCCGTAACTTCGACATTCAACCAAAAACCTTTTGCAATAACTTCAACTTCTTTTTTTCTTTTTTTCTTTTTCTTTCATCACTTTTCTTTTTTTCATTTTTTCATTCATCCCTTTTTTTTCATCTTTTCATTCTTTTTCATCTTTTTTCTCTCTTTGAAAATGATCTTCTATTCATTCTCTTAGTCATAAATGGATACACCTTGAAAACTGGGCTTCGCCAACTAATTTGGGTAAGAACTAGCAATTCCTTGTTAGAACGGGTTGATATCTTCTCTCTTCGAGAGGGGATGATTCTGTGGGAAAAAGGCTTGCCTTCCGTCATCGATATGGAAAACAAGAAGCTAGTCCGGGTTCGTCCTAGAATCATCTAAAAGCTTGTCAAAAGCACTGGTTCTGATGGAGGTTTTCTACCGCCAAACATGGAATAGGTAAAGGAATCAAACATAGGATCCTAGTGTACCTTACATTTTGAAACGCGACATATTTCTACCCCAGGGATGCCTTTGAGTGTGTTGTGCATTTTATCATGTTTCCGGAATGATTGAGGATTGGAAACAAGACATATTTGGAAACGAAACTGCGACTTTTATTGGAATGACAAATGCTTAACAGACTCGAAGGAACGATTCCTAGGACACACCCTAGGTCATCGCGGAACAAACGACTCAACTTCAAGAAAAGAAAGTCCTAGACTCGACTCGACTAAGAAAAGAAAACAGATCCCGACTCATAATTTTTCAAATATGGTCTTGAGCTTTCCCTTGTTCAGCTGTCAGCTTAGATGCTCGGTTCTAGTCATTGATCCCTTTGATGGTCTGCCTCCATCCTGAGGTAGTCCTCTGAGGGTCCACGCCAGTGATGGAGATTGGTGAATCGAATTGTCCTTTATTAACTTCGTTAACGAGAGGTGTACATTCTAGAGCGAGACTCCCGACTTGAATTTCATTCTTCGGGTTTGACAAGAATTCAAAGCAATCCGCAAATATCTTCCCGATAAACACCCCTTTCAAGTGACATGGGCGGATAAGATGGGAATAATCGACATTATCTTCAACAGAAACAAAGTTGGCGTGATCGCCAAATGGATTGGTGATGTTATTGGGTTCTATGGCTGGGATTGGGAGCGTTCCGTTCTCAATCATGTCCTGAATTTCGTGCTTTAGTCTAAAGCACCTTTCAGTATCATGGCCTTTCCCTTGATGAAAGGCACAATAGGCATTTGGTTTATACCATTTACCTTGTTGTTCAGCGGGAGGGTCCGGAGTTGGACCAATAGGCTTCAGCTTTCCTTGGGTTATGAGCCTTTGGAGAGCGTATGTATAAGTGCATCCGATATCGGTGAATGCCCTAGGTGTTTGGCGCTGCGGCTTCTTCGATTTCCCTTCTAAGAGATTGATGCCTTCATCTAAATGGGTCGTTGCTGGGGCTTTGGTCCTAGACGATGACGCCCCCTTGGTACCCTTTTCTTTTCACCTCGGCCTTTATGACATCATCTTCTACCTTTATCCCGATTCTTATCAATTCTTTGAAAGAGCCAAAATTCTGGTATTTCGTAGCATTACGGTAAACAGTCGTAGATTCTTTACGAACTTATCTACCATTTCAACTTCATCGGGCTTCTTGGCTAATTTCACGCTTTCGCGCCATCTTGCAAGGAATTCAAGAAACCTTCTTTTTCTTTCCGTGTCATCACCTCCAATGTTCTTATGTTGGTTTGAATCTCGACATTATCAAAGATAGTACTTGAGAACTCCACCGTAATATCTTCGAAAGTGGGGAAGTTCTTAAGGTCCAGATTGTAGAACCACGCATTCGGGTGTTCATCCAAATGATTGAGCGAAAATTTCGAGAGAGCATGTCAAAGGTACTCCCTTCAGTGCTAAGTACCCCTTATAGGCCTTAACATGGTGGACTGGATCTTCTGTGCCCTTAAACTTTGGGATATCAGTGAGTACCATGTTTGTAGGCAACTTATCCTGAACTGGGGCATAGGCCCTAGCATTCTCGTAGTGGATGTTCTTCCCCTGGGAGAGTTTCAGACGGTCCTCAATGAACTTGAACCGTTTCTCCAGATCAGTCAGAGGTGGGGTAGATGAAGAGGAATCTTCACCCAGCTTGGATTCGATCACATCCATTCTGGACCTCATGAGGTTCACGGCCTCAGTGAGTTTGTTAACAGCGTCTTCCATTGCTTGAAGTCGGGTTTTTGGCGGCCTTTCTACAAGAAAACCCCGAACTGAGTCAATATTCAAATGTAAGAGCCCCTGCACACTTAAGGACACGACACCAACTTGACTCAAACAAAGACTCGACTTAAGACTGAGCTAACCAAAAGGTTCGACTCACGGTTGGATTTAGACCTCGATTCATTTCAGACTCGACAAGACGACATGACTCAAGTTTTCATAGCTCGATTCTAAACTGGACTCGGTGTGACTAAA
Organism: Silene latifolia; assembly: GCF_048544455.1. Classification (NCBI taxonomy): domain Eukaryota; kingdom Viridiplantae; phylum Streptophyta; class Magnoliopsida; order Caryophyllales; family Caryophyllaceae; genus Silene; species Silene latifolia. The sequence continues at coordinate 376,843,430 of NC_133538.1, forward strand.
CCCGTGATTGGACTAACATAGCCCATAGGTTTAGTGAAACGCCCTAAATGGCCTAGCTTGGACGTTTCTGTGGATTATCCTAGACTAATTGGTCGACCCACATGACTCGAAGCCCAAGAGGTGAGCTTGGGTGACCCAACAAGGTCGTGTTCTAGACTCTCGGGGCAAAACACGCCTAGCCTAACACGGCCAGGACCCGGACGCGACTCGACGCATTTCATGCTTGGTTAAGGTTCGAGAGGCATTTTGGATTGAATTTGAAAAAACGAATAATTGATTTGAAAATGAGATTTGAAATGGGCAGCATGCCGGCTATAAAAGCTTATTTTGGGCCGAAAAATCTAGTCCTACTTGGGCAGCATTCCGCGTTTTTAAAACCATGCTATTTTGAAAGTAAGTTGTTCAAAAGTTCGGTTTTGAAATCGATATGGAAAATTTGAAAAGACTCGGGAAATTCATTTCGCACATTGTCATTCTCATGTTAGAAGGATGTATGCTCCTAGACATCTCTAAGTCTCGGCAAGTCTTCTACAAGAAGGTCTATGCCCTCCATCCTTTTTGGGTCTTATAGAGCAAGGGCCTTTAGGTAGAGTACCTAGAAGAGCATCCCCACCATCAAGAACCACGACGAGGCGGAGCGGAAGCAAGCAATGTGCAAGTTCCTGGCATAGTGGGACGTCGCCCCCCACGCGTCACAAAGAAGCGCTGGGACGGCCCGGGAAAGTCCTTAAGGGTTTATGCATGAATCGTAGCACTACGAGTAATGTTTTACTTTCCAATACTTTCTTTTCAAGTTTCGCCTCGGAGGAAAAGACCCTAGAAACAAAGTGTAACTAGTCCTCTTTTCCCAAATGAGTCGCCAAATCAGGGACAAGGCCCTCGAATCGCTGCGTCCGCGGGATCCACACTAGGCATAATCGACTCAAGGTTCTTTCGAATCGAATTAAGACAAATTAGAGTCGCCACCAAGTTTTTTGGGAACTTGGAACCGTTCAAGTCAACTTTACACCTTTCATCAAAAAGCATAAAGCCAATCGAATACGAGTGATTAAAGATAAAGACTTGTACCCTATATCACTCGATTTGAATGACTCTCGTAATCCAATGGTATTTAGACGGATCCACAAACCATAGACTTTGAGTAAGGGGTGAGGGTACGTGTTAGGAAGCCCATAAGGACACCTAACCCCGCCCGTCAATAACGGCCTTTACTAAGTCAAGTATCGGATTTCAAACAAGGTCATAGCTACTGTGATATATGATATGCAAACATCGTTCTAAAACCCTAACATGTGAAGTTTCTATGTTGATTTAGATGCAACTAAACTAACTTTGTCAAAGTTGAAATTTAGCATGTGGGTTGATTGATCTAACAACACATAAAACGAAACAAACAAGGCTTTAGGGGAATGGGGGAGCCGTTGTGATATAAAACGCGGAAGCAATTAATGAATTAAATGTGACGATTTAAGACTCGAATTTCAGCAACTAACAAAAGTAGAATAGCGAAAACAAAGGGGTTTGTTTTTGTGATTATAAGACGCAAATAACAGCAGCAATACTAAGGAAACAACGGGTGAACAGTAACGAGTGAATAGTGACGGGTGAACAGTAACGATGAATAGTATGACGGTGAACAGTAACACGAATGAACAGTACAATCACGAAACAAAAAAGGGATATTTAGCTTTGAGATTCGACCTGAATTCGCAGCTAATAACGAAGGAGTTCGGAGCCCGAACAACAATCGCGAAAGACTTGAAGTACGTTCTCAAATCTAGGGTTTGGTGATCAAACTTGATCGGGTTTTCTGAGTTTTTATTAATCGATGAATGAATCAAAACGCAGCAGCATGTCATGCCTTATATAGGCTTACAAATAAACTAATAAACTTGACCTAGTATCTCCTATGAGATATTATTCTTGCTTAAAAGAAAATAGCAGTAAATAAAATATCCTAAAACGAGATTAAGGAAATAACAGAATAGGAAATAAGGAAATAACGGAATTGGAAATAAACAATCAGCTCCATGCTTCAACTCCACACGCCTAGCTCAACTCGGATCCCCAACAAATAAAACTCCGACTCCCTGGACTTGGAAATGCGAGCCCAAGTAATCCACCACTCGAGAATTAGTAGCAACCAGCCCATGTTCATCAGTTGGCCCAACCGTGACCTCCTCGGCATCTTCTAGCGCATCATCCCCTCCCTCTTGAAAGGGAATTGACCTCAATTCGGATAGTCCCTCATCATCTAAGTATGGCGAAAGATCTCCCACATTGAATGTGGCGTGAACTCCATAGTCTCCGGGAAGTTCGAGCTTGTAAGCATTGTCATTCACTTTCCCAACTACTTTATAAGGACCCTCGGCTCGAGGCATGAGCTTGTTCTTGCGCTTTCCTGGAAAACGTTCCTTCCTTAAATGCAACCAAACCAGATCACCCGGTTCAAAGAGCCTAGGCTTACGGTTTTTGTTCGATCTTTTCTTGTAAGCCTCATTTACCGTTTCAATTCGCCTTTTTACCTGCTCATGTAGCTTCAACATCGATTTAAGCTTTGATTCAGCATCCTTGTGTACCAACTCATCACTAGGAAGCGGAATCAAGTCTATGGGCAGGTACGGATTAACGCTATATACCACTTCAAAAGGAGAGTGCTTCGTGGCTATGGTTGGAGTACGGTTGTATGCAAACTCGGCATGAGCTAGCTTCACATCCCAATCCTTTTGTGTCTTGCTAACCAGCCCACGAAGTATAGTCCCCAACTACGATTAGTAACCTCGGTTTGCCCATCGGTTTGGGGATGATGCAAGGTACTAAACAGCAACTTCGTACCCAATTTCCTCCACAAAGTGTTCCAGAAATAGCTTAAGAATTTCGAGTCTCGATCGGACACAATTGTCTTTGGGACACCATGTAAACGCACTATTTCTCGGAAATACAAATCAGCCACATTCGCAGCATCGTCGGTCTTGTGGCATGGTATGAAATGTGCCATCTTCGAAAAGCGATCAACCACAACCATTATAGCATCCTTACCTCGCTGTGTTCTTGGCAAAGCGACGATAAAATCCATTGATACATCCTCCCAAGGCCGATTAGGAATTGGTAAGGGCTGATATAAACCCGGCTTGAACTTACTTTTTGCGAGATGACAAGTAGCACACTTGCTCAACAAATTCTGTATATCACCCAACATCTTCGGCCAATAAAAATGCTCGTGTAAGATTTCGAGCGTCTTTTGAGTACCGAAATGACCAAAGAATGCCGCCACCATGAGCCTCTCTAACCAACAATTCTCTAACTGGATGCTTAGGAACACATAAACGATTTCCCTTGAAGAGAAACCCGTCTTGCAAGATGTAATCCTTGAATGAACCAAAGAAAGACATTCATTAAAAATCTCGCCAAAATCAGCATCGCTTGGGTAATACTCTTTCAACATCTCGAAACCAAGTAGCCTTACTCCAAGAGTTGTAAGTAATGCATACCTGCGAGATAACGCATCAGCTACCACGTTGCTTTTACCCTCCTTGTACTTGGATGAGAAATGAAACGATTGAAGAAACTCGACCCATTTAGCATGTCGTGGGTTAAGTTTCTGCGGCCCGTTAATGTATTTCAGAGATTCATGATCAGAATGCAATATAAAATGATTCGGCCTCAAATAATGGCTCCAATGATCCAAGCCTCGAACAATAGCATAGAATTCCTTGTCGTATGTCGAATAATTACAGCGAGCTCCACCCAATTTCTCTGAGAAATAGGCTATGGGACACTTTTCTTGGACAAGAACAGCCCCTATTCCGACACCACTAGCATCGCACTAACCTTCAAATGGTTTTGCAAAATCAGGAAGTGCAAGAATCGGTGCTTCACAAAGCTTATGTTTAATCAACTCGAAAGCTCGTTGGGCTGCTATACCCCAAATGAACGAGCCCTTCTTCAAGCACTCAGTAATAGGACTCATAACGGTACTAAAATCCCGAATAAAACGGCGATAAAATGAAGCCAACCCATGGAATGAACGTACCTCAGTCACGGTTGTAGGTACTGGCCAAGAACGAATAGCTTCTACCTTAGTCTTATCCACGGACACCCCATGCTTAGAAATGACATAGCCAAGAAAGACAACTTCATCGACCAGGAATGAGCACTTCTCGGTTTTGCCATATAATTTTTGAGCCCTTAATACCTCAAAAACAGCCCTTAGATGGCGCAAATGCTCATCTATGCTTCTACTGTACACGAGTATATCATCCAAATAAACAACAACGAATTTGCCAAGAAAAGGTTTGAGTACCTCGTTCATTAGTCTCATGAAGGTGCTTGGTGCATTCGTGAGCCCGAAAGGCATAACCAACCACTCGTACAGGCCGTGTTTGGTCTTGAATGCAGTTTTCCATTCATCTCCTTCCTTCATTCTAATCTGATGGTATCCGGTTCGCAAATCAATTTTCGAGAATACCACTGAACCATGAAGCTCATCTAACATATCATCAAGTCTCGGGATGGGAAATCGATACTTAATGGTTATGTTATTGATGTACTCGCTATCGATGCATATTCGCCACGAACCATCTTTCTTGGGAACTAGCAAGACCGAACAAAGACACGGACTTAAGCTCTCACGCACATAACCACGCTCCAACAATTCACAATTTGGCTGCATCTCCTTAGTTTCCTCGGGATTACTTCGATAAGCAGCCTTATTAGGTAATGGAGCTCCTGGAATCAAGTCGATTTGATGCTCGATTCCTCTTATTGGCGGCAAACCAGAAGGCAAATCATTCGGGAATACATCTGCAAATTCAAGAAGCAACTTGTTGATAGCACCGTGCTCACTTACTTGTGGTTGGGGCTGATTTAAGGCTATGAGCTAAACACACCCACCATTGTCGAGCACCTGTTCAACCTCTCTTTCATTTGCAAACATGGTTAAACTTGGCTTCTTACCTCTGCCCGAATACATGGAACGAATAGCCTTCGGGGTCATAGGCTTCAATGTTACCTTCTTACCATTAGAGAACAAAGTGTACTCGTTGCTCCTCCCATGGCGCGTTACATCCTTATCAAATTGCCAAGGACGTCCCAGAAGCAAATGGCACGCATCCATAGGTATAACATCGCATAAAACCTCATCCTTGTAAGGACCCATTGTAAAATTCACTCGGGCCTGTTTCGAAACCTTCACTTTACTACCGTCATCAAGCCAATGCAAAGTATAGGGCTTTGGATGCGGTGTAGTCACGAGAGCAAGCTTTTCAATCAACTCCGTAGCAGCAACATTGGTGCAACTCCCACCGTCAACAATCACGCTACACCACTTATCACCAACCTGACATTTTGTGTGAAAAATCTGATCTCGTTGCTCTACAACTACCGGTTCAACCTTAGAGTGCAACATACGTCGTAAGACCAAAGTATCATATGTAGGAGCTTCATAAGACAACTCCTCATTCTCGGCCTCCTCCTCTTCGTTCAACAAAAACAATCCCTCCTCCTCAACAGCCAAATCATACGATAGCTCATCACGCAAATCCATGGCTTCTCGTAGAGTAACAATCCTTTTATTAGGGCAATCACTTCGGAAGTGACCAAACCCTTGACATTTGAAACAACGGACCATAGCCAGGTCTTTCTCCTTGCTACTCGCCTCTGGTTTGTCACGAATGAGCGGTTTGGGTGTGGGGGTAGGCGTGACTACTGTAGACACGGAACCAGCAGACCTAGCTCCCTCGGGTTTAGACCACGCATTATTTTTCGGGGTGAAACTTGTGCTAGAACGACTCACTTTGTTCTGTCTTTCAACCTTCAAACATAATTGACATAGCATATCAAACGAATCATAACTCTGTAAATCCACCGTGAAAGCGATGTTCTTGTTCAGTCCCCTACAAAACCTAGCCATTTTTTGTTCCTCTAATTCATCCATTTCACTCATCAAAGAGAGTTTTTCAAATTCAGCAATGTAATCGACAATTGACAAACTCCCTTGGCTCAATTCAGCAATTTTTCTATAAAGATGGATTTTATGGTTTCTCGGAACATACCTCTTTCTGAGTTTTCGTTTTAGGGCATCCCAAGATTTCAGTTTCTCCTTGCCATCCCTTGCTCGTTTGGCCTTAAGATTCTCAAACCACAATGACGCATTCTTCACCAATTTCGTAATAGCGAACTTGCAACGCTTCGTCAGAACATCCTTGAACTCGAACATCCTCTCTATGTTCCGTTCCCATTCAAGGTACACCTGTGGGTCTGTATTACCATCGAATTCTGGTAACTCCGTGATCTTAAATTCATCCACAGGCCTTGCACTCTCAAAACACCTAGCATTACCAAAATTGCGAGTCCCTAAGTCAGGGTTTGCACGAAACAATTCACGCAACTGCTGCAATAGATTGGTGTCGTCTCCCATCGTCCTTGCTCTGATTACCACAAATGATATAAAACGCGGAAGCAATTAACGAATTAAATGTGACGATTTAAGACTCCACTTTCAGCAACTAACAAAAGCAGAATAGCGAAAACAAAGGGGTTTGTTTTTGTGATTTTATGACGCAAATAACAGCAGCAATACTAAGGAAACAACGGGTGAACAGTAACGAGTGAATAGTGACGGGTGAACAGTAACGATGAATAGTATGACGGTGAACAGTAACACGAATGAACAGTACAATCACGAAATAAGAAAGGGATATTTAGCTTTGAGATTCGACCTGAATTCGCAGCTAATAACGAAGGAGTTCGGAGCCCGAACAACAATCGCGAAAGACTTGAAGTACGTTCTCAAATCTAGGGTTTGGTGATCAAACTTGATCGGGTTTTCTGAGTTTTTATTAATTGATGAATGAATCAAAACGCAGCAGCATGTCATGCCTTATATAAGCTGACAAATAAACTAATAAACTTGACCTAGTATCTCCTATGAGATATTATTCTTGCTTAAAAGAAAATAGCAGTAAATAAAATATCCTAAAACGAGATTAAGGAAATAACAGAATAGGAAATAAGGAAATAACGGAATTGGAAATAAACAATCAGCTCCATGCTTCAACTCCACACACCTAGCTCAACTCGGATCCCCAAAAAATAAAACTCCGACTCCCTGGACTTGGAAATGCGAGCCCAAGTAATCCACCACTCGAGAATTAGTAGCAACCAGCCCATGTTCATTAGTTGGCCCAACCGTGACCTCCTCGGCATCTTCTAGCGCATCACGTTGGGATCTATCCTATTACAACCCAAGCATTTCATGCCGACACAACAAGAAATTAAAGATACAACTCGATCTAAAATACAACGCTATACACAAAACCATACACGACACACTACACGGCCAATTCGGCCTAGGAAAACGTACACAAGGGGGGTGGCCCATGGTTTACATGACTCACGGCCTTGGGTCACTCCTCGTAATGCATGCTTTCGCTTAATCTTATCGAATTAGGCATTGGGTCACACACCTAAGCATGCATTAGCATAAATCGGGCCATGTTGCTTTAAACAACATGCGATTTACTACGCTCTTACATGCATTGGGGCACAACCATCTAACCAAACAAGACTAAGGTTTTTGAAGAAGTTTTGACTCGATAGAAGTAAAACAAAACTTGAAAATTACAACTCGATGAACAAACTATAAATTACAAGCTACAAAACGACAAAGAACAAATGATATAAAACAAATGAAACAAGAAGAGGCACGGCCACCCTCACGCCCTAAAGCCACGTCCACCCTAGTTCCTAGGTTAGATTCATTAGTTAGATAGATTTGCGAAGCGATGCGGGATGTACATTAGAAAACGATGATAAACGAAGTCAGAAAGCTTTGCATAAAACCGGGTGCTCTACACGGCCTAAAGGGTCGAATTAGGTCAAGTTCGCTAATTAATTTAACTCATCGAGTGTTAATAAGAAGGTGCTAATCACGCACTCTTATACTAGCGAGAAATTATGTGAAAGAGAAAGATGCATTCAATTAAGTTACATAATTGTTAATCGGTTTTTAAAGCTACGTCGATGCCACCTAACGTGTCTAATTAGGTTATTAAATTGATCTAATGTCATCTAAATGAGTCATATGTTAACAATCAGAGGTCGAACTAACATGTGAATGGTCCTTGGGCATGTCGAATTAAACGAAACAAGAGAGGGGTCAAAAGCGAAGAGCGAAGTTAGAATTCGTTTTATTAATGCCCTACCTTGAACACGAGGATATGTAAATGAGACGGGGGATACGACCAACTGATGTAGCGGATTTCTTTCCCATCTCAAGTCAACGCGGGTGTTCGTGGTGGTACTTTAACTCATACTCGGACTAAACTAGTTTCATAGTTAACGAAAACAAACGATAAACAAAGTAAAAACGAACTATAAAAAAACAAACATAAAATAACGAAATAAAAGGGAGAAGAGGAGGATTTGATGCACCCTCAACCTACATGTATCTTTGACACCGTCTTGGGTCGTAATCGATGGTAGATTTTATCTCGAGAGGCCGTCGTCGACGAAGGAACAAAGCAACAACACGTTTTTTGTAAATCTGGACAGCAACTTTCAAACTGCAATTTCTCACTCGTTTCATGGTGAAAATTAGATTTAAAAGATGTTTTGAAAACTAGAAAGAGAGGAGAACAAATATCTTAAAACAACCCCTGCTCGTTTTGAATTATTGGGCACGAAAAACGAGCACAAACAGAACTGGACAGACAGGAAAAGCCGCGAAAACAGAGTGTATGACACTCTGTTTTTCGAGGGGATTCGTGTACTCTCAAGGGCAATTTGGCTCGTAAATCTTTGTCTAAGATGAAGATGGATGTTTTGTGGTTAATTAGGAACAAGAAACTCGAATTTTGATGGAGGTTTGAGGGTTGAACGAAGGGTTCCAAAGAGGACACACAAACTGATTCTCAGTTTTGTATGTCGGTTTTGTCGAGGGTTTTTGAGAAGCAATTAGGGTTTGTTTCTGGAGTTTAAAGCTTGTAAGTGACGGTAGTATGTATGGAGAACTTATAGGAATGAATGTATGGTGAAGCGGGGGTATTTATAAGGAGTTTCGAAGGGTAGAAGTAGGGCAACAAGCAGTCGGGCCTGTTTCGCATAGCTGCTGTCCATCAGCTATTCGTGGGGTTTTTAGGGATTGTATGGGGGGTTTGCTTGGTGGTTAAGCTAAGGTAATATGGGTAGGATACTAGGGTATTGTGTAGGGTTAATGGGCACGGGTTTAGGTGGTGTTTGGAGCGGGTTTTGGGCTCGGGTTTGAGCACGCAAAACAGGGGGGGCTGCTTGTGTTGCGGGCTGTTTGGGGAGTATTTGGGACGGGATTTGGGCCATGGGTATGGGGGTTCGAACTGGGGTTGGATAGGTAGAGGCCTAGGTTGGTTAGTGTACTCGAGATTCGTGCCAACTCGTAAAGAAAACGGGCTCAAAAACCGAGCTATAATCGAGCTCCAAAACGTGTGGTTAAAACGAGTTATCGATTTTCAAATTCGATTTTTCAAATCGATTAACACATTAAAATCAATGATTTTTCAAATCAAAAAATATATTTTATTTTCAATAAAATAAATTTAAGAAAATAAATTCAAATTAAAACAATAAAATGAATTCACTTTAAAAACTTTAATTTAAATATCATTTAAATTAATAAAATACTCCGTCGACAACGCTCATTCTACATCGTAAAACGAACCCAAATAATGACAATGACAACTAATAAATACATGTGTCCTATCATCATCGGGTGTTTGTCGGGTTCTCTATAAATTCCAATATCGACGGATACGGGTATCTACATTTTCATTTATTTCATGACTATAACATGCTAAAACGTGCTTAACATGAACCAAAACATGGAATAAACGAGCCAAAACTGATTTTTGGTCTGAGGCAGAAGCCCCTTAGGTCGCCAACTTGCCCGCGCCTAAATGGGGTGTTCAAACCAGAGATCAACCGTGTTTGTTCTCGTCATTTCCCTTTAATTCATTTTCATATTTGTAATCGGTTTTTATCATTCCAAATATTTTCGAACCCTTTTTCATTTTATGTCATTTGTTTTAACCATAAAACATTTTTCACCCTTGGTTCCTCATACCATAACGGTTAAATCCGTGTTTCGGTGATAATATTTGGTTAATGACATTTAAAAGGTATTTTAAAACCTTTTATTTCATTTCTTTACATTTTCAAACAAGCATATTAGTCCCCAACACAAAGTCATCCTTGGTTCTACATACCATGCCAGATTTTAACCTGGGTACGATGATGAGTATCGACTAATAACATTCAAATGGACTTAAAACAGTTAGTCCATAATTACTTTCAAAACTATTCATGTCAAGTTTTTCAAATCGAACCCGACACCGAATATTATCCAAATAATGATGATTATTCGAGTCTAGTTCTTCAAATCAACAAATGCGGTCTAAACGACCCCTTCAAATCAAACCGGGTTCAATTGCCCATTTCTAAACACGTTTTATAACGTTTTCTAAAAGGTCAGAACACGACACATAAACCGTGGACAAACCCGCGCCTAAAGAGGCCCTCCATTTCTCATTTTCAAAACCAGAGGGAGGCCCCTTACACCACCGGCTGGCTCGCGCCTCATATAGCCGTCTGGTACAGGGCCTGTTTCCTTCCAGCATTAGTCTAGGACGATCCTGACTCCGGTTAGCCCGGATATAGGACGGATCAGATGACTATACAAAATCATATTTGCAAATTGCCTTACTAAGACAAATGGATCATATTATACACCCTAAACCTAATACGGTAAATGAATGTTTAATTTCCGTCTTGCATGCAAATCAATCATTAATCCAACTTGACATATTATACTTGATACTTGGATTAAATCAACCGACTTAGAAAGCTCTCACATATTAGGTTTAAATTAGTGGATGCGCATTCATGCATTTAAACCGTTTTATCAATTTTTATATTCAACCAACCAAGATCGATCAGTAGAGGCCGCTAACGCGGGCGGGATTGCGTGTCTGATTAAAGGGCTTCCCAATACGTACCTTCACCTCTTACTCAGAAACTTTGGATAATGAACGACCTTATCCAGGGCGTACGAGAGTCATTCTAGAAATAGGATGCTAAAGAGGGACGATTTTCTTATCTTTAGTACCTATGTCAAACGCTGCTTTGTGCTTCGATTTGACCGAGGTATAAAGTGGATTTCGAACGGGTTCCAGGCATCCCACAAATGCTTGGTGGTGACTCCGAACATCTCTAATCGTTTCGAGACCCTTACCGAGATGAAACCGACCGATCTAAAAATGATCCGGTCGAAATCATTTTTCGCCGCCGAGCGTGGCTTTCTAAAGACCGCTGCCATTGTCCACAGATCGACTGGGCATACGCAGGTAGGCCTTGTCCACAGATTGGCGACTCCACTGGGGATAACTAGGACACTTACGTCTTTGTGATCCCTAGATGGTGAGACATGAACGAGGTCTTGGTTGGAATGCATTAATTGATATTACGGTCACGGTCGGGTTCCTTGTCCGGGCCCACAACCTAACCCTTTTCGAACAATTGGCTCGTCTCGTCGGCGTGAGTTTTTCTCATCCCCGCGTTTCGAATCCCGATTGAGTCAAGCATACCATTGACGTTACACATTTCTGTTTCGTCAAAGAGCTTTCATCACTTTCGAGCACGAGGCTAGGGCACCCTCCTTACACTTTTTGTTTGGATCGGTATCCCTCTCGCAAATAGGAGTTTGATTGCTTGGTGTGTAACCCACCCTCTTAAGCCAAAACCCGTGTCAGCATTATGCAAAATATAATGAACTGCGTATGCTTATGTGCTACTTGATCATAAGTCCTTCCGTGTCATTTTCAAACTTCCAAAATCCCCTTTTTGCGCCGTTATAATGGCCATTTCAAACCTCGGTCTTTCGCCGACCGATGCACGCCTTTCTAGGCCGTCATAATGACGATTTTAAAACCCGCTTTTTATAACCATTTCAACACGCCTTTCTAGGCTGTCATAATGACGATTTTCAAACCCGGTTTTTTATAACCATTTCAACACACCTTTCTAGGCCGTCATAATGACGATTTTCAAACCCGGTTTTTTACAACCATTTCAAATCACCTTTTTGCGCCGTTATAATCGCCGCGTCTAGACACGGATTTTAACCCGTTTCGCGCCGACAATGGCTCTTTCAAAACCCGAGAAAAGCACACACCCTTTTTCTCGAGACACTTTCGAGATCCCGAGGACCATGCAACATCCCCGAGACCTCTTCAAACATTTCAAACTAGATTTTCATAACATACAATTTTGAATTTCAAAAACCGTCTTGGGAAACAATGCACTGTTTTTCGAGCCGACTCAAACTCAAACCGTCTTTTGCAAATAAACTTAAGACGGCCTCTTTCAACTGATCGACTTGCGGAGATTTCTATCTTTGGAAGCCATCCATTAAAGCGACGAATGAATCTTTTTGAAAATTTCTATTTTCGAAAACTTCAGTCCACCATTCCAATTCCGCCTCGTGTCTATCGAGTCGAAGCAAACGTACTTATGGGTCTTTAATTATGAGTCGTCTCACCACGAGACCCGTCCAATGGCGTCGCGCCGTTACGTTGGACTCGTGTCAAAAGTTCGGTCAAACACCGTCACGTCATAAATCGAGTCAGCACCGAGGAGCCACACAACGGTCACCCTCGTCTTGTTGAGTCTGATCTTTGTCTTGTCCTTTGTGTTGTCTGCGTTCAGTCTTGGAACCGTGTCGGATTGAGTTGTAATGTGAGCCATTTTTCTGCCTCAGAGCCATGGCCCCGTCTTCAGCTTCGTCAAACAACAATGATAACAATAGATATATCACGATTGATCAACTAGCCAGCCTGCTTACCGCTCTTAAGGTCACCCTGGATCGCGTCGAGACCCATATCGACGCCCTGGAGAACAAGGAAACTGGGGAACATAATGCCCCCCTCTGACTGAAACTGAGAAGAGGCTAAAGCTCTTGGAAGAACAGTTCCTAGCCCGGGGCAACAATATCCATCTTGAGAACAACCGAAGGTTCGAACCTGTTGGGGATCAACTACCTGACAACTTCACCCTAACTGATGTGCCTAAGTTCAAAGGAGTGGAGGACCCACTCAACCATATCCGTGCATTCAAGGACTATATGGCCATTAAAGGGGTCAAACAGGAACTTTTTGCCCGGATCTTCCCATCCTCCTTGGAACCGATCCCTCGCCAATGGTACTACTCCCTTGATCCGAAAAACCTTACCACTTAGGACGAGACCGCAGCTGATTTTACCAAACAGTATGCCGACAATGTCGAGATCCAGGCCAATACCCGTACTCTCGAATTGCTAACCCAGAACGGCAAGAAGGGGTTCACTGAGTTCCTAACCCGTTGGAGGAGGGTGAGTACTCAACTGGTTAGTAAGCCGAGTGAGTCGACTTTGGTGGAAAAGTTTGTCAACAATCTCCGTCCAATTTTTGCCAACCTACTGAGGTATCAGAATATCAAGACCTTCCAAGATCTGCAGATTCTGGGGACACTTATTGAAGACAACCTCCGAAAGGGTGTCTTGGCCAAAACCACTGGCAGAGGCTGCCAAGGATCCACCTTAACCGGATCTCGCCCTTACGGCCAGACAAACCAGATTGATGAGGTTAACCTCGTCGAACCATCTGCTAAGAGAACTGAGCGCCCCCAGAGAGTGTTTACCAACATAGGGTCAACTTATGCGAGTTCCCTGAAAAGGCTCATGGACCAGGGGAAGTTACGACCGATCGGACCCACCCCGGATTCGACCGATGCAAAGAAGTCCCGGTTCTGGAACCCCAGTGCCTACTGTCAGTACCACCAGGGAAAAGGGCATGATACCGAAACTTGCTTCAAACTCAAGCACCTCATTCAAGACATGATTGAGAAGGGAGATTTGCCTTTACCCCCACCAACTTAGCCGAACAACAAAACGAATCCTCTGGGAATCCACGCCATCTCTGACGATGAGCCGACCCTAGACTCCTCTCACCTCATCCTGCCAATTGACGACGAGGTGAATACTTTGGAAAAAGATCCTTCAGACGGAGTGTTTGTGTTTAGTGCTGCCACTATGCTCACTATGTTTCAACAAGTTGAGGAGGCCATAGCCAGCCTCTCCGAGAGAATCACCCGACTCGACGACGCCTATCGTCGACTCATTTTTAATCCACCGCCACCGCGCCCGAGGGAGAATTCCCCAAGCATTCAAAACTACCCACCCCAGGATGGATTGCTCCCAGAACCATTCTGGCATAGACCTCACGAAAATCTCCCTAAAAATAACTATCCTCAAAATAACTACCCCTATAAAAATCACCCTCACAAAAACCACCCCCACAAAAATGTCCCTCACAAAAACTGCCCACCGAGGAATACCCCTCCGAGGTACCCTCGAGACCTTGAAATTAATGGCATATGGAGAAATGATGTTGAGGATGTCTATATTATCCCAGGGAAGGAGAAGCGGGTGAAAGAAATCGGACATCTCACCCGGTCCGGACGCCCCTATCAGAATCCGAGCAATCCAACGATCGTTCCAACAACGAATGACCAAGTCGTCCCGGAAGTGGACACTCAACCAAGGGCTCCTGAGAATTCAATCTTGAAACAACTTCAGAAAGCACAAGCCGAAATCTCAATTTGGCAACTGATCGCAACGTCTTTTGAGCATCGACAGGCCCTGCTGCAGGCCTTGGGAAAATTAACCGTGCCCTCCACCTCTTCCCTAGAAGAAATAGTGGCGCACATGACAAGGGACGCCCCTGATCTAAACAACCAAGTCGTCTTCTCCGACGAGGATATCCCTCCGTTCGGAGCCAATCATAACCTGGCCCTATATATCACCGTACAATGCCTCCAGAAAAATGTACCCATGGTCCTCGTGGATGATGGTTCCGGGATGAATGTTATTCCTCTCAAGATTGCCCATAGGCTGGGTATCGAGGAAGCGGATTTGGTCCCAACGAATCAAGGAGTACGCGCCTACGACGGCACTCGTCGCAAGGTCGCTGGGCTTGTCACTTTGACCGTCGCAACCGGACCACTGGAAAGACAAACCAGTTTTCAAGTGGTCGACATCGACGCTTCTTTCAATATGCTCCTGGGACGTCCCTGGATCCACGCTGTCAAGGCGGTCACCTTAACTCTCCACCAGAAGATCAGGGTCCCCTTCAACGGGAAAACGATCACAATTCCTGCTTCCTCGATCAAAGCTGTCATGAGAAGGGGAATAACCTCCTAAGCCATTGAGGAGGACGACAACGAAATGTGGGGTTTCCAAGCCGTGAACGCCATAACTGATGAATTGACACCCTCTGATTGTGACCCGTTCGCCAACCTCACGGTCAACAGTATCATGATGCGTCAAGGTTATTTTCCGGGTTTGCCACTCAATCCACTGAAGGACCCATTGCCTCCCTTGAAACAGGCTAAGGTCCCTAACATTCCCTTTGGGCTGGGGTACGAACCTACCGACGAAGATATCCAGGAGATGAACCTCCTATTCCGAAAACGCAAGAAGCACGGGGTTATCCTCCATCCCTACCATCTGACTCTCAATGGATACTTTGTCCCCGAAGGAGAATCCGAGCTCTACCATGGCTTTCCGGAGCCAATCTATGACTCTGTGGCCAGGGCTAGGTACCCGGGAGTGGAAGTCTTCCAGGACTGCTACTTTATCCCCGACAACATCGAAGCTGCATCAACTGACTCCAAGCCGTCACCATGCCTTGACGGACAAGCTGTCACACTCCTCTTTGGGGAAGATAACGTCGAACACCTCGACTATTAGGACATCATCAACATCGCCCTGAAGGAAAATCAATTTGATCCAACCGCCTTGATCTCCGATACTGACCCGGAAAAAGCTACCCAAGGCTGGAGGAAGACCGTCAAGTGGACCGATCGCCAAGGCCGCATTCTCAAGATAACAACTGGAGAAGGCCCTATGTTCAAGGAGGGAAGTGAAGAAGGATATGAGTCTGAGTCTGAGTCTGAGTCAGAGTCCGTCGTAGCTCCTAACGCTCCGGATGTCCCAGTCAAGGTCCGCTTCCCGCTGTTTTATCACAAAGTCGTGGCCGATTCAGAGGCTGAGTCTACTAGGGTCACCCCCACTCCCATGAAAGGTGACAACCTGGAGCCTGTTCCAGGGGCCGCCTCCTCTGATGTGTCGCCTCTGACTGACCACAAGATGTCTGTCCTTTCCGAGCTTTTTGCTCGTGTCAACTTAATGAACGCTAAGTTTCCTTATGACTCGTCTCATTTTAACTGCGATGCAATTCTGAATGACTATGAGGAATTTGACTTGAGTGAATACCCACCTCACCTAGCCAAAGAACTTGACAAACGGGAAACCAGAACCCCCATCATTGAGGAGACCGAGCCTATTAACGCAGGAACCGATAACACACCTCAAGAACTTAGGATAGGGACAACCCTGGACCCCTCGGAATGACAACAGTTCATTGACCTCCTCCACGAATACAAGGACGTGTTTGCCTGGTCTTACAGAGACATGTCTGGGATTGACAGAGAAATTGCAGAGCACCGGATACCCATTAAACCCGGGGCTAAACCTGTGAAACAGAAGCTACGCCGGATGCGTCCTGAGTGGGCCCTAAAAATCAAGGAAGAAGTGGATAAACAGTTCAAGGCTGGCTTCATCAAAGTGTCTGAATACTCTGATTGGGTCGCCAACATTGTGCCCGTACCAAAGAAAGACGGAAGAATTCGGGTTTACGTCGACTTCAGGGATCTGAACAAGGCGAGTCCTAAGGACAACTTCCCTTTGCCAATTGTTGACATTCTGGTGAACAATACTACCGAGCATACTCTCCTATCATTCATGGACGGGTATGCTGGGTACAACCAGATTAAAATGGCTGAGGAAGACATGCACAAGACGGCATTCACTACAGAATGGGGTACATATTGCTACACGGTCATGCCTTTCGGCCTCATCAATGCCGAGGAAACCTATCATAGAATCGCTACCACTCTCCTACATGATATGATGCACAAGGAGGTAGAGGTATATGTCGATGACATGATTGTCAAATCAAAGAAACGGGACGGCCACATCAGTGCCCTCCGGAAATTCTTCGCTCGTCTGCGGTAATATAACATGAGACTAAATCCTCAGAAGTGTGCATTCGGGGTCACCTCCGAAAAATCATAGGACATGTCGTCAGCAAAAGAGGCATTAAGATTGATCTAACCAAAATCAAAGCCCTTCAACAAATGCCTCGGCATAGGAACGAGAAGGAGATTCGGGGATTTCTCGGTCAGGTCCAATACATCAGCCGCTTCATTGCCAAGATCACTATGGTTTGTGAACCAATATTCAAAAAGCTTCGTGCCTCCGATCACACGGATTGGGACGACGACTGTCAGAAGGCCTTCGACAGGATAACGGAAATCCTATCCAAACCGCCTGTCCTCATGCCACCTCAACCGGGGATTCCTCTATCCCTACACCTGACTGTCACCAACACGGCCATGGGAGCAATGCTAGCACAAATAGTTGGCAACGAAGAACGAGCCATCTACTACATCAACAAAAATTTCATTGAGTACGAGACGAGGTATACCCAACTGGAAAAGACATGCCTTGCCCTAGTATGGTCAACAAAGAAGAAGCGGCATTACATGCTCAGTTACACGGTCCACATCTATTCCAAGATGGACCCGATTAAATACATCTTTGAAAAACCCATACTAAACGGAAGGCTGTCTAGGTGGACACTCATGTTGTCCGAGTTCGATCTCAAGTTTGTACCCCTTAAGGTTATCAAGGGAAGAGCAGTTGCTAATTTCCTGGCAGAGAACCCCGTCAACGAGGATTCCAACGACCGACACATGGTCACTTCCTGACGAAGACATCCTTTGTGCCGACACCGACGCATGGGACCTATACTTCGATAGTGCATCTAATCTGAGAGGCTTCGGGGTAGGAATCCTTCTAATATCACCAGAGGGAGAACACGTTCCAATCTCGGTCAAGCTAGACTTTGTCGTCACCAACAATGCCGCTAAATATGAAGCATGTCTCATCGGCCTACAAGCAGCCATCACACTTGGCATCAAGAGACTGAGGGTCCATGGCGATTCCTCACTCATCATCAATTAGGTGTCCAGATCATGGAAAATCCGATCTGACAGCTTAGCTCCCTACCGAGCAAAGATCAATCAAGAGGCCGAATTCTTTGACCAAGTCAACTCCTTCCATCTACCACGAGAGGAAAACCAATTTGCCGATGCCCTTGCGAAACTTGCCGCGCTCGTCAACATACCTGACGATATGACATCAATGCCCCTATGTGTTGAGAGAAGGAGCGAGCCAGCTCACATTTGTGCCATTAGCAACGACGAGGAAAGCCATGATGAACCTTGGTACCAAGCCATCCTCAATTACAAAACCAAAAATGAATTCCATCCCAACTCTGATCAAAGAGGACAAAGAGCCATCCGCTTACTTGCATCACAATTCGTGATAAACCAAAACCAACTATACAAAAGAACACCCCAAGGAATTCTCCTCCTTTGCATTGACCATCACAAAGCCAAAAAAGTCATGGGAGAGGTTCACGACGGAGAATGTGGCCCTCACATGAGTGCAATGATGCTTACCCGGAAAATCATGCGGCTAGGTTACTACTGGACCACCATGGAGGCCGATTGCCGTAACTACGTCAAACATTGCCACAATTGCCAAATCTTCGCCAACATACAACACATACCACCATCCCTTTTATACACCACGACATCGTCCTGGAATTTCTCAACCTGGGGCATCGACATCATCGGAAAAGTTAACTCGATAGGCACCAAGGGGCATTGCTTCGTCCTCGTCGCCATCGACTATTTCACCAAATGGGTGGAAGCACAGTCATACGCAGTCTTGACCGCCAAACAAGTGGCCAAGTTCATTCAAAACAACATCATCTGTCGGTATGGGGTACCCCATAAGATCATCAGCGATCAAGGCTCTCACTTCCGGGCGGAAACTCAAGCTTTGCAGGACAAATACAAAATCAAACGACATCGATCATCCCCCTACCGTCCCCAAACCAACAGAGCGGTGGAGGCAGCGAACAAAACTCTCGTCACCATTATCAATAAAATGCAAGACAACTACCGCGATTGGCCGAGCAAACTCCCATTCGCGCTCTGGGGATACAAGACCTCCATCCGAACGCCGACAGGCGCCACACCCTTCTACCTAGCATACGGTATGGACGCAGTTCAACCGGTAGAGTTAGAGGTCCCATCTCTACGCATCATACTGGAGAGTCAAGTCCCTGAGGCGGAATGGACCCGTCGAAGGTACGAACAACTCACCCTTCTAGACGAACGGCGACTCAACGCCTTGCCTAAAATCCAGCTATACCAACGACGTATACAATGGGAATTTAACAAGAAGGTTAAACCCAGAAACATCCAGGAGGGCGACTTGGTCCTCAAGTCAGTTCGAGCACCATTACCCGTCTATCCGAGGGGAAAATTCAAACCCAACTGGGCCGGGTCATACCGGGTCAAGAAAATACTTTTGGGGGCCGCAGTGAGACTGAGTGACCTAGATGGGGAGGACTTTACAAACCCGACCAACCTAGACCAACTCAAGAAATACTACCCTTGAACCATAGCAACCAACGACCTAGCCTAGTTTTAGAACTAGCAACGACCTCAACCCTCTTCAAGTCAAGTTCCTCAACGTGTTCTGATTTGAAATTGTATGTTTTATCGAGTCTAAGCTGCGGCACCTTTCCCATTTCAAATGTCCTTTGATCCATCAAAGGAAACATCCATTTGCACTAAAACAAACCCCCTGAACTACGAGCATGGTTTGATTTCACCTCTTCAGGTGAATACGTAGGCAGTCCCTCTTATGCCTGAGGGATACAACCACAAAACCCAATCAAATATGCAAAATATTTCGAACTACGATCATGGTTTGATTTCACCTCTCCCGGTGAATACGTAGGCAGTCCTTTCTTACACAAGAAGGATACAACCATCCCCATAATCAAGAAAAATCACCCACATCAACTTTAAAAAAAAAAAGAAAAGGGAAAAACATTCCCTTTCCCACAAAAATACAAAAAATGAGCCTTTCTCCCTTCCCACAAAACTCCACTTTCCCAAGTGCAAATGTTTAGGACGATTCAAATTGAATTGCATTCACCAAATGTATGGAAGAATCAAGCGTTCACAATTTTCGACACGAACAATCCTCTTATTTAATTAATAATGGGAGGGATTGCAATTTCAACAACAAATAAAGCTCGACGAGTCTACAACTTGTCAAAGCTAAGGTGTCAACTAAAACACCTCACATAATAAAACTAGCATAAAACGCACAATAACTAGCTAGTACAACATAATAAAAACTCACAACAATAATACGACATAATAATAAAGTGGGTAATGGAGGTCTTCACTCCTCTATTCTACCCTTGCCTTTTCCCTCGGGGTACATCTTCCCCTTGTTCTTCTTGTTGGCCCGCCTAGCATGGACTTCCTCCTCGGAACGGATCCTCAACGGATCTAAGACGGCGACGGCCTCCGGTCTAGCACAAGACCCCATATTCGACCCATGATGAGCCAATGCACGGCCCACCATATTCTTGGGGCCGGAACTCCTCCTCTTCAGTTTCTCATCAGATCGGGGGTAACTCCATCAACATACTCCTCAAAGAAGGCACGGTTGGCCTTGCCAACCTCTCGATACTTCAAATCGACAACCTCGTCCTTACGAAACATGGACCTCTTTTCCAAAGACGGAGCACGTGACCACTGGACATAAGCAGGAGTCACCCATGTCGTAGCAACGGAGTTTGGTACTTCCCAAAGCGGCCGAGTGGCCCACCATCTTTCGAAGACCTCCACAAGCTCGGAGTTCCGGAAAACATTCTCTTGGACAAGAGTATCTTGAGCGGGCACCATTTGTTGACGTCCCATTTGCCTCATGAGCCTTTCGGGATATATGAAGGAAACAACCTTCAAACCCACCACCATCAAAGAACGAGGACTAGCACCCGAAGCGGGAAACTCCGTGAAGGACCTCAAGTGCCACCACGGCACCACCCAACGGATATGAGGACAACCCTCCTCCGCCAATCTTGCGGCCCAATAGGCCTCGGTGGAAGCACAACTATCCGGGTACAACTTCTTCCTCATGGTATGGTGACGGAAGGAATAAGAAGAAGAATCAACCGGAGGCTCTACATACCTTAGCATTTCCAATAGCCACACTTGAAGGATCCTTGGGGACCCAAAAGAGGGAGCTTCTCCACAAGAGCCTTCCTTGTCCAAAGCTTGGATGATCTCTCCAAGCACCAACCATGATGGATCTCTACCATGCTCCATTTGCTCAATAACATGAATAAGGGTCATGCTACCATGGCATCTTGTTCCCTCCTTCTTCAAGACATCAACAAAGAGGTACACATGGATAAGGCAAAATGCAAGAGCCCTTCTCCTAGCCACCTCCGAGACATTAGCATCTAATCGGTTTGAAAAGATGTTGATAAGAGCCAGCATGTCCACACCATGTGGAGCAAAAAGAAAGTTGATTTGGCTTGTTGACAAGCCCAACATGGAACGGATTTCTCCTTATAGCACAACCGAGTCGGAGGAAGCACCGGAGCACAACCCGGCCACCCACCAATGGCTCCAACTTCTTCGGCAAGAGGACAAAGCTCACCTTTCGGGAAAACGAAAACATGATGTTTCGAATCCCAAAACCGAGAACATGCTTCAAGAACCGAAGGTTGCACCTTGACTTGGCGAAGCACCAACAATTGCCCAACTCCCATGCAAATGAGTTGATACTTTTCAGGAGGCGATAAATCCCGGCACCATTGTCGCAACGCATTCTCAAAAGCATCCATGAAATATTTTTGTGGAAGAAGAAGAAGAGGTTTTATAGAGATGTTTTTGTGTTTCGGATGATGAAATAGTGAAGCGCAAACGTCCCTATTTATACAAAATGATCAGCGCATTTTTTCAGGAAAAGGGGAGAGCCGGCTTCCATCGCCAGGCTGCTCGCGCCTCTGTAGGCCTTCTCCAGGATTCCCGCTGTTGACTTGTCTTTTTCAACTTGTACTTTCTCCTGACACCTCAAACCTCCCGCCAGGAAGCTCGCGCCTCTTCGGGATGATCCAAGGACATTTTTTGTTTCCTCACACTCACATTTCCTTGTTTTCGCGTTTTACGAAATCCGACACGGTTTCCATAACGCAGCTTTAAACATACGGATTTTTTTTCTTTCTTTTTTTTAAGGGGGAAGGGCTAGTCGCCCTGATCCGCGATGGATCGTTTTCATATCAGTCAAATTCCGAAAAAATTTTCGCTTTTTCGCAATTTTCCATCAAAAATCAAAATCGAAAATTGATAACACGACGTCAATTTTCCTCAAATTCAAGCACTCACAAATTCGAGTCTTGACCTCAAAAATCAAAAATCAAATATACTCGTAAAAATCCTTTTCTAAAATTCTTTCCTGACGGTTTGAGTTTGAAATTTTCAAATCAATTTCAATAATTTCGACGCAATTTAATTCACGACACGAGTTAATTGCTCAAATTTTCAAATCAACTCCTTTTGAATTCCGAACATGACGACCTGTCGCAGAATTTTCAAAATTCATTTCAAATTTCACTTCGAGTCATCTTGGTTAATTTTGCTTTTTGATCAAATGCTTCACGTGTTTTCAATCAAATGCTTTTACGTTATGCGTATGTGCTATCTGTTACTTGTTTTCTACACTAACAATGCAGGAACTAGTGCGAAGCAAAAGGAGAATCGGCAGCCGACAGCGCTCTTCCGAAACACAACAAAAAAAGCCAAAAATCACAAAATAAACCACAATCCAAAAACACATATATACAAACCGCCTCACGCAAAATGTAAATATGTACAGACAAGAGTCCAAGACACGGACAAACTACAACAACTACTCAACGTCTCCCGTCGGGCCAGTCCTGGTCTCACTAGGAGTCGCCACCAATGCAGATACTACCACCTGCTCAGACTCCCTCTCCGGGAAACTCTCCAGCGTCTCACGCTCCATCTCGACGTGAAGCTCCTCCGCTGCAGCCAGCTGTGCCCTCATAGAGGCAATCTCCGCGTCTCGGCTCCGTAACTCGTCCTCACGACGCCTCAACTCCTGGTCCTAAAGAGTGATCCCCAACCCCTGGGCCTCGATCATCGACCTAGCTGCATCCAACTCGGCACGGACCCGAGCAAGCTCCACTGGATCCGCAGTACCCTACAAAACACAATACTGATCATCAAGATTAAAAAACATGAAATACAACACAAAACACACAAAAAGAGCACACAAAATGTACCTGAGAAAGCCGAGCCTCCCTCGCAACCAGGTCACCAGCAAGCGCCCTCCAGCGGTTAGCCATCCGCCACAAGTCCTTGTGACTAACAGTTGTCACCTACAAATCAAAAAATGTCCTTCAATACAATGTAAGGCAAAGTGTAATGGAGGAAAATTTTCAAGTCAGGAACTCACCCTCAGAACGGTCAACCTCCACTCTATGCCAGCATCGGTCACCTCGGTCGCCGCGGGATCCGGTAAGCGCAACTGAAGCTCCTCGCCACCCGGCCCCTGAAAAGTGGTCTCCGTCGGGAAAGCTGGGGGCTGGGTCCTCATCAACAGGTCGACTCCCTACCATTTGGATCCACATTAAAGATGACAAACCCTCCTATCAAGAGAGGCAATGAAAACAAAAGAGCAGAGGAAAACATACCTCGATCGGGTACCAAGCAAGCCTCGACAACCGGAAAGTGTCGTAGTCGACGTCCCGCAGCAACAGTTCCTCACCTCCCTGACCGTGAAGGTCCTCCTCAACCTCATCAGGGGTCGACTCCTGGAACAACACCCTAGGCAGGTCAACCGGCACGACGAAAGTCTCGGTGAAGCACTAACGAACTAGACGTTCGCCCAAGTACCAAACCGGCTCAATCGTCATCTCCAAGTACAAACGCAGAGAGCTGCGAGGCCGCAAACGCTCCCTGATGGCAGCCGGTACACTCGTGTAGTGCTCCCTAGGCCACCCAACAAAATGCATTCAAAGCAAAGCTACTCAGCTAACTGGGGGCTTCATAATCTACCTAATCATCCTATCTCTATTAAGGATAAGGGGGAGAGAGCAAGAACTTACATCAGCAACCCGAAGCTTGTTCACGCGGCGCCTACAGTCCTCGTAAGTCAAGTTAATTGACTTCTTCCAAGCCACCGTCCAACCCCTCAAAGCAGGATAAGTCGAGGGAACACCGTCTGTGGTCCCCAGACGCAGAGGAGTGAAGTAAGCATACAACCAAGGCTGTAATCAAACACAGCAAACACAAATCAGCCAATTTCTCGAAAATTGCCAAAATCATAATCAAAATCAAACTAAAAAAAAACTACCACAAAAATACTCGTACCTCAAAGATGAGGCCGGGACCAAACAAAGCAGGAGCACTACCCTCTCCCACTGTCTCCGGACGCAAATTATCAAGGTCGGTAAGGAGAGAAAGCACTTTGGTCGACAAGCGCTCACCCTTGTCACCAAAGTACGTGGCACCCAAGAAGTACCACAACCACAGCCGCGCCTCCTTCGTGTCGGCCTCAACCTCTGCCTCCGGACTCTCCAACGGCGCTGGAGTAACACCTGCCACCCTCCCAGTGAAGTGGTCCTTCACGTACGAACTCGCGATCAAGTACGGAGTAACGTCGGAAGGCTCCGGCAAAGCAGTACCGATCAAAGCAGTAACCGCAGGAGAGGACACTCTCTCCGGCGTCTCGGTAAACTCAATGGGCAACTCGCCACAGGGAAGGCCGGATACCATGGCAAAGTCCTCTAAAGTCACGCCGACCTCCCCAAACTCCATGTGGAACGACGACGTCGTATCCCAGTACCGATCCAACATGGCACGGATCAGACACAGGTTCGCCCTAATCGAAGACCTGTGAATGTCCCGCCAGGCTGCCACCAGCGGCCCAAAATCCAACCTCTCTATCAACGCCCTCGTCCCGACTTGGAGAACGTCGTAGAAACCCAAGCAGGTAGAAAAGCCCGAGAAAGTCCTCATGTTGCCAATCTCCTGAAATCAAAAACAAACAACGTCAGAATGCCTATCTAGGCCTGACACTTTAAAGGTGACAAAATTCAATCGAGGAACACGACTCACCAAACCCTCGTGAACACGATAGGAGAGGTGTCTGTCCAGTCAAAGCAACAACTGGCTGCCGTCAAAACCCTCGGCCCAGGCAGGCGCCGCCCGGAAAAGCAACCCCCGCAGGGCTGTGGCCCGTCTGGCTCTCCAACTCGCAACGCTGACGTCGTCCTCAACTGTCTCCGCTCTCCGCCTCTTATGGCCGCGGGACTCAACATGGTGGGTAGGGCCTATCTCAACGACCCTGGTGACGTTCTGCAACGACTGTCTAGTCGCACGAGGACGACGCTCCCTCGTAGAAATCCTCCTACCCGAGGTACCAGCCTCAGAGCCAGTCTCAGCTCTCCCAGTGACAGTAACCCCGACAACGGGCTCCTCATGCTCCTCGACGGCCCCTGTGGCCCCAACAGTCTGCTCAGGAGGTCTCTCCTCCTCGGTAACATCCTCCACAACCACGGTGGGTGTACTAGATGGAGTGCTAACCGGCCCCGCCCCGAACAACTCCTCTAGAGTAGTAGCAACGGACCCGGTATGTTCCGAACACTCTCCTACAATAAAAAAACGTCAGTCAAAATTTCGGCATTACGACAGCATGAAATGGATAAATCCAAAAAACACAACCTACAAAACAAAACAAGGGCAATCCCGCCCAAAATCCAACCAAACAATTCAAAAAAAACAAACAAAAACGACTCGCCCATCTTTTTAAGCAAAAGACGAATCAAAACCACAAAAAGACGGCATTTCAAGACCCATACAAGGTCCGCCTACAAACCAAAATACATTCCCGACACAATGGGGTATTTTTCTACGACTAAAAAAGGCAACTCATACGCTAATTTGAGCACAAACCGGTCAAAAATTCGAGAACGACCGCAAAGGCAAACATGATTTTATCACGCCTCAAAGCGACCTAAACAACCAATAAGGTCCATTTCAAGGCAAACTGACTCAATTCAAGCCCAAACAGGCGCTTATTTTGTCATACATAAGACCGTCACAAAAGGCAAAAATCCAATTTTGCCCACAATACCCAACAAAGGTCCATAAATGGCAAATACGGGTTTTCTCAACTACAATGCAACCTAGTGGGACCCACTACCCAAGCAAATAAACTTGGCATTGCGAAATGAGACTATGTCTCGCCTCACTCACGTTTTTCGAGCATAGGGAGTGGGAACGGGGACCAAAATGCAAACTAAAAGCACCCTTATACTCCTAAACATGTTTCTAACCTAATACAAGCATCAATTTCGCTCGAAACGCGCTGAATCAAAAACGCCCAATTCGATTTTCTAGGGTAAAATTCCGCCCTAATTCAATCAAGCTAAAGGTCAACAAGTTTAAATGGATTCGAGAGAAAATATAAACCTTGAGATGACATTGTTGATGATGGCACGAATTCAAGCAAGCTAGAAGGTCCAACAATGGCGATTTTGGTTTGTTTTTGTCGAAAAATGAAGAAGACGAGATGGTGAATGGGATGCAGCCTGAACTCGCGTCTTTTTAGAGAAAAAAGGGAAGCCCCTTTGGTTCGCCAGGTGGCTCGCGCCTCAATCAGGCGTCCCTTACTCTTTCAGCGAATTTTAGGTTTTGGCCCAATTTCTACATAACGAAATTCGGATTTTCATTGACGATATTGAAAATCGTCATTTCCTCAAAGACAAAAATAGTGAAAATTTAAATTCGCTATTTTAAAAAATTTCAAGCAAACGGCGATCAAAACCGTCAATTTCAAAAATAATAGTGAAAATTTAAAATTCGCTATTTCTTCAAATTTTCAAGCAACGGCAATTAAAACCGTCATTCTCAAAATGATAGCTGGAAATTGAATTCCACTATTTCCATCAAATGTCAATTGCGGCACATAAACCGTCACTTCAATAAATAGTGAAGATTCCCAATTCGCTATTTCCATCAAATGTCAACGGCGGCACATAAACCGTCACTTCAATTAATAGTGAAGATTCCCAATCCGTTATTTCCATCAAATGTCAACGGCGGCACATAAACCGTCACTTCAATTAATAGTGAAAATTCCAAATTCATTATTCCTTCAAATACCAGCAGGGGGCTTCCCCGCGGAACCCGCTCATTTCAAAAAAACAGTGATAGTGAAAATCCAAATTCACTATTTCCACGGCGGCATCATGAGTTCGCTACTTTCAAAACAAGGCTCATTCGACGCGGCTATGCTCACGGTTTATTAACCGACTACCATTGCCTGGCGAGCCTTTGTCCGCAACCTTTCAAGGACAGATCCCGAAGATGCCTTAGGTACATTTCCTTACCATTGGCTGGCGAGTCTTTCTCCGCAACCTTTCAAGGACAGATCCCGAAGATGCCTCGGGTACATTTCCTTACCATTGGCTGGCGAGCCTTTGTCCGTAACCTTTCAAGGATAGATCCCCAAAAGATGCCTCGGGTACATTTCCTTACCATTGGCTGGCGAGCCTTTGTCCGCAACCTTTCAAGGACAGATCCCGAAGATGCCTCGGGTACATTTCCTTTCCATTGGCTGGCGAGCCTTTGTCCGCAACCTTTCAAGGATAGATCCCGAAGATGCCTCGGGTACATTTCCTTACCATTGGCTGACGAGCCTTTGTCCGCAACCTTTCAAGGACAGATCCCGAAGATGCCTTGGGTACATTTCCTTACCATTGGCTGGCGAGCCTTTGTCCGCAACCTTTCAAGGACAGATCCCGAAGATGCCTCGGGTACATTTCCTTACCATTGGCTGGCGAGCCTTTGTCCGCAACCTTTCAAGGACAGATCCCGAAGATGCCTCGGGTACATTTCCTTACCATTGGCTGGCGAGCCTTTGTCCGCAACCTTTCAAGGACAAATCCCGAAGATGCCCCGGGTACATTTCCTTACCATTGGCTGGCGAGCCTTTGTCCGCAAACGTCAAGGACAGATCCTGAAGATGCCTTGGGTACATTTCCTTATCATGGCTGGCGAGCCTTTATCCGTAAACGCGCAAGGACATATCCGAAGATGCCTCAGGTATGACTCCTTCCTATGGCTGGCGAGCCTTTGTACGTAGTCTAATGGACCTTAAACGACCCGCGCGGACAGTCGACAGACTCTAAACCCTTCTCGACGACAGGTCTTTGACTCGTACCCTCGAGTCGCCTTGGTGTCGCCCTTCCCGACGGCAGGTCTTCGGCCCGAATCCTTTCGAGCCGCCTCGACGTCGCTTGGGTCTCCAGGTTGTAATCTTCGATTGACCTGGGGGCTCTACTTTGACTTTCGCCCTATCCAAGCCTCAGTCAAAGTGGGGGCTCTGTAGATACCCAGTATCTGCTGAGACTCCAACAAACACCCGATGATTATCGGACTACATAATGTTTTGGAATCGCGGCGTTTGATCGACAGTTTGTGTACAACTTTACGTCAGAAAACATAAAACGATTTCAAAAATAAAATATTTCAAAAATACCTGGAGTGTTTAATGCACGACGATGGGGTCGCAATGACACTAACTAGAGTAAAAACCGACACCGGACCAAAAACCGACTCAAAAATTCATATCCCGACTCCAACAACGAGTCAAACCGAGTCAGCCACCAAAAACAAAACATTTCAAACCTTCTACCTTAAGTTTTCCCGGATTCATCTTGGTCAAGTACCAAACATGTGACTACAAAACCTAGGATAGAACAAATCATGATTGCGTTTGTTGTGAAAGTGACAACACAACTCGAAGAACCGCGACGTGGCTCGCGCCTCTTTGAGCAGCCCAAGTGGCCACGTCGCTCAAAACTCACACAATCACTCATTTCCCTATAAATACCCTTCAAATGCCACCCATTTGAGAGTTACGCGAGTGTCCGCCCCCTCTTTTCTCCCTTAAAATTCTCGACTCAACTTCTTAAGTCACAACCCGACGCGTATTTACGACCTACCGATCGTAAACACGAGCCTTACACATTGTTTGGTACCGTCATCGTGCATTAAATCACTTGACCGACCACTACACCATCACTAACATCAAAACACTCTTTTTACTTACCAAAACGGTTTTAAACCTTTTTTTCCGATCAAACGAGTTGTTACACTTACGTCGGTCACTCGCCATAACCAAACATGTAAGTATGAGGGTGTAAAAATCCTCTTTTATTATATTTTCATTTGTTTCATGACTATAACATGCTAAAACGTGCATAACATGAACCAAAACATGGAATAAACGAGCCAAAACTGATTTTTGGTCTGAGGCAGAAGCCCCTTAGGTCGCCAACTTGTCCGCGCCTAAATGGGGTGTTCAGACTAGAGATCAACCGTGTTTGTTCTCGTCATTTCCCTTTAATTAATTTTCATATTTGTAATCGGTTTTTATCATTCCAAATATTTTCGAACCCTTTTTCATTTTATGTCAGTTGTTTTAACCATAAAATATTTTTCACCCTTGGTTCCTCATACCATGACAGTTAAATCCGTGTTTCGGTGATAATATTTGATTAATGACATTTAAAAGGTATTTTAAAACCTTTTATTTCATTTCTTTACGATTTCAAACAACCATATTAGTCCCCAACACAAAGTCATCCTTGGTTCTACATACCATGCCGGATTTTAACCCGGGTACGATGATGAGTATCGACTAAGAACATTCAAATGGACATAAAACAATTAGTCCATAATTAATTTCAAAACTATTCATGTCAAGTTTGTCAAATCAAACCCGACACCGAATATTATCCAAATAATGATGATTATTCGAGTCTAGTTCTTCAAATCAACAAATGCGGTCTAAACGACCCCTTCAAATCAAACCGGGTTCAATTGCCCATTTATAAACACGTTTTATAACGTTTTCTAAAAGGTCAGAACACGGCACATAAACCGTGGACTAACCCGCGCCTAAACAGGCCCTCCATTTCTCATTTTCAAAACCAGAGGGAGGCCCCTTACACCGCCGGCTGGCTCGCGCCTCATATAGCCGTCTGGTACAGGGCCAGTTTCCTTCCAGTATTAGTCTAGGACGATCCTGACTCCGGTTAGCCCGGATATAGGACGGATCAGATGACTATCCAAAATCATATTTGCAAAATGCCTTACTAAGACAAATGGATCATGTTATACACCCTAAACCTAATACGGTAAATGGATGTTTAATTTCCGCCTTACATGCAAATCAATCACTAATCCAACTTGACATCGTATACTTGATACTTGGATTAAATCAACCGACTTAGAAATCTCTCACATGTTAGGTTTAAATTAATGGATGTGCATTTATGCATTTAAACCGTTTTATCAACTTTTGCATTCAACCAACCAAGATCGATCAGTAGAGGCCGCTAATGCGGCCAGGATTGGGTGTCTGATTAAAGGGATTCCCAATACGTACCTTCACCTCTTACTCAGAAACTTTGGATAGTGGACGACCTTATCCAGGGCGTACGAGAGTCATTCTAGAGATAGGATGCTAAAGAGGGACGATTTCCTTATCTTTAGTACCTATGTCAAATGCTGCTTTGTGCTTCAATTTGATCGAGGTATAAAGTGGATTTCGAACGGGTTCCAGGCATCCCACAAATGCTTGGTGGCGACTCCGAACATCGCTAATCGTTTTGAGACCCTTACCGAGACGAAACCGACCGATCTAAAAACGCTCCGGTGGAAAGAATTTTTACGCCGCCGAGCGTGGCTTTCAAAACACCGCTGCCATTGTCCACAGATCGGCTGGGCATACGCAGGTGGGCCATGTCCACACAACCTTGGTGGAAAAGTTTGTCAACAATCTCCGCCCGGTATATGCCAACTTATTGAGGTACCAAAACATCAAGACGTTCCAGGATCTACAAATCCTTGGGACACGCATAGAAGACAACTTCCGCAGGGGTGTCCTAGCCAAAACCACCGGTAGAGACTACCAGGGATCCACATCAACCGGATCTCGCCCCTATGGTCAGACGAACAAGATTTATGAGGTCAACCACCTTGAACCGACCGCCAAGAGAGCTGAGCGCCCCCAAAGAGTGTTCACCAATATAGGGTCAACTTATGCAAGCGCCCTGAAAAGGCTTATGGACCAAGGGAAGTTACAACCAATCGGACCCACCCCGGATCCGTCTGATGCTAAGAAATCCCGCTTCTAGAAACCGAATGCCTACTGTCAGTACCACCAAGGGAAAGGTCATGACACGGAAACCTGCTTCAAGCTCAAACACATCATCCAAGACATGATCGAGAAAGGGGAATTGCCTTTGCCTCCACCGACTAAACCGAACAACGAAACAAACCCTTTGGGAATCCATGCTATCTCCGATGATGAGCCGACCTTGGACTGCTCAGACCTCATCCTGCCAATTGATGACGATGTGAATGCCTTGGAGAGGGATGCCTCGGACGGGGTATTTGTGTTCAGTGCCGCAACCATGCTTGCCATGTTCCAACCAGTTGAGGAAGCTATAGCCAGTCTCTCCGAAATGATTACCCGACTTGACGATGCTTACCGCCGACTGATTTTCAATCCTCCAACACCGCGCCCAAGGAAAGGTCCCCCATGAAGGAAAAATAGATCTATATACTTACATATTCATATATGTTTTAATTTAATTTGTCATAAAATTAATTAGTGATCTTATGCATGCAAACATCAATAAAAGAAGATAAGAAAACATTTTCTCACCATATGAAATTCGGTCATATTGGGCACCAACAAGATCTCCTTCTTGTTAGTTCTTGAGCTTTCCATTAATGGATGAACATTCTTGACTTCAAATTAGAAGCCCTCCAATTAGTTGCACCCAAGACAATCCCTTAAACCCACAAATGAACATGTACTAGATGTTTATAATGTAGTTTACCTTAAAATATATTACTAATACGCATATACTACTTTTAGTATTATTAGTGTTTGATTTAAACAAATTAGATTCACAAAAATGAATTTTGTGAAGAACAAGAGAGAGAAGGGAGGTTTTTCATAAAAAGTAAGAATGAATTAATTAGAGAAAATTCTCTCTAATTTTTTTTTGCTTGAAAACCGGTTGGGAGGGCTAAGGGTAGTCAAATTTTTCTTCCCAATTTGCTTTTTGTTCTTCACAAGAAAAGCTAGCTAGTAGTAGGTGTCATCATGATGTTTATTTTATTATTTAAATAACAAAAACCATCAAAACCCACTTACTACATATAAAACCGGTTTTCCATGTAATATGGAGTCCATTTTATTTTTGTCAATTGTACAATTGTATGTCATGTGACATGTGACATGTCTTATGTCTTGTTTTAATTTAAAATGCATATTTAACAAATTAAATATCATTTATAAATTAAATAAATCATATTTAACAAATTGACTAGTAATATAAAATTACTTTCTCATAAAATGGTCATTTAATTACTAGTTAGTATAATTCACAATATCTTGTAATTATAACTAACTTATCATTCTCATCTCGCGTGTTTCGCAAACACCGATTAATTTTAGTAATATAACTTCTTAAATTACTAAATGAAATCTCATTTAACCACATTATAATAAGATGTCATTATTCTCTCTCTTATAATATTTTTTCAATTTTAAGGAATTAATTAATCTGTATCGGTATACAATTAATTAACTTTTCAATTAAGGGAATTGTCCTTTAGGTGTGACCTAAAGGGATCAACTGATCACCACCGTCCGCAAGACGACAAGAATGTCAAACTCTAGTCAACCAATCATTACCGATATGTGTGGACCAGTTGACTATATATGTAATGTATCATCCCTTTCGTATTCTTGGTATGAGATTTAATAATGATATTTAAATCATGTGATTGCACTATTGTTGAGGACACATTTCCCAACAATCTCCCACTTGTCCTCGACAAGTGTGCGTCACCAATTCTCTTGTCCTATTACTATCTCCCACTCATTGCAAGGTGTCTTTCGGGTCGTACTTGCAAGTGATCATATCGAAAGTGGTTTCCTCGATCTGGAGAATAACTGATTGACCGGATTTATCTATCATAGATACCTTCCGAGCGTGGCCACGCATTTCCAGTTCATTACTCCTCGAGTGGCCCTGAGATATTGTTTTAACCCTGACAAGGGGGTGGACAATTCCTATCGCTCTTATTCCCTTCGACTAGCCACAGCCATGATAACCCAAAATATGCCCATTTGACCCCATTTACGAAGGTCGTAGTAACACAAATCAAAGTTAATCTGAAACTGTGCCATCTTAGGCGAACAGTCTTTAGTCAAAAGAATCGACTCATTAGAATACTATAGTAGCTCTCGCCACGACCAGGCTTTATAAATTTGCCAGAACTCTATAAGCGGTCATTGCCCGACAAAGTGTTCCTAACAGTCTGCCTATGTGATCGACTAGTCATCTCACATGACTCTATGGCACTTGAACTTGCCATCAATCGCATCACACTCTAGTCACTTCGAGACGTCACCTCATACAAGTGACTATGGGCGAATACCATGCTAATCCGTGTTCACTTTAACGGGGTTCAATTGTCTCTACAACCCGTTTGGATGTAACAAAGTATAATAAAAGAGTTTTAAAGTAAAACTCGAACGACAAATGCGATTATCACATATGAATAGTCAATGCTTGATTACTATTTCATGTTCTATAATCTAATTTGATCTTGTATGTAGTTGTTCATTTCAATTCAGTTGAAATGGCATGACTCATCATGTTTAGCCTTTGAGAAGGCTTTGGTTAGTAGGTTTTATCAACTTCTTGTACCTTACTCAACTTTACTACATACTCGTTTTCCTTTGTAATGTATACATTTGCATCACAAAACTTTCTGAATACGTGTCGAGATTTAATCAAGACATAGGTCCTCTAGCCTAAGAAAAGCTCCCATGTTTTCACAGTGTGCGGGACTCATCCTCTTGCACATCTCATGATTGCAAGTGTACTCAATTTCCGTTATAAATATCTCTTATTGTTCTTTATTGCCTAGAACGATTCTAGAAAATCTATTTCGTAAATAACTTAACCACAATGGTATCTTAACCATCCTAATGTGTTTTGATTATGGTTTTGTCGAAAACCATGCGCAATCTCAATTGTCAATTGTCATTTGTGTAACACACTTACACAAAAATTGCATCATAAACACTTTGCTTTACTTCCTTAATGCTTCTGCAAGCACTTAAGGGTAATCTTTATGGCTTACTTGGTAAAGATTACTTAAATTTCGATTTGAAACAATTCATCATACTCAAAGTATATGAAGTGTTATACATCATTATTCATTTAATTGATCCGGCAGCGGAAGCAAATTGAATCA
The DNA here is from genome assembly GCF_048544455.1 of Silene latifolia. Lineage (NCBI taxonomy): Eukaryota > Viridiplantae > Streptophyta > Magnoliopsida > Caryophyllales > Caryophyllaceae > Silene > Silene latifolia. The sequence goes on from NC_133538.1 coordinate 376,877,882, forward strand.
ATCAAATATGTTCAGTTTAATTGAACTAGTCATGAATCTTATCAACATAGGACTTCTTATTGACGCTAATATCATGTGGATTTATCTTCATAAATCTGGATATTAAAGATGTATTGTAATACTCCAAAAGTCTTAAATCATTCCTAATGATCAATATGTCATCCACATATCGGACTAATTAAAATTTCCGTAACTCCCACTAAACTTCATGTATAAACACAACTTCTCGACTTATCGAGAAATGGTTTATCACATGATCAAAATGTTGATTCTAACTCATTGATGTCCTACTTAAGACCCTCTCTTAAGTTTCACATTATCTTAGGATTGCAAGAATCTACTAAACTCAAGACATGTATTGAATACATTCCTTATATTGAAGAAGTGGGTTTTAGATTCACTCGCTATGTATTTAATAACCTCATAATGAAACACAATCCCTAAGAAGATCCAAATAGACTTAAGCATTTCAATTAGTGCAAAACCCTTTGCAACCAATCTTGCTTTGAAATATCTCTTTATTAGTGCAAAACCCTTTGTCACTAATCAAGCCTTTTATTTCGGATTCTCATGGCTCTAAGCCTTGTATTGAGTTGTGACTTAAATACTCTTGTAAGTCATTTGTTCATTACTTTCTAGAAGTAATCAACTTTAATCAAACAATTTCTTTTGTAAGTTATAAGCTCTTTACTTTCTTAAAAGTAGCATGAATTCATCATTTTTAACAAGTGACGAATTTAACCTCCTAGGTTTTGAAGAAACAATGTCTTACACAAAACGTCTCATGTAGCCAAGAAAGACAAGTTTCTTGCGACATAACATTCTCTGTGGCATTCTTTGTGGCTCTTGAATAATTTCTCCCACTCTGCCTTCTAGAAATAAACTTGTCTTTTTAGAGAGACAGCTTCACGAGCCGCAAACCCGTCGTACTCGTGACAATTGAAAAGGAAAAATGAGCACTTGTTTCTTGTGAAAACTTACAAACATGGTACCCTTACCATTTCATATCTCATATGATTCGATTTAGTAGAAAAATAATTTAGACAAAAATGATAAAGTCCCCAAAAGGATCAAGTAATTCAAAGTAACTTTGATCGAAGTCCAAACCATATCGAATAGCGTTTGAATTCTTATCCAATCACACATTATTCCATAATGCATGCTAAGAGAGATTAACTTGTGATACTATATAACATTTCCTTTGGCTTATATCAAAGTCTTCACTTTGATAATCCCATCACGACTAAATCGTGATTCCTTGAACTCTTTGAAATTCTTCAAAGATTTCTCTATTTACCTTATTAAGTGAACATATTAGTGTCAACTTAAATTGTTGGTAAAAGAAAATGATCAACCTATTTTGGATCGATGATTTACAACCTCGATCTCCTTTTCAACCAAAAGGCACGAGACATCTTGCTTTGAATACAAGATACGCATATACCATTAACAATCTAATGGTTTCAAGAGTACTCGATAACTCTTTGCGTTTATCATTCTAGAGTTTAAGGTTTAATCTTGGGTTACCAATTTGAGTCTTGCAACATCTTTATGATATATCATTCTAGTTTGGTTCAGAATATAATCACCTTGATAATGGGCTAGCCATACATCAAATCGTGGTGTATAGGGTCACAAAAGTGAAAACCTCTTTTGTATCTTAACAAGTTTATATTCTTATTTAGAGTTTATGCACTTAATAGTCACAATTAAGTACAACTCCAAACCCAAAAACTAGATTTAGTACACAATGACTCTATCTCTCGACTTCGTCGTTGCTAGTCGTCATATTCTAATCATCCTATGTATCAAACATAATGATGAAAACCTCCACTGGTTTCTAATATTGACGAAGTGGTACTATCAAAATTTATGTTTAATCAAATAAACATATAAAGAAGAAGGTCCCATTAGATGTCCCACAACTAACTTGTTGATTCTTCAATAATTTGGGGTAGTTTCCTTTCTTGTGTCCAACATTTAAGACAATGGAAACTTGATCGGTCGGGATTGATAGGTTTAGTATCGCTATTCTCAACAACTTTACTTTTAACATTACCTTGCATCAATCCCATTATTATCTTTACTTCTTGAACCTCGTCCTCATCTTAACGGTTTAAGAGAATGCTCCCACTCATTTCAATGAGTCTTCGCTTTGAGAAGCAAAATTGAATTTATGAAGATTACTCTTCATTTGTTCGTTTTAGTCTTAAAACTTTCATTGAAGTGGTTGCGTTATTTTGGTCAATTACGAATTCTTGACAAAACTAATTACCAAAATAATTTATCGCTTCAAGATACTTAATTCAATTAAGTATATGAATAACAATCCATTGCAAGTAGATGTGTTAGTCAAGAATCAAGAACCTGTTTGATAATGAATAACTTTTATCTATACTCTTTATAAGAGATCCTTAGCAATGTTTCATTTGAGGTTTTAGAAGCAAATTCATATTTGTCTTTAGTTACGATGTTTTAATGGAGATTTGAATCAAAAATCGAAATGATATCGTATATGAATTGTGGTAAAGAAATAGAACAATATGATAACGGAATAATGAAAAACAAAACATTCATCGTTATAATAATACTTGTAAATAACAAGTAAAGCATTTACATAGTGACCTCTACCCAACTATGATAAATGATTCCAAGATCCAAATTCATATTAACTTGGGCACGGTGTGGCCGATGAAACCCTTATCAATATAACTCGGTGGATTAACTCTTTAATCGATTCTACTTTTAGAACTCTTGGTCGATAAAATTACATTAACATTTATCTTTAGCCCAAAACACATCCGACAAGGGCACGGTGTGGCCGATGAAACCCTTATCGAAAAACTTTGGTTGAGTTCAATCAAAATTTCGAATAAATGTGTCCATGATCCAAACCCACATTAACTTGGGCACGGTGTGGCCGATGAAACCCTTATCAACATGAATTCGGTGGATAGACATTTATCACCCACTTCCCCTACGTAACAAGGTTTGTACCCCGGTGTGGCCGAGTGCACTCCCTCACGAAATAGGTTTTCATGGGTTCTACTATTTGGTAAGGCTAAGTCTCAATTGTTTATTTTTAGCGAGAGGTCATGTCAATTTATTATCTATCACGTTTTAAGTGAACTAAAGCGGTGAACTACGATAATTATAATTAACACGGTCGATAAACTCGATAAAATGACAATGCATGTTTTAGTTATGGCGATTTAGCGATCCATGCAACATATAAATAAAATGCAAAACATAAAATAAATCCTAGAATGGCCTTCCTAAAATAGAAAATCTAATTAACTATTACATATTCAGAAACCAACTCCATTGGTCCCTTGAACTTCGGTTGTGGCACGCATCTCGAGGTAACACCGTCTTTATGTATCGCCATCTTGAAGAAATCCGTCTTTGGGAACTCCGAGATAAATTAAATTACATAGCAAATTACATAATTTCCTATTATACATTTGTAACTAAGATAAAATTAAATCTATTAAATTAGAAGACGGTGATACGAGATCACAATAAATTACAACCGAATCGATATTCCCATACATTTCGGGTAATACCAATTAAAAACTAAGGCCATACTAAGTAAAATTACATAATTCAAAATTACATAAATAAAATTATGACAATCATAAAGAAAATGCAGCATTATAATATGTATATTACTCTGTTTTTACGGATTTGCGTGATTTCAACATTTTATAATCACAAAAATTACATAAATTCATATTTATGCATAAGTTAATTACCCTAACCTTTTAGGACTCAAAATTAGTCTTCACTAATTATTGACCATAATTAACTCATATTTCTAAAATTGTTCATTAATGGACTTAAAAATTATAATAAAATGCTATAAACTTCAAATAAATCACAAAATTTCAAATAAATTCAAAATTCAAAATTTAAACTCATGAACATTCTGGAAAATTACCATGACAGTCATAATGTTCAAAAACTTAGGTTAAAAATTTCGAGATATATCCGGAAAAACAATGTTGCGGCTTATCGGTTTTAACTAAATAATCATAAAAACATGTGAAAAATTATTTTTATCAACTTTTCTTTAGATCTGAAAAAGACAATAAAATGCAACATATGAAGTTTTTCCTTTGTCATAGAGCATGTTTTATCAATATTTCACTAATAAAGTCACTATTCATGCTATTTTTCTTCAAAAATCCATAAATCATGCAAAAAGACTTCACAATAGTCTATTATTTTACACACATCTTGTAAAATTGCATGTGACATCATACTAAATTTCTATGACCAGATTCGAAATTTATCTCATATTAACCTATTTTTCACCTAAATCCGAATTTAATAATGAAAAATCCATTTTTCGAGCATAACAAGTCCAAAAATTATAAAACTTTACAGGTTATCTCAAAATAATATATGTGATAACATATCCAAAAATCACTGGAAAATTCGAAGTGTAGCTAATTTTAGTCCCAAAGTGACATTTTTACTCATAAAATCATATTTAAATGCCATTATTGTATAATATGAACAATAAAAATCCGTAAATTAACCAAAATATCCTAAAAACATTTTAGGATCAGAAATTTTAACATGCATGGATTAATTTCGTTATATCTCATAATAACATAAATTTTACAAGTTTTATATGTTATTCTTATAACTCGGAAAAACTTTTAACCGATTTGCATGCAAACAACCATGGCTCTTGATACCGATTGAAGGAAAAATAGATCTATATACTTACATATTCATATATGTTTTAATTTAATTTGTCATAAAATTAATTAGTGATCTTATGCATGCAAACATCAATAAAAGAAGATAAGAAAACATTTTCTCACCATATGAAATTCGGTCATATTGGGCACCAACAAGATCTCCTTCTTGTTAGTTCTTGAGCTTTCCATTAATGGATGAACATTCTTGACTTCAAATTAGAAGCCCTCCAATTAGTTGCACCCAAGACAATCCCTTAAACCCACAAATGAACATGTACTAGATGTTTATAATGTAGTTTACCTTAAAATCTATTACTAATACTCATATACTACTTTTAGTATTATTAGTGTTTGATTTAAACAAATTAGATTCACAAAAATGAATTTTGTGAAGAACAAGAGAGAGAAGGGAGGTTTTTCATAAAAAGTAAGAATGAATTAATTAGAGAAAATTCTCTCTAAATTTTTTTGCTTGAAAACCGGTTGGGAGGGCTAAGGGTAGTCAAATTTTTCTTCCCAATTTGCTTTTTGTTTTTCACAAGAAAAGCTAGCTAGTAGTAGGTGTCATCATGATGTCTATTTTATTATTTAAATAACAGAAACCATCAAAACCCACTTACTACATATAAAACCGGTTTTCCATGTAATATGGAGTCCATTTTATTTTTGTCAATTGTACAATTGTATGTCATGTGACATGTGACATGTCTTATGTCTTGTTTTAATTTAAAATGCATATTTAACAAATTAAATATCATTTATAAATTAAATAAATCATATTTAACAAATTGACTAGTAATATAAAATTACTTTCTCATAAAATGGTCATTTAATTACTAGTTAGTATAATTCACAATATCTTGTAATTATAACTAACTTATCATTCTCATCTCGCGTGTTTCGCAAACACCGATTAATTTTAGTAATATAACTTCTTAAATTACTAAATGAAATCTCATTTAATCACATTATAATAAGATGTCATTATTCTCTCTCTTATAATAATTTGTTCAATTTTAAGGAATTAATTAATCTGTATCGGTATATAATTAATTAACTTTTCAATTAAGGGAATTGTCCTTTAGGTGTGACCTCAAGGGATCAACTGATCACCACCGTCGCACGACAGTAATGTCAAACTCTAGCCAGCCATACATTACCGATATGTGTGGACCAGTTGACTATATATGTAATGTATCATCCCTTTCGTATTCTTGGTATGAGATTTAATAATGATATTTAAATCATGTGATCGTACTATTGTTGAGGACACATTTCCCAACACCCCAGGCACCCAAAACTATCCTCACCAGGATGGATTGCTCCCGCGACCATTCTGACATGCACCTCACGATAATCACCCTCACAATAATCACCCCCACAGTAATCAACCTCACAAAAATTTCCCCCAAAAAAACTACCCTCACAAAAATTTCCCTCATAAAAACTGCCCACCGAGGAATACCCCTCCAAGATACCCTCAAGATCCCGAAATCAATGGCATCTGGAGAGATGATGTTGAAGATGTCTATATTATCCCAGGGAAAGAGAAACAGATGAAAGAGATCGGTCATCTTACCCGGTCCGGACGCCCCTATCAAAACCCAGCAGTCATTCCAACAACGAGCGACCAGGTTGTCCCGGACGTGGACACTCAACCCAAGGCTCCCGAGAATTTGATCCTCAAACAGCTACAGAAGGCAGAAACCAAAATTTCAATTTGGCAACTGATTGCCACGTCCTTCGAGCATCGACAAGCTCTACTACAAGCCTTGGGAAAACTGACCGTGCCCTCTACCTCCTCCCCGGAAGAAGTGGTAGCACACATGACAAGGGATGTCCCTAATCTAAGCAACCCGCTCATCTTCTCTGACGAAAATATCCCTCCCTTTGGAGCCAACCACAACCTGGCCCTATACATCACAGTACAATGCCTCAAAAAGAATGTGCATATGGTTCTTGTGGATGACGGATCAGCAGTTAATGTCATTCCCCTCAAAACGGCTCACAAACTGGGTATCGAAGAAGCTGATTTGGTCCCAACCAATCAAGGAGTACGCGCTTATGATGGCACTCGTTGTAAGGTCGTAGGGCTCATCAATCTGACCGTCGCGACCGAACCACTGGAAAGGCAAACCAGTTTCCAGGTAGTCGACATTGACGCCTCCTTCAATATGCTTCTAGGACGTCCCTGGATTTACGCCCTCAAGGCGGTTACTTCTACCCTTCATTATAAAATCAGGGTCCCCTTCAACGGGAAAACGATCACGATTCCTGCTTCCCCGATCTAAGTCGTCATGAAAAAGGGAATGACCTCCCAAGCCATTGAGGAGGATGACAACGAGATGTGGGGATTTCAAGCTGTGAATGCCCTAACTGATGAATCAACACCCTCTGATTGTGACCCATTTGTCAACCTCACAGTCAACCGCATTCTGATCCGCCAGGGTTACTTTCCGGGTTTACCCCTCAATCCGCTAAAGAGCACCTTACCTCCCTTGAAACAAGCTAAGTTCCCCAACATCCCCTTTAGGCTGGGCTTGAACCTACCAGTAAGGATATCCAGGAGATGAACCTCCTAGTTCGGAAGCACAGGAAGCACAGAGTTATCCTCCATCCCTATCATTTGACCCTCAATGGATACTTTATCCCCGAGGGAGAGTCCGAACTCTACAATGGCTTCCCTGAGCCGATCTATGACTCTGTGGCCAAGGTCAGACACCCGGGTGTAGAAGTCTTCCAGGACTGCTACTTCATCTCAAACAAGACCGAAGATGCATCAACCGAGTCTAAGTCGTACCCATGCCTCGACGGATAAGCGGTCACTCTCCTCTTTGGAGAGGATAACATCAAGCACCTCGACTATGAGGACATCATTAACATCGCCCTGAAGGACAACCAATTTGACCCGACCGCCTTAATCTCCGATACTGACCCGGAGAAAGCTACACAAGGCTGGAGGAAGACCGTCAAGTGGACCGATCACCAAGGCCGCATTCTCAAGATCACAACAGGAGAAGGCCCTATGTTCAAAGAGGGAAGTGAAGAAGAATCTGAGTCTGATTCAGAGTCAGAGTCTATCATAGCTCCTAACACTCCTGATATCCCAGTCAAGGTCCCCTTTCCCGTTGTTTTATCACAAGCTTGTGGCTGCTTCAGAGGCTGGGTCTACTAGGGTCATCCCTACTCCCATGGAAGGGACAATCTGGAGCCTGTTTCAGGGGCCACCTCCTCTGCTGTGTCGCCTCTGACTGACCATGAGATGTCTGTCCTCTCCGAGCTTTTCGCTCGTGTCAACTTAATGAACGCTAAGGTTGCTTATAACTCATCTCAATTTAACTTCAATGCAATTCTGAATGACTATGAGGATTTTGACATGAGTGACTACCCACCTTACCTAGCCAAAGAACTTGACAAAAGGGAAACTAGGACCCCCATCATTGAGGAGACCGAACCTATCAACGTAGGGACCGACAACACACCTTAAGAACTTAGGATAGGGACAACCCTTGACCCCTCGGAAAGACAACAGTTCATTGACCTCCTCCACGAATACAAGGACGTATTCGCCTGGTCCTATAAAGATATGCCTGGGATTGACAGGGAAATCGCAAAGCACCGGATACCCATTAAACCCAGAGCTAAACCCGTGAAGCAAAAACAGCGCCGGATGCATCCTGAATAGGCCTTGAAAATCAAAGATGAAGTGGATAAACAGTTCAAGGTCGGGTTCATCAAAGTGTCTGAGTACTCTGACTGGGTGGCCAACATTGTTCATGTACCAAAGAAAGACGGGAGGATTCGGGTTTGCGTCGACTTCAGGGATCTGAATAAGGCGGGTCCAAAGGATGACTTCTCTTTGCCACATGTTGACATTCTGGTGGATAATACCGCCGAGCATGCTCTCCTATCATTCATGGATGGGTATGCTGGGTACAACCAGATCAAAATAGCTGAGGAAGACATGCACAAGACTGCATTCACTACACAGTGGGGTACATATTGCTATACGGTCATGCCCTTCGGCCTCATCAATGTCGGAGCTACCTATCAAAGAACCGCTACCACTCTCCTACATGATATGATGCACAAGGAGGTAGAGGTATATATTGATGACATGATCGTCAAATCAAGAGAACGGAACGGCCACATCAGCGCCCTCTTAAAATTCTTCGTTCGTCTACGGAAGTATAACATGAGACTAAATCCTCAGAAATGTGCATTCAGGGTCACCTCCAGAAAACTACTGGGACATGTCGTCAGCAAGAGAGGTGTTGAGATTGATCCAACCAAAATGAAAGCCCTTCAGCAAATGCCTCGGTCTAAGAACGAGAAGGAAATTCGGGGATTTCTCGGTCAGGTTCAATACATCAGCCGCTTTATAGCCAAGCTCACCATGATTTGTGAACCAATCTTCAAGAAGCTTCGCGCCTCCGATCACACTGATTGGGACGACGACTGTTAGAAGGCCTTTGACAGGATAAAGGAAATCCTATCCAAACCTCATGTCCTCATGCCACCTCAACAAGGGATTCCCTTATCTCTATACCTGAATGTTACAGACACAGCCATGGGAGCAATGCTAGCACAAACAGTCGACGGTGAAGAACGAGTCATCTACTACATCAGCAAAAAGTTCATCGATTATGAGACGAGGTACACCCAACTGGAAAAGACGTGCCTTGCCCTAGTATGGTCAACAAAGAAGCTGCGGCATTACATGATCAGCTATACGGTCCACATCTATTCCAAGATGGACCCGGTCAAATACATCTTCGAGAAACCCGTACTAAACGGAAGGCTGTCTAGGTGGACACTCATGTTGTCCGAATTTGATCTCAAGTTTGTACCCCTCAAGGTTATCAAGGGAAGGGCAATCGCTGATTTCCTGGCAAAAAATCCCGTCAACGAGGATCTAGCGACCAACACATGGTCACTTCCTGACGAAGACATCCTTTGTGCCGACTCCGACGCATAGGACCTATACTTCGATGGCGCATCTAATCTGAGAGGCTTCGGGGTAGGAATCCTTCTAATATCGCCAGAAGGAGAACATGCTCCGATCTCGATCAAGCTAGACTTCGCCGTCACCAACAATGCCGCTGAATATGAAGCATGCCTCGTCGGCCTACAAGCAGCCATAACACTTGGCATCAAAAGACTGAGGGTCCACAGCGATTCTTCACTCATCATCAATCAGGTGTCCGGATCATGGAAGATCCGAAGTGACAACTTAGCTCCCTACCGAGCAAAAATCAATTAAGAGGCCGAGTTCTTCGACCAAGTCGACTACTTCCACTTGCCACGAGAGGAAAATCAATTTGCCGATGCCCTAGCGAAACATGCCGCGCTCATCAATATACCTGACGACGTGACATCGATGAACCTATGTGTCGAGAGAAGGAGTGAGCAAGCTCACATTTGCGCCATTAACAGCGACGAGGGAAGCCACGTCGAACCCTGGTACCAAGCCATCCTCAACTACAAAACCAAAAACGAATTCCCTCCCAACTTTGATCCAAGAGGACAAAGAGCCATCAGTTTACTTGCATCACAATTCGTGATAAACCAAGATCAACTATACAAAAGAACACCCCAGGGGATTTTCCTCCTTTGCATTCACCATCACAAAGCCAAAAAAGTTATGAGAGAGGTCCACGGCGAAGAATGTGGCCCTCACATGAGTGTAATGATGCTTACCGAAAAATCATGCGGTTAGGTTACTATTGGACCACCATGGAAGCCGATTACCGCAACTACTTCAAACATTGCCACAACTGCCAAATCTTCGCCAACATATAACATACCACCATTCCTTTTATACACTATGACATCACCCTAGCCTTTCTCAACCTGGGGCATCGACATCATCGGGAAAGTCAACCCGATAGGCACTAAGGGGCATTGCTTCGTACTCGTCGCCATCGACTATTTCACCAAATGGGTGGAACACAGTCATATGCAGTCTTGACCGCCAAACAAGTGGCCAAGTTCATTCAAAATAACATCATCTGCCGATATGGGGTACCCCATGAAATCATCAGCGGTCAAGGCTCTCACTTCCGGGTGGAAACTCAGGCTTCGCTGGACAAATACAAGATCAAACGACATCGATCATTCCCCTACCGTCCCCAAACCAACGAAGCGGTGGAGGCAGCTAACAAAACTCGTATCACCATTATCAAGAAAATGCAAGACAACTACCGCGATTGGCCGAGCAAACTCCCATTTGCACTCTGGGGATATCGAACCTCTATCCGAACACCGACAGGCGCCACACCCTTGTACCTAGCATACGGTATGAAGGCGGTTCAACCGGTAGATTTAGAGGTCCCTTCTCTATGCATCCTACTGGAGAGTCAGGTCCCTGAGGCGGAATGGACCCGTCGAAGGTACGAACAACTCACTCTTCTAGACGAGCGGCGACTCAACGCCTTGCACAACGTCCAACTATACCAACGACTTATACAATGGGCATTCAACAAGAAGGTTAAACCCAGGAACATCAAGGAGGGAGACTTGGTCCTCAAGTCAGTTCGAGCACCATTACCCGTCGATCCGAGGGGAAAGTTCAAACCCAACTAGGCCGGGCCATACCTGGTCAAGAAAATACTTTCGTGGGGCGCAGTAAGACTGAGTGACCTAGATGGGGAGGATTTTACAAACCCGACCAACCTAGACCAACTCAAGAAATACTACCCTTAAACCGTAGCAACCAACAACCTAACCCTAGTTTTACAACTAGCAACCACCTTAACCCTCTTCAAGTCAAGTTCCTCAACGCGTTCTGATTTGAAATTGCATGTTTTATCGAGTCTAAGTGGCGGCACCTTGCCCGTTTCAAATGTCCTTTAATCTGTCAAAGCCAACATCCATTTGCACTCAAACAAAACTCCCTGAACTACGAGCATGGTTTCATTTCACCTCTTCAGGTGGATACGTAGGCAGTCCTTCTTATACATGAGGGATACAACCATAAAACCCAATAAAAAATTACAAGACATTTCGAACTACGATCATGGTTTGATTTCACATCTTCATGTAGGTATGTAGGCAGTCCTTTCTTACACAAGAAGGATACAACCATCCCCATAATAAAAAAAACATCCCCGTAATAAAAAAAACATCACCCATATCATCCCCATCAAAAAAAAAAGAGGGAAAGAACATTCCCTTTTCCGCAAAAATACAAAAAAGAAGCCATTCTCTCTTCCTACAAAAATCCCACATTCCCGAGTGTAAATGTTTAGGACGATTCAAACCGAATTGCCTTTACAAAATGGATGGAAGAAACAAGCGTTCACATTTTTTACACGAGAAATCTTCTTATTTAATTAATAATGGGAGGAATTATAATCTTAACAACAAATAAAGCTCGACGAGTTTACAACTTGTCAAAGCTAAGGTGTCGATTAAAACACCTCACATAGTAAAACTAGCACAAAACACACAAAACGTAGCTAGTGCAACATAATAATAAAATGGGTAATGGAGGTCTTCACTCTTCCATTATACCGTTGCCTTTTCCCTCGGGGTACATCTTCCCCTTGTTCTTCTTGTTGGCTCGCCTAGCTTGAACTTCCTCTTCGGAACGAATCCTCAATGGGTCTACAACGGCGACGGCCTCCGGTCTATTGCAAGAGCCCATGTCGGCCCAAAATGAGCCCATGCACGGCCCACTACATTTTTGGGACCCGAGCTTCTCCTCTTTGGTGGCCTCATCACATCCGGGCTCCCTCCATCAACATAATCCTCAAAGAAGGCACGGTTGGCCTTGCCAACCTCTCGATACTTCAAGTCAACAACCTCGTCCTTACGGGATTTGGACCTTTCCTCCAAGGATTGGGCTCTTGCCCACTTGACGTAAGCGGGAGTCACCCATATCGTGGCAACGGGGTTTGGTACCTCCCAAAGCGGTCGAGCGGCCTACGATATTTCGAAGACCTCCACAAGCTCGGAGTTTCGGAAAACATTCTCTTGGACAAGGGTATCTTGAGCGGGCACCTTTTATTGACGCCCCATTTGCCTCATAAGCCTTTCGGGATAAATGAAGGAGGCAACCTTCAAACCCACCACCATCAAAGAACGAGGACTAGCACCCGAAGCGGGCAACTCCATGAAGGACCTCAAGTGCCACCATGGCACCACCCAACGGATGTGAGGACCACCCTCCTCCGCCAATTTCGCGGCACAATAGGCCTCGGTGGAAGCAAAGCTATCCGAGTACAACTTCTTCCTCATAGTAAGGTGACGGAAGGAATAAGAGGATGAATCAACAGGAGGCTCTACATACCTTAGCCTCTCCAATAGCCACACTTGGAGGATCCTTGGAGATCCAAACGAGGGAGCTTCTCCACAAGAGCCCTCCTTGTCCAAAGCTTGGATAATCTCGCCAAGCACCAACCATGATGGATCTCTACCATGCTCCATTTGCTCAACTACATGAACAAGGGTCATGCTACCATAACATTTTGGCCCCTCCTTCTTCAAAGCATCAACAAAGAGGTATACATGGACAAGGCAAAAGGCAAGAGCCCTTCTCCTAGCCACCTCCGAAACAATGGCATCCAATCGGTTTGAGAAAATGTTGATGAGAGCCAACATATCCACACCATGAGGAGCAAGAATAAAGTTTACTTGGCTTGTTGACAAGCCCAACATTGAACAGAATTTCTCCTTATAACACAACCGAGTCGGAGGATCTACTCTCACTCCCTATAACATTGAACGGAATTTCTCCTTATAACATTGAACGGAATTTCTCCCGCTGTTATCATATAACTTGTGATAAAGTCTTTGGTAGAGGGATCTACTCTCACTCCCTATGTTGACCATCTTATCACAATGTACTTAGATTCTGTTTGTAGAACTTGCAATGGTTGAAACTAAAACATTTTTCTAGTCACTTACTCCTAAGTCAATAAAATCAGCCTAGGATTTCGATAAATCCTTATAGGTTTGGAAACTAGAGTTTGTGCAACCCTTCAACACACAACTTAGTATATCATCCAAACATAAGAACAAATCCTCAATTCTCCTCAAGAATATTAATGGATGTTCTTTAAGGCTTTCAAATGACCTTCATTTGAATTAACTTGTTATTGACTTATTATGCTCCAAGCATATGATTCATCAGGGCATGCGCATATAATGGCATACATGATCATTCTAATGGCAGAAACATTAGGCAATCGATTTAATGTGATCAACAACTTATTAGGTTCAGTGAACGACTATGACTCTATCATAGTAATTCCACTTTCATCAATATGAATAACCTACTCAACCTTGTTGATGTTAAACAGATAAAGAATCTTATCAATATAGGATACTTATCTAAGTGCCAATCTTAAATTCCCTATCTCATAATAGATTTAGAATTTTGGAATGCAATATGTCAGCTTTCATTGAGAATTGAAAATCAAAACACTCCCTCATAGATGGTAGTGTTAGCGTGTTATCCTCAATGAGTAATATGACATCAATATGGAAGACAATCTCTCCCATTGAATTTCATGTCTAAACGTGGCAATTTTGACTCCCACTTAAATCCATGCATATACATGGTTTCTCGACAACTCGAGTGAAACCATTTTCTTTTCACATGATTGAAAAAAATCATTGCTATCTTAAGTGTTAATCAAAACCTTGTGCTTGTGTCACACACACACACACACACACACACACACACACACACACACACACACACACACACACACACACACACACACACACACACACCCCTTTCTAAATACCTATTTAGAAATTGGTTTTAACATCTAACTTGAACATACACACTATGAGGTGTAGCAACGATAACATGGATCTTAGCATAGTTACATGTTAACTTAGCTTTGTAGACATCTCTTATGTCTGTTTATACAACTTTTAACCAAATTTACCCTTTTGCACAGATTTCACTTTGGTTCATATGGCTCTTATGTAAAATAGAATTGAATTTACTTGATACAACCACTTTATAATCTTATTATCTAAAGAACATTTTCTTTTGGTCTCCTCAGTAGTCTGAAGATTTACCTAAGAAAGCTTTCTTTTGGTCTCCTTACTAGTTCCCAACCAGTCGTATGTTTGTTGCTAATTTTCTCCCACTCTATCTTTTGAAAAATATATCTATTTTTCTTGAAAGATAGCCTTATAAGCAACAAACTATTTCAGACTTATGATTGTGAAGGAAGAAAATATCGCATATTATAACCTTAATGATCACTCTTTTGTAAAGATATTATAATCTAGTTTCAAGGTAGACTATTCCTTATAAGGTAAAGGATTGGAATCATATCCATGTCAAGTACAATCTTAAGGTCTTAAGCCCTCCCATAGCTCGCATGGAGTCTTATAAGTGGTCTCAAGTCTTAGTTATAAGTGGTGTAGCCAATGGGTTTATAAAATTTCCCTTTTTAGAGTTCAAATAACTCTTTTTGATTTTACAATCATTCTTCCTTATATCAAATAAGATGTGATATTAAGTCACAAAAGCATAAGTGAGAATCAAATTCATGGTTTATGAACTAATTACAATGATCCAATCGTTGTAATTCTTTATGATTGTTTTAAGTCAATTTATATTTTGATGTAAATAGTGTATAATGACAAGTTTTAGAATGAAAAATTTCCATAAACCGAGTGACTTTGATTGAAAACCAAGTCACTAAAATTCAAATACAACTACTTGTCCTTGAAAATAAGAGGAAATTAAACTAATTTCCATGTCCAACTAGGAAATTAAAAGAGTTCTAAAATAACAATTCAAAATACAACAATAAAGGGAAGACTATCAAAATAAAGGCCAAGCTTCCATAGGTCTTCTACTATGGTCGGCTACTCTAGCCTCCCTTGAAAAGCCTCCTTAGGCTTTCTTGTGTTTGCCTTTGTCTTTGCTCGGATGCCCTTAAAAACAAATTAAAAAGGGTAAGAATCACAACTTGTATCCAAATACCAAAGTTGAGATTGAAATCAAAACATAAATGATAGGGAGAATTTTATTTATTACCTACTGAAACAATCTTTCTAGCTTTGATATCACCAAGATACTTCGGGCAATTCCTCTTCCAATGTCCTATGCCATTATAATAATGGCATTTGTCTTCGTAAGTAGCACCCTTTTTAGACGAGCTTTTCTCAGTTGCTTTTCCTTTTCCCTTGAAGGGAGTGGGTTTCTTGCTATTTCTAGCACTCCTCTTAAACTTCCCTTTGCTCTTGTTGTTAATTGCGAGCACATCCTTGGTTGAGCTAACATTTAGACCCATATCTCTCTCGGCTTGCACAAGCAATTTGCGCAATTCATGGAGAGAAGTCTTCATATTTTGCATATTGTAGTTTACCCTAAATTGCACATATGCTTTGACTTTGTTCAAGGAATGTAAAACTCGGTCTATAACGAGTTGTTTGGGAATGTTAACCCCTTGGATCTTTAGAGTCTCAACAAGCTCAATCAACTTGAGCACATGAGGGCTAACCTTTTGGCCCTCTTTGATGTTTATTTCGAAAAATGCGGAGGCCGCCTCATATTGGATGATCCTTGGAGCTTTCGAAAACATGGTCACAAACTTGGTGTAGATCTCATAGGCCATGCTCATCTTAATAGCAGTCCTTTGGAGATCGGGCTCCATAGAGAAAATCAAGACGTTCTTGATAGCGACCGACTCTTTTAGGTAGGCCTCATAGGCTTCCCTTACGGCGGAGGTTGACCTAGTACCGAAGCTTGTCGTCACCTTCCGCGGCCAAACGTAGTTGCGCATCCCAATCGACGAAGTTTGATCCATTCTTTTCAAGTTTACATCGATCCATAAAGGATCGGAGCCAAGAAGCATTGGGAAGTGGTGGATCGTTTGCGCTAGTTGATGCGGATGAAATTGGAGTTATCATTGCTAACTAATCAAATTGACTACAAAATAAAAATGAAGGAATTATAAACATTTTTCATTTTAATAAAACTTGTAAAATTTTTAAACAAGTCTTAGCATTTTAATAGTGACCTTAACCCAACTATGATAAATGATTCCGAGACCCAAAATTTATATTAACTTGGATGTGAGCCAACGGGCCCTCTACACTTTTACTAATATAACTTGGTGGGTTAACCCTCTTAACCGATTCTACAACTAGAACTCTCGGTCGATGAATTTACATTAAGTTCATCTTTAGCCCGAACCTATTGCGGCTACGGTCGCAAAATACCTTCGTTGAGATCAACCAAATTTTCGAAGTGTAATAACTTGTTTATTACCCCAATTACCCAACGTCAATAGAAGCACCCCGAAAAATTGTATTGTACCCCTTATGAAATTGAGATTCATGGGCTCCTACTATTTGGTAAGGCTAAGTCTCAATCTTTTGAAGGTAAAGGTCTTGCAATTTATTATCTATCAATTTTAAGTGAGCTAAAAGTCGAATTATCGATAATTATAATTGACACGGTCGAAGACTCGATAAAATATACATGTGTTGTCATGGCGATTTGGCAATGCATGCAACATATTAAAAGAAATGCAAAGCAAAATAATAAATTCCTAGTATGGCCTTCCTAAAATAGAAAATCAAATAATCTATTACATAATCGGAAACCAACTCCTTTGGTCACTTGAATCTTCAAGTGGCACGCCTCCCAAGAACATCGTCTTCGTCGGAACACCTTTCCGAATGGCATCGTCTTGAAGAAACTCCGGACTTACAAATAATAATAAAATACATAGCTATTCCTATTATACATTTTTAATATTAAAAACTAGTAAAAATTAAAAGTGATACGAGATCACATTAAATTACAACCGAATCAATATCCCCTTACATTACGGGTAATATCGATTAAAAGTAAGGCCATACTAAGATAAATTACATAATTCAAAATTACATAAATAAATTATGACATTCAACAATGAAATATGCAGCATTATAATATGTATCTATCATGCCAAATTATGTGCCAAATCGACCTATTTAACTTATATCGATCATATAACCCGGTTTTATGGAAATACACGATTTTTAACTTATTAAAATCGTAAAGTAATACTAACATCTATTTTTAGTCCAAGTTAATTATCCTAACTCTCTTAGGAGTCAAAAATTATTCATTACTCAATTTTTGACAATAATTCAACTTGATATAATATTTATGCTCATTTTAGACCCTAAAATTATAACCTTTTATGAAGTAAATCCAAATTAAATTACAATAATTTCAAAATTTGAATTTTAAATTTTTGAACATTCTGGAATATATCCATGACTCTCGTAATGTCAAAAATTATGGTTTAAACGTTTCGAATTTATTTCGAGAAAATGTAGTTGCGATTTATCGATTTTATCAAATAAAACATCTAAAGCATACAAAAATTAATATAATTAATTTTAAAACTTTAGATCTAATAAGTGGGATATAAATTCAACCTAAAATGATTTTCTCATGCCATGTAATTTGTTTTAGCTATTTATGCTAAAATAGTCACTATTTATGTCATTTTTACACTAAAAATTCATAAATCATGCAAAATGAATCAAGTTCATCTTAAATTTTACACACAATGAGTAAAATGTGCATGTGACAACATATTAAAATTTCATGGCCTGTTTCGAAGTTTAACTATTTTTAAACATTTTATCTCCTTTTAATCCATTTTTATCTCATAAAAATCATAAATCATGCAAAATAAATCAAATTTATACGAAATTTTACATACAATAAGTAAAATATGCATGTGAGGTCATATAAAAATTTCATGGTCATAAACTAAGTTTAACTATTTTTAGCATTTTAAATACCATTTTAGTCATTAAAATGTAATAAAATAACTAAAAATCAATAAAATGAACAATAAAATACCATAAATCATCAAAATGACCTAAATATATTTTAGGACCAGAATATATAACATGTATCATGATTTCGTGGCTTTATCTAATAAATCACAAATTTTTTAGTTTTAATTAAGTTACTAATAGGTCGAAAAAACTATAAATCGATTATGCATGCAACATCCTATACTCTGATACCAATTGTTAGGTTCATATACCTCTTATAAGACATTTCTTATAGTGAACAAATTAACATTTTGATACAAGTTCATGAAGATCTAGTGCATGCATAACTAATTAAGAGATTAAAGGAAAAATAATGTTCCCTTAAGGTCACACCTAAAGAACGATTCCCTTAATAGATAAATTAATTAATTGTATATTGATACAGATTAATTAATTCCTTAAAATTGAACAATTTACATATGTGAGTGAGAATATACATATCTTATTGCAATTCGATTAAATAAGATTCATTTTAGTAATTAAAATGTTATATTACTAAAACTTTGTCTATGAAACAATTAAATTAAGAATGATTGGTTAATTATAATTAAAATATGTTGTAGATTATATTAACATGACCCATTTTATATACTTGTGATTATGAATTACTAGCCAATTGTTATATGTAATTAAATTAATATATATAATGATATTAATTGTTAAATATGCATTAATATAATTAATAACATGCTAAATGTTACATGTTACACATTATATGACAAAATGACAATTTGCAAAAATAAAATGGATTCCATTTTACAAAGGGGGCACCGGTTTTTATGAGTATTTAGGGAGAAATGGTTAATTATTTTTTAATTGTTAAGAAACACCATGATTACCATCTAAGACTAGACTACACCCTAACCCATTTTGATAAGAACAATTACAAAAGTAGAAGGGCATGCATTGGCTCCCTTGTCCACTCCCTCCCACCGGTTTTCCACCCCAAAATAAGAATAAGAATTGTTCTTATTCTTATCATTCATTCTAACCCTTTGTTTTTAGACAGCCTCCTCTCACATTCTCTCTTCTCTCTAAAATTAGTTTTAGAACATACATTTGTTATAAAATCAAATATTTATTTAGATTATTAAAGTAGTAATAAGAAATAATATTAGATTAATTTTAAGGTTTCTAATAATTATATCTAGTCAATATATTATTATATTTAAGGGATAGTCTTGGTGCAATCAAGAGGAGAATCTCTACTTTGGGATTTTTGGAGGATCATCCATAAACTTGTAGCACAAGAACAAGTGTAGGAATGAGTCCTCACTTGTGCCCTAAATCCGATCTCTACAATGTAAGGAACATTGTTCTTGATCTTTTCTTTAATTTATGTTATGCATGCACTAGATCATTATCTAAATCAATGAGTTATTTATTTAGACCTATAATTAAATAAGTTTAATTAGAGGATTAATAATCCTTTTCCAGTGGTATCAGAGCATAGGATGTTGCATGCATAATCGATTTATAGTTTTTTCGAGTTATAGTAACTTATATAAAACTAAAAGTTGGTGATTTATTAGATAATATTACAAAATATTTTTGCATGTTGTATATTCTGGTTCTAAAATATATTTAGGTCATTTTGACAATTTATGGTATTTTATTGCTCATTTTAATGATTTTTAGTGATTTTATTACATTTTAATGAGTAAAATGGTATTAAAATGCTAAAAATAGTTAGACTTAGTTTCTGACCTTGAAATTTTTATATGACCTCATTTGCATATTTTACTTGTTGTATGTAAAATTTCGTAAAAATTTGATTTATTTTGTATGATTTATGATTTTTATATGATAAAAATCGAATAAATTGAGGTAAAATGGTTAAAAATAGTTAAACTTCGAAACATGCCATGAAATTTTAATATGTTATTACATGGACATTTTACTCACTATGTGTAAAATTTGAGATGAAAACCATTCATTTTGCATGATTTATGAAATTTTAGTGTAAAAATGGCATAAATAGTGACTATTTTAGCAAAAATAGCTAAAACGAATTACATGGCATGAGAAAATTATTTTAGGTTGAATTTATATCCCACATATCAGATCCAAAGTTTTAACATTGGTTAGATTAATTTTCATATGCTTTAGATGTTTTATTTGATAAAACCGATAAATCGCAACTATATTTTTCCGAAATAATATCGAAAATTTCAACCTTTATTTTTGACATTATGAGTGTCATGGAAATATTCCAGAATGTCCAAAAATTTAAAATTCAAAATTTGAAATTATTGTAAATTAATTTGGATTTACTTCATAAAAGTTATGATTTTAAGGTCAATTATGAGCATAAATGTTAAATCAAGTTGAATTATTGTCAAAAATTGAGTGATAACTAATTTTTGAGTCTTAAAAGTTTAGGGTAATTAACTTGGACTAAAATTTATTTTTAGTATTATTTTGTGATTTTAATAAGTTAAAGATCGCGAATATCCATAAAACCGGATTATATTTACAATATAAGTTTAACTAGGGCTATTTGGCACATATTTTGGCATGTTAGTTACATATTATAATACATCTTTTTCTTTGATGAATGTCATATTTCATTTATATAATTTTGAATTATGTAATTTTATCTTAGTATGGCCTAACTTTTAATCGATATTACCCGTAATGTAAGGGAATATCGGCTTGGTTGTAATTAATTGTGATCTCGCATCACCGTTTTGTAATTTAATAGATTTAATTTTTTCTTACATATGTATAATAGGATTTGCTATGTATTTTATTATTTAAATATTTGTAATTCCGGAGTTTCCAAAAGACGGTGCCATTCGGAAAGAAGTTTCGATCAAGACGGTGTTTATCCTTGGGAGACGTGTCACATGAAGATTCAAGGGACCAAAATGAGTTGGTTTCCGAATTTGTAATAGAATGTAAGATTTTCTATTTTAGGAAAAGCCATACTAGGAAATTTACTTTTCTTTATTTGCTTGCTTTATATGTTTGCATGCATTGCCAAATCGCCATAACTTCACATGCATATTTTAAACGAATTTTCGACTATTGTCAATTACAATTATCAAGTATTCATCAACTTAGTTCACTTAAAGATGATAGATAATAAATCGACAAGACCTCTCACATATTTAAAATTGAGATTAGCCTTACCAAATAGTAGGACTCACGAATCCCTTTGACATTTGGGGTAGATTCGGTTTCCCGGGGTACTTTCATTTTTCATTGGGTAAGTGGGGTAATAAAATGTTATTACACGCGAAATTTGGTTGGACTCAATGGGATATAAAGACTAATCTTATGTTCCGGGGCTAGAGATGGAATTTATGAAATTCATCGACCGAGAGTTCTAAGGTAGAATCAATTAAAGAGTTAATTCACCAAATTTATGTAAGTATGGGATATATCGGTTTCCCGTGCCCATGTTTGTGTAAAGATGGATCTCGGAATCATTTATATAATTTAGGTGCGAGGTCATTATATAAATGCATAATTTTAAACCTTGTTAAAAAAATTTACAAGTAAAATGATAAATGTTAATTGTTTCCTTCATTTCCTTTTTGTAGTCAATTTGATTAATTTGCAATGAGAACTCGGATTTCATCCGCTTTAACTAGTGCAACCGCTCCACCACTCACTAATGCTTCTTGACTCCGATCCTTTATGTATCGATGTAAACTTGAAAAGAATGGGAATAACTTTGCCGATTGGGACGCGCAACTCCGCTTGGCCGCGGAAGGTGACGACAAGCTTCGTTACCTTACCGAAGCCGCTCCCGCTACACCTACTACTAGGTCATCGGCCGCGGTAAGGGAGGCCTATGAGGCTTATCAAAAGGAATCGGCCGCAATCAAGAATATCTTGATCTTCTCTATGGAAGCCGATCTCCAAAGGAGTGCTATAAAGATAGGCACCGCCTATGAGATCTACACCAAGCTTGTGACCATGTTTTCACAAGCTCCTAGGATCATCCAATATGAGGCGACCTCCGCATTCTTTGACCTTAACATCAATGAGGGTCAAAAGGTTAGCCCTGATGTGCTAAAGTTAGTTGAGCATGTTGAGACCCTCAAATTGTAAGGGGTTTAAATTCCCGAGCAGCTCGTTATTAACCGAGTGCTCCATTCCTTGAACCGCTCAAAGCATATGTTCAGTTTAGTGTAAACTACAATATGTAAAACATGAAAACCTCTCTCCATGAATTTCACAACTTGCCTGTGCAAGCCGAGAGAGACATGGGTCTAAATATAAGTACGACCAAGGATGTGCTCAATATTAACAATAAGAGCAAAGGGAAATTCAAGAAGAGTGCTAGCAAGGGTAAGAAGCCCACTCCCAACAAGGGAAAAGGGAAAGCTATTGGGAATAGCTCATCCAAACCCAAAAAGGGTGCTTCTTTCGAGGATAAGTGCCACTATTGTTGTGGTACGGGTCACTGGAAGCGTAATTGCCCGAAGTATCTTGGAGATGTCAAAGTTGGACGTGTGACTCCAATAGGTAATAAATTCTCAAATCTATTGTCTTATTGATATAAATCTCAACTTTGGTAATTAGATACAAGTTGTGATTCTCACCTCCTTTTAATGTAATTTAGGGCATGTGAGCAAAGACAAAAGCAAGGACAAGCAAACTTGAGGAAGATCTTCAACAAGGGATGCTAGGGTAGCCACCCATAGTATAAGACCTATGGAAGCTTGGCTTTTATTTTGTATTGTCTTCATAATATTATTGTATTTTGACTTATTGTATTAGAACTCCTTTTGATTTCCGTGTTGGACATGGAAGTTTGTTTTATTTCCATTTTGCAAACAATGGTTGTATGGATTTTAATGACTTGGCTTTCAACCCAAGTCATTCGGTTTATGGAATTTCTTTGTTCTAAAAACTTGTCATTATACGCTTTTACATCAAAAACATAAATTGTTTTGACTTAAATTGATCATAAAAGAATTACAACGATTGAATCATTGTAATGAGTTCATAAGCCATGAATTTGATTCCCCTTATGCTTTTATGACTAAATATCACATCTTATTTGATATAAGAAAGTACGATTGTAAAGTCAAATAGAGTTATTTGAACTCAATGTAGGGAATTTTATAAACCAATTGGCTACACCACTTATAACTAAGACTTATAACCACTTATAAGACTCCATACGAGCTATGGGAGGGCTTAAGACCCTTAAATTGTATAAGACATAGATATGAGTTCAATCCTTTACCTTATAAGGACTAGTCTATCTTGAAAAAAGATTACAATGTCTTTACAAGAGGGTCATCAATTAAGGTTATCATGTGCGATGTTTTCTTCCTTCACAAACATAAGTCTGAAATTGTTTGTTGCTTATAAAGCTATCTTTCAAGAAAAATAGATGTATTTTTCAAAAGATAAAGTGGGAGAAAATTAGCAACAAACATAAAACTAGTTATGAACTAGTGAGGAGACCAAAAGAAGAGTTCTTAGGTTAAACTCAAGACTAGTGAGGAGACCAAAAGAAAGCTTTCTTAGGTGAATCTTCAGACTAGTGAGGAGACCAAAAGAAAATGTTCTTCAATAAGATTATGAAGTGGTTGTATCAAGTAATTTCAATTCAGTTTTACATTAGAGCCTAATGAACCAAAGTTAAATGTGTGCAAAAGGATAGATTTATTTAGAGTTGCATAGATAGACATTAAGTTGTCTACAAAGCTAATTTAACATGTAACTATGCTAAGATCCATGTCATCATTGCTACACCTCATAGTGTGTATAATCAAGTTAAGACCAATTTCTAAATAGGTATTTAGAAAAGTGTGTGTGTACGACATGAGCACAAGGTTTTATTTAATACTTAAAGATTGCAATGATCATTTCAATCATGTGATAAGAAAATGGTTTCACTCGAGTTATCGAGAAGCCATGGGTATACATGGATTTATGTGGGAGTCAAAATTGCCACGTTTAGACATGAAGTTCAGTGGGAGAAATTGTCTTTCATGTTAAAGTCATATTACTCATTGAGGATGACATGCTAACACTACCTTCAATAAAGGAGTGTTTTGGTTTTCAATGCTCGATGAAAGAAGACATGATGCATTCTAAAATTCCAAATCTATTATAACATAGGGAATTTTAGATTGGCATTTAGATAAGTATCTTATATAGATAAGATTCTTTATCTGTTTAATATGAACATAGGTTGAGGAGGTTATTCATATTGATGAAAATGGAATTACTATGATAGAGTCATAGTCATTCACTGAACCCAATAAGTTGTTGATCATATGAAATCGATTGCTAATGTTTCCACCATTAGAACGATCATGTATGCCAATATATGCACATGCCCTGATGAATCATATGCTTGGAGCATAATAAGTCAATGACAAGTTATTTCATATGAAAGTCATTTGAAAGCCTTCAAGAACATCCATTATAATTCCTGAGAAGAACTGAGGATACATTCTTATGTTTGGATGACATGCTAAGTTATGTGTTTAAGGGTTACACAAATTCTAGTTTTCAAACCTATAAGGATTTATCGAAATCCTAGGCTAATTTTATTGACTTAGGAGCAAGTGACTAGAAAACATGTTTATGGGTCAACCATTGCGAATTCTACAAATAGAGCCTGAGTACATTGTGATAAGGTGGTTCATAAAGGGACTATAGGTAGATCCTTCCACCAAGTATTTTATCACAAGTTATATGATGACAGTGGGAGCATCTTTCAAGTTAAAAAGCCCAAGTCTAAGAAGAAGTCTATACATGTACTTAGAGAAGTTCATGACATTAGAAATGACATTGAATAGAAGGAAAAAGCAATTCATAAAGTTGGACTGTATGGATACATGGTATGTCCATTAACCAAGCTTTTATTGCACTTTGAGAAGTGTAAAATGTGCACTTTAGATTATAAGATATGATGTAGTAATATGGTATTGACTATTCATGTGTGATAATCGCATTTATCGTTTGAGCTTCTTAAACTCATTTATTACTTTGTTATATCCAAATAGGTTATTGAGACAATAATTGAACCCTATTAAAGTGAACTGGATTAACATAGTAATTGCCCCTAGTTACTTATATGAGGTGACATATCTAAGTGACTAGAGTGTGAGTCGATTGATGGTAAGTTCAAGTGCCATAAGGTCATAAGAGATGACTAGTCGATCACATAGGCAAGCTGTTAGGGACACTCTGTCGGGCAGTGACCGCTTATATTCTGGTAATTCATATAGCCTGGTCGTGGCGAGAGCTACTATAGTATTCTTTTGAGTCAATTCTTTGACTAGAGACTGTTCGCCGAAGTTGGCACTGTTTCTGATTGGCCTTGATTTATGCTCTTCGATTGTCGTAAATGAAGTTAAATGGGTATCTTTTGGACATGATGAACTGTGGCTGTACGAAGGGAATAGTGCGATAGGAATTGTCCACCCCCTTGCCAGGGTTATTTAAAATCTCAGGGCCACTCGAGGAGTAGTGAACTGAAAATGCGTGGCCACGCTCGGAAGGTATCTACGGTAGATAATTCCGGTTAGACAGTTACTCTCCAGATCGAGGAAACCACTCTTGATATTATCACATGCAAGTACGACCTGCAAGACACCTTGCATTGAGTGGGAGATTGTAATAGGACAAGAGAATTGGTGACGCACACTTGTCTCGGACAAGTGGGAGATTGTTGGAGTATGTGTCCTGATACCGTCGTTTCAGTACCAAAAATAAATACCTAAGTACTACTAATAGAAGTCAGCGGTAAGTAGGGTCGATCTCCATAGGGAGGCGGTCACTATCTACTTGTCAATTTAGTCCGTCTGAGGTCAAAAGATGGGGGTTTGAGTTGTTTAAACTAAACTAAATGAGATTAAAGCAAGAGAAAAGAGTAAGAGAGATTAACAATAAAAGTGAGAGAACTAGGATTGTCGGGTCATCAATGAATGTCAGATGATTGCATCTTGGGTCATAGATCGGTCACGTGTATCAGTCTAAGGAGCAACGAATATCTCCTTCCGGTCTCAATTCGCCCTAAAATACTATTAGCTTAGCTTCCGCCCTCACTAAAGCATCCTAATGTTCATTGCAGGTCTCACCCCTTCCAACCATCCGGTCTAGGTCAAGGCTTACCAAGATTAACTAAGCTAAATGCATCTATTCAAGTAGCTAGTTACAGTTAATAGCAGTGATTAACAACAGAGACGTAATAACAACGAAAGATCTGTAAGCCTAATTAGCAACTAACAACAATCATTGAATCCCCTAAATCCTAGTAGGAAATTTAGTTAGACATAACGATAAATAAAGCAAGAGCAAAAGGTAAAGGAATAATCATCATAAATTAAGGGGAGAGTAAAACAAAGAGAAAGAGTAAAAGGAAGAATTACAGATTAAGAGATCCGGAAAAGAGAGCAGAACAAAGTAGCAGCCATTAAGAGAGGTAAAACAGTGTTTTAGAGTGTATCCGATGTAAAGGGTATGTTTATGACCTAATCCCGACTTCTTTTATATAAGGAAGCGAGATTTACAAACATAAACCTAATCAAGGACTAACTAACCCGTGTATTAAAGCAAACTACTCGATCGAGCAACTTTATATCACTCGATCGAAAAAATCCAAACTAAAACCTCTCGATCGAGGACTTTAGGTACTCGATCGAACACTATCAAAAATAAGCAATTCGATCGAGTAGAAAAAGGACTCGATCGAACAAGCTTGTACTCGATCGAGTACTTTCCAGCGCACAATTCCTGCTTCGTGCACTGAACTTCAAACGGCTGCCATTTCTTCGTTACTTGAGCAAACAGGGCGTTTCCGGTGGCGTTGGAAAGCTAAGAGGACAAGCTTTCATCTCCAATTAGAATCACCTGAAAAATTATTGTGGTCGGGATCTGACTCTCCAAAGTAGGCACTAGTAACTTGAAGTTCTTCCTTTGTTCGCCTAGCTACCTTACTTCTTTGCGCACCTCAAAATAGTAGTTTCCTAGATCCGACTCAACTCATCTCCTAAATGCACGCATAGGGACATGTTTTAGGCTTGATTACGCTCCTCTCCGGTTCATACCTGCAAATAATACACTACAAAAAAAACGTCTCGATGCGACGAACACGCTGCGACGGAATAATAATCCGTAGCAAATTTAAACCTACGACGGACACTGCGACGGGTCTCATACTCTGCGACGGACTTGCGACGGACTTTCCGTTGCAGCCTATTTTCCCATACCGCCAAATTTTCTGACATGGCGGGAAGGTCTGCGACGGAATTTCCGTCGCTATATTAAAATAATATTAAACTCTGCGACGGAAATTCCGTCGCTGCATTAAAATAATATTTTTTATGCGACGGAATTTCCGTCGCAGACTTTCTAAAGTGTCCAGCTGTACACCTCTAAACAGGCTGGAAAAATAATATTATTTTATTCCTGCGACGGAAATTCCGTCGCAGAATTTATTATTATTTTAATTTTGCGACGGAAAATCCGTCGCAGAAATTCTTTATACGGGCTGCAGCGTAATCCTTCTCCTTCATTATCACTCTTCAATTATTTCGTCTCCCTCAATCACAAAATCCCAAAATTCCGTCTCCCTCAAAAAAGACCACCACCACTCCCACCACCACCACTCCTACCACCACCCTACTTCCCAAATCACTCCTATTTTTCCTTTCCCTTTTCCCTTTTCCCCTTTCTTCTTCTTTCCCCTTTCTTCTCCTTTCCCCTTTCTCTTTTTTTTTTTCTGCCGCCGCCACCGCCGCTCCCTTCCTGCCGCCGCCGCTCCCTTCCTTTGTCTCCTTCTCTTAATTAATATAAGGTTTGTTTAATTAATTTTAATTTTGATTAATTAGGGTTTATGGTTATTTTTTTGATTAATTATGATTAGTTTAGGATGTTTAGTATTATTAGGATTGTTTAGTTTAGTTGAAAGCCAATTTAGGATGTTTAGAATTGTTTAGTTTAGTTGAAAGCCAATTTAGGATGTTTAGGATTGTTAAGTTTAGTGAAATTTAGTTAAAAGCCAATTTAGGATGTTTAAATCAATTTTATAATGCTTAATTAGGTTTTAGGGAATTATATTTTTGGTTTGCATGAAGTGAGCTATGTATTTCAAAGCTCTTTTAAATCGATTATAGTTGATGGTAGTGAAATTTTGATGTAAATAATTAAATAAAATGAGGCTACTCGACATTGAAGCAATTTTGAATTCATCTATTGCTCATAAAAATAGAGAAAAAATTTCATAAAAATGTTAGAGTAGTTAATTTAGTTTAGTTAAAAGCCAATTTATGATATTTAAACCAATTTTAAGATGCTTACTCTACTTTTGCTTAGTTTTATAAGGTTTATTAGTAATTATTAGGTGGTAAATACTCAATTTTTTTCTTGATTGTTATGAGACAAAATTTGGTTGACATTTTCTTTAATGTTCTCCGAATACATATGTAGAGTGAGAATTCATTCTAAATAATGTATTTGGAGAACTGTAAGGAAGTGCTGCCGAATTTTTGTCTCATTACAATCAAGAAAAAAAATTGGGTATTTACTAATGGTATGAAAGATTCAAAGATGGGTTTAGGTTGGAGAGATAAGGACCCCAATACTGAAAGTATTTTTTTGCAGGTGGTGGTGGTGGTTGTTGTTGTTGTTGTTGTTGTTGTTGTTGTTGTTGTTGTTGTTGTTGTTGTATGAAAAATTCAAAGATAAGTTTGTGAATGCTCTTACCATTTTTATTAATAATTTTTATTTACTAATATATATGTAGATTTGCAATGAAGAGATTAGAACGAAACTGGATGTATGAAATGTTGGATTCCAATAAAAAATTAAGGAAGGAATTCGTAATAGGGGTTAATAAATTCATTGATTATGTTAAACAACAAGACGAATTCATTAGAAATAAAGAAATTAGGTGTCCATGTAGTAAGTGCAAAAATAAAAAGTTTTTAGTTGAACAAGAAGTACGAAAACACCTTGGTCTAAAGGGTTTTTGTGACAACTATTATGATTGGGTGTGTCACGGAGAGAAATTCCCCGTTGAGGAAAAGGAAATCGCAATGCCCTCTGACAATCCTTATAGGGATATGGTAGAGGATGCGTTGCGCGATAGCATTGATCAAATTAGGGAAGAAGCTCTTAATGCCGAGGTGGTTGATGAATCTCCAAATCCCAATGTATTAGCCTTTTTTCAAATGTTAAAACGTGTCCGAGCAACTTTGTCTACGAGGGATGTCGACTCTCATTGCTACAGTCGGCTGCAAGTCTTGTCGCTCTGAAATGTGAACACAACTTAGCCCATAAATGTGTAAATGGTTTCACGTCACTCATGGGAGACCTTCTTCCTCAAGATCATATTTTGATGCGTAACTTCTATGAAACCAAAAATGTTCTCAAAGCTCTTCAACTTCCTCATGAAAAGATAGATGCATGTTTTAATGGATGTATGCTTTTTTGGATGGGCGACGCTCTTCTCGACAAGTGTAGAAAATGTGGTAGAGCTAGGTACAAAAGTGCAAAGAATGCAAATGGCAAAAGGGTCCCCGAAAATTTCTTAAATTATTTCCCAATAGGGCCACGTTTGCAACGAATTTATGCCACAAAAAACCTCGCGGAACAAATGCATTGGCATTATGAAAACCCCCGAGTTAGTGGGACAATGTCTCATCCAAGTGACAGTGAGGCGTGGAAACATTTTGATCATCTTCATCCTTCTTTTGCATCTGAGCCTCGGAATGTTAGACTTGGACTTTGCACCGACGGTTTCTCGGCTTTTGGGCCATTCGGGAACACATATTCATGCTAGCCGGTGATGCTTACACCTTACAATTTACCACCCTGGCTATGCATGAAAAGACAATTTATGTTCTTAACATTAATTATTCCTGGACCAAAGAGTCCCAAACAAAACCTTGACGTCTATTTACAGCCTCTAATTCACGAGTTAAAGCAATTGTGGGACACGGGATTGTTTACATATGACGTGTCTAGGAAACAAAACTTCGACTTAAGAGCCGCACTCCTATGGACGATCAACGACTTTCCTGCTTATGGCATGTTATCTGGTTGGTCAACTGCTGGTGAGAATGCATGTCCATGTTGTACGAAAAAGAGACTAAATCGACTTGGCTTGAAGATAGCGAGAAAATGGAGTTGGTTTGATTGTCATAGACAATATTTAGACACTGATCATACTTTTCGCAAGGATAAAGTCCATTTTTGAAAAGGAAGAATAGAGAACGATGTTGCTGGAACGAGGTTATTGGGCGAACAAGTGTGGGAATGTGTGAAAGATTTACCAAAAATCGTGGATGCATCTGACCATGAATTGAAGACGGTTAAAGCGAAACAAATTGGGTGGTGGAAACAAAGTATTTTTTGGGAGCTTCCATATTGGAGCACACTACTAATTCGACATAACCTTGATGTCATGCATATTGAGAAAAACATTTTCGAACAACTAATTCACACGGTGATGGATAGAAAAGACAAGACAACCTTGAACCCAACTGCACAAAAAGACATCTTACAACTTTGTTCAAGGTCGCGAAATGTGGATTCAGTCGTTTTGAAAAAAGAGCAGAAGAAAGTGTTGTGTGATTGGATATGTAATTTAAAGTTTCCAGGCGGCTATGCTTCAGATTTGAGAAGATGTGTCGATATGAATGAGTTGAAGCTACATGGCTTGAAAAGCCATGACTGTCATGTGTTTATGGAGCGTTTACTGCCGGTTCCTTTAAGGCCCCTTCTCCCTAAAAATGAGTGGAATGCCATAACTGAGATTAGTCAATTTTTCGAGACTTGTGCACTTCATCGACAAATTGAAAAAATAACAAGTCTCGAGAAAAATATTGTCGAGATAATCTGCAAATTGGAAAAAATACTTCCACCTTCATTTTTTAACTCAATAGAACATCTGCCAATTCATTTGCCATATGAAGTGAAAGTGGGTGGTCCTGTGCAATATAGGTGGATGTATCCTTTTGAGAGGTAATATCAATATCTTTTACGAAGCCTTCTAAGGTTATTACTTAATTTCATTCATTCTTAACCAATTTTTTTGTAGGTTCTTGAATCATCTGAAAAAAAAAAATTGGAAATAAAGCTCGTGTTCAAGGGTCATTATGCAACGCATATTTGCTTGAAGAAATAACAAATTTTTGTTCTTTTTACTTTGAAGATCATATAGACACAAAGGCAAAAGACCTTGACATAGGTCAGAAAAAGGCGAAGTATTCTACCTTGCCCGAGCTATTTCAAGATCATGAGGGCACTACTTCTGGAAAATTTCGTGAAAGATTTTTGAAAGATAACGAATATGAACGTGCACACCTCTATGTTTTATCTAATTGTGATTCTGATGAGTTGAAACGTATGGAAAGGTAGGTGAAAAAATTTTTAGTTTTAAACGTTGTTTCAAGTAAAACATGCAAAAATTAATTTAAAACTTAATTCGGCATTTTTGAATAGGTTGTTTGAGGATTACATCAAAAGAGAATATCCTGAGGTTTCTATGGCCGAGGATATTTGGAATAAATTTGAAACAAAATTCCCTAACTGGCTTAGAGGTCAAGTAAGTAAATAATATATATTCTATAATGCTTATTTAAATTATATTATTATTTGGTAAATAATTGGTTCATTATCATTAATTTTAGGTAAATAATTTAAAAGATCCAGTTGTAGTTGCCTTAGCAAATGGACCTTCAAAAAAAGTAAGAACATGGAAGCGTTATTCCATCAATGGATACAAATTTCGAGATTTCATAGATGGGAAAGATTTGGAAAAGTCTACAATTAACAATGGAGTGTGTGTGAGTTCGATCAAGGAGTGACTACTATGGAACCCTAAATGAAGTTGTTGAGTTGTCTTATACTGGCGAGAAAAACCCTTACAACGTTATTTTATTCAAATGTAATTGGATAGATAACTCAGAAAGAGGAATGCAAGTACATAAGGAATATAAACTTTTGGATGTTAATCGGAGCAAAAAATTTCCAAAATATGACCCATTTGTATTAGCATATCAAGTGGAACAAGTTTGCTATGCTCCTTATCCAAACATCAAAAGAGATAAAGATCGGGGTCAAGAGATTTAAAATAAAGGCAAGATCACAAGTGGATGCTCCTACTGATGAATCTATCTTTCAAGAAGATGTTAATAATGGCGATACAACATTGACAATAATTGAAATAGAGGATGAGAATGAAAATGTGGAGGAGGAACAAGAAGAAACGCAAGGAGATGAAATGCAAGTACAGAATGATGATATGCAAGAGGAGGAAGATGAGGAAGAGTTAGGAGAGGAGGCTTTGAAGAAGTAATTAGAAGAAGATGATGATGAGGATTTTTTAGAATCGCTTTTTGAAAGCAACGAAAACACTAATTTAAGTGATGATGATGATGATGATGATGATGATGATGTCTAGGATTTATATTAGTTGTAGATGTTTTGTACCCTTTCTTTCAATCTTATTACTTTGTTGGTACTATTAGTTGTAGATGCCGTATGGCTTAATTTAATGAAATCTAGTTTGTTTTCATTCAATCTTACTTTGCCAATATCTTATTTGGTAGCTATTATTTGATTTCTTACTTTGCCAATTTCTTATTTTGTTGCTATTATTTGAAGCTTTGATTTCTTACTTTGCCAATTTCTTATTTTGTTGCTATTATTTGAAGCTTTGATTTCTTACTTTGCCAATTTCTTTTTTTTGTTGCTATTATTTGATTATTTGATTTCTTTCTTTCCCAATTTCTTACTTTGCTAATTTGTTATTTGGTTGCTATTATTTGATTTCTAACAATGTTGAAGAATCTAGTTGGTTTCTATGGCGTCGAGGAGACGAAGACATGGTAGTAATAGTAATGCAGGAAACCAAGGACAGGGAAACGAGAATGAAGAAATACCAGCAGTTGACAAAATTCCTCTTGATTCTCTTGAGCAAGAAGGCGTTTGGTAAGTATGTTATTTTTTCGTAATTAATTATTTTTATAACGATATATATATATATATATATATATATATATATATATATATATATATATATATATATATATATATATTATCTTCTCATTCTTTTTTTTTCAGTTCAGAATGAAAAAGTTGTGAACTTGATATCGGATACTATTGGATGCAACTACAAAGAACATGCTCCTAATTGGAAATCGGCGTCATCTACTCTAAAGAAGGATTGGTGGAATTGGTTTGAGGTATTAGCAATTGTCATTTAATTTAATACTAGGTATTTTATTCATTTATTTTATATTTATTTACAATAAAGTTTATTTTCTAACTTTATTTTTTATTGAACGATGAGCGTGTTAGTTACGATCCCCGTGACAAGGCAAGGGTTAAGAAGGCTTGGGAAGATGCCATGAAGACCCGTTTACGGCAAATGATTTATCGAGCTTATCATAAGGAAGAGCATGAAAAGCCGGATTGGATTAGTGTTGAGTTGCACCGTCAATTGAAGAATAGACCACTTGAAGATCCTAGTTTCACGGGAAGATCGAAGCGAGAATCGCCAACCGTAGGTCGGGAAGTGACGAGAAAGGGAAGGCGTTGGCTACTCACGTAATGGGTCGAAAAAACACTTTGTAATATATGGACTCAATGGTAATTTCTTCACTTTTTTTTTAACTTAGTACCTTTTTTTTCTTTAACTTTATTTAAAGTTACTAATTATATTTAACAAGTATCAAAATTGCAGATTGATAAAGATGGGAAAGGAGATATTCCGTCCCCTTTGCAAGTGTTGGAGAAGATAAGGAAGCATGGCACAAAAGGATGGTTATCCAAAAAAACTGGTCAACTCTTCGTAAGTTACTAAAATTATTTAATTTTTAACTCATTTTTTCAATCATGATTATTTAGTAGATGGTATCTAATGTTTCGTTTTTTATTGATATAGGGTAAAATCATCTCAAAGAAAACTCGACTTGAGTCAAGGGGTCGAGAACATCGATGATAATGAGATTTATATTGAAGAACATGGAGGATTTGATAAGAAAGGTAGAGTACTTGGCGCGGGAAATGCAGCACCACAAATTTGGGAGCACCACCGCCGCTCGACTGGTAACCTCTTTTCTACTCCTCATACTCCGGGTTTTGTTGGTAGAGTCGCAAAAGAGAATGCCCGACTTAAGCAAGTCGAGGCCGAACAATCTCAAAGGCTTGCGGCAATAGAGGAGTTCTTGAGCCAACAAGGTTTTACCACTCAAACTTGTAACCCCAGAGGTCCATCTCAAGCTAGAAATGACTTTGATGATGATGGTGGCGACAATGCTAGGCCTACTCCTACTCCCACTCCCGTGTATTGATGTAGTTGTTTGTTGATTAGTAGTTATCATTCCTACTCCGTAGTTTATGGACTTATTTGGCTTTCTTTGTTGAACAATTATTGTACTAAACGGTTGTAAACCTTTTATTTTAAGTTAATGCGAAGACGTTGTTTGGAAATCTTGTCTTGAACGAGTTGTAAATTTGTCAATTGCTGGATTTTCTGTATGTTTGTAGGACACCGGGAGTATATGTAATTGCTTTCAAAGCAATTTGGGCGCTGGAAAAGCGCTGTAAACCCACCGGGCATTTTATCTCTGCGACGGAATTAGCGACGGAAAATCCGTCGCAAGGTTTGACTTTCATGTTGACTTTGGGGACACGTGTCCCATATGAACAGTGATCTGCGACGGATTTTCCGTCGCAGATTTTGACTTTCTGCTTGACTTTAGTGCCTACGTGGCCTATTTGAACAAAGGATTCATGACGGATTTTCCGTCGCAGATTTTGACTTTCTGTTTGACTTTAGTGCCTACGTGGCCTTCAATGAACAAGATGATCTCGACGGTTTTTCCGTCCGCAAGTCCCTATTTTGCGACGGGTTTTTGCGACGATCGCTCCGCTCGCCGAGATATTTAGCAGCGACGGAATTCCCGTCGCAAAACCAAATTTTGCGACGAAATAGAGCGACGGGTTAAATCCGTCGCAAGATCTATTTTTGCGACGGGATTGACATATTTGCGACGGAGTTTTCCGTCGCTATGGAACCTTTTTTTTGTAGTGATACAAGACAAACCAAAGTATCCTATTCGGGGGATATTTGTAGCTAAACACTACACAAAATGCATAGAAATGCGTGCAAATGAAGTACAAAATGCCTATATAAAATGCACGCATCATGTCCTCAACAATAGTGCGATCTCATTATTGAAACTCATGATAAGAATACGTAAAGGGATGATTCATTTATATATGTCAACTGATCAACATTAATCGGTAATGATTGGCTGACTAGAGTTTGACATTACTGTCGTTTGACGGTGGTGATCAGTTGATCCCTTAAGGTCACACCTAAAGGACGATTCCCTTAATAGATAAATTAATTAATTGTATATTGATACAGATTAATTAATTCCTTAAAATTGAACAATTTACATATGTGAGTGAGAATATACATATCATATGACGGACTCTCACGGGTCACTCTTCTCTCATGAAGCAAAGGGTGAAAGTATATGTGTAAGAGAAGAAGATAAAAAACGGTCACTCACCTAAACTGCGACATGCATAACATGCATGCAACAAAAATGATAGACGATTCAAGCACTATACATACATTCCAACCAACAATGTCTGTCACAGCCGAGGGCTTACAAATGATACAGGAAAGTGAGGTTACAGGTAAGAAAAGGCAAAATAGATTATGGAAATGTGGAGGTAAAGCGTCAAGCTAGCACCTAAACAGGGCCATATAAAACCATCCAATTCTCAGCTCACTAGAAACTTAAGTACAAGTGCCCTTTTTGGCACAAAACTCACTACCCAAAACACAATCTCCTCAAAAAGATATAAATAAAAACGTAGGAGTAGACCGTCACAAAATCAAACTAAGCACAAACGGTCTCTTTTCCTCAAACCAACTCAACTCTTTCTTTTTTTTCCCTTCTTCTGTTTTCATCTTTCTTCTTTTTTTTTTTCATTTTTTTCATTTTTTTTCATTTTTCTTTTTCCACGTTTCTTTTCTCATTTTCTTTCCACGTTCTTTCTTTTTTTACCAACTCCGTACAAATAAGGAATAAGGAATGAGCCAAACTCGCATCAATGAACGATATACCACAAGAATCACACTAAACTAGCTTGACTTGCAGGCTAAATTTGGGTGTAGCTAATGGGTCAAAAAGGCTATATTTGGCTAATGTGGAGCTAAATGGGTAAAAATTAAAGAAAGGGAAATTGTAAGCACCTCCCTGCATGTGACACCGACCACAAACCCGAATGCATGCAAGTGACAAGAAATCGAATTTCATAAATGTGCAAAAGTGATGAACATGTTATGCAAGGAGTATACTACTCACAATACTACATGAAACTGGTCATAAATGACACCAGTTTATAAGGCTCTAAATCTTAGAAATTATAAGTGGCTTGCCAAAATTTCAGGTCAAGTCTAATTGTTCAGCTAAATTTAAACATTAACTCGTAGATATGCAGAAGACAAAGCTGAAGATATTAGTTTATGTAAGGCTTAAGCAAAAGGACAAATTATAGTGCAATTTCATCATTGAAATCCACCGTTCCGACTCAACCTATATGCTAAAGTAAACGTGAAAGTTTTTTTGAATTTTTGAATTTTTTTTAAAATTTTTATGAGATTTTTGAATTTTATAAAAAAATGAACAACAATGCATACAGAAATTAAACGTGATAACAGAAATCCAATAGAAACAACATGCAGACACTGATATGGATGCATAACCTCCCCAAACCAAACCGTACAATGCCCATATTGTACTCAAAAATAGGGAAGGAAAATGCAAACTAAAAAGGAGAGAGTGGAGATGCGGAAAACTCACAAGATTACGCGAAGTAGGGACCTCCCCAAACCAGCCAGTAACATGGGAGGTCGCTAAATAGCTCCAAAACAGTGTCACATGATGCAAATCAGAACGAATCTACTCGATCGAGAGGGAAACGACTCGATCGAGTAGAATGGGCTGAACAGTGTTCGATCGAAGAGAAAGGTTACTCGATCGAAATGCTCTCATTTGCAGGTACTCGATCGAAAGTAGCAGATGCTCGATCGAGTGAAATCAGCAGCAAAATAGTTCGATCGAGTATATAAAGTACTCGATCGAGCTATTCACAATAGACTCCTGCAAAGACGCAATAAACAGCCCGCGAAACTAACAAAATGAGCTAACTGCTCCAGTCTATGGTTTAAAAACCAATTATTACACATAACTAAAAATGTTTGAAAAGCAACTAAAAATTAAAACTCCGGGTTGCCTCCCGGGCGGCGCTAGTTTTAGACAGGTCCCAGCTCGACCTTCTTTTCTCTTCAATAGTCATTTTAATTGACCCCAGTCAAAATACCTCAAAGCACGCAACAGCCGATCAAATAACTGCGCATGTGCTACACAAAACTGTAAGTAGCACCATAATAGAATAATAATATAGGAAATTAAAATATGCATCCGTTTAAGCCTAACAGATTTCTTATGACAGCTCCCAAATTTGTCCACAAAATAATTCTGCCCTCCAGATACGGCGGAATATAAAAGCTCGAATTGACCGTCGAGGAAAATAAAGGAGCTCGGGAGCAATTAAGAGTAATTTAAGGCACCATTTCAGTTTAACGAACTTTCGATGACAAGTATGGTGAAGAGTTGTTAAATTATTGGTCCAACCGAGAGGGGGTAGAGCATCAAAAGAAAAAACAGGAGTCATATGAAATAGTGTACTATTAATACCAACAATAATGAAATTATCGTTTACTAGCTCGGGTTGGTTGCTCTCAATGTCGGAATCTTTAACCAAAGAGTATATTACCTCTTCCGCGCTAGGAACTGATAGAAAAGTAAATCTATATACTTAACATATTCATATATGTTTAAATTTAATTTGTCATAAAATTAAAGAATGATCTGATGCATGCAAACAAATAAACAAGATAAAGAAGAAATGTTCATCTTACATTGTATTTTCGGTTTAAATGGGCACAAGAGAGATCACCTTTCTCTCTTGTTCTTGTGCTTTCCTTAGTGGAAGAACTAAGATCCAAGTATAGGATCTCTCCCAAAGAATTATACCCAAAGCTCGCTCTTACTTAAAATTAATATTATAAATACTAGTACAATATTAATCTTGTAAAAATTGACCCAAAAATATTATAGGACACTTAATATTTTCGGTTTATGGGAGGAGGAAGAAGGAAGGTTTTTATCTCTCTAAAACTCAAATTTTAGAATGATGAAGAATGAATAATACCACAAAAACATTTTGTGTATATTAGGTAAAAATAAGAGGAAAAACCAAGTGGGTTTTCCTCTCTCAAAACCGGGTGGAAGGGAGGCATGGGAGGGACCCATGCATGCTCTAGTTGTTCTTCACAATGAGCAATAGGTATGCAAGGCTAGATTAGTAGGTAAGCATCATGCCCTCCACTAATATAATCAACATAATATTAGCTTAATCTTTCTCTAATTTTCGGTACATATAGTTAATATGGAGTCCATATTATTTTTGTCAACTTGTCAATATGTCACATGTCACATGTCACATAAAATTGCTATGTATTTTTAACATATTAAAAATTAACTTATTAATGAAAATACGTAATATACAAAAAACCGACTTAGTAATTCATAATTACTTGTACCAAAATATTTTACCAATTATAAATCACAATAAATTGTATTTATAATAATTCATTCAATTTCAATTGTTTCTTTAAACAATAATTTCATCTGAGTAATAATACAATTCGATTACTCAGACCGTATCTCATTTAATCATATTATAATGAAATACGTAAATATTACTTCCAAAATCGTCCGTCAATTTGAAATAAATTAATTGACCCATAACGTTATATGATCAATTAATTAATCAATTAAGAGTGTTGCCCTATAGGTATGACCTAGGGGATCAACTGATCACCACCAACGCACGACAGTAATGTCAAACTCTAGTCAGCCAATCATTACCGATATATGTTGATCAGTTGACAGTAAATATTACTTCCCAATTGTATTCTTTATAATGAGACTTAAACATGTGATCATCATGATCAACAGTCGTGATCGCATTATTGTCGGAGGACACATATTCCAACAATCTCCCACTTGTCCTCGACAAGTGTGCGTCACCAATTCTCTTGTCCTATTACTATCTCCCACTCAATGCAAGGTGTCTTTCGGGTCGTACTTGCAATTGATCATATCGAGAGTGGTTTCCTCGATCTGGAGAATAACTGATTGACCGGATTTATCCACCATGGAAACATTCCGAGCGTGGCCACGCATTTCCAGTTCATTACTCCTCGAGTGGCCCTGAGATATTGTTATAACCCTGACTAGGGGTGGACAATTCCTATCGCACTCATTCCCTTCAACTAGCCACAGCCATCATAACCCA
This sequence comes from Silene latifolia, assembly GCF_048544455.1. Taxonomy (NCBI): domain Eukaryota; kingdom Viridiplantae; phylum Streptophyta; class Magnoliopsida; order Caryophyllales; family Caryophyllaceae; genus Silene; species Silene latifolia. Next base: position 376,917,793 of record NC_133538.1, read on the forward strand.
AAATATGCCCATTTGACCCCATTTACGAAGGTCGTAGTAACACAAATCAAAGTTAATCTGAAACTGTGTCATGTTAGGCGAACAGTCTTTTGTCAAAAGAATCGACTCATTTGAATACTATAGTAGCTCTCGCCACGACCAGGCTATATAAATTTGCCAGAACTCTATAAGCGGTCATAAGGCCCGACAAAATGTTCCTAACAGTCTGCCTATGTGATCGACTATACATCTCACATGACTCTATGGCACTTGAACTTGCCATCAATCGCATCACACTCTAGTCACTTCGAGACGTCACCTCATGTAAGTAACCATGGGCAAATACAAGGTTAATCCATGTTCACTTTAACGGGGTTCAATTGTCTCCACAACCCGTTTGGGTATAACAATGTACAAGGTGAGTTAATAATAACTCAAACGACAAATGTCGACATCACACTCGGGTAGTCAATACCATATTACAACCTTGTGATGCATATCGTAAGTGTAAACACTTATTGATTGCAATAGAAGTTTAACATGCCATGTTTCCATGTGTTCAAACTTCTTAATCGTATTATCCTTTATATTCATGTTATCACTCATAGCATGAACCTTACCAAGTACACATCAAGGTTCCCGACCTTGGTTTCGGTTCTTTATCTTGAAAGAACTTCCTTATCGATTATCACATAACGAACGAATTTGTGGTGAATGATATAACTTGTACTGATCAAGTACTCCATCCACACACAATGCACTAGGTACATGTTTTGTAGAGTCTTGCAACAATTTGTCAAGATGATCAGCCTAGCACTTCTTACAAGTCCTAGCATAGTTAGGAAAGATTAGTTTTGAGTAACTTCTTATTCAACTAAGTATCTTTCCAATAACTTCTTATTTCTCCTTTTGATTTGAAAAGTTTAGGATTTTCATAAATCTTTACGCGTGTTCGAACTTTCTATAATATGTGCAACCTCTTAACACATAATAGAGTATTCTGTCAAACACTGAAATTGCTCATCGAATTCTCCTCGAGAATTCATGACGTTTCTATTATGGCTTACTAATGAATCATCATGCTCTTATGCATATGATTCACCGTTGGACATGTTCATGATTATTCTAATGGCGGAAACATTAGTTACTAATAATCATGAGATCAACCGTTCATAGGTTCAATGAACGACCATGACTGCTAATGGCAATTCCATTTTCATCTACATGAATAACCTATGTGAATGTTGATTCGATGTGTATCTCTTAATACTAATCCAATATTTCTTGATGTAATTGGATTCATCATAGTCCTAATTCATCCAAAATTGAAAACTCAAATGCTTCTTTATGAAAGAAGGTATTAGCTCGTCATTCTTCAATGAGTGATGATACCCGTCGTTGTGAGTACCAAAGATAAAATTTATAATCTCCTATTAAGACTAACCTAGGCTAGTGGTAACAGGGTCGAACCACAAGGAGGCAGTTGTAAATTCTAGTTGATCTATATTTAGTCTATGGTGACAAATGTGGGGTTGGTTTGAATTGGTCTACAAAAAAAAGAGAATAAAGGCAATAAACTAAATAAACGATTTAAACAGATAAAAGAAGGGTACTAGGATGGTCGGTTCATTATAGCTTCGGCGGCAGCAAACTAAGTCGGTCTGAATCAAACACAGGTAAGGCGGGAAATAAAGAGGTCCTCTCGGTCCACTCTTAACAAATAGCATCTCTCGATCTCGCTATAGGTCCCTAATGTCACTAATACTGACTCTCGTCCTGAAAAGTGACTAACGGTCTAAACTATACCTATCTTTCGATCTTAGCACAGTCTAGTCGATTTAATTGATGGTCTAATAACTTCCCCTATCTTTCGATCTAATGGGTCGGTCACAAAATAGGTATCTAACTGGTCGCATGCATTCGATTCGTTAAATACAAGATTAAAACAATTAAAACGAATATAAAACCCTACGAGGTCAGTCGATCGACTGGCAATGTCAGTCGATCGACCAACACGCGAGACAGCTCTCCCTAATCTAATGCCGCCTATGCCATAAATCGCCTACATCCTAGCACAATGAAATTAGCTACTCATACTGGGAATATCAATAGCAATAAAATTGACTAATAACTCGGGAAAATTCATGATCAAAGCAAGGAAATAAACAATTAACAAAGAACGATAAGTTGGCTTTTGGGAGACTATCCTAGCAATTCCTATACTATGAATAACAATAAAGTAGTAAAACTGAATAAGAGCGAGAAGAATACCGCGTAAAGGATTGTAAAGAAGAGATCAAAACCAATCGTAAACCGAACTTTATTAACGGAAGAACAATAGTCTTAAGAACCCTAATTATGAAATAGAACTAAAACTGATAAAGTATGTGATGTGTTATTCCCTTCTAAAACTGGATGTTGGTGTTACGTTATATAGCATTCAACGTAACAACTTATTTCTAAAACCTAAACTTCACGGGCTTTGAGATTCACGACCTTCTAAATCTCGTCGGAATAGAAATCTGGTCGATCGACTAATCAGCTGGTCGATCGATCGCTCCTCAAACAATGAGCTTCGAACTGAGCATTGGTCGATCGACTGAAGTGGATGGTCGATCGACAGGATAAGCTGCTACTTGACTTCTTAAACTCGTGGGTTTGTCTTTTGGGCCTTGGATTGCACACCAAGCTCGTTCCTTAAGCAGTTCCTTTACGTCATTTGCAATGCAGATTACTCGGGGGCGGATTTGGCTTGATTTCCCGTTAAATTCTTCACATTTCTGCAATAATGTACAAAATACGGAAGTAGACGGAAAATAGGGAAATATTGGCATATATTGCACAATTGAGCTCTGAAAATGCGTGTAGAATAGAGTGTGAAACATCATATTTTAGACACGCATCAAATCTCCCCAAACCAAACCTTGCTTGTCCCCAAGCAAGAACTAGACTCGATCTAATGACCTAATGGAACGAGTTCAATCTCAGAGCGAAATGCAAACTGTTAAGCCTAAACCAATTTAATGCACAACCAACAATCAATTAGCAATGTGAATCATGCAAACGAATTATTAAGTCGTTAAAAGTATGCTGAACTGTTGACTGTATAGACGTATCAAATTGGACTCTCACGGGTCGCTCTAATCACTCAATAAGTACAGGTGAATTTATGTAAGATAGAAAGAATTAATTTTGTAGTGACTCTCACCTAACTACGACCTATGAAAACATGCCAGCAATAAAATATGAAAATGATCTCTATAACCGTACATACGCATTCCAACCGAACAGATGACCATTGACACATGCCGAGGTATATATGGGATATGTGAGGTATGGGTAAGAAGAGGCAAAACATTTTATGGTAGAGTGGAGGTACAGGTGATCAAGCTAGTACCAAAACGGAACCAAGTGGCAACATCCAACTTCTTTCTCATAAACAAATGAAACGGTGCTATAGCAAGCACAAGACTCACAATCTCCAAACTATCAAATCAATAAACTCCCCATAAAATACAAATGAAACATGGGAGCAAAAATCGCCGAAAGGTAAGGGTTAAATTATGCGAATATGATTTCTTTCTTTCTCACGATCCTCGGTCGATCGACTTACGATGTCAGTCGATCGACCCATTTGAACAGTACAGAACCTCTTTTTTTTTCTTTCTCGAATCATTTTTTCATTTTTTTTTCTTTTTCTTCCTTTCCTTTTTCATTTTCCAATCATCATCTCAACAGAGCATATGCTACCAAAAACGTAGTGACAATCCCGAAAACACAGACTACTAGCTTGACAAGGGACAGCTAAATGTAGGATGTAGTAAATGGGACAAAAATGATATTTTTGGCAGTGTGAAGCTTATGGGTAAAATGAGAAAGGGGAAACCTCTACCACATGTGTCAACAAACCACAAACCGAATGCATACAGGTATTAAGTAGATCAAATTTATATTCATGCAAATTAAGGAAACATGTCTCATAAGGAGTACTACTCACATTCCTAGATGAACTGGTCATGAATGTCACCAGTTATAGGCTCTAAAACTCAGAAATATGATGTAGGTTGCCAATTATTAAAGTCAAGTCTCAAGTTCAGCAAGAATGTAACGAAAACTCGTGGATATGCATTTACGATTCTACCAATAACATGTTAATCTAGCAAGGCTTAGGCGAAACAGGTGCAAAATGCAAAATCATCATAGAAATACTACCGTTCCGACTCGACCTATATGCTAAAATAAACGTGCATTTGTTTGAAATTTTTCAATTTTTTTGATTTTTGTATATGAAATGAAAAGGCAATGCAAAACAGAATGTAAACGTGAATGCAAGCAAATGAATGAAGTGCGACGCAAAACCCTTCCCCAAACCAAATCGCACAATGTCCCCATTGTGCAAAATCATATAATGAAAGAAAGGAGAAATGGGAATTTGCGATAAAATAAATAAGCAAGACACAAAGGAAAGATATGGAACTCATAAGACTTTAAGCGCAGCAAAAAGGAAACCTCCCCAAACCAGCGTGAGCTAAGAGGTTTCAGTAGCCAGCAGTGCTACTAAAAAGTACCTGAAAAGACAAACAAAACCACGCATAAGACCGAAGAAAACAATTTTGAAGCGTAAAAATTGTGCACAAATGAGACAAGCGAAGAAATAGATAATGCGACGGAAAATAAAGTGGAGTAGAAGACTCCCTTAGGTCCGCATATCGACCAAACACAGCAGGGGAGAGGTCGTGAACGAATATAGCAGCAGCGGTAGTCGATCGACCACTGAGATCAGTCGATCGACCAGGTTGACGTGAACAGTAGCTTCTGTAAACCTGCAATTCAGTCGATCGACTAGGTACGTCAGTCGATCGACTGAAAACACTGCTGCAGTGTCTTATTTCTTCGTAATTGCTCAATGATTTGAGCTAATAAGCTCTAAATACCTACAAAAGCACAATAATACGCGCCCAAAATTGCGCAAAACCCAGAACGAGGTCTAAAGTACTTAAAAATTCTAAGCAAATAAAATAAAAGCGAAGTTTTCGCGCACACAAAAGCAATAAAATGTCATAACAAAATTAAAATGAAGTTTATAACGCACTTGATCAACTAATAGTTGATCAAGAAGGACCACGGTATGGCCCACTTCGTCGGCTTCTGGCTACTAGAGGTAGCCTCATAGGTGCTCATGTTATCAGTTGCACCCTTCTTAGCTTCAACAGTCAGAGAACGCAGCTGATCAGCTTCGTCATCTCCCCAATCAAGGACTTCCTTGGGATCGTTAGACTCCAAATCAGACCATCCCACCTTGGCTGGCTCATTTTCCACTTCCTCATCGGTCCCATAGCTTAGGCATCCAAGACCTCCTCTTTGAATGATAGGCTTTGTCGCAGCTGGAGCATCCAACGGCTCTTCCTTCCCCAAACCAGCTCCTGCATTATCTAAAATAACAGATTCTTCCTCCTTCTTGCTCCCAATCCGGGGCGGAGGGGTTAACACAGCAGTAGTAATAGGGACAGTCGATTCAGGAAGCACAAAGTACGATACGATCTGTTTTCAGAGATCGTATTACAGGTAACAGGCCACATGGCGTCCTTCTTCTTAGCCGGCTGGGCAAAGACAATAGAGTGCTTTCCCACTTTGAAAGTCAAGGTTCCTAGACCGACATCAATAACTGCACCAGCAGTGTGCAGAAATGGCCTACCCAAAATAATGGGAATATGGTCATCCTCAGGCATGTCAAGGACAACAAAGTCAACAGGGAAGAAAAACTTCCCTATCTGGACGGGTATGTCCTCTAGGACTCCTATAGGCTCGACCGCAGATCGGTCAGCCATCTGAACTGTCATCTCAGTTATTGCAAACCTGGTCAACTTAAGCTTTCTAGCTAGACTCAAGGGCATGACACTTATGCTAGCTCCTAAGTCACATAATGCCTTTTCGATAGAAAAGGTACCTATGCTACAAGGAACTGAAAAACTGCCCGGGTCTTCTAATTTATGGGGCGCAGTGTGAGACAAGTAGGAGCAAGACTCTTTAGTTAACGCAACAGTGTGAACATGTTCAAGCGATTTTTTCTTTGACAACAACTGTTTCATAAATTTAGTGTATGCTGGCACTTGGTTAACTAACTCAAGGAAGGGTACCTGAACATTCAAGCTACGAATAACTTTCTCAAATTTACTAAAAGATACCTGCTCCTTCGTCGGCAGGAGTCTCTCCGGATATGGGGCTGTAAGGAGTACCTTAGCCCTTTCCTCTAAGTCGCGTGTGCCGGTACCCTTGGACTTAGGCTGAAAGTCCGTCACCTTTTCTTTGTTGAAGCTAGACCCCTCCTCAGACCTTCTCAAATGAGAACCATTGACCGTCATTGGATCGAACTTCGGAGCTAGGACTGACCCATCAGTACTCGGGTCTGCCCCCAAAATTTTCGGGACGGTGGTTCCCCTGAAACAAGTGGTCTCGTAGATTATTGGGCATTAAAGGATGAAATTCTTCAACATCAGCAGTGATATTGGTCGATCGACCAACCTCCTCGGTCGATCGACTGGGCTGCACAGTTCCAGAAGCTCCTGTAACCCGTGAGTCAGTCGATCGACTAGGTACTTCAGTCGATCGATTGAAATGCCTGGCAGACGTCTTTTTCTTTGATTTGTTCGTTGAAGCTTTCTCTTGACTTGTTTCCGGCTCATCTTTCTCAACAGCATCCTCAACCATTGCAGGACCATCAAGGGTGGACCCGCTCCTCAAAGTGATGGCATTTAGGGTCTCCTTTTGTTCGGGTTGAGTGGGTAAGTGTCCGGGAGCTCGAGTGTTACTTTTACTAGCCAGTTGAGCAATTTGGCTCTCAAGTAACTTCATCCCGGCCTCTCTTGCTTGGGACTCCTTTAGCAACAGATTCTTAAGCTCGGAGAACTCAGAATTTTGTGATTGTTGCTGCTGCGGCACATAGGAGGGCTTTTGATACTGCTGTTGCTTTTGATGAGGCGGGACGTAGGGTTGTTGCTGCGGCGGATGTTGGGTTGGATTTTGGACATTTTGGCTCCTCCAACTCAAGTTTGGGTGGCTTGGCTCGTAGTAGGTGTTTGTCTGCCTATAGTGTTGAAAGACAGCACAAGATTCAAAGGGGCTAGGGCAATTTTTCGAGACATGGCCCTCAACTCCACACCTTTCACAGAGGAAGGGACCGTCTGACACGGCATTGACTTGGTATATCCCACCTTTAGAAGCTCCTTCTAGCTCATACTTGTCAAATCTTGCGGTGAGAGCCTCAAGTGCAGCAACAGAGGAAGATTCAGCAGCTCTCCTCTGGTTTCCCCTCGAATTCCCATACTCGGCCTTGTGGGTGGCTAGATCGTCAATGATCTTCCACCCCTTGGTTGCTCCCAAATTTTCAGCGAATCTTCCATTGGCTGCAGCATCCAAAATGGCCCTCTGATCGTCGTACAACCCATTGTAAAAATGATTGCACAAACTCCACTTTTCAAACCCATGGTGCGGTATGGTTCGCACTAACTTCTTGAATCGGACCCATGCCTCGTGGAAATTCTCATCTGGCCCTTGTTTAAAGCCCGTGATTTGAGCTCTAATAGCGATCGTCCTTGAAGCAGAGAAGTACTTCTTGTACAACACTAATGCCAATGTATTCCAATTAGTGATCTCTTGAGCGGTCCGGTCCAAATCTCTATACCACTCCCTTGCAGCATCACGAAGGGAGAAGATGAACATGGTTTCTTTGATTTGATCCTGGGTCACGCCAGCTGGTGGGGGTATGGAGCAGCGATGAGTCAATAAAGGTCTCCATATGCCTTGCTTTGCATCTTCATTTGCGCTCCCCAAACTGAATTCTCTCGACCATAGTAATGTAAGCGGGGCTTTGGTTCGAATTTCTGCATCTCCCGTAATTCAACCCCTTGTATAAATTGTCGGCTGTCGGCTCTGAAAAACTAGCTATACTTGCTTCCTCGGCCATGACTGGAATTTCCGGAGAAGTAACTGTCTCGGTGAAGAAGTGGAAACGGGTGAAGATCGTGGGTCTTCTTGAACAGATCGTTCTCGTGATAGCTTGACAGTACTCGGCTCTTCCTCTATCGGTAATACTCTTTGTGTTCGCCTCAACTCGCGCAAGGATCTCTCAAGCTCAGGGTTCAACGGTACTAATTCTCCACCCTGTGACCTGCGCATAAGAAGAAACTACAAAAAGAATATAAGAAAAGTTTAAGGAACGGATGTCCCTTAAACTAAGAAAGACTAAAAATAAAATACAACTAAAATTAGGACTATTGCCTCCCAACAACGCGCCAAAATTTGATACCCGTCGTTGTGAGTACCAAAGATAAAATTTATAATCTCCTATTAAGACTAACCTAGGCTAGTGGTAACAGGGTCGAACCACAAGGAGGCAGTTGTAAATTCTAGTTGATCTATATTTAGTCTGTGGTGACAAATGTGGGGGTTGGTTTGAATTGGTCTACAGCTAAAAGAGAATAAAGGCAATAAACTAAATAAACGATTTAAACAGATAAAAGAAGGGTACTAGGATGGTCGGTTCATTATAGCTTCGGCGGCAGCAAACTAAGTCGGTCTGAATCAAACACAGGTAAGGCGGGAAATAAAGAGGTCCTCTCGGTCCACTCTTAACAAATAGCATCTCTCGATCTCGCTATAGGTCCCTAATGTCACTAATACTGACTCTCGTCCTGAAAAGTGACTAACGGTCTAAACTATACCTATCTTTCGATCTTAGCACAGTCTAGTCGATTTAATTGATGGTCTAATAACTTCCCCTATCTTTCGATCTAATGGGTCGGTCACAAAATAGGTATCTAACTGGTCGCATACATTCGATTCGTTAAATACAAGATTAAAACAATTAAAACGAATATAAAACCCTACGAGGTCAGTCGATCGACTGGCAATGTCAGTCGATCGACCAACACGCGAGACAGCTCTCCCTAATCTAATGCCGCCTATGCCATAAATCGCCTACATCCTAGCACAATGAAATTAGCTACTCATACTGGGAATATCAATAGCAATAAAATTGACTAATAACTCGGGAAAATTCATGATCAAAGCAAGGAAATAAACAATTAACAAAGAACGATAAGTTGGCTTTCGGGAGACTATCCTAGCAATTCCTATACTATGAATAACATTAAAGTAGTAAAACTGGAATAAGAGCAGAAGAATACCGCGTAAAGGATTGTAAAGAAGAGATCAAAAACCAACTGTAAACCGAACTTTATTAACGGAAGAACAATAGTCTTAAGAACCCTAATTATGAAATAGAACTAAAACTGATAAAGTATGTGATGTGTTATTCCCTTCTAAAACTGGATGTTGGTGTTACGTTATATAGCATTCAACGTAACAACTTATTTCTAAAACCTAAACTTCACGAGCTTTGAGATTCACGACCTTCTAAATCTCGTCTGGAATAGAAATCTGGTCGATCGACTAATCAGGCTGGTCAATCGACTGCTCCTCAGCAACAGTAGCTTCTGGAACCCGAGCATTGGTCGATCGACTGAAGTGGATGGTCGATCGACAGGATAAGCTGCTACTTGACTTCTTAAACTCGTGGGTTTGTCTTTTGGGCCTTGGATTGCACACCAAGCTCGTTCCTTAAGCAGTTCCTTTACGTCATTTGCAATGCAGATTACTCGGGGGCGGATTTGGCTTGATTTCCCGTTAAATTCTTCACATTTCTGCAATAATGTACAAAATTCGGAAGTAGACGGAAAATAGGGAAATATTGGCATATATTGCATAATTGAGCTCTGAAAATGCGTGTAGAATAGAGTGTGAAACATCATATTTTAGACACGCATCAAGTGATGAGTTGTAAACATTCAAAGGATGATAGCTCCCACTAAATTCCATGTCTTCACATGATAATTTCCTAACTCCCACTCAATTCCACATGTTTCGAAATTGACTTCTCAATCGAAACTTTTCAAGAATTGAAATATAAATTGCATTGCCAAGTTATTAAGATAAAACCATATATGTTCCCATCATATCCTTTCAAAATACCTATTTTGAAGTGGTCTCATCTTAACCTTATGGAAAGAGATTTTAATCTCTAACTCACACATATCATAATGATGTGTAGCAATGTCATTATAAATAATATCTAGAACACGTCCTTCGAAATACCCTTTCGGAAGGAGGTTTAACCATTTTATAATGAGGTTAAGTAATGACATCTGCGTGGTTAAAACTTGGCCATTGAAGATATCGGTATATCAATCTTTGCAACTCGATCATAACTAGTATGTTACTTTGATTCATTTAGGCTCTTAAGTAAATCTCAAGGTTGAAACTATTGGTCAAAATTTTCATAAACTTAGTCAAAACTCTTGTTAAGACTTTACATTAGTCATTTTTCTTCCAAAACTTTCTTTTGGTCTCCTCGTGTAGTAATCTTGAGAATATACTCTTATGATTACTTCACTTGGTCTCTTTGGTCATATAGAACTTACATGAGACCATAGATCTCATCTATTGGGTATACCTTTATTCAAATCATTCTCTCTTGCGTAGATCTCATTTACACAATCTTATCTTGGTGTGAGTTGTGTCCTCATTTTTCTCCCACTCTGTCTTTAGAATAAATACACTAGAGATTCAAAGATAGCATATGAGACACAAATAATGATTTTTGAAGTGTAAGGAGAACTATCTCATAGGTTTGACTAATAGTTTTAGATTTCGTAAGTGTACTTGGTGATTGGCATTACTTTAAGAGAGTTCATAGACTCAAAATTACTTTATAAATGATCATACACAAGCCTTAAGCATGTGGACATATAATGAAACTCGTCATTATATTTGTCTATTAGATCACTTTAAGTTATATGTTTCTAAGAATAAGCATTTAAACATGAATTTTAGAACAAAAGGATAAAATGATAAAACGGGTGACTTGTATTGCAAACCAAGTCACCATTATCCAAAATACAACAAATTATCCAAAATACCTTTCCATGTCGAACACGGAAACTCAAGGTTCTAAAAATCCAAAACATAATTTAAAATAAGACAATAAAAAGCGAAGCTCCATGAAAGCTATTCCTAGCTCCTTGATGGTTTCTTAAGCTTGCTTTTCTTTTCCTTTGTCTTTGCTTGGTGAAGGCCCTATTTAGAATAAAAAAAGGGAGATACATTATCACAACTTTGTATCACAATACCATAGTTGAATTAGAAACATAAAAAGAAAGGATAGTCATTTACCTACTGGAGTAATCTTTCCAGCCTTAATATCACCAAGGTATTTGGAACAATTTCTTTTCCAATGTCCCATACCATTACAATAATGGCATTTATCAAGAGGACCCTTCTTGATTTTTGATGTGCTAGAATCATTAGCTTTAGCTTTGGTGAAAGTGGGAGCTTGCTTCTTACCCTTCCTCCCATTCTTCTTGAACTTCCCCTTACTCTTAGTGCTTATGTTAAGCACATCCTTTGGAGGGTTCACATTTAACCCCATGTCCCTCTCAGCTTGCACAAGTAACTTGTGCAATTCTTCAAGAGACACATCCTTGTCTTGCATGTTAAAATTCAGCCGGAATTGAACATACGCTTTGACTTTGGACAAGGAGTGTAGAATCCTATCTACAATGAGTTCTTTGGGGATTTCAACCTTTTGAATCTTCAAGGTCTCGACAAGTTCCATAAGTTTGAGCACATGAGGGCTAACCTTTTGGCCCTCTTTGAAGTCGAGATCAAAGAATGTCGCGGTCGCCTCATATTGGACGATCCGCGGAGTTTGTGAAAACATTGTCACAAGCTTGGAGTAAATATCATTAGCATTGCCCATTTTAAAGGCTCTCCTTTGGAGATCCGCCTCCATCGCAAATATCAAGACATTTTTCATTGCGGCGGACTCCTTTTCGTAAGCCTCATATGCTTCCCTAGTGGCGGCGGTCGACCTAGTAGTAGGTTCGGGTGGAGAGGCCTCGGTAAGGTAACGAAGCTTGTCGTCACCTTGGGCGGCTAATTTGAGTTGGGCATCCCAATCGGAGAAATTTGACCCATTCTTTTCAAGTTTACATCGATCCATGAAGGATCGGAGCCGTGATGTATTAGCGAGAGGCGTGGCGTTAGGGGTTGGTGTTGCCATTTGTTATGAGAAAAAGAAGTGGTCTACAAAACAAAATAGAAGGAGTAAAACAAATGTCGTTTTAATAATAATACTCGTAAAAATATATAATTTAAACAAGTTTTATGCATTTTTCTAGTGACCTCTACCCAACTAGATAAATGATTCCAAAACCCAAATTCATATCGACTTAGGCACGGTATGGCCGATGAAACCTTTATCAATATTACTCGGTGGATTAACGTTTTAATCGATTCTACTTTTAGAACTCTTGGTCGATAAAATTACTCTAATAATTATCATTAGCCCAAAACACATCCGACAAGGGCACGGTATGGCCGATGAAACCCTTATCAAAAACTTTTGTTGAGTTCAATCCAAATTTCGAATAAATGTGTCCATGATCCAAATCCACATCAATTTAGGCATGGTATGGCCGATGAAACCCTTATCAATATGAACTCGGTGGATAGACATTTATCACCCACTTCCCCTACGTAACAAGGTTTGTACCCTGGTAGGGCCGAGTGCACTCTCTCGCGAAATAGGTTTTCATGGTTTCTACTATTTGGTAAGGCTATGTCTCAATTAATTGTTTTAGCGAGAGGTCATGTCAATTTATTATCTATCACGTTTTAAGTGAACTAAAGCGGTGAACTACGATAATTCTAATTGACACGGTCGATAAACTCGATGAAAGAAGATGCATGTTTTAGTTATGGCGATTTAGCGATGCATATGACATATAAATAAAATGCAAACATAAAATAAATCCTAGTATGGCCTTCCTAAAATAGAAAAACTATTTAACTATTACATATTCGGAAACCAACTCCATTGGTCCCTTGAACTTCGGTTGTGGCACGCATCTCGAGGTAACACCGTCTTTATGTATCGCCATCTTGAAGAAATCCGTCTTGGGGAACTCCGAGATAAATTAAATTACATAGCAAATTACATAATTTCCTATTATACATTTGTAACTAAAATAAAATAAATCTATTAAATTACAAAACGGTGATACGAGATCACAATAAATTACAACCGAATCGATATTCCCATACATTTCGGGAAATACCAATTAAAACTAAGGCCATACTAAGTAAAAATTACATAATTCAAAAATTACATAAATTAAATTATGACAATCATAAAGAAAATGCAGCAATATAATATATATGAACATGCCCAATTTTATGCTAAATCGCCTTTAATTACCCAATATCGTATATTACTCGGTTTTTACGGATTTGCGTGATTTCAACATTTTATAATCACAAAAATTACATAAATTCATATTTATGCATAAGTTAATTACCCTAACCTCTTAGGACTCAAAATTTAGTCTTCACTAATTATTTGACCATAATTAACTCATATTTCTAAAATTGTTCATTAATGGACCAAAAATTACAAAAATAAGCTATAAACATCAAATAAATCACAAAATTTCAAATAAATTCAAAATTTGAAATTTAAACTCATGAACATTCTGGAAAAAATACCATGACACTCATAATGTTCAAAACTTAGGTTAAAAATTTCGAAATTTTTCCGGAAAAACAATGTTGCGGTTTATCGGTTTTAACTAAAATAATCATAAAAACATGAGAAAAATTATATTCATTAACTTTTAAATTTTAGATCTGAAAAAGATAATAAAATGCAACATGTGACATTTTTCCTTAGTCATAGATTATGTCTTAATAATTTTTCACTAATAATGTCACTATTTATGCTATTTTTCTTCAAAAAATCATAAATCATGCACAAAGACTTCAATATAGCCTATTATTTTATACACATCTTGTAAAATTGCATGTGACAACATACTAAATTTCTATGACCATATTCGAAATTTATCTCATATTAACCTATTTTTCACTTAAAACCGATTTTAATAATGAAAAATCCATTTTTCGAGCATAAGAAGTCCAAAAATTATGACAATTTACAGGTTATCTCAAAATAATATATGTGACAACATATCCAAAAATCACTGGAAAATTCGAAGTCTAGCTAATTTTAGTCCAAAAATGACATTTATACTCATAAAAATCATATTTTAATGCCATTATTGTATAATATGAACAATAAAAATCCGTAAATTAACCAAAATATCCTAAAACTATTTTAGGACCAGAAATTTTAACATGCATAAAGTTATTTCGTGATATATCATAATAACACAAATTATACAAGTTTTATATGTTAATCTTTATAACTCTGAAAAACTTTTAACCGATTTGCATACAAACAACCATGGCTCTTGATACCGATTGATAGAAAAGTAGATCTATATACTTAACATATTCATATATGTTTTAATTTAATTTGTCATAAAATTAAAGAATGATCTTATGCATGCAAACAAATAAACAAGATAAAGAAGAAATCTTCATCTTACATTGTATTTTCGGTTTAAATGGGCACAAGAGAGATCACCTTTCTCTCTTGTTCTTGTGCTTTACTTAGTGGAAGAACTAAGATCCAAGTATAGGATCTCTCCCAAAGCTTTATACCCAAAGCTCACTCTTAATTAAAATTAATATTATAAATACTAGTACAATATTAATCTTGTAAAAATTGACCCAAAAATATTATAGGACACTTAATATTTTCGGTTTATGGGAGGAGGAAGAAGGAAGCTTTTTATATCTCTAAAACTCAAATTTTAGAATGATGAAGAATGAATAATACCACAAAAACATTTTGTGTATATTAGGTAAAAATAGGAGGAAAAACCAAGTGGTTTTTCCTCTCTTAAAACCGGGTGGAAGGTGGGCATGGGAGGGAGCTAATGCATGCTCTAGTTGTTCTTCACAATGAGCAATAGGTATGCAAGGCTAGATTAGTAGGTAATCATCATGCCCACCACTAATATAATCAACATAATATTAGCTTAATCTTCCTCTAATTTTCGGTACATATAGTTAATATGGATTCCATATTATTTTTGTCAACTTGTCAATATGTCACATGTCACATGTCACATAAAATTGCTATATATTTTTAACATATTAAAAATCAACGTATTAATGAAAATACGTCATATACAAAAAACCGACTTAGTAATTCACAATTACTTGTATCAAAATATTTTACCAATTATAAATCACAATAAATTGTATTTATAATAATTCATTCAATTTCAATTGTTTCTTTAGACAATAATTTCATCTGAGTAATAATACAATTCGATTACTCAGACCGTATCTCATTTAATCATATTGTAATGAAATACGTAAATATTACTTCCAAAATCGTCCGTCAATTTTAAATAAATTAATTGACCCATAACGTTATATGATCAATTAATTAATCAATTAAGAGTGTTGCCCTATAGGTATGACCTAGGGGATCAACTGATCACCACCGTCGCACGACAGTAATGTCAAACTCTAGTCAGCCAATCATTACCGATATATGTTGATCAGTTGACAGTAAATATTACTTCCCAATTGTATTCTTTATAATGAGACTTAAACATGTGATCATCATGATCAACAGTCGTTATCGCATTATTGTCGGAGGACACATATTCCAACAGGAACAATCACTGACTCAGCTGTCTTCTCATTCCCCTCCTTCGTGGGATCTATCCCGGAAATCGCAGCCTCCAAGGCATCCAGCTCGGCTTTGAAAATGGGGGATTCACCGTAACCATTGTCTTCATCAAAATCGTCATCCAAAACATACCAAGATGACATTTCATTGCTCTCCGCGGCCAAAGTGGTCGATCGAGTAAAGATAGTAATCGATCGAAAGATCTCCTCTTGAATATCACTCGATCGAACAAAAGAATCTGCTCGATCGAGAATTCCCTCATAACAGTTGTTCGATCGAGTGGTACTTTATGTTCGATCGAACACTTCCTCAGGCATATCACTCGATCGAACACTATAATTAGTTCGATCGAGCATTTGTTATTGTACAGTGCAGAAATCTTCAACTATTGCGTCGTCTTTAGATAGATCTTCGTATTCCGAGTCATACAAATCATTAGTATCGATAGGCAACTCGGGTCCTTCATGAGAAAGACCACTCTCTGCGTACCTAAAGTTCGTCTCAGCAACTAACTGAGCTATTTGAGACTCAAGCTCATAGATTTGAGCGTCATTAAATCTATCACATTCCTGCAATTGGAGTACAAGCGCCTTCACCAAAGATTTCAGTTCAACAATCTCTTCTTTCTGTTTATCAGGAGGAGGAGCTTGTTGTTGCGGTGGCCAGACGAATAGAGACTTTTGATAGCCTCATTGCTGAAGCGGATGTGGTGGCACATATGCAAAGGAATGAGTGGCTTGTCTATGTTGCTTAAACGCATAGACCTCATCGGTCCCCGCCAAACAATTAGCGGCATTGTGCCCAGCAGTACCACATCTCTCACAGTAAACCGCCTGCTGCGCCATAGAATGGAACATAGGTGGATAATCAAAGGTACTCAAGTCTTCCCTTTGACGATCTTTTACCTAAAATTGTCTAGGTAGGACCTATCAAAACAACACTTAAGGAAAAATATAAGAATTGTCTCAGGGAATAAATTCCTTGAGGCTAAAGACAAACAAAAATGAACAAGTAAATAAAATAGTTGCCTCCTCGGCAATGGCGCCAAAATTTGATACCGTCGTTTCAGTACCAAAAATAAATACCTACATACTACTAACAGAAGTCAGCGGTAAGTAGGGTCGATCTCCACAAGGAGGCGGTCACTATCTACTTGTCAATTAAGTCCGTCTGAGGTCACAAGATGGGGGTTTGAGTTGTTTAAACTAAACTAAATGAGATTAAAGCAAGAGAAAAGAGTAAGAGAGATTAACAATAAAAGTGAGAGAACTAGGATTGTCGGGTCATCAATGAATATCAGATGATTGCAGCTTGGGTCACAGATCGGTCACGTGTATCAGTCTAAGGAGCAACGAATATCTCCTTTCGGTCTCAATTCGCCCTAAAATACTATTAGCTTAGCTTCCGCCCTCACTAAAGCATCCTAATGTTCACTGCAGGTCTCACCCCTTCCAACCTTCCGGTCTAGGTCAAGGCTTGCCAAGATTAATTAAGCTAAATGCATCAATTCAAGTAGCTAGTTACAGTTAATAGCAGTGATTAACAACAGAGACTTAATAACAACGAAAGATCTGTAAACCTAATTAGCAACTAACAGCAATCATTGAATCCCCTAAATCCTAGTAGGAAATTTAGCTAGACATAACGATAAATAAAGCAAGAGCAAAAGGTAAAGTAATAATCAACATCATAAATTAAGGGGAGACTATAAGAAAGAGAAAGGGTAAAAGGAAGAATTACAGATTAAGAGATCCGGAAAAGAGAGCAAAACAAAGTAGCAGCCATTAAGAGAGGTAAAATAGTGTTGTAGAGTGTATCCGATGTAAAAGGTGTGTTTATGACCTAATCCCGACTTCCTTTATATAGGGAAGCGAGATTTTACAAACATAAACCTAATCACGGACTAACTAACCCGTGTATTAAAGCAAACTACTCGATCGAGCAACTTTATATCATTCGATCGAACAAATCCAAAATAAAACCTCTCGATAGAAGACTTTAGGTACTCAATCGAACACTATAAAAAATAAACAATTCGATCGAGTAGAAAAAGGACTCAATCGAACAAGATTGTACTCGATCGAGTACTTTCCAGCGCACAATTCCTGCTTCACGCATTTAACTTCAAACGGCTGCCATTTTTTCTTTACTTGGGCAACCAGGGAGTTTTCAGTGGCGTTGGAAAGCTAAGAGGACAAGATTTCATCTCCATTTGGAATCACCTGAAAATATGTTGTAGAACTCGAGATATGGCTCTCCAAAGTAGGCACTAGTAACTTGAAGTTCTTCCTTTGCTCGCCTAGCTACCTTACTTCTTTGCGTACCTCAAAATAGTAGTTTCCTAGCTCCGACTCAACTCATCTCCTAAATGCACGCATAGGGACATGTTTTAGGCTTGATTATGCTCATCTCCGGTTCATACCTGCAAATAATACAAGAGAAACCAAAGTAGCCTATTCGGGGGACATTTGTAGCTAAACACTACACAAAATGCATAGAAATGCGTGCAAATGAAGTACAAAATGCCTATATAAAATGCACGCATCATGTCCTCAACAATAGTGCGATCTCATAATTGAAACTCATGATAAGAATACGTAAAGGGATGATTCATTTATATATGTTAACTGATCAACATTAATCGGTAATGATTGGCTTACGAGAGTTTGACATTACTGTCGTTTGACGGTGGTGATTAGTTGATCCCTTAAGGTCACACCTAAATGACGATTCCCTTAATAGATAAATTAATTAATTGTATATTGTTACAGATTAATTAATTCCGTAAAATTGAACAATTTACATATGTGAGTGAGAATATACATATCTTATTGTAATTCGATTAAATACGATTCATTTTAGTAATTAAAATGTTATATTACTAAAACTTTGTCTATGAAACAATTAAATTAAGAATGATTGGTTAATTATAATTACAATATGTTGTAGATTATATTAACATGTCCCATTTTATATACTTGTGATTATGAATTACTAGCCAATTGTTATATGTAATTGAATTAATATATATAATGATATTTAATTGTTAAATATGCATTAATATAATTAATAACATGCTACATGTTACATGTTACACATTATATGACAAAATGACAATTGACAAAAATAAAATGGATCCCATTTTACAAAGGGGACACCGGTTTTTATGGGTATTTAGGGAAAATTGGTTAATTATTTTTTAATTGTTAAGAAACACCATGATTACCATCTAAGACTAGACTAAACCCTAACCCATTTTGATAAGAACAATTACAAAAGTAGAAGGGCATGCATTGGCTTTCTTGTGCACTCCCTCCCACCGGTTTTCCATCCCAAAATCAGAATAAGAATTGTTCTTATTCTTATCATTCATTCTAACCCTTTGCTTTTAGACAACCTCCTCTCACATTCTCTCTTCTCTCTAAAATTATTTTTAGAACATACATTTGTTAGAAAATCAAATATTTATTTAGATTACTAAAGTAGTAATAAGAAATAATATTAGATTAATTTTAAGGTTTCTAATAATTATATCTAGTCAATATATTATTAGATTTAAGGGATAGTCTTGGTGCAATCAAGAGGAGAATCTCTACTTTGGGATTTTTGGAGGATCATCAATAAACTTGTAGCACAAGAACAAGTGTAGGAAGGAGTCCTCACTTGTGCCCTAAATCCGATCACTACAATGTAAGGAACATTGTTCTTGCTCTTTTCTTTAATTTATGTTATGCATGCATTAGATCATTATCTAAATCAATGAGTTATTTAGACCTATAATTAAATAAGTTTAATTAGAGGATTAAGAATCCTTTTCAATCAAGACACGGTTTACTTACGCGGCAAGCAACCTAAACCTTATTAGGGTTTAGGCCCTATATATGGACAAGGAGGAGGAGGAGAAAGATTCATTCAGAAATCAACCGAAAAACATAACGCATTGTGCTAGCTAGATTATCGTGCTACCTTGTAAGCGTCCTCATATTTAAAGCTAGTGCAATCGTTGGAAGGTTACTGTCCCTTCCCGCGGTCGCTTCCCACATTGGGTTTTCCGCGTCATCAAATCTCTTGTGTTAATTCTTATTTGCATCTTTATCATTCGCATTCAACATTCATACAAACGATATAACTCATATACAACGAATAAGACCACTTTGACCTAGTTTAACCTAATTTGGTAGAAAATTACCAAAACAGTGGTAAACATTATTAGTAGATTAATACAGAGGAACATATATGTATATACTCCATAATTGTGATGAATATAATAAATAAGCAATTCGTTCATAATAAATGTTAACTTTTATCGTAAATATAAGAATAGTTAGCACTACAATAAGAAAATCACTTTTATTAGAAAACAAACTCTTTTAAAAGTGTTCAATTATATCATTGCATTTGTTTTGATTGGAGCGAATGTAAATGGCGATTTATTAGATCGGAATTAAATTGTACATCATGTCAACTATGGGCGTTAAGACATACATAAAGCTAATATTTACATCTTCATAACTCTTGAGGCGGTTATGGTTTCCACCATCGTTCATGCCCCTTCTCTATATGACATTTACTTTTAAATGAGTCATTTTTTACTTTCATTATGCGCGACTTTGACTAGGTATTTGAGTTAACTCGGCGAGATGAAATTTGCTCTTGGAAATTTCACAATAAAGTGCATACACAATGAAGTTAATATAACTCATATTGCCAGTTAACTAATCCTATAATCAATTTTTTTAATAAAACTAATCTAGATTTAATCGGATTTACAAGTAGTACCTACTATCTATCCTAAACTCTAAAAAATTAAATATTTACTCCCTCCCTAGTCAATAGTTTACACTATCCTTTTTTTAGTGTGTCAGTCAATAGTTTACGTTTCTATTTTGGGTATGTTTTATACTCTCTACTTTATCTTTTAAAAATATTGAAATCATTTCCCCTTGTTTGTACCTTGGTCTTTGTGTATATATATGAAGCATATCTAAACATTTTATTGACATAGATGGAGTATTTAGTTATTGGAGTATTTAGTTATTCTCTAAGATATAAAGATACATCTATATACTAGACATGCAGCTTTAATGACTCATATCTTCATACATGTACACGGGGATAGTGATGGGTTCTCGGATAAAAAAATCCATTTCATATTTAAACGGAGACAGTATCCATTGAGGTCATACTACGCCATGACGATAAATTGAGGCAATGGGCGATCACTTAATCATGTTGACATTTATATATTGAACTCATATTTTAGTTATGGTTAGCTTTAAGTAACATCAAAAACATCACCACCAAGGGATGAATGCTCCACATTGATGATAGAGAATAACTATACTAGTGCCACACGAAAGATATTGTTTACAAAGAAATTTTCACACATCTACCAATTAGGTGTCACATTATATATTTTGCATGAAGTTCATAAGGAATTACCAGTCTTAATTGTAAATTATGAAAACAAATTCTATTGGTTAAAGATATAACAAATTCTCCAAACATTCTACATATATGATTGAGATACCTGTTGTTTTGCGTACCACCATTCACCTTTTACACCGTCTTATGCTTACAAAGTCGAATATATGGGTAGATGTTGTAGGTTAATCTAATTTGCGAATCACATAAAGGTTAGCTTCAGTTATCACATGTTTATTTTGGGGGAATTAAACTACATTTTTGGCAATACCGTTTTATGTTAACTAAAAACTGATGGTGCCTACAACAATAAAAATAAGTAACTACATAATTGAATAATACAACTGTCTCTTTGGATGTTATACCACTGATATAATTAATACCAAAGAGAATAACTTTTACGTTACATGAACTGAAGATCCAGCAGTAATAAACTAAACCAACCCAAAGTTTTGTGCGTTCCAATTTTTAACATAGTTGGACTTTTTTTTAATCAGTTTAGTTGACTTCTGCTACCAAACCATGACAATGTAAACCAACGTTTATAATATTTTGTTAAACAAATTTTTGTAATATTCAACATGTATATTGTTAAAGATAATCCTAATGAAAGCCCCATGCATCGCACGGAATGCACGGGCTTTCCAACTAGTAATACATTAAATTGGAATCTCTATCATAATATTATTTGTGTATTGTACGTCTTGCATGTTTCTCTACATTAAGAGTTCAAATTGTACTCTAATACTAATTACATACAAGTGTTTATCATCCAAGTTGATACCATACATTATAAATATGCTCAAAAAGCCAATTTTATTCGATCTTCTCATTCATGCATGGATTATTTAGTTTTTTTTCCCTATATTATATTCATTAGCTAGTATGACTGTTTGGCGTATTAACAATTATTTACTTATGTCTGTTTAATTTTTGGGTACACAATGTTTGAGAGACACGGTTTGGATGAAATTACGCACAACACTCAAACGATGTTATATTCAGTTTGCAAGTTTAATAGGTCCCCTAACAGTTTTTTTTTCAAAGTAGTTCTTCCTGAATGAGTGTAAATGTATGACGTTCCTAAATTAAAATAGCTTACAAAGATTAGTGCTATAATCACAAAGTTTACACATGAGGCTTATTAGGTTTGTCTTTTTGCCTTCTTTTGTGTATGATGTTCATGTATGTCGTATTTTTAGACCACTACTACAGATACAGGCTATAACAACGGTCAAAAACCGTTGTTATATAAAAAAGCGGACGTTGTTAAAGCGTCCGTTGTAAAAGGTTATAACAAAGGTTGGTTTTCTTAAGGAAACCGTTGTTAAAAATATTAACAACGGTTTTAAGTATAAAAACCCGTTGTGGAAAGTGTGACTCAATTTTGGGGGGAAAGTTATAACAACGGGTTTTAATATATAAAACCATTGTTATAACTAAAGACAACGGGTTGTTTGTAAGTAACCGTTGTTGTTTGTTCTTAAAAAATAAAAAAAAATTAAATTAAATATTACTAGATGCATGCATAATTACGGCCTGTTAGAATTCCGATGCATGCATTATTACTGACATCACTGTACATATGAACGGATAATATGGAATGAGAAGGGTTAGTAATAAGATTTGAAGCAGCATTATTGAGAGATATGATGATGATTATGGCACAACTTCCAAACATATATATTAATTAAAAAGCAACTCAACCCACACATTGTTTAGTATAAATACATTGCATTATCTCAACTAACATTTCCATTATCTCAATATATTCATCTCCAAACTCTAACTGCTAAAACAAACTCTACTTA
The DNA here is from genome assembly GCF_048544455.1 of Silene latifolia. Lineage (NCBI taxonomy): Eukaryota > Viridiplantae > Streptophyta > Magnoliopsida > Caryophyllales > Caryophyllaceae > Silene > Silene latifolia. Next base: position 376,940,671 of record NC_133538.1, read on the forward strand.
ATCTTTCAAAACAAACTCCAAAAACTCCAACAAAATGAATGATTTCATCCTTAAGACTCTTACCATGATCGAGAACAACAACTTCATCCGCCGGTTCCTCCATATTGAGGAAAGTTTCAGAGCTACCTTGCGGATGCTCGATCCGCACCAAGCACGCCAAAGAAGATGGCTTGACGGAGCGGCGACGATTGCGGCTATATGACGATATAGCAACTGCTGAACGGAACCTCCAAATAGCCAAGGAGGAGAGGACGGATACGATAGAGCAGAATAAGATTCTCTATGAAAATATAAGAATTGCATTTTTATATATGTAAGTTTTTTTTTTTAATTTATGTATTTATAAATATATATTATATATATATATATATATATATATATTAATTATGTTTATCTTGCTTCTTCATCTTGCTTCTTCATTGTTTTACTAACTAATTATGCGAACAATATTTAAACAAATAACATAATGGTCGATAAAAACACATACATGCAAAAGAAATAAATAGAAAAAGAAAATAATGATGATGAAACTAACAGTGACGGCGAGATTTACCTGATAAATACAGAACGTAATAGACGATGAAATCAACAGTGACGACGAGAAGAAGCGACGATGAGAAAGTGAGAAAGAGAGAAAGAGAGAAAGAGAGAAAGAGAGTGTGTGTTTTGTGTTTTTTTGTCTGCTGTGTTTGTGTTTGTGTATTAAGGGTTGTGTTTTGTGGCTGCAGCAGACTTCTGTTTGTGTGGTTTATAGTATGGAAGGTATTGACAACGGTTATTAAACAACAACCGTTGTGAAATATGTTTTAACAACGGTTGTAAAAAACACCCGTTGTTAAATAAGTTTTAACAACGGGTTTCAAAAATAACCGTTGTGATTACTTTTCACTAACTTTGCGCCAATTCTGCGCCAAATTATTAACAACGGTTGTGCATGTGTGACCCGTTGTTAAAACTAATAACAACGGTTTTTATAACCATACCCGTTGTAATTGATTGTAGTAAAATTCGCGCCATACATTCTACAACGTCTATTGTGATTTTCGTGAATAATCGTTGTTAAAGGGGCGTTGCAGTTGCCTGGATTTGTAGTAGTGGACTAACGCAATTTTTAACTTTGTCTTACCTGCAAAATACTCGGTACGATGAATAGTAAAAGTTTAATTCACTAATGTTATTATCCTTTTATTATAAAAGAATTGCCTTATCTTTTTATTTAAATAGATTTGCATTATATCGCAATGAAAGGGATATGTTTTTAGTTTTTTGAGATGTAAAGAATTATTCATGAAGTTGTGTGCTTGATAGATAAAAGACTAGGTCGTCGTTAATACTAGAATTAACTATCAAATTAACAATTTATAGATCTAACTAGACTTTACTAACTACTAACAATAAGGTAGTAAAATGGTAAGCTAGGATCGAACCCAAGGGAAGGACCTTTAACTAAGACTTGAATTGTAAACTAGTTAAGACACTAATGACAATTTAGACTCAACAAATTGAATTTAATCACAAACAATGGATATTAACAATGTTCAACTTGTAGAAGACATAGATGGAAAAGGCATTTGGTTGGAAACAAACATGAAAAAGAGTAAAATTGGAGACTTTCCTATTGAGATAATTCAACAAACAACTAGTATGCAAGATTCAATATAAAGGAGAAACTTGGTGTAACAAGGCTCAACAACTACTTCCTAAGCACAAAGATCCTCTCTTTTCTTCCCTCAACAATTACTCAACAACTTTTGTAAGATGGTGATTACTTGCTCCTAAGCTAGAGTAGTTAATCCTACTTATATGGTAACCTAATTGAAAACCACAACAAGGCTTACACACAAGAGCATTAAGATCAATTCCAAATAAAGGAAATCAAGATTAATCCTTTAGGAGGTTTAATCCAACTATCCCAAAGATTAACATGCAAATTCCACTCACAAAGATGCAAACTTTAAACCAAATTCACAAAGATACAAGCTTGCTACTAGGATTGCAATAGTAAGATGATTAACATGCAAGGTTAATTACTCCTAACACAATAACATCCAACATAAACATGAACATCAAGGAACATGCAATAATTATTGAGGAAAGATTAAGAGATTCTTACAAAGCTTAAGGAATTGTAGTGTCTACCAAATTACACCAAGTTAAAGGTCTAGCCTTCCATAACCATAGATGAATCCAAGGTTAATGGAAAGATTGACATCAAAATCACTCTAAATATTACAACTTTCACCCAAATATTAAGTCTTTCTTTCATACAATTTTTTGAGATTATTTTATCATAAGGTAGTAATCTAGGTCTTCAAAACATGACCTATATATAGGGCTGCACTCCCATCTAGGTTAAACAAGGTTTTGGGCTTCCACGAAAATGATTAAGGACGGATGATTCATGCTTCAAGGCCGTGGAGGATGCAGGCTGCGTCATCCAACACAAGGCTGCATCATACGGCGCAGGCTCCGTCAACAGACGCAGGCTGCGTCCTTGACTACTCTCCACTCCAAAATTGCTCCTTATTTTCACGATCCTTTCATCACTTGGCCTCCATGCTTTTCACCAAGGAGTGTAAACTCCTATATTGGTTCGTGTGTAGCCGTCTTCACTTGATTGCTTGCTTAAGAGTGTGGCTAGAGGCTCTTGCTCGGGATTCTGAACTCTCCTCAAAAAACAATGCTCCACACATGCATTAAAACTCATTAATCATGACAACCAACGGGACAAGAAGACTATCTCATTATTCAGACAAAAGGACCCTTAAGTTAAATAAACTAGGCCTAAGAAGGCCTTATTGACTCGACACTTTTGACTCTATCAAACTCCCCCCACACTTGGACTTTTGCTCGTCCCGAGTAAAACTCAAGGAAAGCACTTGGCCAAGTCCATAGGTGAGTATAGGGGTGAATGATCACTCTTCCCTTTCCACATCCTTCTTATGTCTCCTTCAAACACAATCCACCGATTAAATGAAAATCTAGACTCAAGGTTTTTGACACTCGCTCTTCCCTCACTCTTCCGCCTTATATCTCCCTCATACAAAGACATGACACACCACCAACACCGACTCATTCTAAATCCACCCTTCTTATATCTCCTAACAAGGTAGTATTGGTCACCCTTGCCTTATCCCAAGGCAATAACAAAGTGACCTCTCATTCCTCCTACCACACACGACTCATCACCACTTATAACACCCCCTTTTTTTTGATGACGAGGGGGTTGAGCCCCCCGGGCCCATGCATTCCCGCACCACCACATGGACCATGTAAGCCACCCCTTTCGGGGTCTGCAGTGGCCAAGTGATACTTGGTTGGCCAAACTCCTTCAAGCATCAACAACCCAAGTAGCCAAATCAAAATCCACCAATTTGGGACAAGTTTTTGTGACTCAAAAGAAATTAAATCCTAGACCTAACCTCCTTCCAAGACCCTCCTTATCACTCCCTTCTTATCCCTCCATCTTTTTGGGGTTACATTTTTCAATTTTTCAATTTTTTTATTGAAAATCCCTCATTTTGCTTAAGATGCCCTTTCGGGTTTTCACCTTAACTTTTCCTTACCTATCTTGGTGGCTCGCAAATCGTTTCTTCATTTTGCCCGGAATGCCCTTTTTGGGTTTTCATTCCGTCCTTGGCCACCTTCCCAATCTTGCCTTAGGTGCCCACCCTTGTGAGTTTTCACCTAGCCGGGATTTTTTTTAATGTATTAAAAACTACGTATACACATATATTACAATCATCTCACTCCCCCACACTTAGACCACACATTGTCCTCAATGTGGAGGAGTACCATCACCTTCTCAAGCTTAGTTGTTGAAGGGACTCGAGCCTTCCTCTTGCTCATATGTCCCATGGTTTCTTCTCCTCCTCTCCCTTGCTTCTCTCACTCTTCTCGCCCTCTCATAGCCTTTATAAACTTGTTGCTCATTAATGGTGGGTTGGTAGTTGGGATCATTATGATGGAGGGTCATGCCAAAGAGGCCGCGGATGAGGCCGAAGGAATCTTCTTGTGTTTGGGCATCTTGGTAAGAGTCCTTAATGTATTGGTGGTGCCTTTCATTTTGCACCCCAAATTGGTGGCTCACTTGCTCTCTCCACTCATTTTGAGCCTTCCACAAGGCTTGATTATATTCCCATTTCTTGGCTTGTTGTTATTGCCAAGCATGGGATTCCTCTTGTCTTTTTGCTATCCCTTCAAGCATTCTCATTTGAGCCAATTCGGCTTCATCTCCCAACCGCTTATGATCATCAAAAGCATTCTTAAATTGTTCCAAGCTCTCCAACCTTGGCCCATATTGTTCTTGCCAAGTGTGGGAGCTCTCAACCCGCCCACTAATAGCTTGTAAAGTCCCCCGGGAGTCCTCAAAGTACTTGAACATTTGATGTTGCCAAGGTTCCATGGTAGGAGTGGTGGAACCTTCGGCTTCATGCATAGGAGTGTCATGCACACCCGGTTGTTAGAAACTAGGCCCTTCCATTCTTTCTATCTCCCTCTCTTCCTCTTGTCTCTCACTTTCGCTCTCCCTTCTTGGTCTTGCTTCACGTTGCCTAGACACACTCCTCCTTGGCCCTCCTCGTTGCTCTTCTTCAATATCGGGATCCCGGTGGCAATAGAAGTGGTGAGCCGTGGGTCCTCTAGGAAGAGGCATAAGAGGAGGCAACCGAAGATAAGACAAACCATTATTTCCTAGCCAATGACCCGAAAGTGGCACCGTAGGAAGAATTCTAAACATATTGCATTCTTGAAGGGCGAATTCGTTGTAATAACAAACTCCCCTAGCTTCATTAGCTGCTTGACTTTTGGGAATTTGCCCATGGAAATGACTCACAAAGAAGGTCACAAGTACACCACAATGAATATTTTCACCCGATTGCTTCAATTTGTGATGCAAGCAAGCATCCATGAACAATTTGGCCCAATCCGGAATGCCTACTCCCTCGGGGAGCATAGTCCACAAATAAACCTTTACCACCTCGCTCACCTTGGTTAGCTCTCCAACGGCCGTGAAAAAGGTGATAAGAAAACGGGCAAGTATGCGTGATACGTGCATTTTATATAGTCTTTTTAGCCTATTTTATGCACGTATTTCTATGCTTTTATCGTAGTTTATGCTACGAAAAGCCCCGAATATGCTACTTTGGGTTATTTTGTCTTATTTGCAGAAATGAACCAGAAAGTCGTGAAATGGAGCCATTTATCGTCCGTTTTGCATGCATTTGGAGGAAGAGTGAATTTGGAGCGGAATTATTGCTGTCTTGGGATGTGTGAAGCTGTTTCGGGAGCTAAAAGGACAAGTCAAAGTCAAACTAACTAGAATTATGAGCTGCTGAAGTAAGTTTTCACTCGATCGAGCACTTTACCACTCGATCGAGTGGTTTTAGATTCAATAATTAGTCGATCTAGTAGATTTTATGGTCGATCGACCAGTTCCATATTAGTGTTTAGTCGATCGAGTGCTTCTTTTGGTCGATCGAATGGTCTAAGCTCTGAATTGCTCGATCGAGTGGTTTATCCTACGGGCTTGGGCTTTTTAGGTTTATTTCCGTCATTAGGTTAAATAATTCCTATTTTCTTATAAATAGGAAGGTAGGACGTCATTGTAATCTCTCCTCTCTTCTCTTCCCCTCTCGGGATCTCTTATAATTCCAATATACTTTTCCCTGTTACTTTGTTCATTCCTAATTTCCGGATCTATTTCTACCGTAACTCTCTTTTCTCCCTTTTCTCCTTATTTTAATTTAATGTTTATTATTCCCCCTTCCCTTATTCTTCCTCTTTTATTTATGTCTAGCTAATTCTTTTGCTAGGATTAGGGTAGTCAATGAATGAATGTTAATTGCTAATTAGGCTATTAGATCTGTCGTTGTTGTTGTTGTCTTTGTTGTTAAACTGCCCTTAACTGTATCTTGCTAGTTGATTCGAAGCAATTAGCCTTTTAATCTTGGTAACCCTTGACCTGGACGGAAAGGTTGGAATAGGTGAGACCCGCAGTGAACAATAGGATGCTTTAGTGAGAGCGAAAGTTAAGCTAATAGCATTTTAGGGTGAATTGAGACCGAAAGGAGATATTCATTGCCCCTTAGACCGACACATCGACTAATTTGTGACCTTACCCGCAATTAACTAACGTTCATTGATGACCCGAAATCCTAATTCTCTTCTCTTATTGTTAATTTCTCTTGCCTTTAACTTTCTTGCCTTTAGCCTCATTAGTTTAGTCAAAACATTTCAAACCCCCAATTGTGACATTAGACAGATAGAATAGACAAGTAGATAGTAAACCGCCTCCCTGTGGAGATCGACCCTACTTACCGCTGACTTCTGTTAGTAGTATCTAGGTATTTATTTTTGGTACAGAAACGACCGTATCAAATTTTGGCGCCGTTGCCGGGGAGGCAATTATTTATTTATTTGTTTAATTCTGTCTGTTTTTAGCCTCATGGGATTTTTCCCTTGAGGTCGTTCTAATCTTTTCTTTAGTGTTGTTTTGATAGGCCTTACAAGTTCTACCTAGACAGTTCTAGGTGAAGGATTGTCAAAGGGAAGGCTTGAGTACCTTTGACCCATCACCTATGTCCCATTATATGGCACAGCAGGTGATTTACTGTGGGAGGTGTGGTTCTGCTGAGCACAATGCAGCCCTTTGCATGGCAGAAACTGACGAGCTCCTCGAGTTCAGGCTTTGGGGACGAGTTAGTCAAGCAGCTGTAGTTATGCCGCCACATCCACCCTATCAATGGCCACCGCAACAAGATCCACCTGATATACAGAAAGAAGAGATTGCGGAGCTGAAATCTTTCTTGGAGGCACTTGCATTCCAAGTGCAAGAAGGTGATAGAGACACTTTTTTGCGATTTGATAAGCTCGACTCTGAAATTGCTCAGTTAGTAGCTGAGTCGGATAGTTGGCAACCAAAAGAGGTATACTTTACCGAGAGCGGTTTTTCTCCTGAAGAAACCGTGTTGCCCAATGCTGAGGATGAATTTTATGACTCGGATGACGAATTTCTATCATATTTCAAAAGTTTACACGAGGATTTCGGCGCTGTACAGGAAGAATCAGTCGATCGAGTGACTTATATTAGTCGATCGAGTGAATTTCCAGAAGAAAGTTCTCGATCGAGTGATATTTCTACTCGATCGAGTGAAATGCAGGAGGAAAGTACTCGATCGAGTGATAATTCTGCTCGATCGAGTGAGTTGGCCAGTGGGAGCTTTGATTCGTCACTTGGGTTCATTCTAGATGACGATTTTGATGATGATAATAGATACGGTGAGTCTCCCCTATTCAAAGCCGAGCTGGATGTGTAATACCCGCCCTTTTAGGGACCCTTTGACCGTCATTGACCGACCTTGGGAGTGGAAGTAGTCTTAGGAAAGTGTGCCAAAACTTGTTTGGGCTGCGTATTGAGAGTGGTACTCGATAGAGTAGAGGCTACTCGATCGAGTAGCTAGGGTACTCGATCGAGTAGGGGGCCACTCGATCGAGTAGGTTAGGTACTCGATCGAGTACCGCGTTTTCAGCGAGGGTTTTATATCGCGTTTTGTTAAATCCGCAAACCACTTCCGCCACTTTCCTCCTATCCTTCAGTCGCCCCTTTCCCTTCCCTTCACCTCAAAACCTCCATGGATGCCTTTTGAAGATTCTTGAGCCTTAGGAGAGCGTCTCTTGAGTCGGGTAGCGGTCTTTTGCTGAGTTTCCCCCTAATAGGTATGTCATATTCATCATCCGTGCCTTTGTTTCTATAGTTAGGGTTTTGCTTGTAGTAATAGATATTTGCATGATGGTAATAGGCTTCGCTTATGCGCTGGATACTTTGTTTGTCGGCATGGATTGGTTGCGTAAAGGTAGGTTCGCCTACTTAGTTTCTGTAGATGGTCTAGTGTGTCGAATATTGTGGCTGTGTTGTGTTTGGTTGTCTGCTATAATTGTTGTATCGTGATGGTTGTGGTTGTTGTTGATGTTCTCGGGATGCTTTCTCGGCTGAATGGGGTCACTTGCGGGAGTGGCTTCACGCCCTAGTTTCGCCCTTCGTGGAACCCGCCACGGAAGGGGATGTGCACATTAATGGGACAGGGTTATCGCTCGTATGATGAGCGGGGCTTAGGTGGGAACGGATGCGGTCCCCCACGGGGGTAGTCCGGTGGGGGGATCGGTCGATGTGAGTTTGGTTGGATTATTGTGATTATGGTTGGGACTGTTGTCATTGTTCGTATTGTTGATTGTAGTTGCCGTTGTCTTGTCTTATCTCAGTACTGACCTTGTTTGGTTGTTTGTTTGTTATGTGTCTGCCGTGATCCCTTATGGTGAGCAGTCGGTCTTAGCAGGTGTTGATGTTGTGGATAGCTGGAGTCCGGGCAGGGATGAGTCCTCACGAGATATATTAGTCATAGCGAGTAGTCTTTGAGTTGTACCTTGTATTGTATTTTGGTTTAAATCACTTGTAATAAAGCTTAATAGTTCTTTTATTGACGTTTGATAACTACTTTCCTCGGGTAACCGAGATGGTAACGCCCTTATATGCTAAGGAAGGCCTAGTTAAGGCTCCTCTGGATATGGGGGTGTTACAAAGTGGTATCAGAGCGACGATTTTGGAACCTGTAACAAATGAACATAATGAACGTAGGGAGTCTAATAAAATGAACCAGGTGTATGTGTAATGGGAGCCCCGGCTGATGCTAGATTTTAGGTGAGTAGGCGCCCTCATTTCAAAATTTTGGCCCCATGACACTTAAGCCAGTCACATGGGATGGGAATGTGGAGTCCGTGTGTCTGTGTGTGCTATGTGTGTTAATTGTGCCGGAGCTACCTCCGGTTAAGTTTTGTTAGAATTAATAGAGGTGTGATAGTAATGTTTGGGCCGAGTATGGTAATTATTGATAAGATTATTGAAGCTCGTTGGATGAGTAGTGAGCTTATATGTTGGTTATGAGATATGTGACGAAAATTTATGTAGCTTACATGATGGTAATTATAGTGTAGTGAGTTATAATTCGAGATATAGAGTATGGTAATGCGTTATTGCCTTATAGGATGGTCGAAATTTTTCCGCTGCGTAATATTCGATTCATGCAAGGTGAATTGCTTATGATAGAATGTAGGACATGATCGAATGAGTTGTTTAAAAGTATGCATTATGCGAGAGGTGATAGATTCATTTATTATGAAAATTATGCAATTACATGACAAATGAAAGAATGAACGAATGGTAAGTTAAAAGTTTCAATTTAGTAGTAATATATAAAGTAGGCTTAAATGTAATACGATGACGTGATTATGTTTACGGAAGGTTCGTGAGCGAGTAAACTGAGTAGAGTAATGGGTGTAGTGTACGTGGAATGAACTTCATTTGTTTGACAATATGGTAGGCTTTGTTAATAATAGTAATGCGCGAACGAACTTGATAATGAGTGCCGAATTCCGAACTTAGTTGGAATCGACACGCGGTGTTGTTTTTGCAGGAATCTTCAAGTTACTTCGTACTTATGACCAAGTACTTAACTATACTTGACCGAGTGCGAGTGCTTACTTGACCGAGTAGACCTCACTCGATCTAGTTAGGAGGCGATAACGTCGGGATTTGGAAAATTTCCTACAGATACTCGACGATTTAGCCCCTACTCGATCGAGTAGGGTGGTACTCGATCAGTACCCCAGGCACTCGATCGAGTAGGTTCTTGTCGATAATTCCTACGGGTTTTCTTAAAACCCTCCATCTTTCTATTTCTTCTTCTTATTCCTCTATATTTCGACATACCCATCCTATATCACTCTCAAATCCCTTATTCCCTCTCAAATCCTCTCTTTCTCTTGGGTTAGTAGTGATTCTTGGGGTTGATTTTCTTGTTTAATTCGTTTCTTTACCTTACTAATCAATCAAGGTATGTTATTCTTCTTAATTTATGTGATTTGTTACTTTGAATGTGTTAGAATGATGAAATAATCTGAAAGTCTCGGTTCACATTAGTAAGTTGTTGTCTTTGATGGATGAAATATGGTTCATATGCCTCCTATTCATGCTTGTTGGTGATTAATTGCTGTAAATTAGATTAGAAATTTGCAAAGTTGAAATCGAAATTTCTAGGGTTTCCAAAATTGAAATTGATTTTTGGTTGTTTTACAATGATTTGATGGTAGAGTTGAGCCTTAAGTATTGTTTATATCATGTTGGAAGATAGATGTTGATGATTTTACCCTTAGAAAGTTGCCTTAAAACTCCGTCTTAAAAGTGCCTTAAGTGGAAATTCGTGATTTATAATTGAAGAATTGAGGTTGTAATTGACATATAAGCATGAGTTGAACTTCATTATGCTAATAGAATCGATGAGTGATGAATATATGCCCAAATTTTCACAGCTGTAAAGACCGTCTGCAAATTTTAGTTGAGTTGTTGAACATAACATGAAAGTGATGATGATATGCCATAAATTATTCTTTCTCTTGAAGTAGTAACATGAGATTAGCAATGTAAATGGAACGACCTTTAGAAGCATGCTAGGATATTCGAATTGCTGAGAATATGTGTTCACATGCCAAATGTTCATAATTGCGGTTTATAAGTGGCTACAAACTGAGACTATATGTTAAAATTGAGGGAACTATTGATGAAATGTGTGTACCTAGCTGAGCATCTAAGTTTAATGGCATGATTTATGTGCTTCAAATATGGAACTAGTTGATGAGTTAGTGAACTTGCTAAGTATATAGAACTCAAATCGTATGAATATATGCCTACATGTTTTATACAAATTGTTTGACCATATGCCTTAAGCGGATGCCGAGACAACCTTCGACTACGCCAAAGCAAACGAGGGAGGGTAACCCACCCGAGTTAGGGGAAGGAAGTGGGCGGTGGTACCCGATCCCGAATACCCTACGATTGTTTTTGTTGACTTTAAGCAAAGGGAGCGTTTTGTAGCCTTACAAAAACGCAAATTGAGACCTACAAAGTGTATAGACACCAGTGTATTAGAGGAGTTAGAGATAGAGACGGATGTCCGTCACATATTCGAGACCTTGGGTTTTACGGGTTTGTATAGGCTGAGGAAGCATACTTACCCTTTTCTTACCTTGGAGTTCATGAGCTCTTTTAACTATGACCAGTAGTCGATTGTCAGTTTAGATTGATGAATACCAGTTTCCTGTTGACCATGGACCTGTTTGCCTCTCACCTTGGGTTGGCCAAGCCTCCCAAGGACTCCTTTACTGACATTCCAGCTGAGTGCGGCGTCTGCCGCCTAATGCCTTGCTTGACTGGGAAGCAAGCTCCCACCTCGAGCGACATCTTTGATAAATGATGTTCAAGACATTACCCCGAGGTCTTCCTCCGTTCTCTCTCGAACCTCCTCTATGACCGAAAGGATATCAATAAATTGAACAACCATGAAGTCTTACTCTTGATGTCGTACCTCGGCCGGAGCGGGCCAGGAAAGTGGTCTTTAATGCTCCTTCTATAGTTTGTCTTTGCTCTTGCCTTGATGGCTTCTTCCTCTTCCCGGTACACGAGTTGTGGTGCCATTGCCACTCGGTTAGCTGAAAAGCTAACCTCCTTTGAGGCTTCTCCGGCGTACGTGCCTCTAGCTACCCCGTGCCTACCATGGATCGTGAGTACTACCTCGACCGAAATGGTTGAGGACCTTGGTGACAGCGACCTAGCATGGAGGGTACATGAGATGAGTTGGATGAAGATTCCGGCTCCCGAGCACCTCCCACCCACGGAGCCCTTGGGCCGACGGTGGTGACGGTGGACTCCGATGATGAGGAGGAGGAGGATGAGGACGTACCCCGTCGCCTCGAGACCTATCTCATCGACGGCGCCATTCTCACGAGATGATGCGGAGCCGACGAAGGGTGAAAATGCGGGAGTGCGGTGGCGAGAGAGACCCCAGTGGTGAGGGGACCCCGTCGAGTGAGAGAGAGGGCCTCGGAGACTAGGCCCTGACACAGTAGCACCACCATAAGCGGCGAGCCTTTTCCATGCTACCCTTACCTCGACACCCCGGAGACGCGATCCGATTACACAGCGGAGAGAGTGTCATCTACCTTGACACTCCGGAACATGCATGAGATGGCCTACGCTCAGGGGATAGGGACGGAGGGACCGCATCCGGTGTGGTGGAGCGGAGTCGGGGACTACACGGGGTTTTCCATTCCTACGGGGTGGATCGATCGACATGGGGGCACCTCGGTCCTTCCCTTATGGTGGCTTGGCCCCATGGTACGTGGGCCCGGGAGCGGGAGCGGGAGGTGATGCGGGAGTGGGTTCATCGGTGCGGGCATGGCGCGGAGGTGGTGGTGGTGATGATGAGGTGATGTTCGAGCGGAAGGCGTGGAGGAGTGATACTCCTCGTCCTTAGCTTTGTTGATAGTAGTTGATGTTAGATGGTGATATTGTTGTTAGATTTTGGGAGTTATTTCCTTTTATTATTGAAACTTAGTCGGATTTGTATGATTGGCCATAAGGCCGGAATTGCTACACTAACCTTTTGCAGGATTATTGAGAGTCGGGGCATCATCTCGACTCAATTTATGTGACAGTCATGTGTCATATGTTGGTTTCTGACGGGTTATGAAAAGTACTTGACTGCGGTACTCGACATAGTACCCCACACTCTATCGAGTAGTAGCTGCGGAAAGGAAGAAAGGAGACATTACGATCTCGGGCTACTCGATCGAGTAGCCAAGACACTCGATCGAGTAGCATGGCACTCGATCGAGTACCGCTAGTTACTCGATCGAGTAGCACTGTTACAGGGGGTTTTTGGAAATTAAAAATGTTTAACTGTTTTATATTTGCGAGTTTAATGTTTAAAGTAGTTGTGAGTGCGTAGTAATACCTTTAAACCATTAATTCATATGTTGCAAGTTGTGGTTGAACTTTTATAAGCATAGTTGTCACGATTAGTGAAGCGGTAATCATTTTCTTGTTACTTTAATATTGCATACGCCTCATTACGATCTACTTATCGGAGTTGTAACTCCGCCTATATTTGTGCATATCATTTTAACGTGTGTTGTCAACGGTAACAAGTTATTCCGGTGACTTGCGTATGATTTCTAAATTAACGAGTATGTAGTTAGCGGGTAATGTCCACAACAAATAATAGGATTTCCTTTGATGTTAAGATACAAATAATAGGTAATACGCGTTGATATTTGGGTGGTGAACTTCGGGGACGAAGTTCCTTTTTAGAGGGGAAGAGTAATGTCGCAAAATAAAGAGGCTGTTTTTGAATAATGCTTTGCTTGTTTACAATGTTGTTGGTATTATGTTTTGCTTTAGTTACAAAAATTTCTGAGATATAACAAATTACTTTAGTTATTTAAAGTGAAGGGGTTGTATGTTTCAAGAGACGGTCATGAAAAATAGTTATAGTGTGATAAATCGATAGTTATAGTGTGATAAATCGTGCTCGAATCACGTTGCCAAGTAACATGGTGGCGTTGGTTGTACCATATGATAATTAATGTGAGACATGTCCTGATCGATAGTTTGATAGTCGATACTGTATATCGGTACCGTATGTCGGGTGATCGTAGATGGTGATTCGCATGACGAGCTTGATGTTTCATAGGTATATAGAGTAACGGTTAACGGTAATAGTGCTTGCATAATAGTAGTAAAAGCCTTTAGAGATAAGTATAGACGGTGATGATGATGACATGGAGGGGGAATGGTGTTTCCAGGGAGTAGTGGGTTGAGCGGGAGGATGAGTGAGGTGTTGTTCTCGTGTCTCAAGCGGGAGTTGGGTGAGGTGAACTTCGGGGACGAAGTTCTTTTTAAGGGGGGAAGACTGTAATACCCGCCCTTTTAGGGACCCTTTGACCGTCATTGACCGACCTTGGGAGTGGAAGTAGTCTTAGGAAAGTGTGCCAAAACTTGTTTGGGCTGCGTATTGAGAGTGGTACTCGATAGAGTAGAGCTACTCGATCGAGTAGCTAAGTACTCGATCGAGTAGGGGGCCACTCGATCGAGTAGGTTGGGTACTCGATCGAGTACCGCGTTTTCAGCGAGGGTTTTATATCGCGTTTTGTTAAATCCGCAAACCACTTCCGCCACTTTCCTCCTATCCTTCAGTCGGCCCTTTCCCTTCCCTTCACCTCAAAACCTCCATGGATGCCTTTTGAAGATTCTTGAGCCTTAGGAGAGCGTCTCTTGAGTCGGGTAGCGGTCTTTTCTTTGAGTTTCCCCTAATAGGTATGTCATATTCATCATCCGTGCCTTTGTTTCTATAGTTAGGGTTTTGCTTGTAGTAATAGATATTTGCATGATGGTAATAGGCTTCGCTTGTACGCTGGATACTTTGTTTGTCGACATGGATTGGTTGCGGATGCGTAAAGGTAGGTTCGCCTACTCAGTTTCTGTAGATGGTCTAGTGTGTCGAATATTGTGGCTGTGTTGTGTTTGGTTGTCTGCTATAATTGTTGTATCGTGATGGTTGTGGTTGTTGTTGATGTTCTCGGGATGCGTTCTCGGCTGAGTGGGGTCACTTGCGGGAGTGGCTTCACGCCCTAGTTTCGCCCTTCGTGGAACCCGCCACGGAAGGGGATGTGCACATTAATGGGACAGGGTTATCGCTCGTATGATGAGCGGGGCTTAGGTGGGAACGGCTGCGGTCCCCCACTGGCAGGGCTGGTCCAGTGGACAGTCAGTGACAGGTTTGGTTGAATTATTGTGATTATGGTTGGGACTGTCCCATTGTTCGTATTATTGATTGTAGTTGTCGTTGTCTTGTCTTATCTCAGTACTGACCTTGTTTGGTTGTTTGTTTGTTATGTGTCTGCCGTGATCCCTTATGGTGAGCAGTCGGTCTTAGCAGGTGTTGATGTTGTGGATAGGCGGAGTCCCAAGGCGGGGATGAGTCCTCACGAGATATGATAGTCATAGCGAGTAGTCTTTGAGTTGTACCTTGTATTGTATTTTGGTTTGAATCACTTGTAATAAAGCTTAATAGTTCTTTTATTGACGTTTGATAAATACTTTCCTCGGGTAACCGAGATGGTAACGCCCTTATATGCTAAGGAAGGCCTAGTTAAGGCTCCTCTGGATATGGGGGTGTTACAGGATGCGCTTGAGGCTGCGATTTACGGGCTGAATTCCACTGAGGGCGACGAAAGGGCAGCTGAGTCGGTATTTGCTCCTAGCACGGATGAGGTATTACATTCTTTTGTCGATGATTCCATTGAGAGCAACCTACCTGAGGTAATTAGCGATGATTTTATTATTGTTAATATTCAAAGTACGCTACCTCGTTTGACTCGTGCTATTTCTTTTAATGCTATACCCCCTCCCATATGGACGTATAAATTAACGAATTTTCACCGTCCTTGTCATCTCAAAATTGCTAATCTAAATCGGGACCTTAATTTATCATCTATTGCTCCCGCGCTCCTATATTTTGTGGATAAATTTAGGAGCTCACATAGGAAATTTGTTGGGCTTAAACAGTTTTACATATTTATTTCCTATTTCTTTATTCCACTGTGGTGATACTTACATTTGTGTGTAGCACATGCGCAGATGTATGATTTAATGCTGCGCGCTTTGAGCTGTTTGGATTATGACTGTTTAGAGAGGCTCGAAGAAAAAAAAAAAGTCGAGCTGGGACCTGACTGAAGCTAGCGCTACGCGGGAGGCAACCCGGAGTTTTTATTTTGCATTTTTATTTCATTTCAGTTGTAATAAATGGTTTTCATACCATAGACTATCTCAGTATGCTTGTTTAGTTAGTTTGCGGGCTGTTTTTAATTGCGTTTTGCGAACACACGAGGATCACTCGATCGAGTACTTTTTGTACTCGATCGAGCACTTTTGTTGCTAAATCCACTCGATCGAGTGATTATTTTACTCGATCGAGCACCTGCAAAGAGAGAACTACTCGATCGACTGCTATTCTTCTCGATCGAGCAGTTTTAGACGCCCAGTTCACTCGATCAACTACTGTTCAACTGCCATCGAGTGTTTTTGACTTGGATTTGCTTCCTGTGACGGTATTTGGGCTATTTAGCGACCTCCCACGTTGCTGGCTGGTTTGGGGAGGTCCCTTATTCGCGCAACTTGTAAGTTTTCCGCATTTACTCTCTTTCTCTTTCAGTTTGCATTTCCTTTCCATGTTTTGGTACAGTGGGGGCATTGTACGGTTTGGGTTGGGGAGGTTATGCATCCATATCTGTGTCTGCATCTTGTTTTTATTGCATTTTTGTTGTCATATTTAATTTTTGTATGCATTGTTGTTTATTTTCAAAAAAATCAAAAATCCCATAAAAATTGAAAAATTGTTAAAATTCAAAAAAATTCACGTTTATTTTAGCATGTAGGTTGAGTCGGAACGGTTGATTTCAATGATGAAGTTGCACTGTAATTTGTCTTTTTGCTTAAGCCTTGCATTGAACTATTATCTTTTTAGCTTTGTCTTTTGCATATCTACGAGTTAGTGTTAAATTTAGCTGAACGAATAGACTTGACTTGAAATTTTGGCTGCCTACTTATAAATTCTAAGGAATTAGAGCCGTATAAACTGGTGTCATTTGTGACCGGTTTCATGTAGGATTGTGAGTAGTTACTCCTTGCATAACATGTTCATCAATTTGCACATATATGAAATTCAATTGCTTTTTGTCTTCATACATTTGGGTTAGTGGTTGGTGTCATATGCAGGGAGGTGCTTACAATTTCCCTTTCTTTCATTTTTACCCATTTAACTCCACATTAGCCAAATTTGCCTGTTGACCCTTAGCTACATTCCAAATTCAGCATGCCTTATCAAGCTAGTTTAGTGTATGTTTTGCGGTATATTTTTCATTGTGCCAAGTTTGGCGTGTGTTCTGTTGATTCGGAGTTGGTATTTTATGAAGAAAAGGAGGATGATGAAAAAAAACGTGAAAAATGAAAAAAAGATTCGAAAAAAAGAAAAAAAAAATTTGAAATAGGAATTCGGAAAAAGAAAAAAAAAAGAAGGAACCGAAAAAAATAGAAGGAAAAAGAAAGAAAAAGAGATGTTGTTTAATGAGACGGTTTCACTCCTATGCTTTATCTATATCATTTGAGGAGTATTTTCAGTTCGGTTTGGTGAGTTTTATGCCAAGTGAAGGGCATTGTGCTTATTTCATAATTGAGTAAGGATGGATGTTGTTATGTGGTTTTGTTTAGGTACTAGCTTGATCACCTATGCCTCCACATTCCCATAAATGTTTTGCCTTTTCTTACCCATTGCCTCACTTTACCATATTTTTGTAAGCCCTCGGCTGTGACAGGACCTTGTTTGGTTGGAATGTGTGTACGGTAGCTAGGATTGTCTATCATGTTAGTTGCATGCATGTTTATGTGGGCCGTAGTTTAGGTGAGCGACTATTTTTCTTTCTCTCTTACATATATATGTTCACCATTTGCTTCATGAGAGAAGAGTGACCCGTGAGAGTCCATTATTAAAGGTCTTGCAAGGTCGACGGTTCAACTTTATTATAAACATCTTATAACTCGTTTGCATTTGACTGTTTTGCTATAAGTGTTAGTTGCTTGCATTAAATTGGTTTAAGCGGGCATTTGTAGGTAGCTCTTAGTTATCTTTTCCGTTCCATTAGTTTGCATTTAGTTTACTCGAGGACGAGTAAAGGTTTGGATTGGGGAGATTTGATACGTGCATTTTATATAGTCTTTTTAGCCTATTTTATGCACGTATTTCTATGCTTTTATCGTAGTTTATGCTACGAAATGCCCCGAATATGCTACTTTGGGTTATTTTGTCTTATTTGCAGGAATGAACCAGAAAATAGTGAAATCGAGCCATTTATCGTCCGTTTTGCATGCATTTGGAGGAAGAGTGAATTTGGAGCGGAATTATTGCTGTCTTGGGATGCGTGAAGCTGTTTCGGGAGCTAAAAGGACAAGTCAAAGTCAAACTAACGAGAATTATGAGCTGCTGAAGTTAGTTTTCACTCGATCGAGCACTTTACCACTCGATCGAGTGGTTTTAGATTCAATAATTAGTCGATCGAGTAGATTTTATGGTCGATCGACCAGTTCCATATTAGTGTTTAGTCGATCGAGTGCTTCTTTTGGTCGATCGAATGGTCTGAGCTCTGAATTGCTCGATCGAGTGGTTCTAAACCACTCGATCGAGTGGTTTATCCTACGGGCTTGGGCTTTTTAGGTTTATTTCCGTCATTAGGTTAAATAATTCCTATTTTCTTATAAATAGGAAGGTAGGACGTCATTGTAATCTCTCCTCTCTTATCTTCCCCTCTCGGGATCTCTTATAATTCTAATATACTTTTCCCTGTTACTTTGTTCATTCTTAATTTCCGGATTTATTTCTACTGTAACTCTCTTTTCTCCCTTTTCTCCTTATTTTAATTTAATGTTTATTATTCCCCCTTCCCTTATTCTTGCTCTTTTATTTATGTCTAGCTAATGATCTTGCTAGGATTAGGGTAGTCAATGAACGAATGTTAATTGCTAATTAGGCTATTAGATCTGTCGTTGTTGTTGTTGTCTTTGTTGTTAAATTGCCCTTAACTGTATCTTGCTAGTTGATTCGAAGCAATTAGCCTTTTAATCTTGGTAACCCTTGACCTGGACCGAAAGGTTGGAATAGGTGAGACCCGCAGTGAACAATAGGATGCTTTAGTGAGGGCGAAAGTTAAGCTAATAGCATTTTAGGGTGAATTGAGACCGAAAGGAGATATTCATTGCCCCTTAGACCGACACATCGACTGATTTGTGACCTTACCCGCAATTAACTGACGTTCATTGATGACCCAAAATCCTAGTTCTCTTCTCCTATTGTTAATTTCTCTTGCCTTTATCTTTCTTGCCTTTAGCCTCATTAGTTTAGTCAAAACATTTCAAACCCCCAATTGTGACATTAGACAGATAGAATAGACAAGTAGATAGTAAACCGCCTCCTGTGGAGATCGACCCTACTTACCGCTGACTTCTGTTAGTAGTATCTAGGTATTTATTTTTGGTACAGAAACGACCGTACCAATGCGTAGGGATGGGTTTGTTAGAGCGGAGATTTTATCGTCTTTGGTTGTAGAGGTTTTATCGGTGAGTGCGTTCCAAAAGTCCTCGGCGGTTCATTTTCAATACATGATTGGCTCGGAATTTTTGGCTATCTTTAGGTTCTCCCTCACTTGTGAGAGGGTGCACTCGTACCACTTTTGATGGATTCTAAACTTATAAGAATGCTTGCCACTTTCATCCATATCAAGTTCGATCAATGTGGTTAGGAACTCGTAGGTGTAGGATCGGTAAGTTGTGTCCCACGTATCATTATGGAGGTAGGCCTATAATCCCACCTTAGCAAGTAAAGGGAAGGTGGTGTCATAGAGGCCGAGCTTTTTCACTGTGGCCGGGCACAAGAATTTGGTTGTGACAACATTTTGTGGTTTAGGGGCAAAGAATTTGTTCTAAATTTTCAATTGGGCGGCGGTCATGCCCTCATGTCCCATAAAAACTTCCTCAACATCCGAATCGGATGCTTCAACCGCTCTCTTCTTCGAAATTCCCTTCCCACTAAACAACCTTGTAATCTTTAGGGCCATCCTACACTTTCTTGCAAGATAAAAACAAAGAAAAATACCACTCAAAACATTTTTCACTCAATGAGGCAAATCAACAAGCACTTGGTGTGCACCACTTTGCAACTTCTCAAAAATTTGTGTTTTATGATTTCCTCTACCTCACCCAGAACATTTTTTGCCACAACAAAGATTTAATCATAACAACAACAATGGAAACGAAACAAGGAGTTTTAAAACTCTTAATTTCGACCTAATACAAGTATGTAAAAACTAAGAGGGGAGAGTTTGGTTATACCTTCCCGGTTTCCACACAAAACTTGCTAAGAGTTGTTGAATAATCCTTGCTAAACCCTTTTAGAACTTTAAAATCCCAGTTGAAGCTTCGATTTTGACGATTCTTGAATTAGGGTTCTTGATTTATTTGGGCAAAATCTGTCAAAAGGGGTGTATGGGAGGTATTTGATGGTGGTAATCACAAAATTGAGGGATTTGCAACAAGGGGAGAGGATTAAAGGTGATGATTTGTGGGGATTTTGATGAGAGTTGGGGGATTTTTAAAGGGGTTTTGATGGGGTTGAAGATAAGGGGAATCCGGAAATATGAAGGCGATGGTACGTTTTTGTTGTTTTGAGGATTTTCGGGGGCACTATTTAGCCTAGAACGCAGGCTGCGTCAATCAACGCAGGCATGCGTCATATGACGCAGGCTGCGTTCAAGACTGTCGGGGGCTCCAAATTTGATTTTTGACATGTTTTTTCTTTGGGTGAAATGAGCATCCCCACACTTGAGTCATCCTTCATACATCACAAACCCCGAGTTGATCCTTTTTATCAAGTTTTCCCATGCAAAACTCATCTATCAAACCTCCACAAGAGCATTAGTAAATTCCAAGTATTTGATGTAATTCATTTTCAACAAGGAATGAAATGACATGAATTTAAATGACATGAATGTAGGTTATATCTATGAAAGCGGTAAATTATGCTAAAGAGAGTGTATTTACAAAGGTTGCCGTATTTTTAACGTCGATGGCTCGACTTAGTGCTTCATTTGTTCATGCTTGATAAATTGGGTCTTCCTAAGTGACTTCTTCCACCATTTGTGGTTCCATTCCTTCATGATATTCCTTGAGACGTTGTCCATTCACTTTTATCATCTTTCCCGTGCTTGGGTTTTCAACCTCCACTGCTCCATGAGAATGTACCTTCCTCATAATGTACGGTCCGAACCATATTGACCTTAGCTTTCCGGAGAACAACTTGAGGTTATTTTGGAAGACAAGAACTTTGATACCCTCCTTGAACTCCCTACGACTTATCATCCGGTCATGCCATATTCTTGCTTTCTCCTTGTATATGGCGGCATTGCCGTAGGAGTCAAGAAGGATTTCCTCAATCTCTTGAAGTTAAAGCTTTCTATGGAGGCCCGCATCATCTATGCTCTGATTGAAACACTTGATTGCCCAATAGGCCTTATGTTCCACTTCCAAGGGAAGGTGGCATGTCTTGCCGTAGATGAGCCGGTACGGGGACATACCAATCGGGGTCTTGTAGGCGGTGTGATACGCCCAAAGAGCGTCGTTTAACCTTTGACTCCAATCTTTTATATCGGGTTTCACCGTTTTTTCTAAGATACCCTTGATCTCCCGATTAGACACCTCCACTTGCCCATTTGTTTGAGGGTGGTAAGCGGTGGAGACTTTATATACGACCCCGTACTTCTTGAGTAACCCCTCCATAATCCGGTTGCAAAAGTGAGTTCCTCGGTCACTTATCAACGCCCTTGGATAACCAAACCTTGAGAAAATGTGGCTTTGAACAAACTTTAAAACCGTTATTGCATCATCCGAGTTGGTATGGCCTCAACCCATTTCGAGACATAGTCTACCGCCAATAGTATGTAGAGATAGCCATCCGATTTGGGGAAGGGTCCCATAAAGTCTATTCCCCACACATCAAAGACCTCCAAGTAGAGCATGGGTTGTTGAGGCATTTCATTCCTCCTTGATATGTTTCCAACCCGTTGGCACTTGTCACAAGTCTTTGTGAAAATGTGGGCATCTTTAAAAATGTTTGGTCAATAGAACCCGCTTTCAAGAATTTTTCTAGCCGTTCTTTGGGGTCCAAAGTGATCTCCACAAGCATATTCATGGCAATGTTTGATAATAGGTGGTATCACCACATCCGGCACACATCAGCAGATAACTTGGTTTGACACATCTTCCATAGATAGGGATCATCCCATATGTAAAACCGAGCATCGGCTTTAAGCTTGTTCCTTTGGCTTGATGACAAGGAAGTAGGGAACTTCTTAGTCACCATGTAATTAACCAAGTTGGCATACCATGGCTCCGTCATCCTCAAAGAATAAAGAGATTATTTAGGCAAACTTCCATCAACCACTCTCATTCTTTACATTTGTTGATCATCAAGTTGTAGCCGACTAAGGTGATCGGCCATTACATTTGCCAACCCCTTCTTCTCCCTTATTTCAATGTCGAATTGACTTAATAGGAGAACCCACCTTATAAGCCTCGGTTTGGTGTCTTTCTTGTTCACAAGTTGAGTGATGGATTTGTGGTCGGTATAGACAATCACTTTAACTCCTAATAAGTATGATCGAAACTTCTCAAGAGTATATACTACCACCAATAATTCCTTCTCGGTTGTAGTGTAATTCCTTTGTGCATCGTTGAGGAGGGAGGAGGCATATTGAATGACATAAGAAGCTTTGTCCTGTTTTTGCCTTAACACGGCTCCAATGGCAAAATCGCTCGCATCCGTCATGATTTCAAATGGGCGATTCCATTTTGGTGCTTGAATCGGGGCCGATAAGAGGCTTTACTTCAACAAGTTCAATACTTCCCTACAATCATTATCAAACACGAACTCCACATCCTTGTGCAAGAGTTTGGACAAGAAGTTAGCGATTTTGGAAAAATCCTTTTATAAATCTTCGATAAAAACCTGCGTGTCCTAAGAACGTCCTCATTTCTCGAGAATTAGATGGATACGGCAAGGTCTTAATCACATCCACCTTTGCCGTATCCACCTCAATCCCTCTTTTCGACACTATATGCCCTAGCACGATGCCACTACTCACCATTAAATGACACTTTTCAGAATTTAGTATGAGGTGAGAGTCTATACACCGTGTTAGGACCATAGCGAGGTGGTCTAGACACGACTCAAAGGAGTCTCCATGGATGGTGAAGTCATCCATGAAGACTTCCAAAATACGCTCCACATAGTCCGAGAAAATGCTCATCATGCAATGTTGGAAAATTTCGGGAGCATTGCACAATCCAAAGGGCATATGGTGGTAAGCATAAGTGCCAAATGGGCAAGTAAAAGTTGTTTTGGATTGGTCCTCCAGGTGAATGGGGATTTGAAAATACCCGGAGTACCCGTCCAAAAAGAAATAATACTCTTTTCCACCTAACCTCTCTAGCATTTGATCTAGAAAGGGTAGGGGAAATGGTCCTTCAAAGTGACTTGGTTGAGACGGCGATAATCAATACATACCCTCCATCCCGTTTGTAAACGGGTGGGACTCAATGCCCCTTGGGTATTCTTAATTACCGTCACCCCCCCTTTTTTGGTACAACTTGAGTAGGACTTACCCATTGGGAATCACTAATGGGATAGATGATTCCCATTCGGAGTAGCTTGATGACTTCCTCTTTCACCACCTCCAGCATGGGTGGATTGAGTCTCCTTTGAGGTTGTCTCACGGGCTTAGCCTCTTTCTCCAACCGAATCTTATGCATGCAAGTACTTGGACTTATCCTCTTGTTATCGGCAATGCTCCACCCAAAAGCTTCCCTATGCTCTTTCAATATGGTCCTAGCCTCTCCTCTTACTCCTTTTTTAGTTGGTTTAAGATAATCAATGGAAGAGTATTGTTTTATCCCACGAAAATATATTTATGGTGATTTGGAAGAGGTTTTGGTTCATGTTTTGGTGGTTTTATGATGGAGGGTAAGGGTCTCTCAAGATTGGCTTCTAAGGGGAGAAATGGTGTAAGGAATTTACGCTCTTGATATGCCAAAGTTTCAGCTGAAACCCAAGGAGGACGCGGGCTGCGTGAGGGGACGCAGGCTGCATCGTTTAACACAGGCTGCGTTGAATGGCGCAGGCTGCGTCCTAGGCTGGATCGTGCACTTTCATTTTGTTCTTTCGGTATTTCTTCCCCATCTTCAAGCTCTTCTTCCTTGTCCAAGTCTTCGGAATACTCCTACACATCATGAGACAACACTACACGCAAACCTTCTTGTTCCAAATTGTTAGTGAGGGCAACCTCAAGAGGGTCCCTTTGACACAAATTATACACTTGTGAGACAATTGGTTCAATGAGGTTCAAGAAATAGCATGAATGTGAATCGCTAGGTTGTCTCATAGCATCAGAGATGTTGTATATGAGTTTCTTTCCGTCAAATTCCATAGTGAGGTTCCCATTAGACACATCAATCTTTGTTTTAGAGGTTTTCATGAAAGGCCTCCCCAAAAGGATCGGAGTGGCCCTCGAGTCGACTTCCATGTTAAGAACATAGAAGTCGGCCGAGAAAGTTAAGTGGTATACCTCTACCAACACATCCTCGACCATCCCCTTTGGGTAAATATTTGAGCGATCCGCAAGTTGGATCACTACGTCTGTTTTTTTAAAGGTGGAAGTCCTAAAGTCTCATCAAGTGTGTAGGGCATGACATTGATTTATGCACCTAGATCTAACATAGCATGAGTGAAACTCTTCTCCCCAATTGAGCATGGTATAGTGAACATTCCCGGATCGCCACACTTTTTGGGAAGTGATCTTTTAAAAATGGCGGAGACATGTTCACTTACCCTTACTTTGTGGGTTCCCTTTCTTGTGTTTCTCCTAGGCGTACAAAATTCCTTGAGAAACTTTACATACCTCAGGGTACCTTTTAAAAGATTGAGTAGGGGAATGTTTACTTCAAACTTCCTAAAGGTTTCATAGAGATCTTCGTCTCTTTCAAACCTTTTGGAGTGTGTGAGAGCATGAGGAAAAGGTACCTCCACATCATGCTCTTTCACTATCTCCTCAATATAATCATTGGTGTTGTTGTTTGCTTTCTCTCCTTTGTCCTTGATCAAAGGAGTCTTTAACTCTTCTCCACTATCCTTGAATTTTTAATCCTTTGCTTTGTCTACCACAATCTCTTCTTCCTCTTGTACCTCAATGTCAATGATCCTCTCATTTAACTTTGCCTTTCTCTTCTTCTTTGGGAGAGATTCTAAGGTTCTCCCCTTCCTCAAGGTCATGTCACTAGCATTCTATCTTGGAGGAAATGTGGTAGAAGGGATTGAAGTAGAGTGCTTTTGGTTGCTCTTGGCAATTTCTTGGAAAATTTGGCCAAGTTGGATCTCAAGGTTCTTCACCCATGCATCGTTTGAGAGCTTATCCGCATCCATTTTGTCAAACCTCTTGGTTGTGTCGGCTTGCCCTTTCACAAGAATCTTTAACATCTCCTTGGTATATAAATCGTCATCTCCTTGAGAGGAGGAACCCCCTCCTTGAAAATTCTTGTGGTTGCCTTGGTGACCTTGGTTACCTTGATTTCCAAATTGGAAAGACCCTCCTTTTCCTTGTTGAAAATTTTGGTTTCTTTGGTAATTTGGGTTGGGACCTTGTGAATTTTTGGTTCCTCAAATGGTTTAATTGCCCATTTTGGAAACTCTTTAAAGTATCCCCTCCCCAACTAAAGTATGGGTTGTCCCTCGACCCGATATTGTTAGTGTTGCCACTTGGATCGTATATGTAGTATCCTCCCCCGGTGGGATTTCTAGAATTATAGTTACCATTCATCATGGCACTCACATTCTCCTTGCTTATCCCTTGTTCTTCCATGATGGGACAAGACTCCACCGGGTGTGGACCTTGACAATAATTGCACTCTTCATTAGATCCTTGTACTCCACCTTGATTGTTTCCCATTAATTGAGCTACCATTTTGGTGAGATCATCCACGGTCATCTCAAGTTTTTGGTTGGAAGGAGAGGGTGTTTCAATTGAGTGTAGAGTCTTAGACCCTCGGCCCCCTCTTCCATAGCTCCTTGTGCTTGCGGCTAACCTCTCTATGATTTCATTTGTTTCCGCCACGAAGTAGTTGTCAACCCCACCACTCGTAGCGGCATTCACCATTCTTTGGTCTTGTTGAGTAAGACCGTCACAAAAGTTCACCAATAAGTCATCACCACTTAGCCCATGGTATGGACATAGGGCAACCAACTTCTTGAACCTTTCCCAATACTCATACAAGCTTTCACTTGGATCTTGTTCCGGAGAAGTGATGGCCTTCTTGGCATGGTTGTGTCTTGAATCGGGGTAGAACTTTAATGCCGATTTCATGGCCTTACAAGTACGAATTGTACCCGGTGGAAGGTAGAATAGCCAATCCTTTGCCGCATCTAGTAAAGAGAATGGAAAAGCTCGCAACTTAAATTGATCTTCCGTGACACCATTTGGTATAGCACCTTCACACATCATATGGAATTCGGAGAGATGATGGTGGGGGTCATCCCCCGCATGTCCATGAAACTTTGGAGATTGTGGATGAAGTAGCCCTTCAACTCAAAGTTTGCATTAGCTCCCATGGGTAGGTAGGCAATGCATAGAGGTTGAGTATCATAGTTTCTTGCCCGGAGCTCCCGGATGGTTCTTGTATCATTAGCCATTGGTGGATATTCTACTTCTATTGGATCAACCGAGAGGGGTGTGGATGGTTCCACTTCAACTTGTTCTTCCCTTTGTGGTCGTTGATACCAAGGATTGGTGAATAACCAAGAATATGCTCCAAATGCGTCTTCTTCGTTTGGAGTGGACTCACTACCTTGTTGGGAACTAGGTATAAACCTTTACACTAAACAACATGGATTAGAACTACCACTTAGTTTTAACAATAACAAGGAAATAAGAACAACAAAGCATAAATCACAACTCAAGTTCTAGTTACGTTGCCTTCCCCGGCAACGGCGCCAAAATTTGATAGAGAAATTACTAGGTCGTCGTTATTACTAGAATTAACTATCAAATTAACAAATTTATAAACCTAACTAGACTCTACTAACTACTAACAATAAGGTAGTAATATGGTAAGCTAGGGTCAACCCCAAGGGAAGGACCTTTAACTAAGACTTGAATTGTAAACTATTTAAGACACTAATGACAATTTAGACTCAACAAATTGAATTTAATCACAAACAATGGCTATTAACAATGTTCAACTTGTAGGAGACATAGATGGAAAAGGTATTTGGTTGGAGACAAACATGAAAAAGAGTAAAATTGGAGACTTTCGTATTGATACAATTCAACAAACAACTAGTATGCAAGATTCAATAAGATGGAGAAACTTGGTGTAATATGGTTCAACATCTACTTCCTAAGCACAAAGATTCTCTCTTTTCTTCCTTCAACAATTACTCAACCACTTTTGTAAGATGGTGATTACTTACTCCTAAGTTAGAGTAGTTAATCCTACTTATATGGTCACCCAATTGAAAACCACAACAAGGCTTACACACAAGAGCATTAAGATCAATTCCAAACAAAAGAAGTCAAGATTAATCATTTAGGAGGCTTAATCCAACTAACCCAAAGATCAACATGCAAATTCCACTTACAAAGATACAAACTTTAATCCAAATTCATAAAGATGCAAGCTTGCTACAAGGATTGCAATAGTAAGATGATTAACATGCAAGGTTGATCATTCCTAACACAAGAACATCCAACATAAACAAATATTTCAAGGAAAATGCAATAATTATTGAGGAAAGATTGAAAGAGTCTTACAAAGCTTAGGAAAGTAGAGTCTACCCAATTACACCAAGCAAAAGGTGTAGCCTTCCATAACCATAGATGAATCTAAGGTTAATGGAAAGATTGACATCAAAATCAAACCAAAGATTACAACTTTCTCCAAAATACCAAGTTCTTCCTTAACATACAAGTTTTTGAGATTATTCAATAATAAAGTGGTGATTTTGATGGTAAGGAGCTTTTTTCGAAGATCTCATAATGTGGGTATTTATACCCTTGGCTCTTGGCTTTAGGTTAAAGCAAAATTGGGTCTTCAAAATAGAGAATCTCGAGGCTTAAAACAGTACAAAACGCAGCCTGCGGTTAGGGGCGCAAGCTGCGCACATTTGCGCAGGCTGCGTTTCAGACAAATAACAGCATCTTTTAAAGGCCATATCTCCCTCGTTTCTTGGACAAATGAGACGTGTGACCTACCGTTGGAAAGCTAAGATCAAAGGATTTCACCTCAAATTGGCCTTGCATCGATACGAGCTCTAAAACTCGAGATATACTCGTTTTAAGTTGACCCTTGTGAAATCGAGTTTTCAATTCTTCATTTTGGCTCTTGTTTGTGCATGTTAAGGCTTCAATTCTTCCTTTTACTTGCTTCTCTTGACTTTGCACTTATTCCCTTGGCTTACCTTTGGCTCTCCTCCTTCACCTTGGTTGACCGTGGCTCGGGTTTGACTTCCAATTCCGTTTCTACATAACGGTTTCTTCACTTCAACTTATCATCATGAAACACTTGAACTACCCTTGAGATGCAAATGCCAAAAACAAGTTCAATTGACCCAAGTTACAACCAAAGTGAATTGGCCGGAAAATACAACGATTAACACTCAAAACCGGCCTTGTGACAAGTTCATACAACTAAAATTACCTAATTAGGCCGATACTATTTGACTCTATCAGTGCTCTATAAATGTACGGAGTATTAAGTACAAGAGCCACTCCGAAAAAAATTACGCAAAATATATAAGGGATAATGATAAGGCTATTTTTAGTCGTTTATTATCAAAATAAATTCTAAATTACTACTAACTGGTAGCTAGTGGCAAGAAAGGGTCAAATCCACAAGGAGGCGAGTTAATTATTCTAATTTGCTAATATTTAAGTTTGTCTTAAAGTAACCGTTTTCTTGAAAGATTTGATTGGTATGCTAAAAACTAATTGCGATGTAAATAAAGACAAATATAATAATATTAAAGAGTCTAGGGATCAAGTTCACTAGGTAGTCATCCGGGGGTCAGATTTAATTCATTAACAGAGGTAATTACATTGTTTAAGGTTATATGATCGATCGATATAATATTCCCTTTAGATCTAATTTAACATGTTGTCGCTATCATTAAATTATCTCTATTCAGTTATCGCAGCCTATATTGATTATAACCCAGTCGGTGAAAGTCTCAATTCGCTATACTAGTCAATTAACCCTGGCTAGTAATTAACTAACTATAAACTGAACAACAACGAATAAGCAATTTAACTATCAATTCATTAATTAATCCCCTTCTAACAACCTAGATCTCATTCACCCTAGATTAGAGGTTTAGCTACGCATAATAGAAAGAATAACAACAATAAGATGAATGAAGGACATAGTTAAAGACATAATAAGATGAACGATGAAATAATTGTATAAACAAGAACTTGAATTAATAACTAATGAGAGATTAAAGAGTACCGTAATAGAGGAATGCTTAGATCCGAAAACAATAATAATAGAACTAACCTAAGAGTTTTTAGAGAGTTTTCTAGGGTAAATTATACGTAGCTAGGTAAAATAAAGCGTAAAAATAACATAGGGTACGAATTGGGTATTTATAGTAAAACATAACCGACTTAAGAAAATTGCGGAAAAATCCTCAAAATAGTGTGTACTCGATTGAGCCTGGGTGCACTCGATCGAGTACATTCCCAGTTGATCGAGTTCACTTGGGCTTGATCGAGTATGCTCCATGTTTCAGCTCATTTCTTCTTGTTGTCTTCTTCACTTCTCTTCCTTTAATCTTCTAAAGCTCTCATCCACTCTCCAATCTCACAAGCGATCTCAACTCGGGAATTTGAACAAGATCATCCCTCAACAATCTCGCTCATCTCAACGAATATTGTGCCCACAATGCCTTCATTTCTCAAATTGAACCCTCAAATGTAACACTCGCTCTGACTGATGTAGACTGGTTTCTTACCATGCAAGAAGAACTCAATCAATTCAAGAGAAACAAGGTATGACACTTAGTCCCTAGACCGCCTAATCGTATCATCATTGGTACTAGGTGGGTCTTTCGCAATAAGCTTGATGACTCGGGCAAAATTGTACGGAACAAGGCTAGGCTAGTGGTGCAAGGTTATAACCAACAAGAAGGTATTGAGTATGATGAGACCTATGCACCGGTAGCTAGACTTGAGGCCATACGATTACTTATATCTTTTGCGGCTCAGAAAGGCATTAAACTCTTCCAAATGGATGTTAAAACCGCTTTCTTAAATGGATATTTGGAAGAAGATGTCTTTGTAGAGCAACCACCGGGTTTTGAGAACAATGATTTGCCTAACCATGTTTTCAAATTAGACAAAGCTCTTTATGGTTTAAAACAAGCACCTAGGTGTTGGTATGATAGATTGTCTAAATTTCTTATTGAAAATGGTTTTAAAAGAGGCTCCGTTGACAAAACATTGTTCTTAAAGTCACGGTCATACGAACTGTTGGTTGTACAACTATATGTTGATGACATTATATTTGGTGCAACAAATTAACTCCTTTACTTATATTTTTCGGAGCTAATGAAATCGGAGTTTGAAATGAGCATGATGGGTGAGCTAGGATTTTTCCTTGGGCTCCAAATTAAACAATCAAAGGATGGAATCATGATTCATCAACAAAAGTACATTAAGGAAATGCTTAAGAAATTTGGGATGACAAATGGTAGGTCACACGATACACCTATGGTAGCCGGGTCCAAATTGGACAAAGATGAACTCGGTAAGAATGTTAGTGAGAAGGTGTATAGAGGTATGATAGGCTCACTTCTCTACTTGACCGCAAGTCGTCCCGACATTCTCTTTAGCGTTTGTTTATGTGCTAGGTTCCAAACAAATCCGAAAGAATCCCATTTTAAAGCTGTTAAACGAATTCTTTGGTATTTGATTGGAACACAAAATCTCTACTTATGGTATCCCTTATATTGTCCTTTTGATCTTATAGGCTTTTCGGATGCGGACTATGCGGGGTGCACGGTTGATAGAAAGAGCACCTCTGGAATTGCAACATTCTTGGGTCCTTGTTTGATTTCTTGGGGCTCAAAGAAACAAAACACGGTAGCTCTTTCAACGGCCGAAAGCGAGTATGTTAGTGCCGCTCATTGTTGTTCTCAACTCCTTTGGGTAAGACAACAACTCTTGGATTTTGGTATTATTTTTCACTCCGTTCCCATAATGTGTGATAATACGAGTGCAATAAACATTTCCAAAAATCCTATTCAACACTCGAAAACCAAACATATTGATATTCGTCATCATTTCATTCGTGATCATGTGGAGAAAGGACATGTTAGAATTATCTTTTGCAAAACCGAAAATCAAATTGCCGAAATTTTCACTAAGCCACTTGCACGAGAACATTTTGAGAAATTTAGACTAGAAATTCGGTTAATTAATTGCTTGTGATTTTTAGTGTGAGTTTTGCTAATTTCCTTAATTGATTAAACTAAAATGGACATATGTTCTTAAGTTTTCTAAGCGCATTCATATCATTTTTAGACCGAAAATTGACACCATATTTGTGAGTCGATAATCACTCAACCTCATATCTAAATTTACGTTTATATTATGCTACCTTGTGTTTTATTTCGGGTGATCAAATTAATTTTTTGGGCCAACTACCCCACTCACCTCATTTATTGTTTGGGCCACCTATCTCTCTTAATCCCGTCCAAATCCCATCAACCCACAAACCTTTCACCTTCAACTCCCTCCATCTCACCTACCCATTAAACCCTCCTTCTACCCACCATGGTCAAAACTTCCTTTAATACCACCATCCCCATCAAACCCGTGAAAATGACTAACCCATCCACATCAACAGACCCACCACCTACCTCTCAAACAATGCCATCTCAAAAAGACTCCTATGCCTTTCCTCGCCATCAAAACCCATCCACAACTCCATCACCTACCCCTAACCCAGAACCAGTAAACCCTCACCCAACACCTCTTGCCACTATTCCACCACCCACGGTCCCATCTGACGACGTACCAATCTCCACCATGGTTGGACGTCGAACCCGAGGTGGTCGCAAAAAGAATAATGCGGTCCCCAGCTCCTCCATCGAAACTGTGAATGTGGATAACTGAGAATCCATCTATGTCTGCCGATCCCACTCCGACTCCGTCAAAGAAAATAAATAAAAGAAAGGATAAAGCTACTTCATCGCAGTTACCCCCTATTTCTGAAAGTGTTGAACAAAGTGAAATCGAAACCCCAACAATCAATCCTCCTGTTGAACCGTCTCTTGAACCCCCGTCCAAAAAATCAAAACCCTCCAAGAAAAAATTGGTATACCTCTCTCCTTCAGATTATGTATCCTTGATTTTCAAATGGGATATGGCTAGTGTTTGGCAACAACTTGAAAACTTGGATCTCCCTACCTCCATCTACAAAAACTGTGAGAAATTGATGAACCCTAAAGCTATTCACTCCCCTCGAGTTTATCATCAATCTTGGTACGAATCTCCTGCTTTTCATGCAGTCCGAGATATGATTGCTGCTTAAGGTTGGGAAAAGCTTCTGGAAATTCCTGAACCTGTGTTTGTAAGTGAAGTGGTTCAGTTTTTCGCGACTGTGCATGTGGACAAGTGATGTGACCATAATTAGCGCATATTTAACCCCCGAATTAGCCTTCTTCCCATGCTTTTTAGTGCGTATTTGGGTCATTTATTGTCTTTAGTTCTTTGTTTTGCATATCCTTTGAGATTTTGATCCCTTGGTAGGAAAGGAGTGCAAATCTTGCATTTTCATGGCAAAACGAGACTAAATTGATTGAATTCAATGACCAAGCATCAAGGAGAGACAAGATTAGAAGGCCTTTGTACATATTATAGTAGATGAGCAATGTTGGGAAAGGATCCTTGCATCCCCGAGGAAATCCCCAAGGATTTTATGAAGAAAAGGGAAGAAAAGAAGAAGAAATATTGCTGAGGTACAATCCGTGCGGTTTCTCCACAATCCGCCCGTCCTCCACAACACAATCCGTGCGTTTTTCTCCTTAAGACGCCCGGGTTAGCAGCCACCACAATCCGCCCGGATTCACCTGAAGACGCTCGTTTTTCCCCGCCTGAAGCCGCTCGTCCCGACTCCAAAACGCACGGATTCCTGTACAGCACAATTTCGTCTTCTCCAAGCTACAAAGAAAGAAGCCCTTCCTTCGAAAAATATGGGCTCCTCCCTGCTCAATCTAAAAAGTGTAATTACTAGTTTAGCCTTTAGTTAACCCTAATGCATCCACCTAATTTCCACTATAAATACCCCATTAGTCTAATTAGAAGAGCATGTTCTTCTTATCAATAATTAGAGTAGTTAATATCAATCAAATCTCTCTTTAGTATTGTAATCAACAATTAATCAAGTTCTAATACCAGTTTTATTTCCTTAATCTCTCTTTTGTTCATCCTTTATTTTGGGTAATTGAAGATTATTTGGGTTATTATTGGGAGATTGACAACCTCTCAATCAAGCATCAAGTACTTCTTTTATTCGTTGCTTTATTATTGGAATCATTAGTAGGTATAATTCTCTTAATCCCTCTTTAATTATTATTAATTACTTTCATTTATTCATCATGTTTCCTTTTGTTGGTATGATTGACAACCTTGCTAGCATGATCAACATGATAATGAGTGAGTAGTCTCTTAGCTAGGGTTAATGGGTAATTAGGGGAAACCAACATGGGGAATGATTCATGCTTAAATTAATATGCTTTCATGGTTTATTTGCTTGCTTGTTTTGATCTCAACTCATGCACATGTTATGTTTGATGAAATGTGAGCCTATGAATCCTTGTATTTTTTACCCATCACCTATCTTTTCAATGAGACTTGTAAGACATAAACCAACTCGAGTCTCATTATACCATGCATGTTGTTGAGTAGGGAAGACTAAGTCGACTTGTCGGTGTTGTACAATCTAATCGATTCGGCTCCGGGACCCAAACTTTCCTAGGATTGTAAGATATAACCCAACTCAATCCATCACAATAATAATTGCTTGCTTATAATTTGGAAACATGTTTGTATGATCAATTCCCATGAATCCCCTATGACCCCATGACACCCTAGTGCTTTTTATCAATTGTTTACAACCCTTTTAATTCATCTTACTTATTTACTTTCTTTGCTATTTAGTTTAGTGACCTTCTACATCAACCCAAATTGTAACACCCCTAAGACACCACTAGTTTCAATAGAAATCTCATCTGAATTCCTGTCCCTTGGGATCCGACCTTTACTTGCCTCTTTACTAATTGTAGAGTTGTTTGTGAAGCTATAAATTGTGTTTTGATTCGGACGTGACCCAACGACCACATCTGTTTAATTGTGAACACGAAACGGACCGATCAACAAGTCCGATGATTTCCTCACGGCTAAAGTGAATGGTAAACCTCTTAAACTTCTTCAATCTGATTTTGCCACTGCTCTAAATATTCCACCCGGAGGTTATGGACAATCTCCCAGCCGAGTCTTGGGTTCCCTTACCTTATGCCTCCCCTTTATCAGTTGCCAAAGTCGTGTATCCCAAAGCTGTAACATGTGGACCCGTGAGTAACACCACTATACCCCCTTCCCTTCGCCTAATTTTCAACATACTGTGTCGCTCCCTTTACCCTTCAGGTGATCGGGGCAAATTATCCATAGCTCAACAATACCTCATCTATCACATAGCCACTCACAAAAAGGTCAATCGTATTGGGCTAATGTTCAAACGCTTTGCCCTCATCTCGGCTAAACTCCGAAAACCCTCAAAAAGTGTCCTTCATCTTCCCTATGGTATGTGGTTGTCGGTGGTGCTTAAGGAACAAGGAGTTCTTATTAGCTCTAGTGTGGGATCTTTGGATATGTGTGACACGATGAGTGACGGGCAAATGAGAAAAATGTTGATTAAGGTTGAAAATGATGAACTTATTTCGGTGAAAATCAAAACGGATCCGGAGGATGGGTCTTCTAGTCATGTTGGTACGGGTAGTTTGAGTGAAGTATTTCAAGCCATTGCGGATTTGAGTGCTTGGGTGAAGCAAGATGCGCTTCAAAAAGATGCGGCTATCTTGGCTCTTGCGTCCACCGTGGACATGATTCGTGGAGAAGTGGATATCATTTCCACTCTTGTCTCAACCAAGGAGCACGGTGACGATGGTGTAGCTGACCCGTTGGACGAGGATCCCTTGGGTGAAGAGTCGGATGGTGACCAAGCCTTCTCCCCTTAAACAAACTCCCCTTCCCATATTATCCTTACTTTTGTCCCACCTTGTTGCGCTCTTTTTCAAAACCTTTTTCACTCTTAATATTTTGCTTGGTGGTGTATGTTAAACTACTTTTAGCCATGGTGAACTATGGTTAGACTATGTTAAACCGTATGTTTGTGTTGACCTTGTTATCTTGTCACGTTTATATGTGTCTTTTTTTGTTTTCTTATGTGTGTTTGATCTTGAATGCTTTTGACATCCAAGCCCTTTTTGATGATGTCAAGAGGGGGAAAAGGTAAACTCATGCTCTTAATCTCTTTGCATATTGGTTAACTCATAACTAGGCCTAACCTTCACAACTTTGAATCTTGTTTTGGGGTAATGTAAACTTGCGATGGTAAGTATGATCTAAGTTCTTGCTCCATAAGGTAATATAGTCCCTTCTCTCATATGATCTTGCTTGATTAAAATCTTGAAATAAGGTGTTTACATTGCTTACATTCGTTTTAGGGCTTGTCATCATCAAAGGGGGAATTTGTTGGGTTCCTTTGCTTGATGATAACATGCCCATTTAGTGCCTTCTTAGTTTACCTTTTCAGGATTTATGGTTAAATCAAGCTTGGATTAAGAAGTGTTGAGTTGTTGATCATCCTATTGTATGGAGTCCTAGGTGTCATCTAATATACAAATTAGAAAGTAAAGTATTTTAAATTAATAGAAACAGTCAAGACCACTGTTACTTTTACAAGTAACAGCAGCCTGGACTGTTGCCTCAATTCGTAACACTTGAGCACTTTCATATATTTCAAAAGCCATTTACGTGTCTCATATTTTGAAAGATAACTTTCAGATTTTTACAAGGATTTGGCCTTCAAGAAAAAGTGTTTTGATTAATTATCATTTTCAAATTGTTTCCTCTTTGTGCTATTTTGACGCTTTGGTCTTTCATAAAGAAAGGTTTGCTTTTTGCCATTTTTGTGAAAGCTTGTCATCATGTGACTTGTTTCACATCCTTTGTTTTCTGAAAACTTGTGGTCACTTTTGGATAATCTCAAACACTCTTTCTCTCTTTTGCCTTTTGAATAAGAACCTTCTTTTGTGCAAGTTTGGGAGGTTGTTGAGACTCATCACATGTGATGTTC
The DNA here is from genome assembly GCF_048544455.1 of Silene latifolia. Classification (NCBI taxonomy): domain Eukaryota; kingdom Viridiplantae; phylum Streptophyta; class Magnoliopsida; order Caryophyllales; family Caryophyllaceae; genus Silene; species Silene latifolia. The sequence continues at coordinate 376,976,624 of NC_133538.1, forward strand.
TTTGACCCTCAAAACCCTAACAACCCCCTTGCTCATCCTTTCTATAAAAGGCGTGCCTAACCCTCTCAAAACTCCAAGACTTTTTCTGAGATTTAATCTAAGTTTGCAAATTGTTTTTCAAAGCTTAAAAACCGAGTGTTTACGTTACAAAGCTTTTAAAAGTCTTTAAGTGTTACAATCATGGCTACTGTTACTTTAATATACTAGACTCTCTCACTTATGAATTGTTGATCTTGAAATGTTATCCACCTCAATTCTTTTTAAGAATAAGTTAGTGGAAGCTTGATCCTTATAACATTCTTAGTGTGTGTGTGTAGAGTTTAGGACGAAGTAGTCTTCAACTCTTTGGCAACCGGAGTAGGTTGCGAGTTGACTTGTTCTAGAACGGAGTAGTTCTTGAACTTGTGTCACAACCGGAGTAGGTTGTTGTCTTTTTATTGTACGGGTTTTTAGTAGTTGGAGTAGATCACTAAAATAAATCAATAAAAAGTAGATTGGACGTAGGCATTTGAGTTCTTGCCGAACCAATTCAAAAATCTCGTGTTTGATCTTCTTGGTTTTATTCCGCTGCTCTTTATTTTGTTTGCTTTGCTTTGCTTAACTTTCGAAGTAACAGTTTCGTATTCTGTCACATTTGGTCTGTAGTCTGTACTCCTTAAACTAAGACAAATAGCTACAGTCTGAACAGTTGTTACTTTCATACTTCAGAAAACACTCATTTTAATACTCGTTTAATCTTGCAATATTATTCGAAGTATTCTCTCATCCCTTTCGTTCATACAACTCACTTTAAATTAATAAAGTTGAAATTAAAATTTTTAAATAGTACCGAATTCACCCCCTCGCCCTCTTAGGTACTTGAATCCATATACTCAACAAGAAGAAAACGAGGTCATTACACAAAAAATCTATAGAATTTACTTAGTTACACACAGATCGTAACCCACTCATGTCTCCACTTATCTGGCTGTTGTTGGTCCTCCCACTTATAATTCTCCTTGCAATTGTAGTGTTTGTGGTTTCTCTATTAAATACACCCGTGTCAGGTTTGGTGTTTGTTTATGCTATATTCGTTGACAAAACATGATACCATCTGATCAGTGCTCGATGTTTTCGCTTTCTGTTGACCATTATTTAGGTGTTAGACCATTTTTGTTTCCTATGTGGTTGTATAGTAATACAGTGTTTGCATCTGGAAACAGATAAAACTAGTTGTTTGTAGTGCTATAAACTTGGCATACTGGTCAGTGGTCCATTTTTGGTATAAGTTTCTGTTGCATTTATTGATCATCCTTATAGCTTGATATGAATTAGTTACTTATTTACGTTTTCGATTTGTGAGGAACCTATGGTTGATAGTATTGATACCTTGACTCACAGGTCTCGTATATGCTTGTCTGGCGGAATACAAAGCTTTATGGAATTTCTCGTGCCTTGTTGGTTTGAAATACCATAGCTCATTTTCATCTCCTACACGATGTTTAGCACACTCTAGTGCTCTCTTTTGCACTTCCTAATTGACCCTATGTCTACAACAAAAGGGCAGTCATTATAATCCATCATTCAATTTCACAGAGATTGTTATAATGTTTTTGCTTATGTTGATTGCCTGAGTTATTAGGGTGTTGCTGGAGATTGCCTCTCATTTGTTTTCTCTCAATTTTTTTGGGTTATTAAGGCCAATTATAAGACTCGAAATCCTAAGAGAAAAGACAAATCCAAAGACACAGGAGAGTCCGCTAATAAAGTTCGAAAGCAAGTAAGTATCATCATTTCTTATATTAATACTAATTAATCACTATATTGTGGATGGGCTCAATTTAACTTATTTTTATTATGAATGCTAAGTCTGTTGAAAAGGCCTCGGTAAAAGGTAATAATAAGGTGTTATGTTATGAAGAACAAGACGACGTTAGACCTCTAAGTGTGGAAGAGGTTGGGGAGTTAGGTTTTTTTTATCGTTCTTTAGAAGAGAAGTGTTCCTTGTCTAAAAATGTTACAATCGAGACAGTGATAGATGAGTCAGTTTATAATAACAAGAAAGGTAGCGCAAGGAGCTTTTTTTACTGTTGTCGAGATTAGGCATATGTTGCGAAATCAAAAGGCTAAATGTTGTAATGGTTCAAATTTGGAGAAGGTATGTATTATATGTAAAACCTTGTATTATTTAGTCTGGGACTTTTTCTACTTGTTCGTTATGTATTATTCTTCGTTCACTCATTCATCGTTCACTAATATAATCGATGTAATTTCCTATATCAATGTGCTACTGAAAGTGAAGCAGCAAAATTAGTTGGATACATGTGTCCGGCGGAACTTTCTGAAAATATGCATAGGGGGCAACAATGTGAAGATTATATTGCACATGTCTGGATGATTCTAGATGAAAAGAATTTTATCATGGGCGCATTTTATGAGGGGTAATGATTTTATTTGTTTTAATTTATTATTTTAATAATATATGATTTATTAATAGTAACTCTAACTATGAACTTATATGTGTAGCAACTCTAACACTATTTATATTTTGGATTCGGACCGAAAAACAACAACTAGATTGGATATAAAAGGAAGACTCAAAAACGCTTGGTTCTTACATTGCGCTCAAGGTGGAAGGCGTAATTTCGCTAGAAAGAATAATAAACTCATCATAAAAGATAACGTCGAGGTAAGTGAAATATGAAGTCCTTTTACATTGTAACGACTAACTTTAAATTATAATAATTACATTTTATATGTTACATAATTAATATCATATTTTTTCTATAAATTTTAGCGTCCTCAATAACCAAATGATTACGAGTGAGGTTATTATGTCATGAAGTGGATGTATAACATAACTTTTTATCTAGTTGTAGCTTTATATTCTTACTAATTGAGCTATTTGTCAACTATAGCTTATGGTGGAATCAACCATGTCAAATGGCGACTTTTATGAGATCAAAGAAGAGTAGGCTGCCAAATGTTTAGAGAACCTGTAGATTAGTTTATCAACTAAGGCGTGTATGTTATTCATACACTTGGGTGTATCTTTGGTGATAGTGATGTTGATGTTATTATGTTGGATGTGATGAGAGATCGATGTAAGTTTGTTGGACTTGTATTGTTTGTAATACTATACACGTGGTTACATTTCTATTCACAGGTCTTATTTTTGTTCATATAGTATTTGGAATTATAAAAATTATGGGGAGGTGTTGCAGAAAGTTCCGTAGAAATTTGTTATTTTTAAATATATATATATATATATATATATATATATATATATATATATATATATATATATAGAGAGAGAGAGAGAGAAAGATGGGCTCAAATGAGTCTGATGTGACTCATATTTGAGCACATTTAGTCCCCGAATTAACCTCGTTCCTTTGCTTTTTAGCACATATTTGGGTCATTTATTATCTTTACTTTCCCAATTTGCATATTCTTTGAGGTTTTGTATCCTTGGTAGGAGAGGATGGCTAACCTTGCATTTATGAGGCGAAATGGAGCTAAATGGATCGCATCCAATGACCAAGCATCAAAGAGAAAACCGACACTAGAGGCCTAAGTAGATAAATAAAGTGAAATGGGCAATGATAAAACGATCCTTGCATCCCCAACATGATCCTCGCAGATTGTTAAGGAGCTAAACAAGAGAAGCACTCTACCCAAGGATCCGAGCGGACCGAACATGATCCGAGCGTCCCACATTGCAAGGATCTGAGCGGCTTGATCCCAGGACGAGTGGACTGTGCAGCAAAGATTCGAGCGTCTCCTCCCTGATCCGAGCGGATCACAAGATAGAACAGCCCGTGCCTCAGCATGGAACGAGCGGATCGTTGTAGGACTAGTAAGGAGGATCCGCGCATTTCCCTCGGGAGTAGAATTTACTCAACTTTTTCTTAGGGTCTGTATAGTCATTTAAGCCCTTAGTAACCCTAATCCTTGCACCTACTCTTTAGTATAAATACCCCTTTGTACTACCTAGATTATCATCCCATCTTATGTTCTCTTAATCCAATCTTAATACTCTCTTAAATTAGTCTTAATTTAGTTGTAATACAATTCTCAATATTAATCACATTTTAATCTTTCCTTAATTTCTCTATTGTTCTTCCTTTTATTTGGGTAATTAGAAGATTATTTGGGTTTATTTGGAGGATTGACAACCTTCCATCAATCATCAAGTACTTCTATTATTCTTTGTTTTATTATTTGGAATCATCTTCATAGGTATAATTCCTCTTTACCCTTGTTTAATTATTGTTAATCACTTTCATTTATTCATAATTTTTTGCTTTGTTAGTATGATTGACAACCTTATTAGCATGCTAAACTTGATCATGAGTGAGTAGTTCTTTAGCTAGGGTTAATGGGGAATTAGGGGAAAAGAATATGGGGATTGATCTATGCTTAATCTAATATGTTTGCATAATTAATTTGCTTGCTTGTTGTGATTTCAACCTATGCACCTGTTATGTATGATGAAATGTGAGCCTATGAATCATTTCATTTTTTTATCCATCCCTTATCTCTTCAATGAGGCTTGTAAGATATAAACCAACTCGAGTCTCATTAGACCATGCATAGAGTTGAATAGGAAGGATTAAGTCGAGTTGTAGGTGTTGTACAGTCTAGACGACTCGGCTCAGGGACCCAAACCTTCTTAGGGATTGTAAGATATACACTAACTCAATCCCATCACATCAATAAGTGCTTGCACCTTGTTGAGAACATGTTTGTATGATCTACTCCCATGAATCCCCTATGAACCCATGACACCCTAGTGCCTTTAATCAATTGTTTACAAACCCATTTATTTGCTTTGCTTTCATTACCTTAATTTTATCTTTTTGATTAGTTTAGATTACACATCACCTCAACCCAAGTTGTGACACCCTAAGACATAGCTATTTGCAATTGAGAATCCTAAATAAATACCCGTCCCTTGGGATCTGACCTTTACTTAACTCTTTAATAAGAGTAGTTTGTGAAGTTATAAATATTGTTTTGGTTGGTAGCTTTTGACGACGAGTTTTAACCGGAGCAAAAATGGCGCCTTTGCCGGGGACGGTGTTAAATTGATTTGATTTTCATTAATTGTTTTTAGTTGTGTCTTTCTTTACCTTGGGGAAGTCAATCTCCTCAAGGTTGTTCTAATTGTTTTCGAGTTGTTTGATATTTTGCATGACTAGGAGCTTACAAGGTAATTTATTACCTATTGATATCTAGATTGAAAGAAACTTGACCAACAATAGAAGAGTTGCTAGAGGTACTTCAAGAGTTGTAGGTATTGGAGAGATTGTGGCCATTCAACCAAATAACATGGAGTTTACCACCCCTTTTGCAAGAGAAGGAGAGGATAACCCAATACAAAACCCACCACAAAATCAACCTACAATGCCTAAATTTTCATCACATTCCGTACCAACCGAGGAGAACCTACCAAATGGTACTGCTACACCACCACATTTAACCGGTAATTTCATTGCCAAATCCGCATTCATACAATTAGTTGAGAGAAGTCAATTTGGAGGGATGCCTAGTGAAGACCCTCACTCACATATGGAGACTTTTTGTGACTATTGTGATGTAATTTCTCAAACCGGAGTTACTCAAGACCAAATCTGATGGGTATTGTTTCCTTTTTCTTTGATTGGTACCGCAAAGCAATGGTTAAAGAGCCTAGACAAGGCTACCATTGGTATTGATTCATGGAAGAAGCTAGCACTTGCTTTTTACAAGAAATTCTATCCTCCGGAGAAGACTAATATGTTGAGAGCGCAAATCACCAGGTTCAAGCAAAGGGATGAAGAATCGTTGTATGAAGCACGGGAGAGATTTAAGGACACTTGTCATTCTTGTCCACACCATGGGCTTAGTGAGTGGTTACTTGTGCAACAATTTTGGAATGGTTTATATGAAGACACCCACAACATTCTCAATATGGGATCCAATGGAATTTTTACCGAAGTTGATGACAATCAAACATGGGCCAAAATCGAAGAGATGGCGGTTCATAATTCCCAATATAGTAGGCCTCTAAAGGCCACTAGAGGAGGAAAGTATGAGGTAGATTCCATCACTCAATTTGGTGCTCAACTTAGTGCTCATATTGACACCATCAATTTGAAGTCTGAGAAGGCTATGACTAAGCTTGATGAAGCTTATAAATCACCCAAACAACATGTTAATGCTATGGTGGCATCATCCTGAATCCCAAGTGGAGTATGTGAAAGTTGTGGAACTTTGGGACATGAGCAAAGTGAATGTAGGGGAACAAATGAACAAGTGAATGCTTTCCAACCATACAAGAATGGCACCCTTAGTCCAATTACTATAATGAAAATACCAAATTTCATCCAAATCTTTCATACAAGAGCCAAAATGTCCAAAACCCCCAACCAACATACACCCCACCTCCAATGAGAAATCAAGATCAAAGACCCTTTTACAACCAAAGCCAAGGTTATCAAAATCAACCTTCATACAATCAAACCAATGACCAAAGCTTTGATGTTCAAAAAGCGGTCCTCCAAATTCAAAAGAACCAACAAGAATTTTTCAACCAAAGGCAAAAAGATAGCCAAGCGAAATATATCACAATCAACAACATACTAGCCCACACCAAGATGTTGGAAACTCAAATGACCCAATTAGCATCTTCTAGCTCTCAAAGACAAAAAGGGCAATTACCACCTTAAGGTAATATCCAAAGACATGAGATGGTTAGTGCCATCCATTTGAGGAGTGGTACGAGATATGAAGGACCGAAGAGGCCAATTGATGAAGATGTTGTCAATGCTAGTGACAGGCAAGGAGTTGTGGAGAACTCTAAGGAGGTAGATCCTACTTCCAATGAAATTTCAAAGAAGAAGAATGAAGAGAACGCTAATGAAAAAGAGCCTATTATGATTATAATTCCATTCCCAAGTCAGCAAGCTAAGCCTAAGCTTGATGATCAACTTGGAAAGTTCATGGAAATTGTGAAGAACTTAGAAGTCTCAATCCCGTTCACGGAATTGATCAATCATGTTCCGGCCTATGCAAAGTATATGAAGGACATTCTTACCAAGAAGAAATCCATCCGAAACTTGGAGACTATTGCATTTACCATAGTGATTAGTGCTATTCTTCAAGGGAGTTCCCCTCCAAAACTCAAAGATCCGGGAAGTTTCTCTATTCCATGCACCATTGGCGACACCGCAATCAACAAAGCATTATGTTATCTTGGAGCAAGTGTAAGTGTCATGCCATACTCGGTGTGTAAAATGCTAGGAATGGGAGAGCTCAACTGTACCAACATTACTCTTCAAATGGCGGATCGATCAACAAAGGTACCTTTAGGGGTATGGGAGGATGTGCTCGTGAGAATTGGAAAATTCTTCATTCCGGTAGACTTCGTCATTGTAGACATGGAGGAGGATTCCAACATTCATATCATTTTAATAAGACTTTTCTTGCATACCGCGGGAGCGGTAATTGATGTGAAACATGGAGAGCTCACACTTGAAGTGGGGGATGAGACAATCACTTTTAATCTTGACAAAACAATGAGAGCTCCCGGACTACATGATCCATGTTTCATGGTCGATCATTATAGCCGAGAAAGTGGTAGGAAGAAGTTAGAATCTTTATGCAAAGATTAAGCTATGGATAAAGAAACACCAGCCATATGGAAGAAGAAAGTGGTTAAACCTCAAGTTGTTTTATCCGGAGAGCAAGGAAATTCCAACAATGAGAGCTTGAATAGCTCACCACCAATCATGACAAGTAAGGAAGAAGGCCTCATTGGCCATGACAACAAGAAAGAGGAGTTGATCTTGTCAACTCATGACATCATTGAGGAACAAGCTAATGAAGTTGGTGGCCTATGGGATGACGAATTTGAAGGATTAGTCAATCTGTACATTGGCAATGCAATGACATTAGACCAAGGCTTTGTTGATCGTAGTCATCATCTTGACTCGGGTAACCACCATGAAGAACATAATGTGCAAAGATCTATGCAAGATCTTTATAATGAAAATGAATAAGCCTTTGATTACTTCTACAAGGTGTTGCGCAACATTAAAAACACCTTGGCTTTGCCCCCTTGACGTCTCATCAAAGAATCAGAGTTTGGTGGAGTCCTCCCTAAACCACCATTTGTAAATATTTTAACCCTTTAACTAGCATTTTATTTCCTTTATTGCATCTTTGTCATTTTTGGATTCACATTTTCATACTTAGATCAAGATTTTCGACATGAGAGAAAGTGAGGGAGGTACTTTAATGTGTTTTAATGTGTAGTGTTTGATCTAGTGTGGTGATGACAATTGTCTAGGCAAACCGAGCCTTTGTAGTACACCCACAATATTCAACAAAGGAAATGAAAAAATGATGACTTAAGGAAAGGAGATCCCCACGGGAAGAACTGAATTCGTGGGTGCAGAGGAGAATCCGAGCGTCCCAGGAAGGAATCCGCTCGAGCTGCTGACAATTCGGGCATCCTAGAGGAGCATCCGAGCGTCCTGGCCTTAGGACGCGGGTCTTGGGAATGCTGTAATTGAAGAAAGGGGTCTGTTAAAAAATCTGAGCAGATCACATTCAAGACGCCCGTATCAGGCTTTGAGACGCTCATCCTGGCAAGGATCTACGCGTCCCAACATGCTTCAAAAATTTTAAATTCACGCTGTTTGTAAATTTGCACGTCCCCAGGAAGATCCGAGCGTCCCTTGAAGGAACTCGTCTTGAGCAGAATCCGCGCGTCCCAGCACGGGTTGGAAATTTCCGCAGGTACTCACTGAGGATCCGAGCATCCCGACTTGAAGCCGCTCGTCCCCTGCTGCTACCTAATGAAAACACGGGATTCACCCCTCCTTCTCCAAATCATTTCTATCTTTTACAAACACAAACACACATTCTTTCTCCCTCAAAACCCTCAATCCCCTCATTCAAAAACACAAATTTCTCAACCAAAATCACCACCATCAAAACAAAACTTCCTCAAATCAAGATTAAATCACTCCTTTAACAACAAAAGACCATCTAAACATCAAAATCTTCACAAATTAAATCAGTTTTCTAGGGTTTGGGTACAAATTCGAAGATCCTAAAATTGATTGGGAATTGATTGAAGCTTGAGGAAACCAGGAGCATTCAAGCACAATATTGGTTTGTTGATACAAATTTGAGAAGGAGAACATAATGGCAAGAACAAATGGCGGAAACAAGGCACTCAAAACCCCAAATTTACCCAAAAGGCAACAAGCTCTTCTTTCCTCAAAGGCTTTGGTAGTGGTACAACCAAGGGTGGACATTCAAGAAATTGCAACTCCTATTGAGGAAGCTACTACACCTACTCCGGTTATTGAACAATTGCCAAATTTCCCGGAGGTAGCTTCCTTAAACGATGCTCATAGGAATGCCTTTTTATCCCTTACCAAGAAGACTATTATAGCTACCAAGTTTGTATGTCAAGATGCCTTAGAAAAATTGAGTGTGCTTGAGAGAAATATGAAATTTTTCGAGTCCATGAGGTTGCTAACCCTCTTTGAAATTGAAGAATTGACTTATCCTTCACTAACCATGGAGTTCATAAGCTCCTTGAAGGTGTCTAAGGTAGAGGCTCAAAAATTTGTTGAATTCCGTCTTGAGAATAAGAGTAGAAGAATGACCTTGAATGAGTTTGGTGAAGTGTTTAGTTTTTTACATCATTATCATTATACAAAGAAGCCTTTAAAATTTGATGCCGCACCCCTTTTTTAAGCGATTACCGGGCGCAAATTTGACTCTTTCCGGGAGTGCCATGTTCTATATGTCCACCATCCAGGCATAAGGGTATGGCACAAGTTTGTGGGCAACACTTTGATTGCAAGAAAAGGCACCAATCACTTTACCGAGCTTGATTTTGTCTACCTTGAGTCTACCATGAACATCAATGAAAAGTTCACCAAAGAATACAACATCCTTGATATGGCCACTATGATCAACAAATTCCATTGGGTGAAGAATGACAATCTTGACAACAAGTATGAGTGGCTCATCAAAGAAGCCAAGTCCTTCATCTTGCCTAGAAAAATATGTCGCATCGCCATCCGTAGCGTAAACTACGTTTTACCCGTCTCCGAGGAAGCCAAAATGATCATCAAGCAACATAGGGAATCAAATGCAAAGCCCTCCTCCTCCTCCTCCATTGTGACTCCACCATATCCATTTGCCTACCAAGAATTCAAACCAATTGGCTCTAATGTCATGGTAGGCAACGACTAATTGACCCAACTAATGCAACATATGCATAAGGAAGCTCATGAAGATTGGATCAATGCTTACCATGCTCAATATCCGCCCCTCCTACATTTAGCTAGGCAAGGACTACTTGATCCTTCATGCCCTTTGCCTAGTTCGGCGGATATAGAGGTTTTATTCCCAAGTGCTTCTAGAGATGCCAACATGGATAGTTGAGTTGCTAGGGGAAGGAGATTGTTATTGATGACGGGGAAGGTAGTGACTCTTGTCAAGAAGAAGAGGAAGAAGAGCAAAGTTCAAATGATGATGAGAATGGTGAAGCCTCCGGGTCATTGGAAGTAGATGATGAGGATGACGAAGAAGAGGTTGATGATAGCGATGAGGATGTCGCAATAAGCTACAACTGAGGATTGACAAACTTTTGGAGGATGTCACACATGCGGGGTTGATTACTTGATTTCAACCTACTCTATTGTGAGTTTCCTACACCTCCTCTAGCTTTGTTTATATCTCTTGTTTTCAAAAATTTTACTTGATCATTTGTTTTGAGTCCTAGGAACACTCAAAGGACTCCCACCTCGGTCCCATTGAGATGTCTCATTTTGTTCTCACTTTTGAAAATCCAAAATGATAATTAGTTTCATGCATTGCATACTTGTGCATGAACTTCCCTACTTTTACACTAGAAATAGTGTCTTACTCGATTTGGGGAAGTTCAAACACAAGAAATGGGAGTGAATCCAAATTAGCTCTCTAACCAATAAACTCATGCATCATATAGAATAGATTAGAATGCATCCCTTATGTATATATGTCATGTAATTTGCATATTAGTGTAGAAATCATGTATTCTCATTTAGCTTGCATAATTTCTTATCGTATTGGCCATTGAATACAATGCCTATACTAGTGTGGGGATAGGAAATTCTAACTTGACTTTTAAATCAAAAATTATAAAAATTTCGAAATTTCGAAAATACAAAAATATGTTCCTTTATTTTATAAAAACAAAAACCATCAAAATTTGAAAAATTGAAAAACTCAAAAACATGTTCATTCCTTTGTAGTGTAGAATTGTATATTTTGTATATACTTGTTTGTTTATTTGTTTATCTTCCTATCACATTGATCAACTACGCCACATCCGAGGCATGAACCGCATGGTATGATCTTTCCAATCTCATTTTTCCTCTCTATGTTAATGACTATGTGGCTTTATTTTGATTGATGCGGTATGAACCAATGTGATTTTAGGAGTTGCATTTAGCTTATATGGCATACTAGTCGATAGAAGAATTTGCATGAGGTTGTATAAATGTAGTTACATCATGGCATTTAGTTGCATTTTAGGAAAAATTTTGTGAAAACATCTATTCGGGAAACTTGACAAGTGTATATAAGGCCCTTGTAGATACTTTTTCTTCTTGAGACTTTCCTCATTAGAATGCTTCTAAAACACCCTAAGATGTGTCATGCTAGTATCCTTTGACCCATGGATTAAGTCCTAGTCAAGAGTACCTTGAGGTGCGATAACTCATTGGCTACCGTTTATTCCAAGGTGACCTTTGAAGCCATTCAACCATCTTCCACATCTATCACATTTTGTCAACAAAAAGGGAATGGGCACAAAATTTATCAATTTGAGTTCAAGCATTGAAATGAAAATCAAAGTTTGCAAAATGCATGAAAGAAAAGAGGAGCAAAAATAGACTCCTATGCTTCAAATAAAAGCACCCTCGTTACTAATTGGGGTGACTTTGAAAATGTTCAATGCAAAAATTTGGAATTGCCAAGCATCAAAATGTCAAACATCAAAGAAATGGCAAAAAGAAATTGTTCTAAAAAATGTCAAATGCCACAAGAAATTGGGGGGAACAACAAAATCAAAAGCAAACTCCCATCATAAAACTCAAAATACATTGATCCCTTTTTCCATTGAACCCACTTTTATGCATGGTGGAGAGGGGACGACCCTTCTTCTTGTCTAGGCAAGAAGTGGAATTCCGCAATCCTACAGTGTTTCTAACACCATAAGGAGTCTACTCTTGACAGAATCATTTAACGATTGAGGACAAAGGTACCCTTGCTTGACATAACTTGGAGGTGATTTATTGGTATCCTTTTAGGCTTAGTAGTTTGAAGAAACCGTATCTATGATGGAGTGTGTACCCTTAGATTGCTTCCCTTCTATATAATTTCCGCCACTTAAATGAAGAAAGTGGCTATTCATTTTTGTAGATGCATCCATTACTTGCTTTTGTGTGCTTAATGCTTGGATGTATCGCCATTTTGGCAAGTCCCACCTTGCCTTGTAAGAAGACATTCTACCTCATGGTTGTCTTGTCGTGAGTTGAAGGGGCGGAGTGAGACCCGCTAATTATCTCATATCGGTTATATTAGTAGGCTAGTTTAAATAAAGGTCCTAGTTTTAGTCACCTCTGTACTCGGGACGAGCAAATGTTCGGTTTGAAGATGTTTGTTGTGACTCATATTTGAGCACATTTAGTCCTCGAATTAACCTCGTTCCTATTTTTTTTAGCACATATTTGGGTAATTTATTATCTTTAGTTTCCCATTTTGCATATTCTTTGAGGTTTTGTGTACTTTGTAGGAGAGGATGGCTAACCTTGCATTTATGAGGAGAAATGGAGCTAAATGGATCGCATCCAATGACTAAGCATCAAAGAGAAAACCGACACTATAGGCCTAAGTAGATAAATAAAGTGAACGGGGCAATGATGAAATGATCCTTGCATCCCCAACATGATCCTCGCGGATTGTTAAGGAGCTAAACAAGAGAAGCACTCTGCCCAAGGATCCAAGCGGCCCGAGCATGATCCGAACGTGCCACAGTGCAAGGATCCGAGCGGCTTGATCCCAGGACGAGCGGACTGTGCAGCAAAGATCCAAGCATCTCCACCCTGATCCGAGCGGATCATCAGTCAGAACAGCCCGTGCCTCAGCACGGGACGAGCGGATCGTGGGAGGACTAGCAAGGAGGATCTGTGCATTTCCCTCGGGAGTAACATTTCCTCAAGTTTTTCTTAGGGTCTTAATAGTCATTTAAGCCCTTAGTAACCCTAATCCTTGTACCTAATCTTTAGTATAAATACCCCTTTGTACTACCTAGATTATCAAACCATCTTATGTACTCTTAATCCAATCTTAATACTCTCTTAAATTAGTCTTAATTTAGTTGTAATACAATTCTCAATATTAATCACATCTTAATCTTTCCTTAATTTCTCTATTGTTCTTCCATTTATTTGGGTAATTAGAAGATTATTTGGGTTTATTTGAAGGATTGACAACCTTCCATCAACCATCATGTACTTCTATTATTCTTTACTTTATTATTTGGAATCATCTTCATAGGTATAATTCCTCTTTACCCTTGTTAATTATTGTTAATCACTTTCATTTATTCATCATGTTTTGCTTTGTTAGTATGATTGACAACATTATTAGCACGCTAAACTTGATCATGGGTGAGTAGTTCTTTAGTTAGAGTTAATGGGGAATTAGGGGAAACAAATATGGGGATTAATCTATGCTTAATCTAATATATTTTCATAATTAATTTGCTTGCTTGTTGTGATTTCAACTTATGCATATGTTATGTTTAATGAAATGCGAGCCTATGAATCCTTGCAATTTTTTTATCCATCCCTTATCTCTTCAACGAGGCTTGTAAGATATAAACCAACTTGAGTCTCATTAGACCATGAATAGAGTTGAATAGGAAGGATTAAGTCGACTTGTAGGTGTTGTACAGTCTAGACGACTCGGTTCCGGGACCCAAACCTTCTTAAGGATTCTAAGATATACACTAACTCGATCCCATCACAACAATAAGTGCTTGCATCAAGTTGAGAACATTTTGTATGATCTACTCCTATGAATCCCCTATGAACCCATGACACCCTAGTGCCTTTAATCAATTGTTTACAAACCCCTTTATTTGCTTTGCTTTCATAACCTTAATTTTATCTTTTTGATTAGTTTAGATTACAAATCACCTCAACCCAAATTGTGACACCCTAAGACATAACTATTTGCAATTGAGAATGCTACATGAATACCCGTCCCTTGGGATCCGACCTTTACTTACCTCTTTACTAAGAGTAGTTTGTGAAGCTATAAATATTGTTTTGGTTGGTAGCTTTTGGCGACGAGTTTTAACCGGACCAGAGTCCCTTTTATTTGTTGAGTCCATAAGTCCTCTTAGAGGCCCTTAGATCTTAGTTGGTGGATGGTTGAGATTAAAAAGCAAAAAGCACACTCGTTACTAATTAAAGCACCAATGCACTAATTAATTACTCATTCAATAATTAATTGTCTTTCTTTCTCACAGTCAAGTTTATGGCATTTTAATATTTATAGAGTGTAACTGTTTTTTTACGAGTGTAATGTTTTACGAGTGTAACTTTAGTCTTTAACGAGTGTAACTTTAATTCTGAATAGTGTAACTTTATACTAAAAAGTGATTTTAACTTATAATATTTTGATTTTTTGTAATTTTAAGCCAAGTTTATGACATTTTAGTATTTTTAGAGTTTAACTTTAGTCTTTTACGAGTGTAACTTTAATTCTAAATAGTGTAACTTTATACTAAAAAGTGATTTAACTTACATTATTTTGATTTTTTGTAATTTTAAGACAAGTTTATGAAAATTTACTATTTTTAGAGTGTAACTTTTATCTTTTACGAGTGTAACTTTAATTCTGAATAGTGTAATTTTATTCCAAAAAAGTGATTTTAACTTATATTATTTTGATTTTGGGAACTTTAAGACAAGTTTATGACATTTTAGTATTTTTAGAGTCTAACTTTTGTCTTTTATGAGTGTAACTTTAATTCTAAAGTGTGTAACTTTATACTAAAAAATGATTTTGACTTAAATTATTTTGAGTTTTTTGAATTTTAGGACAAGTTTATGACTTTATAATATTTTTAGAGTGTAACTTTAATCCTTAAAAGTGTAATTTTTATACTACAAAGTAATTTTAACACATCTTATTTTGAATTTTATTAATTAAACTGATTTACGAGTGTAATTTTAGTCTATTAAGAGTGTAACTTTAGACTATTAAGATTGTAAATTTAGTCCATATCCCCAAACCGAACCTTTGCTCGTCCCGAGTAAAGAGGTGACAAAGACTAGGACCAATACTAACCTAACCTAATAATAATAGCCGATATGAGACAATTAGCGGGTCTCACTCCGCCCCTTCAACTCACAACAAGACAACCATGAGGTAGGATGCCTTCTTGCAAGGCAAGGTGGGTCTTGCCAAAATGGCGACACATCCAAACATTAAGCACACAAAATCAAGTAATGGATGCATCTACAAAAGAATAGCCACTTTCCTCATCTAAGTGGCGGAAATTATCTACAAGGGAAGCAATTCAAGGGTACACAATCCTTCATAGATGCAATTTGTTCAAACTACTAAGCCTAGAAGGATACCAATAAATCACCTCCAAAAGGTGTCAAGCTAGGGTACCTTTGTCCTCAATCGTTAAATGCTTTTGTCAAGAGTAGACTCCCTATGGTGTTAGAAACACTGGAGGATCGCGGAATTCCCCCTCTTGCCTAGACAAGAAGAAGGGTCGTCCCCTCTCTACCATGCACAAAAATGGATATGATGGATAAAGGGATCGATAGATATTTGAGTTTCACTTTGAGAGTTTGCTTTCATTTTTGTTTTCCCCCCAAATTTCTTTGGCATTTGACATTTGAGAACACTTTCTTTGCCATTTCTTTTTGATTTTTGACATTTCAATACTTGACAAATTTTTTGCATTTCTTTTTGAACATTTTCAAAGTCACCCCAATTAGTAACGAGGGTGCCTTGTATTTGAAGCTTTAGGAGTTCTATTTTTGCTCCTCTTTTCATTTGATGTATTTTTGCAAACTTTCTTTCACTTTTCATTTCTTTGAACTCAAATCAATTTCTTTTTGTGCCCATTCCCTTTGATGACAAAAATGTGGTAGAACATGGATGATGGATAGAAGTATGCATGGTTTCAAGGGTCACCTTGGAATAAACGGTAGCCAAGGAGTTATCACACCACAAGGTACTCTTGACTCGGCCTTAAACCATGGGTCAAAGGATACTAGCATGACATATCCTAGGGTGTTTTACAAGCATTCTAACAAGCAAAGTCTTAAGAATAAAAAGCATCTACTAGGGCCTATATACACTTGTCAAGCTTCCCAAGTAGACGGTTTCGCAAAATTTTTCTAACCATGCAAACTACATGCCATGATGCAACTAACATATAAACATCCTAATGCAAATGATTCTACCAACTAATATGACATATAAACTAAATGCAAGTCCTAAGTTCACATTGTTTTACCGCATCAATCAAAATAAAGCCACATAGTCATTAACATAAAGAGGAAAAAGGAGATTGGAAAGATCATACCATGCGGTCTTCAATATCCTCATGTCTCGGATGTGGCGTAGTCAATCAATGTGAAAAAGGATGAACAAACACAATATATACAAAACAATATATACAAAGGAAAATGAACTTGTTTTTGGATTTTTCAATTTTCAAATTTTTATGATTTTTGAAATTTTTCAATTTTTATGGGTTTTTGAATAGAAGTTAAGTGTTAGAATTCCCATCCCCACACTAATATGGGCATTGTCCTCAATGGCCAAAATGATGGAAATTATGCAAGAGTGATGCATGATTTCTATGCTAAATGCAATTCTACACTAAGCTATTCTACATGATGCATGTTGTTTTGTTATGACGGAGAGGATAATTTAGATTACCTCCCGTTGCGTATGCATCAACTTCCCCAAACCAAGTAAGACACTATTGCTAATGTCGAGACATGGGGGAGTTCATGCACATGCTATGCTATGCATGAGACTAGATTGTCATTTTGGATTTTCAAAAATGGGAACAATAAAGAACACCTCAAAGGAACCGAGGTGTGAGTCCTTTGATGTTGCTAGGACTCAACTAACCAATGATCAAAATGAAGTAAAGTACAAAGAGATATAGACAAACCGTGGGAGAGTAGGAGTCTCCAAGGCTAGTCTTCCATCATACTATCATTATCACCACTTCCCTCATGAGAAGTGGTCTCATTGCCACTTTCCTTGGCACTTTCTTCATTGCTTTCCTCATCATCATCTTCACCATCTTCACCATCCCTTTCTTCATCTCCACTTGCTTCTTCCTCAATATTATCATCAATCTCCTCATCATTTCCAACAACCTCATTGTCTTCCACCACGTCCCTAGATGCACCCGGGAACAAGGCTTCTCTATCCGCCCAACTAGGCAAAGGACAAGATGGATCAAGGAGTCCTTGCCTAGCTAAATGTAGGAGGGGAGGATATTGAGCTAGATATGCATTCTTCCGGTCTTCATAAGCTTGCTTGTGCATGGCTCTCATAAGAAGAGTTACATAGTCTTTCCCAATTTCAATTCCTTCCGGCGTAAACTCTTCATAGTCATAGGGGTAAGGTGGTATGATAATGGAAGAGGAGGGGGCCTCATGGTCACCCTTTTGTTGTTGAATGATGTACTCGGCTTCTTTGGTTAGGGGAAGTAAATAGTTGGTCCGGTGGACACTAAGACGGCAAATCTTTGCGGGTAAAGTGAATGAACGAGCCTCACTAGTAAGCCACCCATACTTGGTATCAAGGGAATTGTGAACAACCCACTTAAACTTGTTAATCAAGGTGGACATATCAATGAGATGGCCACCATCCTTAGCCTTGTACTTGCTATTTGATGAACAAACCAAGTAGAGAATCAAAAATCTTCAATTTGTAGAATGCCCAAATCGATTTTGAAAGTGAAAGGCTTTGCCTTTATGAGAGCAAAAATCGACTCAAAGGGTGAAGATTTTGTGCTTGGTTTTGATTTTTCTTGAAGATGGAGTGATTAGTTTGATGTTTGAAGGATGGTTTGATTTTGTTTTGGTGATTTTGTTGAGGGTTTTTGTGTTTGAGATGGAGAGGATGAGGGTTTTGGTGTTATGGGTAGTGTTTATGAATGAATGAATGAATGAAGGTGGGGGGGGGGTATTTAAAGAAACGAAAATCTCGAAGATGCAGGCACGATCCGTGCGGATTAGGCGCAATCCGCTCGGATTTTCAAGCTTCAAATTTTAAAAATCCCGCCTAAAGACGGGCGTCTCTCCCGGGGAAATCCGCTCGGATTTTTATTGAGGGACGGGCGTCTCTTGGGAAATCCGGACGGATTCTCATCCGAGAGATTTTTCTTGTTTTTCTTGACTTCAAGACGGGCGGATTTTACCGAGAGACGGACGGATCCTGGAGACGGGCGTCTTTCCGTAAATCCGCTCGGATTCCTTAATGCACAGAATTCTTCAATTTTTGCACAGCCCAAGACGGGCGTCTTCTCACCGGACGCTCGGATCCTCTGCAGACGGGCGGATTCTCCAGAATCCGCTCGGATTCTTCCTTGATTACACGGATCCTTGCGCAAACCCATTCCTTAACATTCTTTCTTTCTTTCTTTCTTTTCTTGTGTTCTTCATTGTGGGGGCACTACTAAGGCGTGAATAGCCTAGGCAATTGCCATCCCCACACTAAGGTAAATCACTACACATCAATTAAAATCATTAGTCCCTCCCTCACTTCTCTCTTTTCATGACAATTATTTTGATCAAGGTAAATAAAATCCAAAAATGACAAAAATGCAATGCAAAAATTAAATGTAAGTTAGGGAGTTAGAAATATTTACAAGTGGTGGTTTAGGGAGGACTCCACCAAACTCTCATTCTTGATGAGATGTCAAGGAGGCATGTTCAAGGTGTTGTTGATGTTGCTCAACACCTCGAAGAAGTAATTAAAAGCTTGTTCGTTGTTATGGTAGAGGTTCTCAATAGACCGTGGTTCTTGTTGTTGATTATGATCGATGGCATGCCCAATGTAGGGATTAAAGATCCCTTTAAATTCGTCGTCCCAAAGACCACAAACTTCATTGAGTTGATCATTGAAAATCTCTTGCTTGGATGGAGACAACTCTCCCAAATTCTTCTTTTGGCTAATGAGGCCATCTTCTTCTTCCTTGGTTGATTTTGATGAGCTATGCAAGCTCTCCTTGTCACAATTCACTTGCTCTTTGAATGGAGCATCTTCAACTTTCTTCCTCCATTGGAGTTCCGATCTCTTCTTCTCATCTTTCCTAGGCTATAATGATCAATCATGAAACATGGCTCATGCAAACGAGGAGCTCTCATGGTCTTGTCAAGATTAAAAGTTATGCTTTCATCTCCCACTTCTAGAGTGAGCTCTCCATGCTTCACATCAATCACCGCACCCGCAGTGTGTAGGAAAGGTCTTCCTAAGATGATTGGAATGTTGGAATCTTCCTCCATATCAACAATGACAAAGTCCACCGGGATGAAAAACTTCCCAATTAAATGCGGGGACATCTTCCCATATCCCTAGCGGTGTCTTCGTCGATCTATCGGCCATTTGAAGTGTGATATTGGTACATTTAAGCTCTCCCATTCCCAACCTTTTACTCACCGAGTACGGCATGACACTCACACTAGCCCCTAGATCACATAAGGCTTTGTTGATTGTTGTGTCGCCAATGGTACACGGTATTGAGAAGCTTCCCGGATCCTTTAACTTTGGAGGTGAACTCCCTTGAAGTATTGCACTACTCACCTTAGTGAAGGCGATAGTCTCAAGTTTCCGGATCGACTTCTTCTTTGTGAGAATATCCTTCATGTATTTCGCATAGGCCGGAACGTGATTGATTAATTCCGTGAAAGGAATTGAGACTTCTAAGTTCTTCACAATTTCCATGAACTTTCCAAGTTGATCATCAAATTTAGGCTTGGCTTGACGACTTGGAAAAGGAAGTCTAATCACAATGGGCTCCTTTTCTTTGGCTTTGTCTTCATTTTTCTTTGAACTTTCTTCTTTTGATGATTCCCCTTCTTTGGGACTTTGCACCACAACTTCATTCTTACTAGCTCTCACAACTTCATCCTCAACTTGCTCCTTCGGTGCTTCATACCTTGTACCACTTCTCAAGTGAATGGCACTAACCGTTTCATGTCTAGGGGATTACCTTGAGGTGGTAATTGCCCCTTTTGTCTTTGTGAGTTCGAAGATGCTAGTTGGGTCAATTGTGTTTCCAACATCTTGGTGTGAGCTAGAATGTTGTTGATGGTGGTATCCTTTGCTTGGCTATCTTTTTGCATTTGAGTGAAAAATTCTTGTTGATTCTTTTGCATTTGAAGGACCGCTTTTTGGACATCAAAACTTTGGTCATTTTGGTGGTTGTATGGATTTTGATTTTGATAACCTTGGTTTTGATTGTAAAAGGGTCTTTGATTTTGATTTCTCATGGGTGGTGGAGTGTATGTTGTTTGAGGGTTTTGAACATTTTGGCTTTTGTATGAGAGATTTGGATGGAATTTGGTGTTTTCATTGTAAAAATTTGAATAAGGGGTACCGCTTTTGTAAGCTTGGAAAGCATTGACTTGCTCGGTTGTTCCCCTACATTCACTTTGATCATGACCCAAAGTTCCACAATTCTCACATATCCCACTTGGGATTGATGAGGATGCCGTCATGGCATTGACATGATGTTTTGATTTTGAGTTTTCCTCAAGTCTAGCCATAGCTTGTTCAAACTTCAAGTTGATAGTGTCAATGTGAGCACTAAGTTGAGCACCCAATTGAGTAACGGTGTCCACTTCATACTTTCCTCTAGTAGCCTTGCGAGGCCTACTATATTGCGAATTATGGACCGCCATTTCCTCAATCTTGTTCCATGTTTGATTGTCATCAACTTCGGTGAACATTCCATTTGATCCCATATTGAGAATGTTCCTTGAATCTTCATATAAACCATTCCAAAATTGTTGCACTAAAAACCATTCGCTAAGTCCATGGTGAGGACATGAGCGACAAACACCTTTGAACCGCTCCCAAGCTTCATACAAAGATTCTTCATCCCTTTGTTTAAAACTCGTGATTTGAGCTCTTAGCATATTGGTCTTTTCCGGTGGGTAGAATTTTTTGTAGAAAGCGAGAGCTAACTTCTTCCAAGAATCTATTCCAAGGGTGGCCTTATCAAGGCCCTTCAACCATTGCTTTGCGGTTCCGATTAACGAAAAAGGAAATAAGACCCATCTAATTTGGTCTTGAGTCACGCCCGTTTGAGAGATAGCATCACAATAATCGCAAAAGGTTTCCATATGAGAATGAGGGTCCTCACTTGGCATGCCCCCGAATTGGCTCCTCTCAACTAGTTGGATGAAGGCGGACTTGGCAATAAAATTTCCGGTAAGATGTTGTGGGGTAGGAGTACCGTTTGGTAGATTCTCCTCGGTGGGTGTAGAGTGGGACGAAAATTTAGGCATTGTAGGTGGATTTTGTGTGGTATTGTTTAATGGGTTCTCTTCTCCTTCTATTGCGAAAGGATTGACAAACTCACTAGTGGGTTGAACAACTTCACCAACACCTCCCAAATTCCTCCTAACAAGTCTCCTATTATTCGTCAAGGTTCTTTCGATTTCACGGTCAAAAGGTAACAAATCTCTTTGTAACCTTCTAGACATGCAAAATATCAAACAACTAGAAAACAATTAGAACAAACCTTGAGGAGTTTTACTTCCCCAAGGTGAAAAAGACACAACTAAAAATAACAAAAGAAATCTAAAATCAATTAAACACCGTCCCCGGCAACGGCGCCATTTTTGATCGGAGCCATTTAGTTCACAAATTAAGCAATTGTGGTCGTTGGTCAATGGTCGATACAAAACACAATTTATACTTCACAAACAACTCTACAAATTAGTAAAGAGGCAAGTAAAGGTCGGATCCCAAGGGACGGGTATTGAAAACGAAGATTTCTATTGCTACTAGTGGTGTCTAGGGGTGTCACAAGTTGGGTTGATGTAGAAGGTTACTAAACTAAAATAGCAATGAAAATAAACTAACAAGGTAAATGGAATAAGGGTGTAAACAATTGATTAAAAGCACTAGGGTGTCATGGGTTCATAGGGGATTCATGGGATATGATCATACAAACATGTTCTCAATTTATAAGCAAGCAATTATTGTTGTGATGGATTGAGTTGGGTTATATCTTACAATCCTAGGAAAGTTTGGGTCCCGGAGCCGAATCACATAGATTGTACAACACCTACAAGTCGACTTAATCTTTCCTACTTAACACATGCATGATCTAACAAGACTCGAGTTGGGTTATGTCTTACAAGTCAAGTTGAAGAGATAGTAGATGATAATAAATGCAAGGATTCATAGGCTTAGCATTTCATCAAACATAACATGTGCATGTATTAAGATCAAAACAAGCAAGCAAATAAGATATGAAAGCATATTGATTTAAGCATGAATCATTCCCCATGTTGGTTTCCCTAATCACCCATTAAACCCTAGCTAAGAGACTACTCACTCATTATCATATTGATCATGCTAGAAAGGTTGTCAATCATACTAACATAATGAAACATGATGAATAAATGAAAGTAATTAGCAATAATTAAAAAGGGATTAAGAGATTATACCTACTAATGATTCCAATAATAAAGCAAGAATAATAGAAGTACTTGAATCCTAGATTGAGAGGTTGTCAATCTCCCAATAATAACCCAAATGATCTTCAATTACCCAAAATAAAGTAAGAACAAGAGAGAGATTAAGGAACTAAAACTTGGATTAAAACTTGATTAATATTTGATTACAATATTGAAGAGAGATTTGATTGATATTAACTACACTAATTATTGATTAGAAGAACATGCTCCTCTAATTAGACTAATGGGGTATTTATAGTGAAAATTAGGGAGGATGCATTAGGGTTAACTAAGGGTTAAACTAGTAATTACACTTTTTAAGTTGAGCAAGGAGACTCCGGTATTTAATGAGAGAAGGGCGTCTCCATTTTGTAACTTGAAGGACGAAACCATGCTGTACTGTGATCCGAGCGGATGGAGGTCGAGACGGACGGATGGGGCATGGACGATCCGAGCGGATCAAGGCGAAGACGCCGGATTGGGCCTGGGGGATCCGAGCGGATCCTGGGTAAGGACGCTCGGATTGAGCTGGGCGGACGGACGGATCATGGATGATCCGTTCGGATTCTTCTACAGCGTCATTCCTTCTTCTTTTCTTTCCTTTTCTTCATAGAATCCTTGGGGATTTCCTTGGGGACTCAAGGATCCTTTCTCAACATTGATCTTCTACTTAGCTATGTACAAAGGCCTTCTAGTCTTGTCTCTCCTTGATGCTTGGTCATTGAATACGATCCATTTAGCCTCGTTTTGCCATGAAAATGCAAGATTCTTACTCCTTTCCTACCAAGGGATCAAAATCTCAAAGAATATGCAAAACAAAGATCTAAAGATAAGAAATGACCCAAATAGGCACTAAAAAGCATAGAAACAATGGTAATTCGGGGGCTAAATATGCGCCAATTATGGTCGCATCAGTAACTTTAGCCAATTGAGAGTGCAACTTTTGTCCATATTGAGAGTATAACCTTAGTCCATTGAGAGTATAACTTTAATCCTTTATGATATAACTTCAATCTACCAACAACTTCTGGCGCCGTCAACAATAAAATCAACTCTAAAAACCAACAATCACAATCACAACTATTTTTCACCAAAAAAACCAGAAAATATGATTATTTTTTCAAAAATCTACTTCTTATTTAAGTAGATCAAAGATAAAAAAATTAACAAATTATATGTGATTTATTTAGTAACTCTAAGATTAAAATAAAAGGATTTCACAAAATAAAAACAAGATCTGAAAAATGTGGCGGTGGATTTATTTTATTGGTTTATCGAAATTAATTATACCTTTTAGTAGATCTAAAAATGGAGGGAAAAAAAAGTAACAATAAATCTGAAAAAATGAAACCCACCACCCACCAGACCCACGGTCACAACCACCACGCCACCAGACCTACACCCACGGTCCACCACAACCAACCCCGTCGCCATCCCCACAACCGCAACCCCACAAAAACCCATTTTAAAACAAGATCTGTAAAATCCCCACCACAACCATCCACCCACCAGCCCCACCTCGTCCTAGTGACAACCCCAAGACACCACCCCACCAGACCCACACCCCAAGACGTCACCAGAGCCATCCACGGCTTACGACAACCACCACCGTCGAATGTTTGAAAGGCTTAATGTGGTGGAAAAACGACACCACCGCAAACAAAAAAACATCTGCAAATAGAAAACGAGATTTGAAAATAAATAAATCCAGGGCCACCACGCACCTATAACTACCAGTCGCCCCCTTTTTCTCTCCTTTCTCGCCCTTCCTTTCGCACTAACGACCTCCATCTTTCCCTTCCTCTCGCACTAACCGCCACCACCAGTCACCTTAAGACCACCCACACGCCACCTAATCACGACCATCATTAGTTGCAGATTAGAAATAGAAAAAAAAAAGCGCCGTTAGTTGTAGATCTGGGGTTTTGTGGTTTTTTTTTTTTATGTTTTATCTTCTAAATCTAAAAAAAAAAAAAAAGAGAAAGGATAAGAGGGAGGCGCCGACGATGCAGATCTGGAGAAGAAAAGAAAAGATGTTGGTGGTGATGTCGATTTTTGTGGGTGGCAATGGTGTTGGTGGTGGTGGTTTTTTCGGTAGTGGTGGTCGTCGATGAGGAAGAAGAGAAAAAGTGAGGGAGGTGGTGGGAGTGGATTTTAGAGACAAGCAGGAGTAAATTTGAGAGAGAATGAGGAGTGTATGAGTAAATAAAACGTGTGAGAAGTGAGACAGAGAGGGAGGGTATTAGTGATTAATTAATGTGGTTATGGGAGAGTATGTTAAAACACCTTACTAATTATGATTTTTTGCTAGGTTGTTCATCAAGCATTTCATCAAATATAACATGTGCACTAGTTGAAACCACAACATTCAAGCAATAATATAAACTCATTAAGCATGGATTCTACCCTCTAATCATCCCTTAATCCCCCATTAACCCTAGCTAAAGAACTACTCACTACTCATCATGATTAGCATGTTAATAATGGTGTAACACTACGGATTTTCTTTGGTGACTACTCGACCGAGTAGAGCCTACTCGGCCGAGTAGTGCTGCTGTTGTGCGTTGTTTTGGTTCTGCCGATGAATACTCGGCCGAGTATAGTGAATACTCGACCGAGTAGAGGATACTCGGCCGAGTATAACTTTACTCGACCGAGTACTCGGTCTGGCGAGTATTATTTTGACGGTTTGATTAGGGAGTGTTTAAAATTATTTTTTATCGCGCGTCAGTTTCCAAAACATCATTTCAACTTCATCATTTCTACACTAACCCTAATATCTCCCTAATCACTCCCTAATCATCCCATAGCCTTGTTGTTTGTGAAACCTTTGGATTCCTTGCGCACAAATCCTCATTCTACTGTTGGTAAGTTTTATTCTACGTTATTTGTATTCGTTGGGGTTACTGTATAATTACGGAATTGGGATTATGGGGGTTGTGCAATGTGTAATTGTGTAATACCCCGTATTTTATATAATCGATTAAACAGATATTATTATATATTAGTATTATACATTTTATATTGGTTGCATCGTAATATCGTGAATGTTATTAAGTCGGGTTTATATCGTATATGTTGAGTCGGGCTACATCACATTTTGTCTTTTGGGTCAAGAATTACCCATCTACATTTACCCAACGACCATACCCGTTTAACCCATTTGCCCTACCCGGAACATGTAACCAACATTTACCCTAAACCTAATCTAATAGCCGCTCTCCCTCTCCCCTCTTTTCATTTTATCATTCATAAAACCATTTCTAAACCTAGAGAAAGGGAGAGGAAGAAGAATTGTCGATTCTTTCATTTGATTGAAGATTTCTTATCGATTCCAACCTAATTCGATTTCCCTGTTTGTAAGTCGATTTCATTCCATTGTTTATACTGTTTTAAAGTGTTCGTCTTCAAAAAAATTGAAAAGCGAGTCCTGTTTATTTGATGTCTAGTTTATGCATATAAAATCTCGTAGTCAAATTCTTTATGGTTTGTCCTAGGTGATTTATTTATGAACATGTCGCTGAAAAGTCCGCGAATCTGATTTGGTTGTGGAAAATGATTTGAAACCCTAATTTTTATGTCGATTCAGTTATGAGGCTTCTTCATACATCATCTTTGTATAGTCTATATGATAATAGGATTTGGAATTACTGCAAAATAATGTTTTAAACTCGTTTTATGAATCAGTACTTTTTATGCGACGGTTTCTGTCAGTTTTTGGAATCAGTCTGAAAACTCTTGATAAGTTTGGAATTTGAGAAAAACACGTTAGATATAATTTGTAGCTAAGACGCATGGGGTTCTAATCCAATTGTCCTTGTATCAATTTGATTTTTCTGGAATTAGTTATGTATTTTATTCCGAGTCTGTCATGTGCTGGAAAATCAGGAAAAATCGTGTTTGTTCTTTAAGTTGATATTCCTATTAAGTTATGATGAGTCTAGGTTATGTGCATGATTATTTGATTGAGTAGGTGGTAATTATACATAATTATGTTATGTAGGTGATGGATATGTGAAGGATCATAATTGATTGCTTGTGTGCTTGGATTGCGAAAAGGTAGGGAAATACACTTGACTTATTATTGTTGTTGTTGAATTGTGTTGACTTGTTTGTGTTTCATATGACCAAACTGTGAACGTTGACGTGATTCGTGGTTGTTGATTCATGTTATGATTCATGTCCTGGAATGTGCTTGACTGAATTGATCGTATTGAGTATATTATCACAACATTCGGTAACCGGCATGATTCTATGATTTACCAGTTCAATGATATACATATTGTGTTGCATTAATTTCTTGAGCATTCATATGCATTGGAGATGGAGGATGTTGTGGTGACGTGGTGTGGTGATGATGATGTTGTGATAAGACCCAGGCGGGTTCTGCAGGACTTGCCCTGGTGTCCTCAGCTGCGAGCTGGCAGATCGGCTACGGTCGATATATAGTCTACCGGGGATCGGTATGGCTGGGTTGTACGGGTTATGAGATATGAGTTGAGATGGAGGTGGAGGTGACGGAGGAGCATGCATATCATATTTTGTTGTTTCATTGTATTCCCTACTCAACCTCGTGGTTGACCCCGTGTATTCGTGAACACCTGTGATGACCCAAATATTGGCGAGCAGACTTGACAGGTCTAAGAGATAGGACGGGAGCTTGATGGGCGTGAGACACTGGATCAGAAGACTTAGTAGCTAGATCATCATTTAGAAGACTTTCACTTTTATTTATGTTAGTTCTTTGCAATTTGATGTAAAAGAGGTTTTGTAAAAATTAAGTTAAAGAAATTATATAATTCGCCTTGGAGTTTAATTTGTTATTCACTACCTCGGGAAACCGAGATGGTAACAGTTTGGTTTCTTAGGGAATGTCTTGCTAAAGGCTCCTTCATAAATCGGGGTGTTACAAAGTGGTATCAGAGCGAACGATCCTCAGGCCTAAACCAATGAACCCAATGAACGTAGGATGTGTCTAAATAAAATGAACCCACAGGAATAAACTGTTAGGAGCTCACGGTGCGGTTAAGAAGGCGCCCTTAATGCGTGCTCTTTTGCCCTCTCGATTTTGAACCGTAACCCGAGAGAAATTGAGTGAATGGGGTAGTTAGAAGGAAAACCTTGGATATAATCGAGTGGATGTACACCTTGAGACCCATATATTCTAACCATGCTGCAGGATAACGTTGCGGTAAGTATTTTGTATGAATGATGACGTGATCATATGATGTTGTGGAGATGAGAAATAAATTTTCGTGTTCAGATTGATAATCAATGAAGTGTTGGATTGTGATAATCGTGAGCGTGAAAATAATTGCGAATTGATGATATTTATCTGGATGGATGTTGAATGACGTGTTGATAGTGCCATTATGTCTAGTGATATGCGGTTATGTGATCCCGAAGCCATGCTAGTATAGTATTGTGATAGTAATCAGAAACACTATTGAATTGCATGTTTCTAGTCATAACAATCGTGATTTAGATGTAAGGAGTAGATCGAGATGCGAAGGGATTCTATGGGATAGATGTTTACGTAAGTACAAAGTGTGAGATTTAAGTTGGGATGGGTTAGTATACATAGTATGTTCATAAGAGCTGGTAACATAGTAAAGAATGACCTAGTGCTGAAACTCGTTTTGTTTTATTTTACTCTTTAATTGACCTTACTGCCATTTCTTTTCTGTTTATTGCCTATGGATGAAAGTTTTATGAGAGATAGCCTCGTGAGTTAGTGTTCATTTGACGTTGATTTCATTCTTATAGGATATACGGATTAGGAGTAATGAATATTTTAGTGGGCTGTGGTCAGGAAGTTCCTGTGCAGTGATGTTTTGACCAACGATTTTGTAAAAAAATCCTCATTTAAATTGTATTAATAATTTTTGCATAATTCCAACTCCATCGATCAGAAGATTCGCATATGTTTTCAAATTGATAAGCCACGAAAATTCTTGATGTCTCTATATTAAATGGTAAGTTTTGCAAACTGACCCAAGTTTCGGACCAATCGTTGTCACCTACTTGTTTGGACCAACTTGAGTTGTAATTTTTTTTTTAAAAATGGAATTCTTGTGCTTTAGACCTAATTCTGTTTCCCCTGTGGTTTTAACTCTCCGTATGTAATAAAAAGTAATATAACTCAAGTTTTCGTTGAACGGTTATTTATTCGTGATTTTTGGAAGTTACAACGTGAATCATAACTTTTAAAATGTGAATTCTATGTTGAGTTTTCATACAGTTGTTCGATTATTTCATGAGCCTTATTAATGTGAAATTATAGTGTCCTTATATGATGATAGGAGCACACATATTCATTGGTTATGTATCTTTACAAGTGATAAAAAATTAAAGTTTAGTTTATAACATTGTTGGCATGATAGTATGTGTGAAATTGAATAGCTTAATCTGATCCTTAATCGAGGATGAAATATTTTATACGAGTCCAGTTGTTGCATATTTTATATATGTTTGGCATGTTGTAATATCTCTGGTGTGTTCATCATATTTGTATAGTGGTCGGATATATATAAATATAAAACTATATTGTCATATCTTGGTAAAGTTGGTGGCGTTAAATGTTAACTTGATTGTTCTAATATACTCGCGTGAATATTTATAATAATTATGTTTAAATGTTTACACATGGATGGTAGTAATGAGTATGTCTAAATGTTCACACATGTAGGATGTCATCTGAGTTCTCATGTCTTTTATGTGAGTCTGTGTGCCTATAGTTATACTTATTACTTTCATTGCATTAATTTATTTCAGTTGAACCTAAACTTATGATATGATAATAAAATAGTGTTGTTGTTCCTTATTGGATATGTTCATAGTTGTATTGTCATGAAATGCTAAGGTGATTGTTGCAATTGTCATGATATTTGAAATATAGTTGATATAGTTACGATATAGTTACGATATTTGAAATATATTCTCGAACCGTCGAATTATAATGAGATAACCCTTTGATGATTCACATGTCATGCGTATGTTTAAATGATAGTCGTTATAGTTACGTTTAATTGAGCCGCGAGTTGCCTATTTGTTCAAACCGTGCAAACCAGAGAACTTGTTCACCTTACTAATCTTTTGTCATAGATAATGTTTTACAAGTTATATGATGGTATATGTACATGTTTAAGTTGTTTATGCGATATCTTTTATTCTTGCTGAAAATGAATTATACTGAGTTGATGGATACAATTGAATGGTATGGTTGCTAAAATGTTAAACATATGTGTGATATGGAAGTAATTTTGTTGTTATTGTGAATCATATAACTATAAATACTCAATTGTAATTTCAGTTGTTTGACTTCTACATTATTAAGTTAATTACTCATGACCTTACGATCGATGGTTACGTAAGGAGTTTAACTGGGAATTTTATAATGTGCCTCCGATCTAAACTAATAATCTTCTTATATTAATTATATGGTTAGACTCTTGTCTAGTTCTTACGACGTGATAAATCGTTTTAAAATTTAACATGCGATTGAGTTGGTACTTATACTTTGTGTGACCATGCAACCTGTGATAAATAGATCTATAATAAAGAGGTAAAAATTTGATTGAACACGGTTAATTTGTAGTTACTTGCTTTACTTTATGGTACGAATCGTATGCTTTGATGAGACGTCACCAGGGAATGTGTACTATCTAAAAGGTCTCCGATTAAATGCTGTAGTCGTGTTAGCCGTGTATATAACTGATTAAAGAAGTGTGACTAGAACCCTGATGTTGAGGTAATAGTCGTTCATTAGTAAAGTTAGGACTGAAATGAATAAGATGAACCTGTAAATTATGAAATATGAGTCGACACCTAAGCTTGTATTGTTTGAAGGAATTGAATTAAGTTTATCTGATTTTGAGTTTCGTAGTAAGTCAGTAAATGGATTCTATGGACGGCTCTGTTATAAGATTTATGTTAAGAAAGTTATTCACCGTCCAGTATGAAAGTAAAAGTTTTGAAAATGAAGTTAAATTTTGTCGTGTGAGTATAAATTCGGAATGAGATTTCCAGCTAGTGTCTGGTTGTATGGTTTCATGATATTTGCTAGTCTGGAGGAATGAAGCTAGAACGGAGTCACAAATTAGTAGGTTAATTTGGTCATGTTGTTCGTTCATGTAGTGAATTGGTGGGTTGTGGTTAGTTACGAATGTCAAAACGGGAAATGTAATGTGGTGATTTAAGTGAGTTATGTGTTAACATGGTATGTTGATATTAACATAATATGTAATGAATATTTGTAAAATTGGTGTAGTTAAATACATTCAATCTTTTATGTCATTGTGTTGGGTGCAGTTTAAATATATTTAACACCAAGAACGAAATTTTATGTATGATAGTCTTGTATGTTAACTTTCCAATATCATTTGTTTACTCGCTTGATTGATTCGACCAATAAGTTTGTAAAATTTGCCAATCAATGTGCGTTCGTCATTCGTGAATAAATCCAAAACCCTTTGTTATGAGGATTAAAAATATTTCTAGGATGATAAGTCTTTAAAACTGGTTGTCTTCATTTTATTGGTGATTACGTGTCTTGACCTAAATCATGTACGGTTATGTAAAGGAAAGTCAGTCGACCTATTAGGTTACAAATTTTCATAAATCAATTTATTAAGTTTTGACCCTAATTCTTTTCTTATGTTGATTGATTCCCTATGTTCCTAAGGTATGAGATTACAATGATTAGTGAAATGAATAATTACTAATGATTTTTTTATCGGTAACCTTGTAAAGCATTGTTCCATTCATAATTTGATTATTCACATGAATAAATATTACCAATATTTCTTGGAAAATATCTTTGCCACGAGAATACGCCGTATAGGATTATCGTGGTATGTTACGTTAGTGATCTTGCTTAGTAACCTTGATGAAACGATGTTATTTGACATGAACCATATGTGAGCACCTAGGCATCTTGAGAGAGCTTGTATATTGATTGTCTTTAGTAGGGATTAGTAACTTGAGCGTGAGTTGTGAATCTTTTATCCTCTTTCAGTTGTTAGCAGTAGTTTGAGAACTTTTGTTATAATAATGAAGGTTACGGGGACGTAACCATGTTTAAGGAGGGTAAGATTGTAAAATCTTTATACTTTCATGTGTGATTTCTCAGTTTGGCTATATTGGTTATGCGTTGTGTGGGTTATGTTGGAGTGTTACATGATGTGTTTCTGTTATGGTTAAACTTCGGGGACGAAGTTTATTTTAAGGAGGGTGGAATGTAATACTGCGTTTAATATTCAATTTGGTGGGTGCCTTACATACTTTTATATATGCGTTTCATAATTCGTTTGCGTTGGTTGGTAGAGAGGGTAAACTTCGGGACGAAGTTTCTTTTAAGGAGGGTAGACTGTAATACCCCGTATTTTATATAATCGATTAAACAGATATTATTATATATTAGTATTATACATTTTATATTGGTTGCATCGTAATATCGTGAATGTTATTAAGTCGGGTTTATATCGTATATGTTGAGTGGGCTACATCACATTTTGTCTTTTGGGTCAAGAATTACCCATCTACATTTACCCAACGACCATACCCGTTTAACCCATTTGCCCTACCCGGAACATGTAACCAACATTTACCATAAACCTAATCTAATAGCCGCTCTCCCTCTCCCCTCTTTTCATTTTATCATTCATAAAACCATTTCTAAACCTAGAGAAAGGGAGAGGAAGAAGAATTGTCGAGTCTTTCATTTGATTGAAGATTTCTCATCGATTCCAACCTAATTCGATTTCCCTGTTTGTAAGTCGATTTCATTCCATTGTTTATACTGTTTTAAAGTGTTCGTATTCAAAAAAATTGAAAAGAGAGTCCTGTTTATTTGATGTCTAGTTTATGCATATAAAATCTCGTAGTCAAATTCTTTATGGTTTGTCCTAGGTGATTTATTTATGAACATGTCGCTGAAAGGTCCGCGAATCTGATTTGGTTGTGGAAAATGATTTGAAACCCTAATTTTTATGTCGATTCAGTTATGAGGCTTCTTCATACATCATCTTTGTATAGTCTAGATGATAAGAGGATTTGGAATTACTGCAAAATAATGTTTTAAACTCGTTTTATGAATCAATACTTTTTATGCGACGGTTTCTGTCAGCTTTTGGAATCAGTCTGAAAACTCTTGATAAGTTTGGAATTTGAGAAAAACACGTTAGATATAATTTGTAGCTAAGACGCATGGGGTTCTAATCCAATTGTCCTTGTATCAATTTGATTTTTCTGGAATTAGTTATGTATTTTATTCCGAGTCTGTCATGTGCTGGAAAATCAGGAAAAATCGTGTTTGTTCTTTAAGTTGATATTCCTATTAAGTTATGATGAGTCTAGGTTATGTGCATGATTATTTGATTGAGTAGGTGGTAATTATACATAATTATGTTATGTAGGTGATGGATATGTGAAGGATCATAATTGATTGCTTGTGTGCTTGGATTGCGAAAAGGTAGGGAAATACACTTGACTTATTATCGTTGTTGTTGAATTGTGTTGACTTGTTTGTGTTTCATATGACCAAACTGTGAACGTTGACGTGATTCGTGGTTGTTGATTCATGTTATGATTCATGTCCTGGAATGTGCTTGACTGAATTGATCGTATTGAGTATATTATCACAACATTCGGTAACCGGCATGATTCTATGATTTACCAGTTCAATGATTTACATATTGTGTTGCATTAATTTCTTGAGCATTCATATGCATTGGAAATGGAGGATGTTGTGGTGACGTGGTGTGGTGATGATGATGTTGTGATAAGACCCAGGCGGGTTCTGCAGGACTTGCCCTGGTGTCCTCAGCTGCGAGCTGGCAGATCGGCTACGGTCGATATATAGTCTACCGGGGATCGGTATGGCTAGGTTGTACGGGTTATGAGATATGAGTTGAGATGGAGGTGGAGGTGACGGAGGAGCATGCATATCATATTTTGTTGTTTCATTGTATTCCCTACTCAACCTCGTGGTTGACCCTGTGTATTCGTGAACACCTGTGATGACCCAAATATTGGCGAGCAGACTTGACAGGTCTAAGAGATAGGACGGGAGCTTGATGGGCGTGAGACACTGGATCAGAAGACTTAGTAGCTAGATCATCATTTAGAAGACTTTCACTTTTATTTATGTTAGTTCTTTGCAATTTGATGTAAAAGAGGTTTTGTAAAAATTAAGTTAAAGAAATTATATAATTCGCCTTGGAGTTTAATTTGTTATTCACTACCTCGGGAAACCGAGATGGTAACAGTTTGGTTTATTAGGGAATGTCTTGCTAAAGGCTCCTTCATAAATCGGGGTGTTACAAATTGTGTAATGTGATTATGTTTTAGGAGAAGACTTCGTAGAGGAGCCTTTCTGAGTGTGCAAGTTATTTTCCACTGTTGATTGCTAAGGTAGGGTTTCCTACTCAGTTTACTGTTCTTGTAAGACATGTTTGTTGTGATTATTGTTATCTGT
The DNA here is from genome assembly GCF_048544455.1 of Silene latifolia. Taxonomy (NCBI): domain Eukaryota; kingdom Viridiplantae; phylum Streptophyta; class Magnoliopsida; order Caryophyllales; family Caryophyllaceae; genus Silene; species Silene latifolia. The sequence continues at coordinate 377,010,887 of NC_133538.1, forward strand.
TGATCATCGGAGTGTGGAGATTGTTGTGACGATGTTGGTGTGAGAGTGTTGAGACGGCTGTGATATCATGTGATTGATTGTGGTGGAGTCATTTGCGGGAGTGGCTCCACACCCTAGTTCGCCCTCCGTGGAACCCGGCACGGGAGGGGATGTGCACATTAAGGGACAGAGATTGTTGTCGCTCGTTGAGGAGCTGGACTAGGTGGGATCGGCTGCGGTCACCCACTGGCGGCGAGGATTACCTGTTGCGATGGGTAATCTGGCAGAGCTACACACTTCAGTGTGTAGTCGGTTACTGTGTGAGAATGGAGGATTGGGAATTGGCGATGATCAGTGGATTTCTCCGTATGTTTGTCTTAATGTTTGAGTAATACTGACTCCGTGTTGTTTGTGGAATCTGCGGAGATCCATGCGGGGATGGTGAGCAGGCTTGACAGGTATTGCTAGTGTGAGCTTGGGGACTGTTTTGGGAGTACCGTCATCATCAGTCATAGCATCACCGTCTGAGTCTTAGATTGGATTTCTTTTATAGTTAAACTTTGGAGTTGTATTTTGTAAACTAGTATTTGGATTTGAGATGTTGTAAACTTTATGCTTTACAGTACTTTAATAAATGTGCTCAGTTCAGACGCTTTTGGTATGTACTAACCTCGGACAACCGAGATGGTAACACACTTTCATGGTAGGGTGGTCCTAGTAAGGCACCTTGGTATGAGGGGATGTTACAAAGGTGTCAAACATCATAACAAAGGAAAACATGATGATAAAGCAAGGTAATTAACAAAAGATTAACAAAAGATTAAGTAGAGATTAAGAAAATGTACCAACTTAAGTAGATAAACAAAATAAGTAAGAACAAAGAAGAAATCTTTTGATTAGATGGAGAATTGTCACCTTCTTCAAATTAACCCAAGAAATCTTCAATTACAAATGTAGATCTAAGACTAATTAAGGAAAGATTCACTAGAGTATTTAGTGCTAATAATAGTCTTAAGTGTTGTACCTTCAACTAATTACAAGAGGCTATTTATATTAAGTACAATCTTAGGGTTAACTAAGGGCTTAAATGAAGAATAGGCCCATAAAACGATTCCATATCCTTGCAAGGGTCGAGTGCAACTCGTGGGGATTGGTCTAGGATTGGTGATCACTGCTGAAGAACCTTTACGAGTTACTGGGGAACTCGCCCGAGTTGAGGCTAAATTCGCCCGAGTTGCTGGTGAACTCGCTCAAGTTCACCTGGTTCTGCTTCTCCCTTGATCCTTTCTGCCCCATAATCCGTGGAGGTTGATTTGGGCTCGTGGGGATTATCCTTCATTACCCATAAACTTGACATCTTTCACTAGGGGTATTTGCCCTTAGTGTCTGCTTGATGTAGGATTGTGTGTGTGTGTGTGTCTATATATATATATATATATATATATATATATATATATATATATATATATATATATATATATATATATATATATATATATATATATATGAAGGCACAAGTTTGAGTAAACACCATTGATCTTTCGAACTAGGGTTTCTCGTGCAAAATGTCTTGCTACACACTCCATATCTAGGTCTTTCATAAAATAATAAGAGACAATCATTTTCAAAATATCTTGGCCAAAAATAAGTTAGAAAATTTAAAAATACATTTGATATTTTATGAAAGTATAAACCGAAAACATATATATCATTATCTTGAATATTTCGGTTTGAGTAAAGTAAGGAAACCAAAATGATTTCCAAGATTTTGTAAATATAGGATATCTTTCATATCTTTCAAAAATATGAATTTTTGTTGAATAAAAAACCTAATATGATCCCGATGTGGATGTGATCGAACCTTTTGTTATCTATCTTACTGTTGAAAGATTCCATCATATCTTGTAAACAAGATATAATAAAATCGTTCTCCAAAAGATATATAAACACAGATTTCAGTCTAACCGAAATCCTATAACATATGAGATATAATAGTTTAGAAAGATAATCTTCAATAAAAATGTAAACAAAAAGAGTTTAGAAAAAAAAAACGAAAACTTCGAACACTGCAGATTTGAGGATACGGTCCCCTCAGCTGAGGATACCGTTCCCTCAGATTCTGGCAAAGTTCAATATTACCTGAGGTAACAGTCTCCTCAACTGAGGATACCGTTCCCTTAAGTGTTGTTTTAAGTTGTGCATAGCCTAAAACCACTTTTTACAAATTATGTTCTTAATCTTGTTATTGGACATTGTGACGACTTTATAGATATGCTCTGGACTTTAACCATCATCTTTATGCTTCATTTTAATCAAGTTTGAGTAACTAAACAAAATACACTACAAAACATACCAAGTTCATAAAAGTATTAATAAAATACTGTAGAAATAAAACGATATCACGACATGCTTCAAAACCAAATAAGACTTAGGGTCAACAAATTCCCTCTTTTTGATGATATCAAGGCTTCTCTAAGATTTATTTCTAATTATAAGGTCGTTCCCCCTCAAATAAGTATGTCTTACATTTAAAGAACCATATGATAAAGAATTCATCTTGTAAAACCTAATGCCCAAATTAAATCTATTACCAAAACCAAGGAGAAAGAGAATGAATCAAAAAGTCGTCTGAAGGGTTGACAATCAAATCTATCTAATCTTAGGTCTATTTTCCCCTCTTGACTTCATCGAAAAGGACAAGAGAGTAGGGTAGTACCATGTAAAATTAGCACACAAGATCAACAAAATAAGGACATGCATGATAAAAAAGACAAATAGTAACATTAACGAACACAAGAAAAAGGAAATACAGTTCATACAAACCAACGATAAGAACTCAGAAAGTAAGAGGAGTGTAGAGGGAGAGGATCCTAAAAGCTGATAACTACTTGGATTTAGGGTTAATATTGTTAAGGATGTAGCGATTCCTCGATGTATCATCATAAATCTGTCGAAGACAATCCATTACCTCACTATGCCGCAAAGCAGGAATAGTAGTTATCCTACACACTAATCTAGTAGCCTCTGACAAACCCGCAGCCAACTTATCACCACATGTCCGTATGCCATCCATATCATGCATAAGGCTAGAGACAGACAAGGAAATACACTTCATGTTAGTCTTCACCTCAGCCAAGGGAGCCAAGGACCTAAGTATGGTCTTGCTTGCGGACTCAAAGTCGGATGTAACCATATCAAGCTTGCGACTAATTAGCAACATCCAACCCTTAATTTCATTCATATCCTTAATCATTTCAGCATTGCTCCCAGATCCTCCACTAAAGCCCTCACCAGCCGTGTTTTTAGCATTCTTTTCAATCATCCTTTTCTCAAAATCATCAAACTTAGTGTCAATCAACGCTTGAATCACGTCGAGTAAGAACTGACAATCCCTAAGCCTCATACCATCTCCAGGCTCGACATGAGCCTCTTCCTGAACTTCATCTGTATTAACACCACTAGCTTCACCAACTTTCTCCTTACTCTTCATATAATCCAAGACAATCCTCTTCAACATCCCACGCTCATCAAGTATTTTCATTTGCTTTAAAATCACATGAGATATGTAATCCTCACAAATGAATAAGAAGAGTACTATCCTCATTTGGCTTAGACACTTGGTTCACAACATACTCAATATGACCGAAAATAAGAAAATGAACATTAATCTTATCACATTCAAGAGATGGTAAACCAATCTTCCCTCATGACTATGAGTCTTGCTTTTACCTTTCTTACGAGGCAAAATAGAATTATGAACAACATTAAGCCACAATTTTGGAAGAGAAGAGAGAGAGGAAGGTACCAATTGAGAACCTAACATCACATTCTCGTCAAAGAAACACTATACCTGAGCTTTGAGGCATCATCGACTGATTTCCAACCATCCCATGCCCGGATCTCCATCCCCTCAACATTTAGACCGGTTACATTACCAAATTCCTGCATTGTTATCTTGATGAATTTCTCACAAAAATTAGCACAAAAAACCTTCTTTTCAATTTTCAGAGTGCTCCAAAATTGGACTAACTAAACCGGACAAATATCGTGAGGAGTACGGAGAAATTGACTCCAACCTTGAAACTCCAAACCATTCTTAAACTACTTCAAAGCTGGAGAATCACCATACCAAGACAGTTCAAATATACGACCGTAAAACAGAGGATAACGAAGAACCTTACTAACTTGCTTGAGTTCACGCTTAGTAAGACGGATATCATCAAAAGCTTGGTAAATTGATTGATTCTCCAATAAAACAATTTTAGATTCAGAGTCCCCTTCCTCAAATTTCTCGACTTTAGGTCTCTTACCCACGAATTGTTGAGAAATATCCATGGACGAGTCGGAGTGAGTTGACTCGGAATCCTAGACATTAACCAAGGAACGAGTATGAATGTTGCTCTTTGAGGTTTGGGTTGCTTTCTTGGGTGCCATGGTTGGTAAATATTTGAAGAGAAAGAAAAGAGTTTAAGGGTGAGTTTTGATTTGTGAGAAGAGGGAAGAAGATGAATATGTTGATGATAGAAAGGTTAGGTAAAAGATTTATAGGAGGTAATAATTTAATTTATTGGAAGTTGTGTTTTGGTAAAAATATAAGGGAAGTGATGTGAAAGAGAATATTTGAAAAGATTTTGGATAAATTTTTGGTAGTTATAATTGTACCAAAATATTTGCAAATATTCCTTCTCTACTTACACTACCATATCTCAACAACTTACCTTATTAAATAATGAAGATATTTGTGACGGAATATTTTTGTGAGACACATGAAGACACAAATAGCTAGCAAAATATTTTGTAGGAATATATTATACTACATATGAGAAACTATTTCATTACGAAAAATATTTTTATCACTAAAAATACCAAGAGTATTCGGAACAGGGTCCTAATACGGGAAATAATGAAATACTGAATTATTTGATATAAGATCTATTATATAAACAAATATCTTAACTTGAATTCGAAATACGACTACATATATTATTCACACGTACAAATAATGCATCAAAAATTTATTCACCTTACATAATACGGACACAGGTCAGCTTTATCCAGAACTAGTCAATCATTGGGAGAAAATAAACACAAGACGTCAATTATCATTAATTAGGCCAATTTCTAAATCAAGTTTTTCAAAGCGCTCTTTAGCCAGGGGCTTAGTAAAAATATCATTTTTTTGATCATCAGTGGGACAAAAGACTAACTCAATGTTTCTAATTTCAACATGGTATCTAAGAAAACGATGACGGATATCTATATGCTTTGTTCTAGAATGTTGGGCAGGATTTTTGGAAATAGCAATGGTGCTAATATTATCACAATAAATTGGTATACACCCCAAAATAACCCCATAATCACGTAATTGTTGCTTAAGCCAAAGTAGTTGAGAACATACCAGAGATGAGGCAATGTAGTCATTTTTAGTTGTAAATAATGCAATTGTAGCTTGCTTCTTTGATCCCCATATGATTATGCTAGAACCAAGAAATGTAACTGTCCAAGAGGTGATTTTTCTATCTATAGAACAACCTCCATAATCAGTATCTAATTATCCTTTAAGATCAAAATTATCAAACATAGGATAAAACAGATAAAGTTTACTACTCCCAATGAGATAATAAAGTATACATTTTACAGCAACTAACTGTGCATCTTTAGGACTTGCTTGAAATCTCGCGCGCGCACACACACACACACACACACACATACACACACACACTTTGCATAATATCAGGACGACTAGCTGTAAGATAAAGGAGAGAACCTATCATACCTCGGTAGAGTTTTTCAACTACTGACTTACCATCTGCGTCCTTTTCTTGTTTTGTATTAGTGGCCATTGGTGTAGAAGTGGCTTTAGCTTGTTCTATCCCGAACTTCTTAAGTAGCTCCTTGATATACTTCTGTTAATGAACCATGCTCCCTTCTTTTGTTTGTTTAATTTGTAGACCTAAGAAGAAACTTAATTCTCTCATCATACTCATCTCAAATTCCGACTGAATTACTTCAGAAAATTTACTCAATTTTTCATTAGTAGAACCGAATATGATATCATCAACATATACTTAGATAATTAAAATATCTGACCCTTGTTATTTCAAAACCAAAGTCTCTTTTGAAATCATTTTAAGTAAAAACTGTGATTGGCGATCATACCACGCACGTGGTGCTGTTTTAGACCATAAAGAGCTTTGTCGAGTTTAAAAACATATTCAGGAAATTCTTTATCTTGAAAATTAGGGGGTTGTTCAATGAACACTTCTTCTTTTAAATAACCATTAAGAAAGGCAGTCTTAACATCCTTTTGAAAGAGCTTAAAACCTTTGTCAGAAGCAAAGGCTATCAATAATCTTCTAACTTATAATCTGGCTACTGGTGCGAATGTTTCATCGAAATCAATACGTTTTTGTTCGTTATATCCTAGCACCACTATCCTAGCCTTATTTCTCACAATGGCTCCCAAATCGTCAAGTTTGTTTTAAAATACTCATCTTGTTCCAATAATCTTCCAATTTGGGGGTCGAGGCACTAAATGCCAAACTTTATTTTTTTCAAATTGTTCTCACTCTTCTTACATTGCAACTATCCAATCGAAACCAGTTAGCGCAACCTTGATGTTGTTTGGTTCAATCATTGAGAGGAACAAATTTAAAACACACATGTTATTTCTAATGGTCTTACGTGTTTGCCCTCCAACATTTGGATCACTAATTATCGCACTTACAGGATGTTGTAGATACCCGTATCCGTCGATATTGGAATTTATAGAGAACCCGACAAACACCCGATGATGATAGGACACATGTATTCTTTAGTTGTCATTGTCATTATTTGGGTTCGTTTTAAGATGTAGAATGGGCGTCGTCGATGAAGTATTTTATTAATTTAAATGATATTTAAATTAATGTTTTTTTTTTAAGTGAATTTATTTTATTAATTTAATTGATATTTAAATTAATGTTTTTTTAGTGAGTTCATTTTATTAATTTAAATGATATTTAAATTATGGTTTTTTTGAGGTGAATTCAATTTATTTTATTTTATTTTGAATTTATTTTCTTAAGTTTATTTTATTGAAAATAAAATAAATATTTGATTTGAAAAATCATTTTATGAGTATATTTGATTTGAAAAGTCATTTATTTTAATGGGTTAATTGATTTGAAAAATCGATTTTAAAAAACGAAGAAAACTCGTTTTTAAACATGTTTTTTGAGCTCGATTTTAGCTCGATTTTTGAGCCCGTTTTCTTTACGACTTGGCACGAATATTGAGTACACTAACCAACCTAGACCAATACCCATCCACCCTTGTTCGAACCCCCTATCCACGGCCCAAAATTCCATCCCAAACCGTCCCAAACAGCCCGCAACAAACGAGCAGCCCCCCTGTTTTGGCAGCTCAATCCCGAGCCCAAAACCCGCTCCAAATACCACTAAAACCCGTACCCATTAACCCTAACCCATACCCTAGTATCCTACCCATATTATCCTAGCTTAATCACCAAGAAAACCCCTCTCAAACCCTCACAAAAGCTGCTGGACAGCAGCCATGCGTGATGAAGCCCGACTGCTTCTCCCTCTCTTTTACCCTACTTTAACTCCTTATAAATACCACCCCTTCACCATACATTCATTCCTCTAAGTTCTCCATACATCCTACCATCAACCACAAGCTTTAAACCTCAGAAACAAACCCTAATTGCCTCCCAAAAACCCTAAACAAAACCGACACACAAACTGAAACTGTTTGTGTGTCCTCTTCGAAAACCCTTTCGTTCCTCCATCAAACCTCCGTAAAAATTCGAGTTTCTTGTTCCTAATTAACCACATAACATCCATCTACATATTAGACAAAGAATTACGAGCCAAATTGCCCTTGAGAGTACACGAAATCCCTCGAAAAACAGAGTGAAATAACACTCTGTTTTCGCGGTTTCTTCTTGTCTGTCCAGTTCTGTTTGTGCTCGTTTTTCGTGCCCAATAACCCAAAACGAGCAGGGATTGCTTTAAGATTCCTGTTCTCCTCTCTTTCTAGTTTCCAAAACATCTTTCGAATCGAATTTTCGTCGTGAAACGAGGGAGATATCACTGTTTGAAAATCGCTGTCCATAAACTTTCCAAAACCCGTGTTTGCTTTATTCTTCGTCGACGACGGCCTCTCGAGATAAAATCTACCATCGATTACGACCCAAGACGGTGTCAACGATACATGTAGGTTGAGGGTGCATCAAATCCCCTTTTCTCTCCTTTTTTTATTTCGTTTTTTTTTATGCCTTTTTATAGTTTGTTTTTTGTTTGTTTTCGTTTTGTTTATCGTTTGTTTTAATTAACTATGAAACTAGTTAGTCCGAGTATGAGTTAAAGTACCACCACGAACACCCGCGTTGACTTGAGATGGGAAAAGAAACCGCTACTTCTGTCGGTCGTACACCCCCGTCTCATTTACATATCCTCGTGTTCAAGGTAGGGCATAAATAAAACAATTGTCTAACTTCGTTCTTCGCTTTCGACCCCCTTTTGTTTCGGCCAAATCGACATACCCTAGGACCCGTTGTATGTTAGTCTAACCTCTGATTGTTAACCTATGACGTATTTAGATAACATTAATTTAATTTAATAACCTAATTAGACACGATAGGTGGCTTCGACGTAAGTTATAAAATCAATCGACGATTCTGTAAACAATTGAATGCATCTCTCTCTTTCGCCTAATTTCTCGCTAGTATAAGAGTGCGTGATTAGCACCTTCTTATTGACACTCGATGAGTTAAATTAATTAGCGAATTTGACCTAATTAGACCCTTTAGGCCGTGTAGAATGCACCCTCATGCGACAATCAATCAACATCGTTTTTTTACTCGTTTTCTAACTTGTTTCTTATCCCTTTTCGCAATCATTCGATCTAACCAATGAATCTAACTTAGGAACTAGGTTGACGTTGGTTTGGGCCGTGAGTTGGCCGTGTGTCTTGCCTTTCTCGTTTCGTTTTCCGTTCCTTGTTTATCATTTGTTCTTTGTTTGTTTTGTAGCCTGTAATTTATAGTTTGTTTATCGAGTTGTAATCTTTCAAGTTTGTTTTCTTTTATCGAGTCAAATGATTTCTAAAAACCTTAGTCTTGTTTGGTTAGACGGTTGTTCCCCAATGTTTGTAGAAGCGTAGTAAACCGCATGTTGTCTAAAACAACATGGCCCGGTTTATGCTAATGCATGCTTTGGTGCGTAGCCCTATGTCTAATTCGATGAGATTAAGCGCGAGCACGCATTACGAGGAGTGACCCAAGGCCGTGGGTCATGTGAGCCGTGGGCCACCCCTCATGTGCACGGTTTTCAAGGCCAAACGGCCGTGTGTGTCGTCGTGTATTGTTTTGTATGTAGCATTTGTATTTAGATCGAGTTGTATCTTTAATTTGTTGTTGTGTCGGCATGAAATGCCTGGTTTGTAATAGGTAGATCCCAACGGCTCCCCCATTCCCCCTAAGACTTGTTTGTTTCATTTGAATGTTGCTAGATCAATCAACCCACATGCTAAATTACAACTTTGACAAAGTTAGTTTAGTTGCATCTAAAACGACATAGAAATTGTTGTCACATGATAGGGTTAAAACAACGTTTGCATATCATACATCGTACGTAGCTATGACCTTGTTTGAAATCCGACACTTGACTTAGTAGAGGCCGTTATTGACGGGCGGGGTTGGGTGTCCTTATGGGCTTCCCAACACGTACCCTCACCCCTTACTCAAGATCTATGGTTTGCGGATCCGTCTAAATACCAATGGATTACGAGAGTCATTCAAACCGAGTGATATAGGGTACAAGTCTTTATCTTTAATCACTCGTAGTCGATTGGCTTTATGCTTTTCGATGAAAGGTGTAAAGTTGACTTGAACGGTTCCAAGTTCCCAAAAAATTTGGTGGCGACTCTAATTGGTCTTAATTCGATTCGAAAGAACCTCGAGTCGATTATGCGGGTGTGGATCCCTCGGACGCAGCCTTCCCGAGGGCCTTGTCCACGATTTGGCGACTCACTGGGAAAAGAGGACTAGTTACATTGTGTTTCTAGGGTCTTTTCCTCCGAGGTGAAACTTGAAAAGAAAGTGTTGGAAAGTAAAACATTACTCATAGTGCTACGATTCATGCATAAACCCTTAAGGACTTGCCCGGGCCGTCCCAGCGTTTCTTCGTGATGCGTGGGGGGCGACGTCCCACTATGCTAGGAAGCTGCACATTGCTCGCTTCCACTTCACCTCGCGTGGTTCTTGATGGTGGGGACGATCTTCTAGGTACTCTACCTTAAGACACCATGCTCTATAAGACCGCAAAAGGATGGAGGGCATAGACCTTCTTGTAGAAGACTTGCCGAGACTTAGAGATGTCTAGGAGCATACATCCTTATAACATGAGAATGACAATGTGCAAATTGTTTTCCCGAGTCTTTTCGAAATTTTCCATGTCCTTTTCGAAACCGAACTTTTGAACAACTTACTTTCAAAATAGCATGGTTTTAAAAACGCGGAATGCTGCCCAAATAGGACTAGAATTTTCGGCCCAAAATGAGCTTTTATAGCCGATGTCTTGCCCATTTCAAATCTCATTTTCGAATCAATCTTTCGTTTTTCAAAATCGATCCAAAGTGCCTCTCGAACCTCAACCAAGCATGAAATGCGTCAAGTCGTGTCCGGGTCATGGCCGTGTTAGGCCGGGTGTGTTTCGTTCTAAGAGTCTAGAACACGACCTTGTTGGGTCACCCAAGCTCACCTCTTGGGCCTTGAGTCATGTTGGTCGACCTTTTGGTCTAGGATAGTCCACATAAACGCCCAAGCTAGGCCATTTAGGGCGTTTCACCCGAACCTATGGGCTATGTTAGTCCAATCACGGGTTTGGCCACACCGAGTCCGGTTTATAACCGATTTATGACAGTTTGAGTCATGTCGTTTTGTCGAGTCTAAAATGAACCAAGGTCTAGATCCAACCGTGAGTCGAACCTTTGGTTAGTCAATCTCAAGTCGAGTCTTTGTTTGAGTCAAGTTGGGGTCGTGTCCTTAAGTGTGCAGGGGCTCTTACTTTAAATATTGACTCAGTACGGGGTTTTCTTGTAGAAAGGCCGCCAAAAACCCGACGTCAAGCAATGGAAGATGCTGTTAACAAGCTTACTGAGGCCGTGAACCTCATGATGACCCGAATGGATGCAATCGAATCTAAGCTGGGTAAAGATTCCCCTCCACCACTGACTGATCTGGAGAAATGGTTCAAGTTCATCGAAGACCGTTTGAAACTCTCCCAGGGGAAGAACATTCACTATGAGAATGCTAGGGCCTATGCCCCGATTCAGGATAAGTTGCCCACGAACATGGTACTCACCGACATCCCAAGTTCAAGGGCACCAAGATCCATCCACCATGTTAAGGCCTATAAAGGGTACTTAGCACTCAAGGGAGTACTACCGATATGCTCTCCGAAATTTTCGCCCAATCTCTGGGTGAACACCCAAAGGCGTGGTTCTATAATCTTGACCTCAAGAACTTCCCCACTTTCGAAGATATTACGGTGGAGTTCGTAAGCACTATCTTGACAATGTTGAGATTCAAACCAACATAAGGACTTTGGAAGTGATGACACGAAGGAAAAAGAGGGCTTTACTGAATTCCTCGCAAGATGGCGCGCTGAAAGCGTGAAACTAGCTAAGAAGCCTGATGAAGTCGAAATGGTAGATAAGTTCGTGAAGAATTTACGACCTGTTTACCGTAATGCTCTGAAATACCTGAATTTTGGTTCTTTCAAAGAATTGATAAGAATCGGGATAAAGGTAGAGGACGATGTCCGAATGGCTGAAGCTGAGAAGCCAAAAGGATACCAAGGGGCCTCGTCATCTAAAGCAAAAGCACCAGCAACGACCCATATTGATGAAGCCATCAATCTCTTAGAAGGGCAATCGAAGAAGTCGCAGCGCCAAACACCTAGGGCATTCACCGATATCGGATGCACTTATACATATGCTCTCCAAAGGCTCATAGCCCAAGGAAAGCTGAAGCCTATTGGTCCAACTCCGGACCCTCCCGCCGATCAACAAGGTAAATGGTATAAACCAAATGCCTCGTGCCTTTCATCAAGGGAAAGGCCATGATATCGAAAGGTGCTATCGACTGAAGCACGAAATCCAAGACATGATTGAGAATGGAACACTCCCGATCCCAACTGTTAAACCCAATAACATCACCAATCCATTTGGCGATCACGCCAACTTTGTTTCTGTCGAAGACAATGCCGATTATTCCCATCTTATCCGCCCATGTCACTTGAAAGGGGTGTTTATCGGGAAGATATTTGCGGATTGCTTTGAATTCTTGCCAAACCCGAAGAATGAAATTCAAGTCGGGAGTCTTGCTCCAGAATGTACTACTCTCGTTAACGAAGTTAATAAAGGACAATTCGATTCACCAACCCTCATCACTGGCGTAGATCCTCATAGGAGTACCTCGGGATGGAGGCAAACCATCACAGGGATCAAGGACAAGAACCGAGCATCTAAGCTGACAGCTGAACAAGGGAAAGCTCAAGACCAGATTTGAAAAATTATGAGTCGGGATCTGTTTTCTTTTCTTAGTCGAGTCGAGTCTAGGACTTTCTTTTCTTGAAGTTGAGTCGGTTGTCCCGCGATGACCTAGGGTGTGTCCTAGGAATCGTTCCTTTGAGTTTGTTAAGCATATGCCTTTCCAATAAAAAGTTGCAGTTTCGTTTCCAAATATGTCTTGTTTCCAATCCTCAATCATTCTGAAACATGATAAAATGCACAACACACTCAAAGGAATCCCTGGGGTAGAAATTTGTCCTGTTTCAAAATGTAAGGTACACTAGGATCCCGTGTTTGATTCCTTTACCTATTCCATGTTTGGTGGTAGAAAACCTCCATCTGAACCAATGTTTGTGACAAGCTTTTAGATGATTCTATGACAAACCCGGACTAGCTCCTTGTTTCCCCTATCGATGATGGAAGGCAAGCCTTTTCCCCAACAGAATCATCCCCTCTAGAAGAGAGAAGATATCAACCCGTTCTAACAAGGAATTGTTAGTTCCTACCCATTTTAGTTGGCGAAGCCCAGTTTTTAAGGTGTATCCGTTTGTGACTAAGGGAATGAATAGAAGACCATTTTCAAGAAGAGAAGAAAAAAAAAAAGATGAAAAAGAATGAAAAGATGAGAAAAAAAAGAAGCAAAAGAAAAAAAAAAAGCAAAAGAAAAAAAAATGAAAAAGATGAAAGAAAAAAGAAAAAAGATGTTATTGCGGAAAGGTTTTTGGTTGAATGTCGAAGTTACGGAAGCCAGAAGTCAAGTCAAGTACCCATAGTTGAAGTTCAATGGGCGAAGCCCAAAAGCTTAAGTAGTAACCTCTTTACCCTCTAAGTCCTTCCTGAGACGATTCTGAAAGGGATAGTCGGGAATTTTGAGAATTATTCAGCTTGTGTTGTTACACCCAGCCTTTAGGATCCAGACATGGAAATTTGAACCCACATCATTTTTCAACCCATTTGCACTCGTGGTTCATCAAACCCGAGACACCCATTCCAACCACATCAGCAGCCATAACCCTTGGCCTTAGCACCACAAAACAAGCCTTCAGAATGATGGTTAACCATTCAAACTTGTTATTACCAAGCTCCACATCCCAAAGAACCACAACCTTTTGTACCAACCCTAGACACGGGATTTAACGGTACCTTACAGGCTAGAATAGGATACGACATGATACCTTAGGTGAAACCTTCGAGTGTGTACACACAATCAATATGCCATGTTTATGCACCATGATCGAACTACGTCGGATTTGATTTCGCTCCACGCGAATACGTAGGCAGTCCTTCAGAATAAGGGATTCAATCCACTCATCAACCAAGTTGTCATCTTGTCGGTTTATTACGGGTATTAACCAAGTCCAAATGAAGCCACCTTTGTTTGAGTCGGTCTTAGCACTCGATGTAGGCTAGGATGAGGATATAGGTTCAGATGAGTAGTGTCAAGTCTCGGAATGAGCTTTATCTAACGGTGTAGGCAAAGATGCTGATTCAGATAGATGTGGGTTTATGTTGGGAACAGAAAATATGAAAAACCCGCTGAAAAGAAAGAAGGCGTGGAAGAAAAAATAGTAAAAGCCCGCTGAAAAGAAAGAAGGCGGTGGCAAGAAATGATGAAACTCGCTGAAAAGAAAGGAGGCGAGGAGAAGAGTGACAGAATGTTCCCAACAGGAGTGATGTGTGATGTCTAAGTGTTCTCATAAAATCAGTCTGTGTTTAGTGTCTGGGCGAAGCTAACGTTGTTGCTCCATGAGTTTAATCCACCTTGTCTATGCCAAGTGATCTTGATTCCCATGTGCCCTCGGGAGCACGCCCATGCCATACGATATCTCCGTCCCAAGTTCGACGACCTTGTGATTCCCATTTGTCGTCTTTTGGCACCAGAGTGGCCAATTTACAGTTCTACCCCCAGCAAGTCCATATTTGAATTAAAGCCCGTGCACACTTACGGTTTTATTTTCCTTTTTGTTTTACGGTAGCGGGCTACGCCCACGTTATTTACGGGTCATACAGAGTGTCTGAGTCGTATTTCGTGCTCACCCATCAAGGTTCGATTTCAAAATGCCAAAGATTTCAGAATTCCGAAATTTCAAAAACTTTTTGCGAATTATGGATAGATGATCCAAGTAGTGGAATGTTTTCGGGTCGATGACCCCAATCTTTCGAAATTCAAAATTTCAAATTCAATTTTTGAAGGGTCGATGGCCCAACATACCAAGTGATGTCAAATTTAAACTTCGGGTCGATGGCCCAATTATTCAAAATTTTCATATTCAATTTTCGGGTCGATGACCCTGTATTTCAAATGATCCAATTTCAAGATCGATGATCCAAATGTGCTTATATGACGATTATTGCAAGTACATTTTTTGTGTTTCAAATATAGCAGGATATGCTTCAACTGGGGGCTCTAAAGTCTTCGACTTTAGAGCCATCACAAATCGGGGCTCTCTGCCGTTGGCTTCAGAGACCATTATCAAGATGTAAAGGATGATATCCACCAAGAATTCAATTCAATACAAGAGTATGAAATGGAAGAATTCCGTAGCTGAAAGCAAATGATGAGAGTGGCGGCAACCTCCTCGAAAAGTCCCATCCCATTTTGGCACCTGCCAGCAGATGATAAATTTTGGGCAAATGTCGATTTTTTGGACAAATGCCGCGATGATAAACTTTGGGCATGTGTCAGCAGTGGCCGAACTACGACGCGGGTTTGATTCCGTCAGAAACGGATACGTAGGCGCCTAAGGATAAGGCTCAACTCACCATATATGTAATTTTATGGGTCGACGACCAACGACGATAATTTGACACAACAGAAGCAAGAGTCAATCCCCAACGAAGTTTCAGGTATGGTCTCTTCTTATGGTCAAGGCGAGCTTATATACGCAAGTCTAATGGACTATAAACGACCCGAAGAATCCTCCGGTCGAGAGGGACCTGGGGTATACTTTGACTTTCGCCTTGTCCAAGCCTCGGTCAAAGTGGGGCTCTGAGATACCCGTATCCGTCGATATTGGAATTTATAGAGAACCCGACAAACACCCGATGATGATAGGACACATGTATTCTTTAGTTGTCATTGTCATTATTTGGGTTCGTTTTACGATGTAGAATGGGCGTCGTCGATGAAGTATTTTATTAATTTAAATGATATTTAAATTAATGTTTTTTTTAAGTGAATTTATTTTATTAATTTAATTGATATTTAAATTAATGTTTTTTTAGTGAGTTCATTTTATTAATTTAAATGATATTTAAATTATGGTTTTTTTGAGGTGAATTCAATTTATTTTATTTTATTTTGAATTTATTTTCTTAAGTTTATTTTATTGAAAATAAAATAAATATTTGATTTGAAAAATCATTTTATTAGTATATTTGATTTGAAAAGTCATTTATTTTAATGGGTTAATTGATTTGAAAAATCGATTTTAAAAAGCGAAGAAAACTCGTTTTTAAACATGTTTTTTGAGCTCGATTTTAGCTCGATTTTTGAGCCCGTTTTCTTTACGACTTGGCACGAATATTGAGTACACTAACCAACCTAGACCAATACCCATCCACATATTGAGTACACTAACCAACCTAGCCAATACCCATCCACCCTTGTTCGAACCCCCTATCCACGGCCCAAAATTCCATCCCAAACCGTCCCAAACAGCCCGCAACAAACGAGCAGCCCCCCTGTTTTGGCAGCTCAATCCCGAGCCCAAAACCCGCTCCAAATACCACTAAAACCCGTACCCATTAACCCTAACCCATACCCTAGTATCCTACCCATATTATCCTAGCTTAATCACCAAGAAAACCCCTCTCAAACCCTCACAAAAGCTGCTGGACAGCAGCCATGCGTGATGAAGCCCGACTGCTTCTCCCTCTCTTTTACCCTACTTTAACTCCTTATAAATACCACCCCTTCACCATACATTCATTCCTCTAAGTTCTCCATACATCCTACCATCACCCACAAGCTTTTTACCTCAGAAACAAACCCTAATTGCGTCCCAAAAACCCTAAACAAAACCGACACACAAACTGAAACTGTTTGTGTGTCCTCTTCGAAAACCCTTTCGTTCCTCCATCAAACCTCCGTAAAAATTCGAGTTTCTTGTTCCTAATTAACCACATAACATCCATCTACACATTAGACAAAGAATTAAGAGCCAAATTGCCCTTGAGAGTACACGAAATCCCTCGAAAAACAGAGTGAAATAACACTCTGTTTTCGCGGTTTCTTCTTGTCTGTCCAGTTCTGTTTGTGCTCGTTTTTCGTGCCCAATAACCCAAAACGAGCAGGGGTTGCTTTAAGATTCCTGTTCTCCTCTCTTTCTAGTTTCCAAAACATCTTTCGAATCGAATTTTCGTCGTGAAACGAGGGAGATATCACTGTTTGAAAATTGCTGTCCAGAAACTTTCCAAAATGCGTGTTTGCTTTATTCTTCGTCGACGACGGCCTCTCGAGATAAAATCTACCATCGATTACGACCCAAGACGGTGTCAACGATACATGTAGGTTGAGGGTGCATCAAATCCCCTTTTCTCTACTTTTTTTATTTCGTTTTTTTTTATGCCTTTTTATAGTTTGTTTTTTGTTTGTTTTCGTTTTGTTTATCGTTTGTTTTAATTAACTATGAAACTAGTTAGTCCGAGTATGAGTTAAAGTACCACCACGAACACCCGCGTTGACTTGAGATGGGAAAAGAAACCGCTACTTCTGTCGGTCGTACACCCCCGTCTCATTTACATATCCTCGTGTTCAAGGTAGGGCATAAATAAAACAATTGTCTAACTTCGTTCTTCGCTTTCGACCCCCTTTTGTTTCGGCCAAATCGACATACCCTAGGACCCGTTGTATATTAGTCTAACCTCTGATTGTTAACCTATGACGTATTTAGATAACATTAATTTAATTTAATAACCTAATTAGACACGATAGGTGGCTTCGACGTAAGTTATAAAATCAATCGACGATTCTGTAAACAATTGAATGCATCTCTCTCTTTCGCCTAATTTCTCGCTAGTATAAGAGTGCGTGATTAGCACCTTCTTATTGACACTCGATGAGTTAAATTAATTAGCGAATTTGACCTAATTAGACCCTTTAGGCCGTGTAGAATGCACCCTCATGCGACAATCAATCAACATCGTTTTTTTACTCGTTTTCTAACTTGTTTCCTATCCCTTTTCGCAATCATTCGATCTAACCAATGAATCTAACTTAGGAACTAGGTTGACGTTGGTTTGGGCCGTGAGTTGGCCGTGTGTCTTGCCTTTCTTGTTTCGTTTTCCGTTCCTTGTTTATCATTTGTTCTTTGTTTGTTTTGTAGCCTGTAATTTATAGTTTGTTTATCGAGTTGTAATCTTTCAAGTTTGTTTTCTTTTATCGAGTCAAATGATTTCTAAAAACCTTAGTCTTGTTTGGTTAGACGGTTGTTCCCCAATGTTTGTAGAAGCGTAGTAAACCGCATGTTGTCTAAAACAACATGGCCCGGTTTATGCTAATGCATGCTTTGGTGCGTAGCCCTATGTCTAATTCGATGAGATTAAGCGCGAGCACGCATTACGAGGAGTGACCCAAGGCCGTGGGTCATGTGAGCCGTGGGCCACCCCTCATGTGCACGGTTTTCAAGGCCAAACGGCCGTGTGTGTCGTCGTGTATTGTTTTGTATGTAGCATTTGTATTTAGATCGAGTTGTATCTTTAATTTGTTGTTGTGTCGGCATGAAATGCCTGGTTTGTAATAGGTAGATCCCAACGGCTCCCCCATTCCCCCTAAGCCTTGTTTGTTTCATTTGAATGTTGCTAGATCAATCAACCCACATGCTAAATTACAACTTTGACAAAGTTAGTTTAGTTGCATCTAAAACGACATAGAAATTGTTGTCACATGATAGGGTTAAAACAACGTTTGCATATCATACATCGTACGTAGCTATGACCTTGTTTGAAATCCGACACTTGACTTAGTAGAGGCCGTTATTGACGGGCGGGGTTGGGTGTCCTTATGGGCTTCCCAACACGTACCCTCACCCCTTACTCAAGATCTATGGTTTGCGGATCCGTCTAAATACCAATGGATTACGAGAGTCATTCAAACCGAGTGATATAGGGTACAAGTCTTTATCTTTAATCACTCGTAGTCGATTGGCTTTATGCTTTTCGATGAAAGGTGTAAAGTTGACTTGAACGGTTCCAAGTTCCCAAAAAACTTGGTGGCGACTCTAATTGGTCTTAATTTGATTCGAAAGAACCTCGAGTCGATTATGCCGGGTGTGGATCCCTCGGACGCAGTTCCCGAGGGCCTTGTCCACAGATGTGAGCTCTTGTATTTCCATTTCTTTGATGTAGATGGTATGTTGGTGACAATAGGGTCTGAGGTGACGTTCACCTCGGATGAGGTCACGTTAACTTCACTTGAGGTAACCATATCCTCGCCTGAGGTTACGGTGTCCTCGGGTGTTCCCCCTGAATTCAAGCTTGAGTTTTATGTTGATTGTTAATAACTTCATTTCATGAAGAATCTTTAGAGGATTCTTTAGAATTAGAAGGTATAGACAGATCAACATTATCTTTTGCTTGACTTTTGACTTTGTTTTCTTTGTGACCGTTCTCGGCATTAATTTTGTTGATCTATTGATTTTCATCTTCTTCTAGCTCGGGAGGAGCTTTGTGAGTAAGCCAAAAATCTCGATCATTATCATCTTCAAGTTCTTTCTATTCATATTGATCAAGTAATTCAGATTCATCAAAGATAACATGAATGCTTTCTTCTACGCATAATGTTCATTTATTATATACTCTATAAGCCTTTGTTTGAGTAAAATAACCTAAGAAAACAACTTCATCACTACGAGGATCAAATTTACCTAATCTGTTTTTACCATTATTATGTATAAAACATTTACTACCAAAACATCTTAGGTGTAATACCCGACCTTTGTGGGAACCGTACTTCAACATGGGGACGCTTGATAGGACCTTTAGACCGATAAGAGATCACTTGGAAGGGAAGGATAGCCTTACACTAGACCCGAGCCTAGACCGAATGGTGTTGCAGCCGATCGAGTAGGTCCACTCGGTCGAGTGAAGGGTACACTCGACCGAGTGAGTCCACTCGATTGAGTGGGGTGCTCCTCGACCGAGTGAGTCCACTCGACCGAGTGGACCCAGCACTCGGTCGAGTGCCGCTGTTTTTAGAACACGGGATTTAATACCTTTCACCCCAAACCCTAAAATCATTTCCACCTTCCTCCTTATCTCTCCAAACTCCCTCCCCTCTCTCTAAAACCCTGATAAACACCTTCTACTTGGGATTCAAGCTTGGATTAGAAGATCTACCGCCTTTCTCTTCATCTCCTTCACCTAGTAAGTAACATTCAAACCCTAACTTTTGGGGGAATTCGTCATGGGTGATTAATTAGCAATTAGTATGTTTATTTAGGGTAATTAGGGGGTAGTGATAAGGGGCTTTGTAGTGTATCTTAGTATAGGATGTATTGTGATTTGTATAGGATTAGACGGTTCGCTGAGAGGGTTTCGGTCCGGATTCGAGTAGCTTGAGGGGATTGCTAAAAGGTAAGTTAATCCTACTCGGTTTCAATGATGTAAAGTTGGCTATGTTGATGTTGTAGTTAGTCTTGCATAATTAGGGCATTTGCATTATAACATTATTAGTGGCAATCACATCATTAAGAGGATGATTATGATATGTTGGTTGTGGTTCATGTATTGGTCATTATTATATATGTTGGAGGATTTGTTGTTGTTGTTGTTGTTGTTGTTGTTGTTGTTGTTGTTGTTGTTGTTGTTTTGGAGACGTAAGGCGGTTGGGAGACCGTCTTATGCTTGAGTCGCCTCCTGGAGCTTCCCACTCCAAGAGGGATGTGCACATTAATGGCTTGAGTTTGGAGGGGCGCGTGTAGTTGAGACACGACGTCTGGCAGGGGATCCTTTTGGCTTTTGGACCCGGTATACCTGGGCGTGTCCCGGTACCTATTTGTGGTTATCGGTATGTCTGGGCATGTCCCGGTATCAGTGTGGTTGTCGGCGTGTCTGGGCGTGTCCCGGTACCGTGGTGGTGCTCATTTGGTGTTATGTCATTCACATTAGTAGTCATATTGCATGTTCACACATAAGTCGTGTCATCTTTTATTCGTTTATTAAAACTGACGTTTGTATGTTTGTGTTTTGTCACCTCTCTCTTTTGGGGTGGCCTGTGTTGATCCATATAATGTCCTTTGGTCATATGGAGAGCAGGTTAGATACAGATTGAGATTGGACGAGCCTGATTAGTCACGAGATGAGTATCACTAGTTAGATGAGTATAGTAGCCATGAGTTGTATTTTATTCATTAGTTACTGATTGGTAATCACTAAACTTGTTATTTATAATAAATGTTCCTTTATTGTATCTCCGATTCACTACCTCGGGAAACCGAGAAGGTAACATCTCCCAATTACCTTGGCCGGGTAAGAAGGGGGTGTTACATTAGGTGTGCAATATTTGGTTTTCTACCTCGTAATAATTCATATGGAGTTATCTTTATGATTGGTCTAATCATAGCACGATTATGTATATAACAAGCAGTATTTATAGCTTCTGCCCATAAATTTCTACGTAGACCACTGCAAAGTAACATAGTGCGTGACATATCTTCATGAGTTATATTCATTCTTTTGACAACTCCATTTTGTTGCGGAGTTAGTGGAGCTGAGAAATTATGGCCTACTCCATGCTTTCTAAAATACTGAATGAATGCTTGATTGTCGAATTTAGAATTGTGACCAGTTCTAATAGATATGACTATATTTGTTTTGAGCCAATTTTATTAAACATTCAAACTCATCAAAAGTTTGATCTTTAGAAGTTAAAAATATAGGCCAAATAAATCTTGAATAATCATCTATTAAAACGAACACGTATCGATGACCAGCTCTACTACTTACTTTCATAGGACCACATACATCCATATGAATAAATTCTAGAGGTTTAGAAGTACTAACAACCTTTTTCAGCTTGAATGATGATCGAACATGCTTACGATACAAGTATCACAAAGTTTATCAGTATCGAATTTTACGGAGGGAAGTTCGTGAACAAGATCCATCTTTTTCAATTTATTCAAACTGTATGAACTTATGTGACCAAAATATTTATGCTACATGGAAGGATCATTAACAATTTAACTCATACATGTTAAGGAGGTAGATGGTATTGTGTTGATGTCATAAACATAGATATTGTTCTTTCTTTTACCTTCTAATATAACACTACTAGATCCTTCTCGAAAAATACGGTAAACATTAGAATGGAATACTAGTTTATTTTCATGATCACATCGTTAAGAAATACCTAGTAAATTATGTCTTAAACCTTGAACTAGTAGCACATTACCGATAGAGTGAAAGTTATAGATATCTATCTTTCCAATACCAACGATTTTACCTTTTTTGTTATCTCCAAATGTCAGACTACCACCTTGATAGGCCTCCAATAAGAGAAACTAGATTTGTCTCCGGTCATTTGTCTCGAGCAACCACTATCGAGATACCATTGATTGCTTCTCTTCGCCTTGGCCTGCAAGCAATTTACGTGTTGGTTTTAGGTACCCACTCAAAGTTGGGTCCTCTTTTGTTACTATCGGGAAGTAAATCCTTGGGAATCCATATTTGCTTAATCACGTACTTCTTGTTGAAGTTAAAAGAATTATTTCTCTGATTTTTGTGAATATAGTTCGCTTTATTCTCCCTTTTATTCGGGTTACTATAATTGTAGCTCTTTGTTGTTGGTTTAACATGTTGTTTATCATGACGGTCTTTCTTATTATTAGAACTTACGTTCGATGCATAATTCTTATTTTGTTTCATATATGCTTTACGTTTTTCACATGAACAAAAAACATGACCTCTTTTACCACAGAAATTATAAATAATATATTCAGGCAAACCAACATATTCTCGTTTATGAAAGTCGCGATCAGATGGTTTATTATTCTTCTTAACATATTTTTATCGATACTTTGTTTGATAATCTAAAACTTCTTTAAAGTGTCTGTCGGATTATTCAGTTAGAAAATTCAAACCCATTTCACTAGCTTTCCATTTTTTACCAACATTAAAAGCTTCGTTTAATTTAACATTGAGGTCTTCCTTTTCTTTAGTCAATTTTTCACATTTAGATCGAGCATGCTTCTACGGTTTTGACGGACACGTCTTTAGTCTTATCCAACTTAGATTGAAGCTCTATAATTTTCCTAGTTAAGAAAGATTACATTAAAGTGTAATCACAATCGTTTTGAAGAAGTTTATTAGTCAAACCAGAGTTTTGTTCATTTAAATTTTTGATTTTGCTTTCCAGTTCCAAAGTTATGTTAACCTTAGATGAGGTGACATTAACCTTATCTGAGGGTGAGAACTAGATTTAGGGTTTTTATTACTTCGTACCAAGTTAGGCGTTGATTCAACAGTCGATTTAAAACTAGGTTTTGAAACAGCCAATGAACCTTCGTTCTTCTTGGTAAGAAACTTTTAACCTTTTCTTTAAGAAGAAAATTCTCCTCAGCAATATCATTGATTTGAACATGTAATTCTTTTAATTCATGACTTTGATCAACACACGTATCATAAACTTCCTCAAAATGATTTAAGATCTTCTTCTTAGAGAACTTATGAAATTTATCTTTTATTTGAGCAAAGGTTACCTCACGTTCATTAGTAGAGTCTCAGTCCGATTGACCAGGTGTTGCCATTAAGCACATGTCCTTGAAGTTGCGAGATCTGGAGCATGAGGGTTCAACACTGTACGGACTGAAGCATAAATTTGTTTCCTCCTCTTCTTCTGATTCTTCTTTTTCATTGGTTCCTAGATCTCTCCAACCACAAGATGCTAGCATTGCTTTTAACACCGACCGCGATTTTATCTTTATACGTAACATATTAAAATCGCTAATTTAAAAATACTTGATTTTACTTGGTATATTATTTATTTGGTTTTATACTTTCAAAATCGTGCTTTAGTTTCCTAAAAATCAATTTGCTTTTATTTTGGCCCGGAACCCCTTAAAAGTCGTAGTGTAAGTCTTTTTAGTGCAAAACCGAGTCACAAACCAAGTGCCTTTGTTAGTAGGCCAAAACAAACCTATGGACCTACCTTAAGGGAACCAAAACCCCCTATTTTAGGTTTTTTTTTTTATAATTTTCAACACCACCACTTCATCTTCTTCCTTAGAAAACATGGGATTTCAACCATTAAAACCCATCTTAAATCTCCCTTCTAAAACCCACATAAAACATTCAGTTCTTAACCAAATTCAAATCCGTTTGTTGTTCTAGAATCCTCTCTCCTTCCTCTATCTTTCTGAGTAAAAAAACGTTCATTCTTTCTAAATTTTCCTAAAAATCCGTCTTTCTAGGGTTAGAGCAATTTACTCCTTTCTTTGAGGTTGTTGTTGGGAAGCAAGATTTGAAGACTCGGACTTGGCGGTTGAAGATTAGAAGTGCAAAAAATATAACGGTGATAGGTTACTCTGTATTATATCATTTATGTGCTTTACTTGTTAGAGATTAGTCTTTTAATTGAAAGTTAGTAACTTTATATGTTTATTCATGTTTCTTGCATGAATGCTTCTACTTCCTCGAAAATATTTCACGTTCTTAGTGTACCTTGCTCTATTCTTCAACTCTTCATGCTTATCCTTCTTTTAAAATCTCTTTGTTTAACCTTGGAAGCTACTCTTGTACCTTCCCGACTTGTCCTTCGTTTCTTGCTTATCCTCTCGTGACGCCTTGCAGATAACTGATCTCTTTCTTTTATGGGATGTTAACCTTGGTTGGATAATTTGTCTTTTGAGGAGATTGTTTGTGGTTGACTCCTTACCCTTGCTTTGATAGGTTGTGTTGTTAGGAAGGCTTGGATAGTGTAGCGAGACATACCTTGGTGATTCTTTGTGTAAGGTGTTAGTTGCATATGTTACTTAGGTTATGGAACTTGACTTTGTTAATGGTATTTGGGATTTGAAAGCTTGGTAAGTTGAGCATTGTTACTTTTGGAGTAAACATGGAGTAAAGTCCATGATGTGAGCTTGGAAGAAAACATCTTTAGGATGTTGATGACCATACATAGATTGGTGTTGTGATTCAACTCTAGTTGGATATGGGTATACCTTTGTGAGTGGTTTTGGTCTTGTTTTTATGGAAGTCGTTTGTAGATGTTTTAATGATTAGGAGTTGAGAAATCACAACCGTGGTGAAGTACTTTGTTTCATAGAATAGCTTAGAAGTAAAGTAACGTAAGTTTTATTGAGGAAATCCTTGGAGGTAATGTGGTTATAAGATTGGTTTTCTAGGGACGTTTGAGGAACCGTTTAGGATGACGTTGTTCTTTACAATTTTAGTGTGTGGCGTTTCCTTGTTGGCTAGTTTCCCTTCCTCTTTGACCATACGCTTTATCTTGCATGCCCTTCTTACTCATTTTGTTGTGCTTCTCCTTTGGGATTGAAGTTAGCGGCTTATAAAAATCTTCGTCCTTTAACCTCCTTGTTGACTCTATCTCAGCTTTCTACCCCCAAAAGTTTGACTTAGTCCTTTTATTTGTTAAGTTTGGATTTCATTATCGTGCTTTGTAATTGGGATGCCTATGTTGCTTTCCTTTTTGTGCAAATCCTAACCAATTTGAGTTACCATATTGGGTTCATTGTTAAAATTTTTTGTTACTTTTGCAAAACTTACTTATTTTAAAAGTTGGAAAATGAAAGTTCGCTTTCAATTTGGCATGCTTTTAGAAAATTTGAAATGGATTATCACTTTTAATTGGTTTTAACGTTTGATTCGATGTTAGGACTCGTTATTGGAGACATCTAATAACTTGTTCTACGCTTATCGGCGTACGATTTTGTCTTTGACCTTATCTTTGATTTGGAATGTTGGTGTTCTTGAATGCGTGACGATAACTCTTTCGTCCCTTTGACGAGATCTTGTGTCTTTTGGAAATTATTTTTGGAACTGTTAAAAGAATTCAAAATTTTTAGATATCAAACCTCGTAAATGTTTTGGTTGTCGACTTTGAAAATCCGACTTTATCGTTACAACTTTTCTTTACCTACTTTCAAGTTTCGAGGACAAAACTTTTTGAAGGTAGGGTGATTGTAACACGTGCGATTTTATCTTTATGGGTAACATATTAAAATCGCTAATTTAAAAATACTCGATTTTACTTGCTATATTATTTATTAGGTTTTATACTTTCAAAATCGTACTTTAGTTTCATAAAAATCAATTTGATTTTATTTTGGCCCGGAACCTCGTAAAAGTCGTAGTGTGAGTGTTTTTAGTGCAAAGCCGAGTCACAAACCAAGTGTCTTTGTTATTGGGCCAAAAAAACCCTATAGACCTCCCTTAAGTGAAACAAATCCCCCTCTTTTAGGGTTTTATTTCATAATTTTCAGCAACACCACTTCATCTTGTTCCTTAGAAAAGATGGGATTCCCACCATTAAAACCTATCTTAAATTTCCCTTCTAAAACTCGCCTAAAACCTTCAAATCTTAACCAAGTTCAAATCCGTTTGTTGTTCTAGAATCATCTCTACTTCCTCCATCTTTCTAATTAAGAAATGTTCATTCTTTCTAAGTTTTTCTAAAAATCCATTTTTCTAGGGTTAGAGTAATTTATTCCTTTCTTTGAGGTTGTTGTTGGGAAGCAAGCTTTGAAGACTCGGACTTGGCGGTTTAGGATTAGTAGTGCAAAAAAGGTAACGATGATAGGTTACTCGGTATTTTATCAATTATGTGCTTTACTTGTTAGGGATTAGTCTTGTAATTGATAAAATTGGTAACTTTACATGTTTATTCATGTTTCTTGCTTGAATATTGTTGTTGTATGTTGTCTTAAACTTGCATGAAGACTTTTAAGCATGTTGTTATAACTGTTATCAATTGGATGAAATTGGATGCTTAAATATGTTAATTAGTGAAATCCGTCTCAAATATGCCCTAGTTAGCATGCTTTAATGATGCTATAAGATAATTGGTTGGAAGTATTGAAATTGGAACAATTGGGTTTTGTTGGGTGAGTAAATGATTTGCTTGTTAATTTCCAACTCAAGTTATATGAAATCCCATATTTTAATTATATGTTAATTAATTGGAAGGATTATGTTAGAAATGTGTATGTTTTAATTGGGTAGAAAACCGTCTCACTTGTATATGAGATGGGTGGAATAAGCTTAGAATGAATCCTGACTCAATTAGACTCGTCCGAAGCTCGTCCCGTGCCCGTCCCATGCTTCCCCTCACGCATGCCCAGCCATCCCACCCAGACAACCCCATCCCGGATCGGGACAGACCACAGACCAAGCCACCTTTACTCTTCCACCCCTTACCGCCCGGGATACCCCTTATCCCGGACCGAGATGACCCTTAGTGTGACACCCCCACATACCAAGCTGCCTTACCAAGACCACTCTAGTATGAGAGACCATCACCATCTCGGTTACCCGAGGCGATGTATATCAAACTGACCATAAAGAAATATACTTTAGATAAATAAGTTTAAGTGATTACATATCCAAATCCCAAAACTGTAAAGTGAAATACATCTGTTCCAGAATATCATACCAACTGAAAGAAATATAAGTTCGAGACACAGCGGAAGACTCTAGTGACACGTGATAACTCCGTCCCAGCTATCCCTCGTGCAATCCATCTCATACCTGCTCAATAACTGCTCACCATCTCCAAATGGATCACCACAGTTTTTAAAACAAATATCGGGGTCAGTTTATTGCATAATCAAAATAAGACAAACACCAAAAGATAACCAGCTGTTCACCATCCACCTCCAACTCCCAATCACATCATGTAACTGACTACACACTAAAGTGTGTAGGCCTGCCAGTGGGGGACCGCAGCCTTGCCCACCTAAGCCCCACTCATCAACGAGCGATAACCCTGTTCATTAATGTGCACATCTCCTCCTATGGCGGGTTCCACAGAGGGCGAAACTAGGGTGTGAAGCCAATCCCGCAAGTGACTCTAGTCGCGAACTCCGACACCCAACTTTAATTCAACAATCAGCAGATAATTACAATATCAATCGTACAACAATCACAATACAATCTTAAATCAATTAACAGTAAACCGATTAGGGAAACCCTACCTTCTCGTAATCTTTTCTGCCGCAGCCAATCATAGAAATGCACAATGAGTAACACATCATCACCTACAACAACGACAATCAACAATAAACAACACATACGATGACCAAAACCCTAAACCACCAAATTAACCCAACCTAGGGTTTGCTAACTTATAAGAACAACAATATATCGACAAGGATAAGACACTTACTATGGCGATTGACACGGAAAAAGATACTAGAACCCACAATCGACGACCTTTGCCTTGGAATTGATGAAGATGATTAGAGGAGAATGAGACGTAGTTTAGGTTTTGGAGGAAATGATTTTAGTAACTGACAAACGACTTATATATAATCTCTAATCATTTTAATCAAAACCGCGGAAATAACCCGTAACAGACCGGGTACTCAGTCGAGTACAGAGTATACTCGGCCGAGTATCCCCTACTCGGCCGAGTATTACCATACTCGGCCGAGTATTCCTGGACAGTAGCCTGACCAGAAATACACTACGCATTACTCGGCCGAGTAAGCCGTATTCGGCCGAGTAACAGACTTAGAAAACCGTAGTATTATAGTCTTCCCTCCTTAAAAAGAACATCATCTCCGAAGTTCCAACCCAACCTATAAATCATGGACACCTAACACTAACTCCACCAACCACGCTTACTTTCACAACATGGCTCACGATATCTTTTCAACTACAGCATAGTCTCTCAATACTAACTCCATAGTACTATCGAATACCCACAACGTAAGTGTTTCTAACTCTGTCTTACTTCCATAACGCTCACTAGAAAAATCAATACCAAGACAATCAACTAAATAAGATCAAAACCAAGATGGAATGTTACATTCTACCACCCTTAAAAAATCTTCGTCCTCGAAGTTTACTCATATACATAAGCATCATCACCCAATCCACTAACACTATCGAAGTTTACTCACACTCCTAACATCATACTACTACAAGCACGGCCATTACCTGTAATAAAATTGACCATCACACAAATCCATCCTTATTCTACACCAACACTCAAACTTCCAATTGCAACCTCTATGACCATCAAACTCTCTTGTCGCATCCTACTCCTCTTAAGATTAATGTTTCGTCCTCGTAACTCACTATTACTAGGTCCTTTGCTATAACTCACATAATCCTTATTACCACCGCATGTCAACAATAACCCACTATAACCTCAACACCTACAACCATTCCTATATTCAGAGCTCTCTTTCTCTAACAGTCCTCATACCTCAATTCATTCTGCTCTCTATATACCCTATACCATAAAATTCTCATCATAACCATTACCCTAACTCTTTAACATTACCGCAAAATGACATACTTCTATATATATACACACTCATCTCCACGATCATAACTCACGATCCACAATTGTTACACACACTCACATTAGCTTCTCAAGTTCATTTCCTTTATTACCACAAAACTTACCCATAACTTAACATGATACTGAGTCCCAATACTCAATACTCACTGTCCCAATCAAAAGATTATAAACCACCTGTAATTTCCAGTTCAATACCACACATGTTCCACAATTCCCTTACCACAACTATGTCCACCAACACCTCATCTAAAACAAGATTAAAAGTACACTAACAACCTCTCACAACTAGGTCCCATTAACAGAATATTGTTATACCATGACAACAACGGAAACATACCCAACTCTCTTTCATATCATACTCTATCCTCACTCCCAAGCCGACACTGGTAAGAAACATCAGCAACCAAAACAACAGTCTATATGTCAAAACCGAAACTCACAGGCAACAACAGTAAACAAAACAACAATCTACATAACTGATATATACTTTCGAAAGTTCGTCTCCTCAGTATCCCGCCTATTCCACCAGAACCGATGACAAGATTGCATCACCGCCACCAACAGCCGCACCGCAGCGCGAAAATACTCGTATCACAACACGAATTACCGTGCCCGGATCGCCACACGAGGCACAACAACCACATCGATAGTCATCGCAACTTATACAATCCCATAACATTAACTCAGTACAACTTTCTTGACCAGAAGACTTTCTTAAAACCACTTTACTAGATCACAACGCAACATATTACATGGAATCATAGATACTAACCTTATGAATACTACCCATACTATGACTCATGAGGTCAAAACCTCACACAAATATTTACACATATCATGGACCCATATTCGAATCTAACTAGCCAATCGTGATCACGTAAGTTACCACTTGATAATGTATATCCTTCACCCGAGCTTAACTCAGATGCCCTTCATAACATATCCTCCCATCGGCACAATTATCACCACCCGGCGAACGTAACCATATCGTCATAGGTACCCAACTACTAGAAAACACCTCCTATACCCCCATCTTATACCCCCTCACAACCATACATACCAATCAGGCCTCCATAAAATTAACCCCTTTAGAACAACTAACTTCCCTATGTAACATTATCCTCAACCACTAGTGACAACACTACGACACCACCATCCTTCATGTGACTACTCTCTTACTATCACTTCTCAATATAACAATTGTTTTCTCTTTCTGGTTGTCATCCCAATAACGAACACCAGATCTACCAACAAAATTTACCTCAACATTCTTTCCAATTCTATCCTTTATCGTATCGTCACCTAACTCTCCACCAAAATCTCATATCGTGCAAACAATCCACCAGCTTCTTATTCTCTTGATACCTCGAATCACGGCTAACATGTCGTCCTGAACTCCTATATAACCATTAACTCACACCCTCTCATGATGCTATCGTACATTTCCATGATTTCTTACTTTCATGTTCCATAACTTTGGTCAACGTTCTCTCGACTTACTTCCCAATTAATTCATCTCCTTTCTTATTCTACCTAACTCTTTAGTAATCCGGTTACCTTCTTGTTGCTCCACAATTCAAATTTCATTAATTCATATCAATATCTTCTAATTCTGTCTTATCACCGATTCCCCCCATCATACTACTCACTCACACTAGTCACCATCAAGTCTACACAACTAACGGTTACTCTTTAATAAGTTGTATCTCCCTTTCGTATCCTTAGAAAATCAAAAATTCACCTCATACCGTTAATTTCCCAAAGAATTACACACTAGGCTCACCTCTTGATAATCCAATTTCCCAAACTCGACCACTATCTACACATCGCGGCCTAACTCGATCTCACTATACACCATTCGTTTCCATCCCTTTATAATGACCTTCCATCACATATATCCTTAACCAACACAATCCTAACCGCCTCCCTCCATAAATCCTTACACATCCAGATTTGCCACTATTCGCATCCCTTATCTCAATCTTTGTATTCTAACGTTTCTTTACACTTACATAACCCTCGCCCATATACAGTTACTTTCATATTACTCAACACGCGACTATATCACTCACCACATCTCACAAGACATGCTCCCTGCCTCGATAAGCTCATCAATCTTTCCTTTCCCTTTTCCACTATCCCTCACAACCACAGATAACTCATGTCCTCCCTACCCAACACATATCCCTCATAAGTCCGCATTCTCTACATCATAGCATCTGGTAACTTACGTATCAAGACCGTCACAGATATAAAAGAATGCTTTAAAACCCAAAACGTACATGTGCACATAACCTACTACTCAAAACATATGTAAGAACGTAGCCGTCGACTCAAAACAACCGCCAACAGAGATACTCGCTCGAGTGCATGACGTACTCGACCTAGTACAGGACACTCGGTCGAGTAATTAGACTACTCGGCCAAGTACATGACTCCAGAAGCTGATCAGGATTATCACGGAAAGATTACTCGGCCGAATATGGGTTACTCGGTCGAGTATGAAGATACTCGGCCGAGTATGGCGTACTCGGTCGAGTACCGGCACAATTCTCAGCAACGTCCGGTTTTCGTAAAACAGTCATATCTCACTCGTTACTTGGTCATTTTGGGCGTGTGACCTATCGTTAGAATTGTAAAAGAACAAGCTATCACCTTCAATTAGAATCACATCAAAATCATATATACATCTCAAGTTATAACAGTTTAAAGACAACCTCTCTATAATCGGACAACAAAACTACTAATTTTTTGCTTCCAAACAACTTAAACAACAACAAGGTAAACAAAAACAACTTAATACACATAAAACCAGTATCCCTAACCACATGTTACTATCTACAAAAACCAAACAATAGCACCCATCATGCTTATACAATATTCAACTTATCAATCATGTACTACCTACATGCTTTTATTCTATAACTTTACGTAAAAACAATAACATAATATACGACATAAATCCCCTATTCACATGTTAATAACTTATAAACAGTAGAAAATCCGCTTCCATCACATAAACATGTTTTTCACATGAATTTCATATTCTCATGCAATTACTTACTTCATGTTTTCAAACCAATTCATCGATCATATTCATACAACGCATTCATATAATTTATTCATCCAACATATCCATCCACCATATTCATCCAATCATATGCATATAAATAATAGTAAACTAGTAGCGATCCCAACCACGTACTATTCATGTTATCACAAACAATCACCTTCATCTTTTCCACCACATCTCCATTCAACCACATAACACCCATTCAACATATAGCGATCCCATGACACCCATGGCGATACCATGACACCCCATAGTGACCGGTTTAAAGTTGTATCGGCAACATTGCGATTTCGAGACGTCTCTTAAACCTTTGTGGTAGCTCCAAACAATTCCTATCCAGGTTCATTTTTATTAAACACCCTAAGTTCATTTGTTCATTGGTTTCAGGTTCCATAATCATTGCTCTGATACCACTTTGTGACACCCCCACATACCAAGGTGCCTTACCAGGACCACCCTAGCATAAGAGACCGTCACCATCTCGGTTACCCGAGGCAATGTATATCAAATTGACCATAAAGAGACATACGTTAGATAAATAAGTTTAAGTGATTACATATCCAAAACCCATAGCCGTAAAGTGAAATACATCTGTTCCAGAATATCAAACCAGCTGAAAGAAATATAAGTTCAAGACACAGCGGAAGACTCTAGTGGCACGTGACGACTCCATCCCAGCTATCCCTCGCGCAATCCATTTCATACCTGCTCAATAATTGCTCACCATCCCCGAATGGATCACCACAGTTTTTAAAACAATTACCGGGGTCAGTTTACTGCATAATCAAAATAAGACAAGTACGAAAAGATAACCAGCTGTTCACCATCCACCTCCAACTCCCAATCACATCATATAACCGACTACACACTAAAGTGTGTAGCCGTGCTAGTGGGGGACCCCAATCTTGCCCACCTAAGCCCCGCTCATCATTGAGCGATAAGCCTTTTCATTAATGTGCACATGCCCTCCCGTGGCGGGTTTCATAGAGGGCAAAACTAGGCCGTGAAGCCAATCCCGCAAGTGACTCAACTCAGCCGAGGACGCACCTCGCGAACATCACCATTAAACATCACAACTCCAACACCCAACTACAATTCAACAATCAGCAGATAATCACAATATCAATAGTACAACAATCACAATACAATCTTAAATCAATTAACAGTAAACCGAGTAGGGAAACCCTACCTTCTCGTAATCTTTTATGCCACAGCCAATCATGAAAATGCACAACGAGTAACACTTCATCACATACAACAATGATAATCAACAATCAACAACACATACGATGACCAAAATCCTAAACCCCCAAATTAGCCCAACCTAGGGTTTGCTAACTTATAAGAACAACAATAGATCGACAAGGATAAGACACTTACTACGGCGATTGACACGGAAAAAGATGCTAGAACCCACAATCGACGACCTTTGCCTTGGAATTGATGAAGATGATTAGAGGAGAATGAGAAGTCGTTTAGGTTTTGGAGGAAATGATTTTACAAACTGATAAACGACTTATGTATAATCTCTAATCAGTTTAATCAAAACCGCGGAAATAACCCGTAACAGAGCGGGTACTCGGTCGAGTATAGAGTGTACTCGGTCGAGTATAGAGTATACTCAGCTGAGTATCCCGTACTGGTCGAGTATTACCATACTCGGCCGAGTATTCCTGGACAGTAGCCTGACCAGAAATACACGACGCATTACTCGGCCGAGTAAGCCGTATTCGGCCGAGTAACAGACTTAGAAAACCGTATTATTATAGTCTTCCCTCCTTAAAAAGAACTTCGTCCCCGAAGTTCCAACCCAACCTATAAAACATGGACACCTAACACTAACTCCACCAACCACGCTTACTTCCACAACATGGCTCACGATATCTTCTCAACTACAGCATAGTCTCTCAATACTAACTCCATAGTACTATCGAGCACCCACAACGTAAGTGTTTCTAACTTTGTCTTACTTCCATAACACTCACTAGCAAAATCAATACCAAGACAATCCACTAAACAAGATCAAAACCAAGATGGAATGTTACATTCTACCACCATTAAAAAACCTTCATCCTCGAAGTTTACTCATATACATTGTAATACTCCGTATTTATAAGTCTTGGGGTACTCTATCGAGTAGGCCTTACTCTGTCGAGTAAGGGTAAGTTGCGTTTTAGAAAAGTTTCTGACCTGTTGGGTACTCGATCGAGTAGCTGGGGCACTCGATCGAGTAAGGGGGTACTCGATCGAGTACCTCGGGTACTCGATCGAGTAGCCGGTTTTACGGGGAGTTTTCTCGGGTTTTGTTAATTATGCGATTAAGGTATATAAGCTTTGTCGTCATTATTCTAAATCACTTTTGCAAAACCTAAATTACTGTTTAAGAGAGAAAGCAAGCAAGTTCTTCATCCTAATCGCATTATTAGCAATACCCGGAGTTTGGAAGGTCAGTTCTTAGCGTTGATTATACCGTTGAGTTCCTTGCGTCGAGGGTAAGATCTATGTACCCTTTTTATTGTCCTTCCTTTAATTTGGTTAAACCCTAATTTAGTGATTTGGGGGTTTATGTGTAGTATGTAATTTGGTAGCCTTTATATGTTGTATGATAGGAGGAGGGTTCATAGAGGAAGCTTTTGATTCAAAGAGAGAGACCGTCTGATTGTGTGCTTACCAGGTAGGATTTCCTACTCAGTATTAGTCCCATAATGGGATATTGGTTGATGTAGTGTGTTTGGTTGTTTGATATAGTAATTGTATTGTGATTGTGGTTGTGATCGTTGTTGATGGTTCGCGAGGCGTGGCCTCGGCTGAGTGGGGTCACTTGCGGGAGTGGCTTCACGCCCTAGTTTCGCCTTCTGTGGAACCCGCCACAGAAGGGATGTGCACATTAATGGACAGGGTTATCGCTCACTATGTGGAGCGGGGATTTGGTGGGTACGGCTACGATCCCCCATCGGCGGGTGGTCCAAAGGACGATCGGTGATTGAGATGATTGGAATTGGTTGATTGTGTGTGTGTGACAGTTTGGCTGTCTGTTTATCTTATTGTTGGTATATATTGAATTGTGTGATTAGTACTGACCCCGGTGTTGTTTTGTAAACCTGCGGTGATCCATTCGGGGATGGTGAGCAGATATTGAGCAGGTATTGAGATGAGTACTGGGATAGCTGGGATGGCCACGACATAATGATAGGAGTCTTCCGCTGTAGCTTATTAGTTATTTACATTTCAGTTAGAACAGTCAGTTTGAGAACATGTATCGTACTTTTGGTTTGGTTTTGAGAATTGTAACTCTTCGCTAAGTATTTATAATTAAACGTTGTTTCTTCATTGTTAATTGATTATCATTACCTCGGGTAACCGAGATGGTAATGTCTTCATACCTGAGTGGTCCTGGTAAGGCACTTGGAGTATGGGGGTGTTACAAATGGTATCAGAGCAACGATCCTGAAACCTGTAACCAATGAACCTAATGAACATAGGGAGTCAACTAAAATGAACCCGGGGTAAAAGTTGTAGGAGCTAATGCAAAGGCTTGGGAGACGTCCTAAAGTCGCGAAGTCGCCCTACAATTTTGAACCGGTCACATGGGGGGAGTGTTTGTCGAGTCGTATGTGTCTTTGGTTAACTTGTGTAAGAATGTGATGAAATGTGTGATTGTTGGATGTTGAAGTAGAAAGTTAAGAATGTGAAAGAAAAGTTGAAGATATATGGAAACTGTTGATGGAATGATAGCATGTTGAATGGTTTACAATGTGGCATTTAATAACATGATGAAATGATCTCGTAGATCGTATGAAAAGATGCGTAGCATGTTTAGTTATGATATAATATGTGGTTTTATAAAGTTTAGCATGTTAGCATATGATATAGCATGCGGGTAGCGTTTCTGAATTGGCATGACTCGATCGAGTGGGACTGACTCGATCGGGTGGGTTTTTGACGATTTTGAGTCCAGAATCGTGTTTTTGGGTACTTGATCGAGTAACTAGGGGTACTCGATCGAGTAGGGGGTCACTCGATCGAGTAGCCTAGCTACTCGGACGAGTATGTTAGAGATCAGAAGTTCTGTTTGGGGTCTGATGTTTGGGTACTCGATCGAGTATGTTGGGCACTCGATCGAGTAGCCCGTTACTCGATCGAGTGTGTGTGGGAACTCGATCGAGTAGGTTCTGGGCAGCGTGTTTTCATGTTTTTAGGTTTAGTACGTGTGTTTATGTCTACCCTTTCTTATATATAGTTTCAAGATGCCGCCCAAGAAGACTGCTTTGTACGCGAGAGCTGAGCTTATGAACATAGATGACATCGTTAAGATGTTGGAGCATCAGGATGCTCTCACTGAGGCTTTAAAGACTGTGGGGAAGGATAAGGATAAGGATAAGGAGAAGGAGGTTGATCATTCTAAAATCAGCCTCTATATCGCGAGGTTTAACCCGAAAGAGTACAAGGGAGTTGGGGAGCATAACCTTCTTGATAGTTGGCTGAGAGAGATGGAGAACATATTAGATTTGGTTCACCGTCCGATGAGATGAGAGTGGAACAGTCGCGTTCTATCTGAGGGAGGCAGCTGGCAAGTGGTGGGATACAGTGAAAGTGAGTGCTAAGGAGATATATACAAACCAAGGGTTACCTGATATACCTTGGGAGGAGTTCTGTAGGGCTGTGAGGAAGGAGTTTGTACCGGAACATGTAAGGAGTAAGTTGAGGGAAGAGTTTGACAGTTTTAATATGACCGCTGAGATGTCTGTGGCCGAGTACTACAGGAAATTCAATGAGAAGTCTAGGTATGCTGAGGATATGGGTTTGAGTGAGGAGAACCTGGCGTTGAGGTTTGAGAGGGGGTTGACCCCTAAGATTATGGATAAGTTACCCGTGGTAGTCCTTACTGATGTTAAGGAAGTTATGAGAGGGCTGGGAGAGCTGAGAGGTTGGTGGAGATGGCTCAGGAGAGGTTAGGTGGTGAGAAGAGGAAGTCTGAGAGCGAGGGTGGTGGCCAATATAATCACAAGAAAGGCAACCACAATCAGTCTAAGGGGTTTTCTTCTGGGTCAGGGTTCAGTGCTGGGGCTTCCTTTGGGCGTGGCCGTGGAAGTGTTAGTAATAGTTGGGGAGTGACCTGCTATAGCTGTGGTGGTGTAGGCCACAAGAGACATGAGTGCACAAGTGCACCGGGATCTTTCCAGAGACCTGCACAGAGCTTCACGAGCAACAGACCGGCTGGATCATGGCCAAACCGGGGAAGTCAGAGTTACCAGAGTGGAGGCAACCGCAACGGCGGTAATTCTTATCAGAAACCACCAACGAACAACAACAACAATCAAGGGTCGGGTGATAAACTGACCACATCAGCCAGTACTGTCCAGGGAGGTGGGCAGAAGAACAGTGGCAAGTTATTCATGATGGAGAAGAAAGCAGCTGAGGAAGATGCGCACGTTATCACCGGTACTTTTCTTGTAAATGGTATTCCTACCTTTGTTTTTTTTTGATTCGGGGGCTTCTCAGTCGTTTGTGTCTTCGAGTCATGTTAAACGGTTGGGTTTGAGGGTATATGAGTCTGTTAGTGAGCGAGTTTTTATACCTTCTGGTGAGTCTGTATCATGTGGGAGATTGTTCAGAGATGTACCTATGATGGTTGGGCAAGTTGATCTACCTGTAGACTTGCTAGAGTTTCCTTTTGACGGTTTTGAGATGATAGTCGGGATGGATTGGTTAGGAAAGTATAAAGCTAAGATAGACTGTCATCAAAAGAAAGTTTCTTTAAGAGGTCCTAAGGGTGTTAGTGTGTCTTATCGTGGGTTTCTAGTCAAACCCAAAGTTAAGTTGATTGCAGCTGTCACCTTGAAGTCTTATCTGAGGAAGGGATGTCCTTTGATCTTGTGCCATGTGAGAGATGACCGGATAGAGAGTCCGACGATTGATGCGATACCGGTGGTGGGAGAGTTTGCCGATGTTTTTCCTGACGAGATTCCGGGGTTGCCACCAAAGAGGGAGATAGATTTCACCGTTGAGTTGAAACCAGGGACGGGGCCAATCTCTAAGGCACCATACCGTATGGGTCCTAAGGAGATGGAGGAGCTTAGGAAGCAGTTGGATGATTTGATAGAGAAGGGATACATTAGACCAAGTGTATCGCCGTGG
The DNA here is from genome assembly GCF_048544455.1 of Silene latifolia. Taxonomy (NCBI): domain Eukaryota; kingdom Viridiplantae; phylum Streptophyta; class Magnoliopsida; order Caryophyllales; family Caryophyllaceae; genus Silene; species Silene latifolia. The sequence goes on from NC_133538.1 coordinate 377,049,142, forward strand.
GGAGAACCAGTTCTTTTCGTGAAGAAGAAAGATGGGAGTTTGAGGTTATGCATAGATTATAGGGAGCTGAACCGAGTGACGATAAAGAACAAGTATCCTTTGCCAAGGATAGATGACCTGTTTGATCAGTTGAGTGGTGCATCAGTCTTTTCTAAGATTGATTTGAGGTCGGGGTACCATCAGGTGAAGATTAGAGAAGTGGACATACCAAAGACAGCTTTCACGTCGAGGTATGGCCATTATGAGTATGTGGTGATGCCGTTTGGGTTGTCTAATGCACCGGCAGTGTTTATGGATTTGATGAATAGAATCTTCAGACAGTTCTTGGACCAGTTTGTAGTGGTATTTATCGATGACATCTTAGTCTACTCTAAGACTAAGGAGGAGCATGAGGAGCATCTGAGGATCGTGTTGCAAACTTTGAGGGATCATGAGTTGTATGCTAATCTATCCAAGTGTGAGTTCTGGTTAGAGAAAGTTGCTTTTCTGGGGCATGTGATCTCTAAAGATGGGGTAGCTGTGGATCCGGCGAAGATAGAAGCAGTGACAAAGTGGGAAGCACCAAAGAATGTTGCCGAGGTTAGGAGTTTCTTGGGTTTAGCTGGATACTACAGACGGTTCGTGAAAGATTTCTCCAAGATAGCTAGACCTATGACAGTGTTGATGAGGAAAGAGAACAGGTTTCGTTGGGATGAGAGTTGTGAGACGGCGTTCCAAACATTAAAGGAGCGTTTGACCACAGCTCCTGTCTTAGCATTACTGAATGGACCGAGAACTTTGAGGTTTATACGGATGCCTTGAAGAATGGGTCAGGATGTGTGTTGATGGAGAATGGTAAAGTGATTGCCTATGCTTCTAGGCAATTGAAGCCTTATGAGGAGAACTACCCTACTCATGATCTGGAGTTGGGGGCTGTGGTGTTTGCCCTCAAGATTTGGAGACATTACCTTTATGGGGCGACCTTTAAGGTATTTTTCGATCACAAGAGTCTCAAGTACATCTTCACTCAAAAGGAGTTGAACATGAGACAGAGGAGGTGGATGGAGCCGATTGGCGATTATGACATGGAAATCATCTACCATGAAGGGAAGGCCAATGTTGTAGCGATGCTTTGAGTAGGAAGAGTGTCCATTCTCTCGTATGCCTCTATCTTTGATGAGGCCGAGAGATGAGGTAGCGAGCTTTGGGATACATATGATGCGAGAAAGGAGATGCCATGGGTGATATGACAAGATGCGACTTGAGTTTTATGATGATGTTCGAGGTAAGCAGGCGTTGGATCCTAAGATAGTGGAGTGGAGAGCCGGAGTGGAGAAAGGGACAGGTGTCCCGATTTTCTATTCATAGAGATGGTAGTTTGAGGTTTGATGGTAGGTGGTGTGTTCCTAATGATGAGGAGTTGAAAAAGACTATCATGACAGAGGCACATTGCACACCATATTCAGTACATCCGGGTGGTGACAAGCTATACAAGGATTTGAAGAAAACGTTTTGGTGGCCTGGGATGAAGAAAGAGACAAATTGAGTTTGTGTCCCGTTGTTTGACATGCCAGAGAGTTAAAGGGGAACAATGACGACCACAAGGTAAGATTCGGTCTTTAGAGGTACCCGAGTGGAAGTGGGAATCCATTTCCATGGATTTCATTGTGGGTTTGCCAAAGAGTCAACAAGGTAACAACATGATTTGGGTAATAGTGGATCGACTGACCAAGTCAGCTCACTTTGTTCCAATGAAAGATACATGGACTAAGGCACAATTGGCTATGGCCTATCGAAAGAACGTGCTTAAGTTACATGGAGTCCCAAAGGACATAGTGTCTGACAGAGATGCGAGGTTTATATCGAGGTTTTGGAAGGAGTTGCAGGAATCGTTGGGAACAGCTTTGAAGATGAGTACAGCATTTCATCCTGCGACGGACGGGCAGATTGAGAGAACAATCAAGACTCTTGAGGATATGTTGCGAGCTTATGTGATGGATTTTGGTGGTAGCTGGGAGCAGAGGTTGGACTTGATAGAATTTTCTTACAATAACAGCTATCACACTAGTATTGGTATGGCACCGTTTGAGGCTTTGTATGGGAGAAGATGTAGGAGTCCAATCTGTTGGGACGATAGTCTGAGGCAATGGGTTTTAGGACCAGAGATGGTGCATGAGATGGTGGAACAGATTAAGATGATCAGGGAACGGATGAGAGCAGCTCAAGATCGACAAAAGAGTTATGCAGATCTACATCGCCGGGATATAGAGTTTCAGGTTGGGGATAAGGTTCTTCTGAAAGTGTCTCCTATGCGTGGGGTTATGAGATTTGGGAAGAAAGGCAAGCTAAGTCAGAAGTTTATAGGGTCGTATGAGATCTTAGAGCGGGTTGGGGAAGTTGCATATCGTCTGGCTTTACCAGCTGCATTAGAGAGAGTGCATAATGTGTTTCATGTATCGCAGCTGCGGAAGTATGTGAGTGACCCGTCACATGTGTTAGAGGCCGAGAACTTAGAGCTAGATGAGTCCTTATCATATCTTGAGGTGCCTAAACAGATTCTAGACCGAAAGGTTAGAAAGACTAGGAGTGGTGAGACAGTTCTGCTCAAGATCCTTTGGTCTAACCATGAGACCGAGGAAGCTACATGGGAGCCAGAGGAGGCTATAAAAGAGCGTTACCCTTTCCTTTTTGATCAGGTATGTATGGTTACGGGGACGTAACCTTGTTTCTTTTAGGGGGGTATGAGATGATCGCGAACAGTTTTTAAGAGTTTTATACCACTTTTATATGTTGTGTCGGGATGTTGTGTCGGGATGTTTGTCGGGATGAGTTGGGTTAGAAACATGTTTTATGTTGAATTTTGTTTGATTATTGAGTCGGGAATGTTATGGGAGTACCTTTGTTTAGTAGTGGTTTGAACTTCGGGGACGAAGTTCCTTTTAAGGAGGGAAGACTGTAATACTCCGTAGCTTTTAAGGAGGGAAGACTGTAATCGAGTAGGCCTTACTCTGTCGAGTAAGATTAAGTTGCGTTTTAGAAAAGTTTCCGACCTGTTGGGTACTCGATCGAGTAGCTGGGGCACTCGATTGAGTACCTCGGGTACTGGATCGAGTAGCCGGTTTTACGGGGAGTTTTCTCGAGTTTTGTTAATTATGCGATTAAGGTATATAAGTTTTGTCGTCATTATTCTAAATCACTTTTGCAAAACCTAAATTACTGTTTAAGAGAGAAAGCAAGCAAGTTCTTCATCCTAATCGCATTATTAGCAATACCCGGAGTTTGGAAGGTCAGTTCTTAGCGTTGATTATACCGTTGAGTTCCTTGCGTCGAGGGTAAGATCTATGTACCCTTTTTATTGTCCTTCCTTTAATTTGGTTAAACCCTAATTTAGAGATTTGGGGGTTTATGTGTAGTATGTAATTTGGTAGCCTTTATATGTTGTATGATAGGAGGAGGGTTCATAGAGGAAAATTTTTATTCAGCAGTAGAGAACGTCTGATTGTGTGCTTACCAGGTAGGATTTCCTACTCAGTATTAGTCCCATAATGGGTTATTGGTTGATGTATTGTGTTTGGTTGTTTGATATAGTAATTGTATTGTGATTGTGGTTGTGATCGTTGTTGATGGTTCGCGAGGCGTGGCCTCGGCTGAGTGGGGTCACTTGCGGGAGTGGCTTCACGCCCTAGTTTCGCCTTCTGTGGAACCCGCTACAGAAGGGATGTGCACATTAATTTACAGGGTTATCGCTCACTATGTGGAGCGGGGATTTGGTGGGTACGGCTGCGGTCCCCTACTGGCAGGGCTGGTGTAGTGGACAGTCAGTGATTGAGATGATTGGAATTGGTTGATTGTGTGTGTGTGACAGTTTGGTTGTCTGTTTATCTTATTGTTGGTATATATTGAATTGTGTGATTAGTACTGACCCCGGTGTTGTTTTGTAAACCTGCGGTGATCCATTCGGGGATGGTGAACAGATATTGAGCAGGTATTGAGATGAGTACTGGGATAGCTGGGATGGCCACGACATGATGATAGGAGTCTTCCGCTGTAGCTTATTAGTTATTTACATTTCAGTTAGAACAGTGAGTTTGAGAACATGTATCGTACTTTTGGTTTGGTTTTGAGAATTGTAACTCTTCGCTAAGTATTTATAATTAAACGTTGTTTCTTCATTGTTAATTGATTATCATTGCCTCGGGTAACCGAGATGGTAATGTCTTCATACCTGAGTGGTCCTAGTAAGGCACTTGGAGTATGGAGGTGTTACATACATAAACATCATTACCCAATCCACTAACACTATCGAAGTTTACTCACACTCCTAACATCATACTACTACAAGCACGGCCATTACCTGTAATAAAATCGACCATCACACAAATCCATCCTTATTCTACACTAACACTCAAACTTCCAATTGCAACCTGTATGACAATCAAACTCTCTTGTCGCATCCTACTCCTCTTAAGATAAATGTTTCGTCCTCGTAACTCACTATTACTAGGTCCTTTGCTATACCTCCCATAATCCTTATTACCACCGCATGTCAACAATAACCCACTATAACCTCAACACCTACAACCATTCCTACATCCAGAGCTCTCTTTCTCTAACAGTTCTCATACCTCAATTCATTCTGCTCTCTATATACCCTATACCATAAAATTCTCAGCATAACCACTACCCTAACTCTTTAACATTACCGCAAAATGACATACTTCTATATATATACACACTCATCTCCACGATCATAACTCACGATCCACAATTGTTACACACACTCACATTAGCTTCTCAAGTTCATTTCTTTTATTACCACAAAAATTACCCATAACTTAACATGATACTAAGTCCCAATACTCCATACTCACTGTCCCAATCAAAAGGTTATAAACCACCTGTAATTTCCAGTTCAATACCACACATGTTCCACAACTCCCTTACCACAACTATGTCCACCAACACCTCATCTTAAACATGATTAAAAGTACACTAACAACCTCTCACAACTATGTCCCATTAACAGAATATTGTTATACCATGACAACAACGGAAACATATCTAACTCTCTTTCATATCATACTCTATCCTCACTCCCAAGCCGACACTGGTAAGAAACATCGGCAACCAAAACAACAGTCTATATGTCCAAACAGAAACTCACAGGCAACAGTAGTAAACAAAACAACAATCTACATAACTGATATATATACTTTCGAAACTTTGTCTCCTCAGTATCCTGCCTATTCCACCAGAACCGATGACGCGATCGCATCACCGCCACCAACAGCCGCACCGCAGCGCGAAAATAATCGTATCACAACACGAATTACCGTGCCCGGATCGCCACACGAGGCACAACAACCACATCGATAGTCATCGCAACTTATACAATCCCATAACATTAACTCAGTACAACTTTCTTGACCAGAAGACTTTCTTAAAACCACTTTACTAGATCACAACGCAACATATTACATGGAATCATAGATACTAACCTTATGAATATTATCCATACTATGACTCATGAGGTCAGAACCTCACACAAATATTTACACATATCATGGACCCATATTCGAATCAACCTAGCCAATCGTGATCACGTAAGTTACCACTTGATAATGGATATCCTTCACCCGAGCTTAACTCAGATGCCCTTCATAACATATCCTCTCATCGGCACAGTTATCACCACCCGGCGAACGTAACCATATCGTCATAGTTACCCAACTACTAGCAAACACCTCCTATATCCCCATCTTATACCCCCTCACAACCATACATACCAATCAGGCCTCCATAAAATTAACCCCTTTAGAACAACTAACTTCCCTATGTAACATCATCCTCAACCACTAGTGACAACACTACGACACCACCATCCTTCATGTGACTACTCTCTTACTATCACTTCTCAATATAACAATCGTTTCCTCTTTCTGGTTGACATCCCAATAACGAACACCAGATCCACCAAAAAAATTTACCTCAACATTCTTTCCAATTCTATCCTTTATCGTATCGTCACCTAACTCTCCACCAAAATCTTATATCGTGCAAACACTCTACCAGCTTCTTATTCCCTTAATACCTCGAATCACGGCTAACATGTTGTCCTGAACTCCTATATAACCATTAACTCATACCCTCTCATGATGCTATCGTACATTTCCATGATTTCTTACTTTCATGTTCCATAACTTTGGTCAACGTTCTCTCGACTTACTTCCCAATTAATTCATCTCCTTCCTTCTTCTACCTAACTCTTTAGTAATCCGGTTACCTTCTTGTTGCTCCACAACTCAAATTTCATTAATTCATATCAATATCTTCTCATTCTGTCTTATCACCGATTCCCCCCATCATACTACTCACTCGCACTAGTCACCATTAAGTCTACACAACTAACGGTTACTCTTCAATAAGTTGTATCTCCCTTTCGTATCCTTAGAAAACCAAAAATTCACCTCATACCGTTAATTTCCCAAAGAATTACACACTAGGCTCACCTCTTGATAATCCAATTTCCCAAACTCGACCACTATCTACACATCGCGGCCTAACTCGATCTCACTATACACCATTCGTTTCCATCTCTTTATAACGACCTTCCATCACATATATCCTTAACCAACACAATCCTAACCGCCATCCTCCATAAATCCTTACACATCCAGATTTGCCACTATTCGCATCCATTATCTCAATCTTTGCATTCTAACGTTTCTTTACACTTACATAACCCTCGCCCATATAAAGTTACTTTTATATTACTCAACACGCGACTATATCACTCACCACATCTCACAAGACATGTTCCCTGCCTCGATAAGCTCATCAATCTTTCCTTTCCCTTTCCACTATCCCACACAACCACAGATAACTCATGTCCTCCCTACCCAACACATATCCCTCATAAGTCCGCATTCTCTACATCATAGCGTCTGGTAACTTACGTATCAAGACCGTCACAGATATAAAAGAATGCTTTAAAACCCAAAACGTACATGTGCACATAACCAACTTCTCAAAACATATGTAAGAACGTAGCCGTCGACTCAAAACAACCGCCAACAGAGATACTCGGTCGAGTGCATGACGTACACGACCGAGTACAGGACACTCGGTCGAGTAATTAGACTACTCGGCCAAGTACATGACTCCAGAAGCTGAACAGGATTATCACGGAAAGATTACTCGGCCGAATATGGGTTACTCGGTCGAGTATGAAGATACTCGGCCGAGTATGGCGTACTCGATCGAGTACCGGCACAGTTCTCAGCAACATCCAGTTTTCGTAAAACAGTCATATCTCACTCGTTACTTGGTCATTTTGGGCGTGTGACCTATCGTTAGAATTGTAAGAGAACAAGCTATCACCTCCAATTAGAATCACATCAAAATCATATATACATCTCAAGTTATAACAGTTTAAAGACAACCTCTCTATAATCGGACAACAAAACTACTAAATTTTTGCTTCCAAACAACTTAAACAACAACAAGGTAAACAAAAACAACTTAATACACATAAAACCAGTATCCCTAACCACATGTTACTATCTACAAAAACCAAACAATAGAACCCATCATCCTTATACAATATTCAACTTATCAATCATGTACTACCCACATGCTTTTATTCTATAACTTTACGTAAAAACAATACCATAATATACGACATAAATCCCCTATTCACATGTTAATAACATAGAAACAGTAAAAAGTCCGCTTCCATCACATAAACATGTTTTTTACATGAATTTCAAATTCTCATGCAATTACTTACTTCATGTTTTCAAACCAATTCATCGATCATATTCATACAACGCATTCATATAATTTATTCATCCAACATATCCATCCACCATATTCATCCCATCATATGCATATAAATAATAGTAAACTAGTAGCGATCCCTACCACGTACTATTCATGTTATCACAAACAATCACCTTCATCTTTTCCACCACATCTCCATTCAACCACATAACACCCATTCAACATATTCATATAAACATAAGTAAACACATAGGGATCCCATGACACCCCATAGTGACCGGTTTAAAGTTGTATCGGCAGCATTGCGGTTTCGAGACGTCTCTTAAACCTTTGCGGTAGCTCCAAACAATTCCTATCCGGGTTCATTTTTATTAGACACCCTAAGTTCATTTGTTCATTGGTTTCAGGTTCCATAATCATCTCTCTGATACCACTTTGTGACACCCCCACATACCAAGGTGCCTTACCAGGACCACCCTAGCATAAGAGACCGTCACCATCTCGGTTACCCGAGGCAATGTATATCAAATTAACCATAAAGAAACATACTTTAGATAAATAAGTTTAAGTGATTACATATCCAAAACCCATAACCGTAAAGTGAAATACATCTGTTCCAGAATATCAAACCAACTGAAAGAAATATAAGTTCAAGACACAGCGGAAGACTCTAGTGGCACGTGATGACTCCATCCCAGCTATCCCTCGCGCAATCCATTTCATACATGCTCAATAATTGCTCACCATCCCCGAATGGATCACCACAGTTTTTAAAACAATTACCGGGGTCAGTTTACTGCATAATCAAAATAAGACAAGTACGAAAAGATAACCAGCTGTTCACCATCCACCTCCAACTCCCAATCACATCATATAACCGACTACACACTAAAGTGTGTAGCCGTGCTAGTGGGGGACCGCAATCTTGCCCACCTAAGCCACGCTCATCATTGAGCGATAACCCTGTTCATTAATGTGCACATGCCCTTCTGTGGCAGGTTTCATAGAGGGAAAAACTAGGCCGTGAAGCCAATCCCGCAAGTGACTCAACTCAGCCCAGGACGCACCTCGCGAACATCACCATTAAGCATCACAACTCCAACACCCAACTCCAATTCAAAAATCAGCAGATAATCACAATATCAATAGTACAACAATCACAATACAATCTTAAATCAATTAACAGTAAACCGAGTAGGGAAACCCTACCTTCTCGTAATCTTTTATGCCACAGCCAATCATGGAAATGCACAACGAGTAACACTTCATCACCTACAACAATGATAATCAACAATCAACAACACATACGATGACCAAAATCCTAAACCCCCAAATTAGCCCAACCTAGGGTTTGCTAACTTATAAGAACAACAATAGATCGACAAGGATAAGACACTTACTACGGCGATTGACACGGAAAAAGATGCTAAAATCCACAATCGACGACCTTTGCCTTGGAATTGATGAAGATGATTAGAGGAGAATGAGAAGTCGTTTACGTTTTGGAGGAAATGATTTTAGAAACTGATAAACGACTTATGTATAATCTCTAATCAGTTTAATCAAAACCGCGGAAATAACCAGTAACAGACCGGGTACACGGTCGAGTATAGAGTATACTCAGCTGAGTATCCCCTACTGGTCGAGTATTACCATACTCGGCCGAGTATTCCTGGACAGTAGCCTGACCAGAAATACACGACGCATTACTCGGCCGAGTAAGCCGTATTCGGCCGAGTAACAGACTTAGAAAACCGTAGTATTATAGTCTTCCCTCCTTAAAAAGAACTTCGTCCCCGAAGTTCCAACCCAACCTATAAAACATGGACACCTAACACTAACTCCACCAACCACGCTTACTTCCACAACATGGCTCACGATATCTTCTCAACTACAGCATAGTCTCTCAATACTAACTCCATAGTACTATCGAATACCCACAACGTAAGTGTTTCTAACTCTCTCTTACTTCCATAACGCTCACTAGCAAAATCAATACCAAGACAATCCACTAAACAAGATCAAAACCAAGATGGAATGTTATATTCTACCACCCTAAAAAAACCATCGTCCTCGAAGTTTACTCATATACATAAACATCATCACCCAATCCACTAACACTATCGAAGTTTATTCACACTCCTAACATCATACTACTACAAGCACGGCCATTACCTGTAATAAAATCGACCATCACTCAAATCCATCCTTATTCTACACCAACACTCAAACTTCCAATTGCAACCTGTATGACCATCAAACTCTCTTGTCTCATCCTACTCCTCTTAAGATAAATGTTTCGTCCTCGTAACTCAGTATTACTAGGTCCTTTGCTATACCTCCCATAATCCTTATTACCACCGCATGTCAACAGTAACCCACTATAACCTCAACACCTACAACCATTCCTATATCCAGAGCTCTCTTTCTCTAACAGTCCTCATACCTCAATTTATTATGCTCTGTATATACCCTATACCATAAAATTCTCAGCATAACCACTACCCTAACTCTTTAACATTACCGCAAAATGACATACTTCTATATATATACACTCATCTCCACGATCATAACGCACGACCCACAATTTTTACACACACTCACATTAGCTTCTCAAGTTCATTTATTTTATTACCACAAAACTTACCCATAACTTAACATGATATTAAGTCCCAATACTCCATACTCACTGTCCCAATCAAAAGATTATAAACCACCTGTAATTTCAAGTTCAATACCACACATGTTCCATAATTCCCTTACCACAACTATGTCCACCAACACCTCATCTAAAACAAGATTAAAAGTACACTAACAACCTCTCACAACTATGTCCCATTAACATAATATTGTTATACCTTGACAACAACGGAAACATACCCAACTCTCTTTCATATCATACTCTATCCTCATTCCCAAGCCGACACTGGTAAGAAACATCGGCAACCAAAACAACAGTCTATATGTCCAAACAGAAACTCACAGGCAACAATAGTAAACAAAACAACAATCTACATAACTGATATATATACTTTCGAAACTTCGTCTCCTCAGTATCCCGCCTATTCCACCAGAACCGATGACGAGATCGCATCACCGCCACCAACAGCCGCACCACAGCGCGAAAATACTCGTATCACAACACGAATTACCGTGCCCGGATCACCACACGAGGCACAACAACCACATCGATAGTCATCGCAACTTATACAATCCCATAACATTAACTCAGTACAACTTTCTTGACCAGAAGACTTTCTTAAAACCACTTTACTAGATCACAACGCAACATATTACATGGAATCATAGATACTAACCTTATGAATATTATCCATACTATGACTCATGAGGTCAGAACCTCACACAAATATTTACACATATCATGGACTCATATTCGAATCTAACTAGCCAATCGTGATCACGTAAGTTACCACTTGACAATGGATATCCTTCACCCGAGCTTAACTCAGATGCCCTTCATAACATATCCTCCCATCGGCACAATTATCACCACCCGGCGAACGTAACCATATCGTCATAGTTACCCAACTACTAGCAAACACCTCCTATATCCCCATCTTATACCCCCTCACAACCATACATACCAATCAGGCCTCCATAAAATTAACCCCAATAGAACAACTAACTTCCCTATGTAACATCATCCTCAACCACTAGTGACAACACTACGACACCACCATCCTTCATGTGACTACTTTCTTACTATCACTTCTCAATATAACAATCGTTTCCTCTTTCTGGTTGTCATGCCAATAACGAACACTAGATCCACCAACAAAATTTACCTCAACATTCTTTCCAATTCTGTCCTTTATCGTATCGTCACCTAACTCTCCACCAAAATCTCATATGATGCAAACACTCTACCAGCTTCTTATTCCCTTAATACCTCGAATCACGGCTAACATGTCGTCCTGAACTCCTATATAACCATTAACTCTCACCCTCTCATGATGCTATCGTACATTTCCATGATTTCTTACTTTCATGTTCCATAACTTTGGTCAACGTTCTCTCGACTTACTTCCCAATTAATTCATCTCCTTCCTTCTTCTACCTAACTCTTTAGTAATCCGGTTACCTTCTTGTTGCTCCACAACTCAAATTTCATTAATTCATATCAATATCTTCTCATTCTGTCTTATCACCGATTCCCCCCATCATACTACTCACTCACACTAGTCACCATCAAGTCTACACAACTAACGGTTACTCTTCAATAAGTTGTATCTCCCATTCGTATCCTTAGAAAACCAAAAATTCACCTCATACCGTTAATTTCCCAAAGAATTACACACTAGGCTCACCTCTTGATAATCCAATTTCCCAAACTCGACCACTATCTACACAACGCGGCCTAACTCGATCTCACTATACACAATTCGTTTCCATCCCTTTATAACGACCTTCCATCACATATATCCTTAACCAACACAATCCTAACTGCCTCCCTCCATAAATCCTTACACATCCAGATTTGCCACTATTCGCATCCCTTATCTCAATCTTTGCATTCTAACGTTTCTTTACACTTACATAACCCTCGCCCATATACAGTTACTTTTATATTACTCAACACACGACTAGATCACTCACCACATCTCACAAGACATGATCCCTTCCTCGATAAGCTCATCAATCTTTCCTTTCTCTTTCCACTATCCCTCACAACCACAAATAACTCATGTCCTCCCTACCCAACACATATCCCTCATAAGTCCGCATTTACTACATCATAGCATCTGGTAACTTACGTATCACGACCGTCACAGATATAAAAGAATGCTTTAAAACCCAAAACGTACATGTGCACATAACCTACTACTCAAAACATATGTAAGAACGTAGCCGTTGACTCAAAACAACCACCAACAGAGATACTCGGTCGAGTGCATGACGTACTCGACCGAGTATAGGACACTCGTTCGAGTAATTAGACTACTCGGCCAAGTACATGATTCCAGAAGCTGAACAGGATTATCACGGAAAGATTACTCGGCCGAATATGGGTTACTCGGTCGAGTATGAAGATACTCGGCCGAGTATGGCGTACTCGGTCGAGTACCGGCACAGTTCTCAGCAACGTCCAGTTTTCGTAAAATAGTCATATGTCACTCGTTACTTGGTCATTTTGGGCGTGTGACCTAGCGTTAGAATTGTAAGAGAACAAGCTATCACCTCCAATTAGAATCACATCAAAATCATATATACATCTCAAGTTATAACAGTTTAAAGACAACCTCTCTATAATCGGACAACAAAACTACTAAATTTTTGCTTCCAAACAACTTAAACAACAACAAGGTAAACAAAAACAACTTAATACACATAAAACCAGTATCCCTAACGACATGTTACTATCTACAAAAACCAAACAATAGCACCCATCATGCTTATTGATGCGTGTCTTTTATATGATGTTTTACATCCCATTTTACACGCATTTCAGAGCTCATTCATGTAGTTCATGCTACATTTCTCTCTATTTCCGTCTACTTCCATATTTTTGTACATTATTGCAGAAATGTGAAGAATCCAGCGGAAATCGAGCTAAATCCACCCCCGAGTATCCTGCATTGCATGTGACGTGAAGTATTCACCCGAGGAACGAGCTTGGTGCGCAATTCAAGGCCCAAAAGAAAAGTCCACGAGTTTATAGAAGTCAAGTAGCAGCTCAAGCAGTCGATCGACCTCTGCCATCAGTCGATCGACCAACTTGCGGGTTCCAGAAGCTACTGTTTACTGAAGATTAGTCGATCGACCAGTCCTAGCAGTCGATCGACCAAATTGCTATTCCAGACGATAATTAAAAGACCGTGAATCTTGAAGCCCAAAGTTATGTTAGGTTTAAGAAATAAGGTTACGTTAGTTGCTATATAACGTAACCTAGAATCATCAGTTAAGCATCCAGTTTTTATCTAAGTTTCACATTCAATTTTAGAATATCATAGTTAGGGTTTGGGATATTGATTGCATCGGTTTTTTATTCATACTTCTAATCATTCCGTTACTGTTCTCCTGTGATTCTCGGTATTTTTCTGCCTTATTTCAGTTTACTTCTATTTCGTCATTAGTATAGAATTGCTAGTTAGATTCCCGAAACCATCTTATTATTGTATGTTAATTGTTTGTCCTACCGCTCTAATTATGAATTCAATACTTTTATGCCCTAGTATTATTGTTGTTATCACTTTCAGCATGAGTAGCTAAATAGTATGTGCTAGGATGTAGGCGAATTATGGCGTAGGCGGCGTAGTATTAAATTGGACTGAATTCGCGTGTCAGTCGATCGACCGTCATACACAGTGGTCGATCGATCGACCACGTGAGGTTACCTTTCGTTTTAATTGATTTTAATGTTGTATTTAACGAATCGAATGCATGCGACCGATTAGATGCTTAATTTATGACTCCACCCATTAGATCGAAAGATAGGGAAAGTTGTTAGACCACCAATTAAAATGACTAAACTGTGCTGAGATCGAAAGATAGGTATAGTTTAGACCGTTAGTCACTTTTCAGGATGAGAGTCAGTATTAGTGATATTAGGGACTTGTAGCGAGATCGAAAGATGCTATCTGTTAAGAGTGGACCGAGATGACCTCTTTATTTCCCGCCTCACCTGTGTTTGATTCAGACCGACTTAGTATGCTGCCGCCGAAGTTTTAATGAAACGACCATCCTAGTACCCCTTCTTTATCTGTTTAAATCCGTCTTTTTAGTTTACTGTCTTAGTTTATTCTTAGCTATAGACCAATTCAACTCAACCCCCACAATCGTTACCTTAGACTATAATTAGACAGCTAGAAATTACGTATGCCTCCTTGTGGTTCGACCCTGTTACCACTAGCCTAGGTTAGTCTTAATAGGAAATTAAAAATCTTATTTTTGGTACTCACAACGACGGGTATCAACTTTTGGCGCCGTTGCCGGGGAGGCAATAGTTCTAATTTTTAGTTGTTTTAATTTTAGTCTTTCTTAGTTTAAGGGACTTCTGTTCCTTAAACTTTTCTTATATTCTTTTTGTAGTTTCTTCTTATGCGCAGGTCACAGGGTGGTGAACTAGTACCATTCGATCCTGAGATGGAGAAATCTTTGCGCGAGTTGAGACGATCACAAAGGGTATTACCTACAGAGGAAGAGCTGAGTACTCTGTCAAGCTATCACGAGAACGAGCTGTTCGAGGAAGACCCACACTCTTCACCCGTTTCCACCTCTTCAGCCGAGACAGTTACTTCTCCAGAAATTCCAGTCATGGCTGAGGAAGCGAGTATAGCTAGTCATTCTGAGCCGACAGCTGCAAACTTATATAAGGGGTTCAAATTACCAAGAGATGCCAGGAAGTTCGAACCAAAGCCTTCATACATTAATATGGCTGAGAGAAACCAGTTCGGGGGAGCTGCAAATGAAGATGCAGCTAAGCATATGGAGACGTTTATTGACTACTGCTGTTCCATACCCCCACCAGCCGGCGTGACCCAAGACCAGATAAAGGAGACCATGTTCATTTTCTCGCTCCGTGATGCTGCAAGGGAGTGGTATAGAGATCTGGATCGAGCTGCTCAAGGGATCACCGACTAGAATTCCTTGGCATTGGCATTCTACAAGAAGTACTTTTCTGCTTCAAAGACGATTGCTATTAGAGCTCAAATCACGAGTTTCAAACAAGGGCCGGATGAGAACTTCCACGAGGCATGGGTCCGATTTAAGAAGCTGGTGCGAACCATACCGCACCATGGTTTTGAAAAATGGAGCTTGTGCAATCATTTTTATAATGGGCTGTATGACGATCAGAGGGCTATTTTAGATGCTGCAGCCAATGGCCGATTTGTTGAGAACTTGGGAGAGACCAATTGGTGGAAGATCATCGACGATCTAGCCACCCACAAGGCTGAGTATGGGAATTCCAAAGGGAACCACAGGAGAGCTGCTGAATCTTCCTCTGTTGCTGCACTTGAAGCTCTCACTGCGAGATTTGACAAGTATGAACTAGGAGGAGTTTCAAAGGGGGGTATTTACCAAGTAAATGCTGTGTCAGACGGTCCTTTCGTCTGTGAAAGGTGTGGAGCTGAGGGACACATTTCGAAGAATTGTCCTAGTCCCTTTGAGTCTTGTGCTGCCTTTCAACATTATAGGCAGACAAACACCTACTATGAGACTAATGTTCATCCCAACCTGAGGTGGAGTAGCCAGAATGTCCTAAATCCGACTCCACCTCCGCAAAGCGGAACCATATGTGCCCCATCATCAAAAGCAACAACAATATCAAAAACCTCCTTATGTGCCGCAAAAGAAGAACAACAATCCCATAGTTCGATTTTACCGAGTTTAAGAACATGTTGATGAAGGAGTCCCAAGCAAGAGAGGCCGGGATGAAGCTACTAGAGAGCCAAATTGCTCAATTGGCTAGTAAGAGTACCTCTCGAGCTCCGGGACACTTACCGACTCAAACCGACCAAAAGGAGACCCTAAACGCCATCACGTTGAGGAGTGGGTCCACCCCGGAGGGGCCTGCCATGGTCGAGGACGATGTTGAAAAGAATGAGGCGTATCCGAGGCAAACGAAAGCTGTAACGAGTAGTTCAAAGAAAAAGGCGTCTACTGTATATATCGATCGATCGATCGATACACCTTGGCGATCGATCGATATCGGGTTACAAGCAGCCTTCTGAATCGGCTGTACACCTTGGTCGATCGATCGAGGATAGTGGTCGATCGACCAAGATCATCTGCGATAGTGAGATTGTTCGTCCTCCGATGCCCGATAACTTAAGGGACCATTTGTTTCGGGGCACGACAACTCCGAAAGTGTTAGGGCCGGACACAGTCTTGATGGGTCCGTCCCAATTCCGAAGTTCGATCCGATGATGGTTAATGGCACACATTTGAGACGGTCTCGAGGAGGATTCGAGCTTTAACAAGGAGAAAGCGGTGGACTTCCGGCCTAAGTCCACGGATGCCGGTATGCGCAACTTAGAGGAGAGGGCTAAGGTACTTCTTACAGCCCCATATCCGGAGAGACTAGTGCCAACAAAGGAACAGTATCTTTCAAGGTAAGTTTGAAAAAGTTATTCGTAGCTTGAATGTACAGTACCCTTCCTTGAGTTAGTTAACCAAGTGCCAAAGATACACTAAATTCATGAAACAACTCCTGTCTAAGAAAAAGTCGCTTGAACATGTTCACACTGTCGCATTAACGAAAGAGTCATGATCTTACTTGTCTCACACTGCACCCCATAAGCTAGAGGACCCGGGTAGCTTTTATGTTCCTTGCAATATAGGTACCTTCTCTATTGAGAAGGCATTATGTGATTTAGGGGCTAGTATAAGCGTCATGCCTTTGAGTCTAGCTAGGAAGCTCAATTTGACTAGGTTCGCAGTGATAGATATGACAGTTCGGATGGTGACCGATCCGGGGTCCAAATGAATAGGAGTCTTAGAGGACATTCCTGTCCAAATAGGGAAGTTCTTCTTCCCCGTCGACTTTGTTGTACTTGACATGCCCGAGGATGCTCATATACCCATTATTTTGGGTAGGCCATTTCGCACACTCACTGGTGCGATCATAGATGTCGGTCTTGGAACCTTGACTTTCAAAGTGGGAAAGCATTCTATTGTTTTTGCCCAACCTGCTAAGAAAAAGGACCCCATGTGGCTCGTGACTTGTAATACGGTCTCGAAAAGAAATCGTACTTTGTGCTTCCCGAATTGCTGTCTTTATTACTACTTCTGTGTTAACCACTCCGCCCCAGACCGGGAGCAAAAAGGAGGAAGAATCATTTGTTTTAGATGTTGCGGTTTGGTTTGGGAAGGAAGTGCTTTGCAAGTTGCTCCAATCTGTAAAGAAGCCGATCATTCAAAGAGGAGGTCTTGGTTGCCTGAGCTATGGAATTGATGAGGTAGTTGATGACGAGCCGGTCACAGCCAGAGAGTCTGATTTGGATTCTGACAAGCCCGAAGAGATCCTTGACTGGGGAGATGACGATAGTGTTGATCCGTTGAGCCATACGGACGTGGAAGCTAAGAAGGGTGCAGCTGCTCAAATAAGCACCGTTGAGGCTACCTCTAGTAGCCAGAAGCCAACGAAATGGGCCATACCGTGGTCGTTCTTGATCAACTATTAGTTGATCGAGCTCTTTATAAACTTCATTTTATTTGCTTTTGTTAGACATTTTTCTTTTATTGCTTTTGTGTGCGCGAAAACTTCGCAATTTATTCTGCTTGCTTAGGATTTCATACGTTTGAGACTTTGTTTTGGGTTTTGCGCAATTTCGGGCGCGTATTATTGTGCACTTGCAGGTTTTTAGACCTCATTAGCTCAAGTTACTGAGCAAATACGAAGAAATAAGGAGTACAGCAGTATTTTCAGTCGATCGACTGGCTACATTGGTCGATCGACTGAGTTGCACTTTCCAGGAGCTACTGTTCCTGACACATTGGTCGATCGACTGCCATCCTTAGTCGATCGACCAAGGACGCTGCTGTACCTATTCACGACCTCTCCCCTGCTGTGTTTGGTCGATATGCGGACTTAAGGGAGTTTTCTACTCCACTTTATTTTCCGTCCAATTATTTATTTCTTCTAATTCTCTCAATTGTGCACATATTTACCGCTTCAAATTGTCTTCTCGATTTTATGCGTGGGTTTTATTTGTCTTTCAGGTACCTTATTAGTAGCATCACTGCTCACTGAAACCTCCTAGCTCACGCTGGTTTGGGGAGGTTTCCCTTTTGCTGCGCTTAAAGTCTTGTAAGTTCCCGATTTTCACTTCATGTCATTTTTATTCATTTTCCCGCAAATTCCCATTTCTCTTTTCTTCATTACATGATTTTGCACAATGGGGACATTGTGTGATTTGGTTTGGGGAAGGGTTTTGCATCGCATATCATTTGCTTGCATTCACGTTTACATTCTGTTTTGCATTGTTTATTTCATTTTATATATATACAAAATTCAAAAAAAAAATTGAAAAATTTCAAAATTTTCCATAAAATGCACGTTTATTATAGCATATAAGCCGAATCGGAACGGTAGTATTTCAAGGATGATTTTGCATTTTGCACCTGTTTTGCCTGAGCCTTTCTTGATTAACAAGTTATTAGTAGAATCATATATGCATAGTCTACGAGTTCTCGTTAATTATTTGCTGAACTTGAGACTTGACTTAGAAAATTGGCAAACTACATCATATTTCTGAGATTTAGAGCCTATAACTGGTGACATCTATGACCGGTTTATTTAGGAATGTGAGTAGTACTCCTTATGAGGCATGTTACATAAATGTGCATAAATATGAACTTAATCTGCTTAATACCTGTACGCATTTGGTCTGTGGTTAGTTGACACATGTGGTAGAGCTTTCCCCTTATTCGTTTTGCCCATGAACACCACACTTCCAAAAATATCCTTTTTGTCCTAATTACTACATCCTACATTTAGCCTGTCCTTGGTCAAGCTAGTAGTCTGTGTTCTTGGGGTTGTTACTCATTTTTGGTTGCATATGCTCTGTTGAGACGTTATTGGGAAGATGAAATAAAGGAAGGAAAGAAACAAAGAAAGAAATAGAAAAGAAAAAAAAAAACAGAAAAGATGAAAAAAAAAATGATTCGAAAAAAAAAGAGTTCTGTACTGTTTAAGCAGTCGATCGACTGCCCATTTTGGTCGATCGACTGATGTTCGTGGAAAAGAGAAAGAAATCAAATTCGCATAATTCAAGCCTTTATCTTTTGGCAATTTTTGCTCCCATGTATTATTCATATTTTATGGGGAGTTAGTTGATTACTTTTATCTCTGGAAATTGTGAGATTTGTGCTTGCTATAGCACCGTTCCTTTTGTTTTTAAGCAAGAAGTTGGATGTTGCCATATGGTTCCGTTTCGGTACTAGCTTGATCACCTGTACCTCCACTTTTCCATAAATGTTTTTGCCTCTTCTTACCCATACCTCACATATCCACATATATACCTCGGCATGTGTCATGGTCTCTTGTTGGTTGGAATGCGTATGTACGGTTGTAGAGA
Organism: Silene latifolia; assembly: GCF_048544455.1. Taxonomy (NCBI): domain Eukaryota; kingdom Viridiplantae; phylum Streptophyta; class Magnoliopsida; order Caryophyllales; family Caryophyllaceae; genus Silene; species Silene latifolia. Next base: position 377,068,944 of record NC_133538.1, read on the forward strand.
TTGCTTTCATATTAGACTGCAGGCATGTACTTATAGGTCGTAGTTAGGTGAGAGTCATTACATTTACTTCTTTCTATCTTACATATACTCACCTGTGATTATTAAGTGGTATGAGCGACCCGTGAGAGTCCAATTTGATAAGTCTCTACAGTTGACGGTTCAGTAGTTTTAACGGCTCCATAACTCATTTGCATGATTCATTTGCTAATTGATTGTTGGTTGTGCATTAAATTGGTTTAGGCTTTACATGTTGCATTTCGCTCTGAGATTGAACTCGTTCCATTAGGTCATTAGATCGAGTCTAGTTCTTGCTTGGGGACAAGCAAGGGTTTGGTTTGGGGAAGTTTGATGCGTGTCTTTTATATGATGTTTTACATCCCATTTTACACGCATTTCAGAGCTCATTCATGTAGTTCATGCTACATTTCTCCCTATTTCCGTCTACTTCAGTATTTTTGTACATTATTGCAGAAATGTGAAGAATCCAGCGGAAATCGAGCTAAATCCACCCCCGAGTATCCTGCATTGCATGTGACGTGAATTATTCACCCGAGGAACGAGCTTGGTGCGCAATTCAAGGCCCAAAAGACAAGTCCACGAGTTTATAGAAGTCAAGTAGCAGCTCAAGCAGTCGATCGACCTCTGCCATCAGTCGATCGACCAACTTGCGGGTTCCAGAAGCTACTGTTTACTGAAGATCAGTCGATCGACCAGTCCTAGCAGTCGATCGACCAAATTTCTATTCTAGACGATAATTAAAAGACCGTGAATCTTGAAGCCCAAAGTTATGTTATGTTTAGGAAATAAGGTTACGTTAGTTGCTATATAACGTAACCTAGAATCATCAGTTTAGCATTCAGTTTTTATCTAAGTTTCACATTCAATTTTAGAATATCATAGTTAGGGTTTGGGATATTGATTGCATCGGTTTTTTATTCATACTTCTAATCATTCCGTAACTGTTCTCCTGTGATTCTCGGTATTTTTCTGCCTTATTTCAGTTTACTTCTATTTCGTCATTAGTATAGAATTGCTAGTTAGATTCCCGAAACCATCTTATTATTGCATGTTAATTGTTTGTGCTACCGCTCTAATTATGAATTCAATACTTTTATGCCCTAGTATTATTGTTGTTATCACTTTCAGCATGAGTAGCTAAATAGTATGTGCTAGGATGTAGGCGAATTATGGCGTAGGCGGCGTAGTATTAAATTGGACTGAATTCGCGTGTCAGTCTATCGACCGCCATACCTGGTCGATCGACTGACCACGTGAGGTTACCTTTCGTTTTAATTGATTTTAATGTTGTATTTAACGAATCGAATGCATGCGACCAGTTAGATGCTTAATTTATGACTGACCCATTGGATCGAAAGATAGGGAAAGTTGTTAGACCACCAATTAAAATGACTAAACTGTGCTGAGATCGAAAGATAGGTATAGTTTAGACCGTTAGTCACTTTTCAGGATGAGAGTCAGTATTAGTGATATTAGGGACTTGTAGCGAGATCGAAAGATGCTATCTGTTAAGAGTGGACCGAGAGGACCTCTTTATTTCCCGCCTCACCTGTGTTTGATTCAGACCGACTTAGTATGCTGCCGCCGAAGCTTTAATGAACCGACCATCCTAGTACCCCTTCTTTATCTTTTTAAATCCGTCTTTTTAGTTTACTGTCTTAATTTATTCTTAGCTATAGACCAATTCAACTCAACCCCCACAATCGTTACCTTAGACTATAATTAGACAGCTATAAATTACGTCTGCCTCCTTGTGGTTCGACCCTGTTACCACTAGCCTAGGTTAGTCTTAATAGGAAATTATAAATCTTATTTTTGGTACTCACAACGACGGGTAGCACTTATTCAATATTCAACTTATCAATCATGTACTACCCAAATGCTTTTATTCTATAACTTTACGAAAAAACAATAACATAATATACGACATAAATCCCCTATTCACATGTTAATAACATAGAAACAGTAAAAAATCCGCTTCCATCACATACACATGTTTTTCACATGAATTTCATATTCTCATGCAATTACTTACTTCATGTTTTCAAACCAATTCATCGATCATATTCATACAACGCATTCATATAATTTATTCATCCAACATATCCATCCACCATATTCATCCTATCATATGCATATAAATAATAGTAAACTAGTAGCGATCCCAACAACGTACTATTCATGTTATCACAAACAATAAGTTTAAGTGATTACATATCCAAAATCCATAACCGTAAAGTGAAATACATATGTTCCAGAATATCAAACCAACTGAAAGAAATATAAGTTCAAGACACATCGGAAGACTCTTGTGGCATGTGATGACTCCATCCCCGCTATCCCTCGCGCAATCCATTTCATACCTGCTCAATAATTGCTCACCATCCCCGAATGGATCACCACAGTTTTTAAAACAATTACCGGGGTCAGTTTACTGCATAACCAAAATAAGACAAGTACGAAAAGATAACCAGCTGTTCACCATCCACCTCCAACTCCCAATCACATCATATAACCGATTACACACTAAAGTGTGTAGCCGTGCTAGTGGGGGACCGCAATCTTGCCCACCTAAGCCCCGCTCATCAGTGAGAGATAACCCTTTTCATTAATGTGCACATGCCCTCCCGTGGCGGGTTTTATAGGGGGCAAAACTAGGCCGTGAAGCCAATCCCGCAAGTGACTCAACTCAGCCGAGGACGCACCTCGCGAACATCACCATTAAGCATCACAACTCCAACACCCAACTCCAATTCAACAATCAGCAGATAATCACAATATCAATAGTACAACAATCACAATACAATCTTAAATCAATTAACAGTAAACCGAGTAGGGAAACCCTACCTTCTCGTAATCTTTTATGCCACAGCCAATCATGGAAATGCACAACGAGTAACACTTCATCACCTACAACAATGATAATCAACAATCAACAACAAATACGATGACCAAAATCCTAAACCCTCAAATTAGCCCAACCTAGGGTTTGCTAACTTATAAGAACAACAATAGATCGACAAGGATAAGACACTTACTACGGCGATTGACACGGAAAAAGATGCTAGAACCCACAATCAACGACCTTTGCCTTGGAATTGATGAAGATGATTAGAGGAGAATGAGAAGTCGTTTAGGTTTTGGAGGAAATGATTTTAGAAACTGATAAACGACTTATGTATAATCTCTAATCAGGTTAATCAAAACCGCAGAAATAACCCGTAACAGACCGGGTACTCGGTCGAGTATAGAGTATACTAAGCAGATTATCCCCTACTGGTCGAGTATTACCATACTCGGCCGAGTATTCCTGGACAGTAGCCTGACAATAGCACCAGTATCCCTAACGACATGTTACTATCTACAAAAACCAAACAATAGCACCCATCATGCTTATTGATGCGTGTCTTTTATATGATGTTTTACATCCCATTTTACACGCATGTAAACAAAAACAACAACAAGGTAAACAAAAACAACTTAATACACATAAAACCAGTATCCCTAACGACATGTTACTATCTACAAAAACCAAACAATAGCACCCATCATGCTTATTGATGCGTGTCTTTTATATGATGTTTTACATCCCATTTTACACGCATTTCAGAGCTCATTCATGTAGTTCATGCTACATTTCTCCCTATTTCCGTCTACTTCCGTATTTTTGTACATTATTGCAGAAATGTGAAGAATCCAGCGGAAATCGAGCTAAATCCGTCCCCGAGTATCCTGCATTGCATTTGACGTGAAGTATTTGCTTAAGGAACGAGCTTGGTGCGCAATCCAAGGCCCAAAAGACAAATCCACGAGATTATAGAAGTCAAGTAGCAGCTAAAGCAGTCGATCGACCACTACCTTCAGTCGATCGACCAACCATCGGGTTCCAGAGGCTACTGTACACTGCTATTCAGTCGATCGACCGGTCACTTCGGTCGATCGACCAAGACGCTATTCCAGACGAGAATTAAAAGATCGATATTTATCAAGCCCATAAGATATTAGGTTTAGGAATTATGTTACGTATACTTTCTATATAACGTAACCTAGTTCGACAGATACAATCATTCAGAAATTTACATAAAGTTTTACATATAGTTCTTTAGAAATAATTAGGGTTCGAGATTACTTTCGGTATTGAATACAATTCACTTTGCCATTCGGCTTTGTTCTTTTCCTTCGCAATTCACACGGTACTCTCCGGTTTTATTCTGATATTTTATTTTCGTTCATAGTTGTCGAATTGCTAGATCAGTTCCCAAGCCGAATTGCCATCTTTTGTTAATTGTTTATTTTACCGTTTCAAGCATGAATTCTTCTGTCTATCTTATTAGTTTTATTGCTGTTACCGCCCTTAGCATGAGTAGCTAAATAGTTTGTGCTAGGATGTAGGGGAATTATAGTGTAGGCGGCAATATAATGAACACGGCCTGATTCGCGTGTTGGTCGATCGACTGCCATACCTGGTCGATCGACTGACCACGTGAGGTTTTATTTTCGTTTTAATTGTTTTAATTCTTTATTCGACGAATCGAGTGCACACGACTAGTTGAATGTTTAGGATTTGACTGACCCATTAGATCGAGAGATAGGGACAGTTGTTAGATCACCAATTAAAAATGACTAAACTATGCTGAGATCGAAAGATAGGTAAAGTTTAGACCGTAGTCACTTTTCAGGACGAAAGTTAGTATTATTGATATTAGGGACCTATAGCGAGATCGAAAGATGCTATTTGTTAAGAGTGGACCGAGAGGACCTCTTTATTTCCCGCCTCATGTGTTTGATTTAGACTGTTTAGTATCTTTGCCTAAAACTATAACGAACCGACCATCCTAGTACCTCTTTTTATACTTGATTTCATATATTTCATTAGCTTACATTTCTTTTACTTCTATTAGTTGTAGACCAAATCCAATCAACCCCCCACTTTATTGTTACCTTAGACCGAATTTAAACAACTAGAAATTACGTCTGCCTCTCTGTGGTTCGACCCGACTGCTGCTAGCTATAGTTGTAGTTGGAGATTATAAATTTATTTTTGACACCTCACGACGGGTATCAGTAAGCCGTATTCGGCCGATTAACAGACTTAGAAAACCGTAGTATTATAGTCTTCCCTTCTTAAAAAGAACTTCGTCCCCGAAGTTCCAACCCAACCTATAAAACATGGACACCTAACACTAACTCCACCAACCACGCTTACTTCCACAACATGGCTCACGATATCTTCTCAACTACAGCATAGTCTCTCAATACTAACTCCATAGTACTATCGAATACCCACAACGTAAGTTTTTCTAACTCTGTCTTACTTCCATAACACTCACTAGCAAAATCAATACCAAGACAATCCACTAAACAAGATCAAAACCAAGATGGAATGTTACATTCTACCACCCTTAAAAAAACTTCGTCCTCGGAGTTTACTCATATACATAAACATCATTACCCAATCCACTAACACTATCGAAGTTTACTCACACTCCTAACATCATACTACTACAAACACGACCATTACCTGTAATAAAATCGACCATCACACAAATCCATCCTTATTCTACACCAGCACTCAAACTTCCAATTGCAACCTGTATGACCATCAAACTCTCTTGTCGCATCCTACTCCTCTTAAGATAAATGTTTCATCCTCGTAACTCACTATTACTAGGTCCTTTGCTATACCTCTCATAATCCTTATTACCACCGCATGTCAACAATAACCCACTATAACCTCAACACCTACAACCATTCCTATATCCAGAGCTCTCTTTCTATAACAGTTATCATACCTCAATTCATTCTGCTCTCTATATACCCTATACCATAAAATTCTCAGCATAACCACTACCCTAACTCTTTAACATTACCGCAAAATGACATACTTCTATATATATACACACTCATCTCCACGATCATAACTCACGATCCACAATTGTTACACACACTCACATTAGCTTCTCAAGTTCATTTCTTTTATTACCACAAAACTTACCCATAACTTAACATGATACTAAGTCCTAATACTCCATACTCACAGTCCCAATCAAAAGATTATAAACCACCTGCAATTTCCAGTTCAATACCACACATGTTCCACAATTCCCTTACCACAACTATGTCCAGCAACACCTCATCTTAAACAAGATTAAAAGTACACTAACAACCTCTCACAATTATGTCCCATTAACAGAATATTGTTATACCATGACAACAACGTAAACATACCCAACTCTCTTTCATATCATACTCTATCCTCACTCCCAAGCCGACACTGGTAAGAAACATCAGCAACCAAAACAACAGTCTATATGTCCAAACCGAAACTCACAGGCAACAGCAGTAAACAAAACAACAATCTACATAACTGATATATACTTTCGAAAGTTCGTCTCCTCAGTATCCCGCCTATTCCACCAGAACCGATGACGAGATCGCATCACCGCCACTAACAGCCGCACCGCAGCGCGAAAATACTCGTATCAAAACACGAATTACCGTGCCCGGATCGCCACACAAGGCACAACAACCACATCGATAGTCATCGCAACTTATACAATCCAATAACATTAACTCAGTACAACTTTCTTGATCATAAGACTTTCTTAAAACCACTTTACTAGATCACAACGCAACATATTACATGGAATCATAGATACTAACCTTATCAATATTATCCATACTATGACTCATGAGGTCAGAACCTCACACAAATATTTACACATATCATGCCCAATCTTATACCCCCTCACAACCATACATACCAATCAGGCGTCCATAAAATTAACCCCTTTAGAACAACTAACTTCCTTATGTAACATCATCCTCAACCACTAGTGACAACAATACGACACCACCATCCATCATGTGACTACTCTCTTACTATCACTTCTCAATATAACAATCCTTTACTCTTTCTGGTTCTCATCCCAATAACGAACACCAGATCCACCAACAAAATTTACCTCAACATTCTTTCCAATTCTGTCCTTTATCGTATCGTCACCTAACTCTCCACCAAAATCTCATATCGTGCAAACACTCTACCAGCTTCTTATTCCCTTAATACCTCGAATCACGGCTAACATGTCGTCCCGAACTCCTATATAACCATTAACTTTCACTCTCTCATGATGCTATCGTACATTTCCATGATTTCTTACTTTCATGTTCCATAACTTTGGTCAACGTTCTCTCGACTTACTTCCCAATTAATTCATCTCCTTCCTTCTTCTACCTAACTCTTTAGTAATCCGGTTACCTTCTTGTTGCTCCACAACTCAAATTTCATTAATTCATATCAATATCTTCTTATTCTGTCTTATCACTGATTTCCCCCATCATACTACTCACTCACACTAGTCACCATCAAGACTACACAACTAACGGTTACTCTTCAATAAGTTGTATCTCCCTTTCGTATCCTTAGAAAACCAAAAATTCACCTCATACCGTTTATTTCCCAAAGAATTACACACTAGGCTCACCTCTTGATAATCCAATTTCCCAAACTCGACCACTATCTACACATCGCGGCCTAACTCGATCTCACTATACACCATTCGTTTCCATCCCTTTATAACGACCTTCCATCACATATATCCTTAACCAACACAATCCTAACAGCCTCCCTCCATAAATCCTTACACATCCAGATTTGCCACTATTCGCATCCCTTATCTCAATCTTTGCATTCTAACGTTTCTTTACACTTACATAACCCTCGCCCATATACAGTTACTTTTATATTACTCAACACACGACTATATCACTCACCACATCTCAAAAGACATGCTCCCTGCCTCGATAAGCTCTTCAATCTTTCATTTCCCTTTCCACTATCACTCACAACCACAGATAACTTATGTCCTCCCTACCCAACACATATCCCTCATAAGTCCGCATTCTCTACATCATAGCATCAGGTAACTTACGTATCAAGACCGTCACAGATATAAAAGAACGCTTTAAAACCAAAAATGTACATGTGCACATAACCTACTACTCAAAACATATGTAAGAACGTGGCCGTCGACTCAAAACAACCGCCAACAGAGATACTTGGTCGAGTGCATGACGTACTCGACCGAGTACAGGATACTCGGTCGAGTAATTAGACTACTCGGCCAAGTACATGACCAGAAGCTGAACAGGATTATCACGAAAAGATTACTCGGCCGAATATGGGTTACTCGGTCGAGTATGAAGATACTCGGCCGAGTATGGCGTACTCGGTCGAGTACCGGCACAGTTCTCAGCAACACGTCCAGTTTCGTAAAACAGTCATATCTCACTCGTTACTTGGTCATTTTGGGCGTGTGACCTATCGTTAGAATTGTAAGTGAACAAGCTATCAACTCCAATTAGAATCACATCAAAATCATATATACATCTCAAGTTATAACATTTTAAAGACAACCTCTCTATAATCGGACAACAAAACTACTAAATTTTTGCTTCCAAACAACTTAAACAACAACAAGGTAAACAAAAACAACTTAATACACATAAAACCAGTATTCCTAACCACATGTTACTATCTACAAAAACCAAACAATAGCACCCATCATGCTTATACAATATTCAACTTATCAATCATGTACTACCCACATGCTTTTATTCTATAACTTTACGTAAAAACAATAACATAATATACGACATAAATCCCCTATTCACATGTTAATAACATAGAAACAGTAGAAAATCCGCTTAGCTTCCATCACATAAACATGTTTTTCACATAGATTTCATATTCTCATGCAATTACTTACTTCATGTTTTCAAACCAATTCATCGATCATATTCATACAATGCATTCATATAATTTATTCATCCAACATATTCATCCACCATATTCATCCAATCATATGCATATAAATAATAGTAAACTAGTAGCGATCCAAACCACGTACTATTCATGTTATCACAAACAATCACCTTCATCTTTTCCACCACATCTCCATTCAACCACATAACACCCATTCAACATATTCATATAAATATAAGTAAACACATAGCGATCCCATGACACCCCATAGTGACCGGTTTAAAGTTGTATCGGCAGCATTGCGGTTTCGAGACGTCTCTTAAACCTTTGCGGTAGCTCCAAACAATTCCTATCCGGGTTCATTTTTATTAGACACCCTAAGTTCATTTGTTCATTGGTTTCAGGTTCCATAATCATCGCTCTGATACCACTTTGTGACACCCCCACATACCAAGGTGCCTTACCAGGACCACCCTAGCATAAGAGACCATCACCATCTCGGTTACCCGAGGCAATGTATATCACATTGACCATAAAGAAGCATACTTTAGATAAATAAGTTTAAGTGATTACATATCCAAAACCCATAACCGAAAAGTGAAATTCATCTGTTCCAGAATATCAAACCAACTGAAAGAAATATAAGTTCAAGACACAACGGAAGACTCTAGTGGCACGTGATGACTCCATCCCAACTATCCCTCGCGCAATCCATTTCATACCTGCTAAATAATTGCTCACCATCCCCGAATGGATCACCATAGTTTTTAAAACAATTACCGGGGTCAGTTTACTGCATAATCAAAATAAGACAAGTACGAAAAGATAACCAGCTGTTCACCATCCACCTCCAACTGCCAATCACATCATATAACCGACTACACACTAAAGTGTGTAGCCGTGCTAGTGGGGGACCACAATCTTGCCCACCTAAGCCCCTCTCATCATTGAGCGATAACCCTGTTCATTAATGTGCACATGCCCTCCCGTGGCGGGTTTCATAGAGTGCAAAACTAGGTCGTGAAGCCAATCCCACAAGTGACTCAACTCAGCCGAGGACGCACCTCGCGAACATCACCATTAAGCATCACAACTCCAACACCCAACTCCAATTCAACAATCAGCAGATAATCACAATAACAATAGTACAACAATCACAATACAATCTTAAATCAATTAACAGTAAACCGAGTAGAGAAACCCTACCTTCTTGTAATATTTTATGCCACAGCCAATCATGGAAATTCACAACGAGTAACACTTCATCACCTACAACAATGATAATCAACAATCAACAACACATACGATGACCAAAACCCTAAACCCCCAAATTAGCCCAACCTAGGGTTTGCTAACTTATAAGAACAACAATAGATCAACAAGGATAAGACACTTACTACGGCGATTGACACGGAAAAAGATACTAGAACCCACAATCGACGACCTTTGCCTTGTAATTGATGAAGATGATTAGAGGAGAATGAGAAGTCGTTTAGGTTTTGGAGGAAATGATTTTAGAAACTAATAAACGACTTATGTATAATCTCTAATCAGTTTAATCAAAACCGCGAAAATAACCCGTAACAGACCGGGTACTCGGTCAAGTATATATTATACTCAGCTGAGTATCCCCTACTGGTCGAGTATTACCATACTCGGCCGAGTATTCCTGGACAGTAGCCTGACCATAAATACACGACGTATTACTCGGTCGAGTAACAGACTTAGAAAATAGTAGTATTACAGTCTTCCCTCCTTAAAAATAACTTCGTCCCCGAAGTTCCAACCCAACCTATAAAACATAGACACCTAACACTAACTCCACCAACCACGCTTAATTCCACAACATGGCTCACGATATCTTCTCAACTACAACATAATATCTCAATACTAACTCCATAGTATTATCGAATACCCACAACGTAAGTGTTGCCAACACTGTCTTACTTCCATAACGCTCACTAGCAAACGCAATACCAAGACAATCCACCAAACAAGATCAACACCAAGACGGAATGTTAAATCCAGAACCTCTAAAAGTATGACAGATGCATCAACATTTAAAAATTAAGTGGTTTAGCCACTTGAATCACTCGATTCGGAGTCCGTATGAGTAAATGGCAAATGTTTTACCGTTTCACGTTCTATAAATGTATATCCATTGTGTATGATGATTGTTTGTGCTTATTATTTGTATCATGACCCATATATTCCCTTGTTGACTTATATATGCTTATGGGTGATTCGATTTTGGTTTGTTTTGGTTTTGCCTCGTGTTACTTAATTCATTTGTTATCGTTTGTTTACACTATGTTTAAGTAACATGTAAATATGAAATATAATGTTTATTAATCTTAGGAAAGTATGAAATGGTGCTATGTACTTCATATTTGAGTTCTCATTTGTTTGTTTATTTTTTGCCTCGTGTTTCGTATTTGTAACACCCCAACTATCCGGCCAAGATAATTGGAGCGTTACCATCTCGTTTTCCCGAGGTAGTGTTTCAAAACTTCGATAAAAGAAAATTTTATAAATAAACATAATGTTTAGTGAATTACATAAACGTAATTAAATGAATAAAAGTACAACTCATGACAACTATACTCTCTAGCCAACTATACTCGTCTCGTGACTCATCAAGCTCGTCTCGTCTCCTACGTGCTATCCAAACAACCTGTACTGAATCTGCTCCCCATATGACCAAAGGACATCATATGGATCGACATAGGCCAACCCAAAAGAGATAGGTGACAATTACGCAGACACACAAATGTCAGTAACGATAAATAAAGTGTGACACGACTCAAGTTCAACTATCAAACCTCAAACTGCGGTCTTATACGCTCGTTACTAAATTCCACAAATGACTATGTTTCAGGTTCAACCCGCTCTCTTACCTATTGCAAATCCATTATCAAATCTCATATCGTCTTATGCCATTGTTATAATCCCAATCTAGAAACCTCTCTAGAAGTCTCTTTACGGGTACCCCTACGAGCCTCCCAAAGGTCAAGCGCCAGGTTTAACCCGCGGTTCGAAACTCTAAATCTCATAGATAACTTCTAACTCATCTCGGTTTTATGAATACGTATTTATCACGGGGTATAACTCGATTATTACTACGTCTCTATATCGCGTCGATCCTCACACATTAACATGTATGCTCATCAAAACACCAACTATACCTACAAAACAGAGGAAAGAAGACGGTTGAAAACCGTCCTTATATCACTACGGGAACCGTGCTCCCGTTAGTCGTCCTCTTTTCCTAAGAGAACGGTTGCTGCTAATCTGACCGTGCTCTTTAGATAACTTAAACAGAACGGTTCAATTAATAACCGTCCTCTTTTGTACACCCTTTTAGAACGGTTAAACACATAACCGTTCTGCTTTTGCGTTCTTTTTCCAAATATTGAACCGTTCTCTTTATTAAAATTTCCCGCGCAAACTGCTATAATTTTGAATTAATAGAGCACGGTTATTAAATAAACCGACGTCTTTGTACATGCTATTTTTTTTTATATAGAATTTTATTTTTAATATTACCAGCCTATATGGCTCAAATCAGCTATATAGCTTACAATAATAGCGTAAAATCTTGCATTGTCATCCAAAAGAGTCTCCAAAAACTACATTAACCGCAACATACATCTCCGATCCACAAATTCTAGCTACAAGTTTTGAATTAGCGTACATAAATATTTCTAAGTTCAATGTTCTTTTACGAAACAAGGAAAGTAAAACAAACCTAACCTACTTAAGCTAAACTTAATCATCGCTTATCTTTGGCTTAAATTGGAGTGCAAAGTTGGCCCATATATCCCTCACCTCATCAATTTGCTCAAGTGTATATGACTTTGGGGCTTTAAGCATGAACTGCAAACAAATTTAAAGAAAATATGTGAGAAAAATTCTATCCATGACGTCTAAATGAAAGTAAACAAATAGGTTGTAATGATTTAAATAAAGAAGCAAAAACATACATTTGGAATAATACTAACATATCGTCCTCTGATTATCTCCAGCATGTATCGACAAATATAATATCCACATAAGACGGTACCAAAGGGCTGCATAGGGCACTAAAATACAAGCTCGCATTATAAATACACACACTACTCAATAAGTGAAATTAACCAAAACTAAAGTATGTTAAAACACTAAAATATTGACACACAAGAAGTACCTTTATCTTTTTCAAAACAACCTCTTTGGCCTCATATCCGGCAAGTAGATCTATAGAGTTCCTTTTATTAAAGGCCCTGTATATATTGATAGAACTTATTCCGTTTTAGTCAATGAAATTTTAATTTCAAGCATAAGAGCAAAAACAAGATCACATAATCATTGAACATACTTAGTAATTATACGAAGCCAGATAAATTATGGTCCAACGGGTGCATACTATTTACTTGAAAAGCAGAAACTCTTGAGGTTAATCGCAATCCTAGTTAAGAAGGAAGAATGGCTGGGGTTCAAACTAAACAGGCATAAATCCAGGAAAACAAGGCTCCAATGCAGGATCCTAAGAGCCGTCATGAATGCTTGTGTGTATAGTATTTGGTACCCATGTTACTAGGTCTAGTTACATTCCAAACTTGGCATTATTGCTGCTGTCCTGCAACTTTCCATCATTTTACGAATAATACAACTACTTACATATTAGCAAAAAAAAAAAGACATACTTAGTAATTGTATCCACGAAAAATTGACGAGGCTCCTCATATCCAAAGAGATCACACCAATAAACTATACTTTCAAATGGATTGATCGCACCCAACATCCAATGTTCACTTTGTGAGTTGGAAAAAAATAATTAACATATCAACTTAATTATGTGTGAATGAATAAGATAATCATTATAATACTATGAAAAGAAGTTTATATTTACCCCTCGACATATGGAGCAAATATAAGTGTCCGACCTCTACCACATCCGGTACATGTCATGGCGCTAGCAATATAATCAGATCGAGAATTTTCATTCTGGACAGTGGAATATGGGGATAATGTATGTGGGCACAAAAATCCATATGAACTCGTACTTCGCATAGTCTCGGTAACATCACTCAAATACCTACCACAATAAGAAATGAGTTTTACTAAAAGGTAAATAAAATCAAAATAAACAGTCATTTTTACTTGTGAAATTTTTTCCATTTAGAAAGGAATAGAAATCTGCAATTTTATTGCAAGAATGATTCAGGCAAGGCAAGGCAAGTAATTAGTTGACAAATTAATGAAAAGTCTTGTAAATCAAGAACAGAAAACAGCGAACCTCATAAAAAGAGTAATGTGAGAGGCACCAATCTCAGCTTCATCTAACAAATGAACAAGCTCTTCATAACTAAGGCTGCAAGTTTGTTTATTGTGTAATATATGTTCATCAATCTCAACATTGATCATTGTCCCGCTTGCCTTTAAAACCCGAGCCTCGGTTTCTAACAACTTCAAATCCATAGTCCTCTGCTTTTGCTTAAACTCACGACTAACTTTTATACCAAGGAAAGTGTTTGCTGGTGGAATCAAGGGCGAAGTCTTTTGAGGCTTGGACTTTTTTGGTAATGCTTTTTCTTCTTGATGATTCTTTTTCATGTTTATTTAAATTACCATAAATAAGTTGATAGACGACATAAATGTTAAATGTATTTTATATTAAGATACTAGAAATCTTAATTACCTTATCGGGACCATGAATATGACTTTGCGGCCCCTTTGAATAAATGATTCCTTAGCTTGTATCAATGTCATCATATCATCAACGAACACTTTGTATATCAGCATTTTCTGACCCAGAATAGACCTCCTTGATTGAAACTTTTCTAAACCCATCACGAAGGGAGATGCCATGAACAGTAACAAATTCGTCTTTTCTGGATAGGTATACCAATCCTGAAGCCACTATCTTTGGTGATTTGCTTGGCAATGATAGTACACAAGCTCTCCAGGCCTAAACATTTACGTTAATACTGAATTTCAAACTATTTTCATTACTTTGAAATTGAAATTAGTGTCTTAAACGAAAGCTTATAAAACCTGCTTTGGTGGTGGGTCAGAAATATTCGGAATAATGGTCTTGGGAGCACGATAAACCTCCTCTCGTGGTGTCTCCTCACTGGGTGTCTCCTGTCGGAGTGGCTCTTCATTCATTTGTAGTGATTGCTCTTCATTCAGTTGTGGTGATTGACTATGAGACCCCTTCATAGATGTTGACTTTCTCGATCCTTCGGTACTCATAGATACCCCTTTCATTAAATCATCTAATACTTCAGGACTTGGCTTCTCACCAGTTTGCCAAAAATGCATCATCATCGCTTTCATCTTTTCTATGTCATCAATTTTCACTTGCATGCAATTTATCTTCTCGTACAACTCTTCTCGTGTCTGTTTTTTTGGTCCCTTCCCAAAATACTCAGTAATGGATATACCTTGAGAAACTCCACGCACACGGCCAGGATGCTCAGGCTTGCCTATTGCCTTAGCGAGTATGTCTTCCCGTCCTTCGGGCACAAATACACCAGCCTCAACATCCTTTTCTATTGCTTCCTACAAAACAAGAAACAGTAGCTAATGAGCCATAAAAACCGCAGCGAAACAGCGATAAAAAACTAAACAGCACAAAGACGATTTCAGCAGCAAAAAAGCGCACTTTACGCCCTCGAAAAAGCGATAAAAACCAAAACCAGCAGCAAAGAAAAGTATGTCCTTAACATAAAAAAGCTAAGATGCTAAATTACAGATATCTTGAACTTACAATTTTCAAAGCGACTTCCTTAACATAATCAGTCATGTCCCCTTTGTCAGACTTGTGACCCCTTAGCCAAGTTAAATATCGATCAACTTTTTCCACTTGTTTTCCCTTGGCAGCTAAATCTTTTTTCTAACAAAAACAATAGAGTTCGTGAAAGTTAACGCTAGCTTTTAACTTGTAAGTCAATTATAATATAAAATAAATACAAACAACTTACGACTTTAACTCGAACCCCTCGATATCCTGCTCGAGAGCCATAATATTTCCCTCTTCTTCTACCAGCATTCTCCTTGTTCTTTTTACTTATTGTCTTATTAAAAAGTACGAAGTATACAAGAAGAAAATTGTTTGAGATACTATATTATCATAAAATAATTAATGTGTATAAGAGAAAAAAAGATGAAAATATTACCTTAAATTCTTCAGTACTGTGAGATGCCACAAACGCGTTCCAGTGATCTTGAGTTATCTGCTTATACAAGGATGGTGGTGTCATTTGGACAGCTCCAGTCTCATCATACATCCACTTACGATGCAAGGTACATTTCCATTTTCTCCACAACTCACCCAACTTTTGGAGACACCAATCATGACGCTCTTCAATGACATTGAACGCACCCTAAAATATACAACAAACCATATTCAGTAGCTCTTGATTTGGTGTCTGTAAAGATAGATTCATTCTGAGCGCATCATTGAAATGAAGGCAAAATGGTGTAATAAACATTTATTTATACTGGATTAAGATTTAGAATAAAGGACTACCTGCATATACAGTATTTTGTTATAGGTATTTGGAAACATAATCAATAATTGCAAGAGAAAGGTTGGGCACGTCTTGTGCCCTTAATCCATCTTGAGTGGGAGCCTTTTCAGTGGGTTAATGATGATGAAGATACAAAGAATTTCAATGTATCACCATTAATAAAACATACACAGAACTTCCAACAAATGCATTTGAACACATAGAATTTCTAACATAATTCGGCGCTAGTTTTGAAGACTAACATTAATCTGATCTTGAGGAGCTAGCTTGCAAGTTAGAGGTCAATTGACGAAGACTACAAGGATATGTATGTATATATATAGCTGTATACAAACATAGAACTGATATGATTCAAATCTTATGGTACTCAAATTTATTGATCTCACTAATCTTACAGTAGCTAACATACCCCCGAGCAGTCACTGTATACAAAATTTAGAGGCAGCTAAATAAAACATACCGTGAGTTCACCCAACATAAGATCTAAGGTCGGTCCATCCACTTTCTCCCAATTGTCCAATGCGCAACTAACATGCCCTCGAGCAGTCACACCAATCCATGAACTAAACTTAGGCGCGTATTTTCCTGTAGGCAAATTATCTTCTTTATCCCACTCAAGTTCAATTTGTTTTTTCTCTTTAAAAGCTTTTGCGACCATATCCAACACTATTCGGCCCCCTGTGACCATATCTCCTCTTCTTTCTGCTTGCCTCGCCATCAGAGGGGTTCTTCCAACTTCGTTTACGTCTTTGCGGGGCCATCACGCAACCTGAACATAATAAATCAAAATCGCATTAAAATATTAAATTAAATAAAGGGTTTCAGTTAGGCATAAGCTCTGATGATTTGTGTCTGGTTTGTGGTAGAGCACCTGAAACTCATATGGATTTGTTTCAGCAGTGCCAGTACACTAAATTGCTTCTGCAGAAACTCAGTGCTGTACTGCATATTTATTTTCCAGAGGTTCAGCTACTGAGTTGGGTCCAATCAAAACCTTGAGCTAAAGTCAAGAAGAAGGTTACCATTGCCTGGATTCAAGCTTTACAGTATCATATTTGGCTGCAACGGAATCAAGTTAGGGTAGATGCCTGGATTCAAGCGTTACATTATCATATTTGCCAAACTCTGTGCTCTACTGAATATTTATATCTCTAAATTAATTTACCCTAAATTAATTTCCCCTTCAACCCCTACTTAATCATAATCACAACCCCTAAATTAATTTACCCTAAATTAATTTCCCTTCAACCCCTACGAGTTTCCTAATTAGAATGATGGTGTTTGGTATGAAGAATGACAATGAAGAAGGAAGCAGAAAAATAGAAGTTGACCCACATATTGACCTGTTGGGCAACGGGTTGTATCAGGTCATATGTGGGACGACTTAC
Organism: Silene latifolia; assembly: GCF_048544455.1. Lineage (NCBI taxonomy): Eukaryota > Viridiplantae > Streptophyta > Magnoliopsida > Caryophyllales > Caryophyllaceae > Silene > Silene latifolia. Next base: position 377,086,634 of record NC_133538.1, read on the forward strand.
TTTGAATTATTACCATGAAATAATTCTTAAATAAATGGTAGTACATGCTGTATATAATAAAACAAAATAAAAGCATGTAATAAAAATAATAATAAATTGTACTTAATCATGCATCAGAACTGCGAGGGCGTTTCTTTGAATTAGACTCACTAATGATCCATATCCCTTCATCGTGATCATCACGCGTGTATAAACTAGAAGGGCCAACTATATCCGTATCATCTAACCGTGATACATGAGGATCAAAGCCCTCAAATACCACATCGTCATCGCAACTATCCGAAAGTGTGCGCTTACACCTTCTGACAGATAGAGCAACGACCACTTTTTATCCGACGGGTCAGTGACATAAAACACTTGTTTCGCTTGTGTCCCTATTATAAAGGGATCTTCCTTATGACCAAATTTACCAAGATTTACCAGCGTGAATCCTAATTCATCCTTGCGATCGCCATTATTATTATCAATCCACTTGCATCCAAATATAGGTATTACAAAATCTGTGTAATCTAACTCCCAAATCTCTTCAATAACTCCATAATAATGCATTTTACTTAAAACCGGATTCTTATCTTTTGAACTAGCGAAATGCATTGCTTCTGCCTCTACACAAACCCCACTATTTTGCATCGTGCTCATGTCATCTTGCTCACGAGTGTAAAAGGTGCATCCTTTAATGGCATAACCACTATAAGACGATGCAAAAGTCTTTGGCCCGAAACAAAGTCTTCGTAATCGGGAAGAAATACAATCTGGATATTGTTGCAAGTCTTCTATCACTCGAGCCTTGAACCAAACTCTAAAAGTCTTGTTGTGCTCACTTGAAATCCACTTCTTAGTTTTATTCCGATGCTTCTCCCGCAACGACACCATGTGTTCCTCAATGTACGGTTGTACCTCATCCTCGTTATGAAGAACATATGTATGTGCTATATGCCACTTCTCAGTTGTCATATCTTGACGAACATGACCCCTAAGACCTTTGCCCATCATCCACTCACTATGCCTATTCTTAGGAACTCCAATTAACTCAGAATTTGATAAGTGTGTATAACAATAAGAAAGTGCTTCATCCGTGATTGCACGCTCAGCGATACACCCTTCAGGACGATATTTATTGGATGTATAGTCCTTGTACACTTTCATCAATCTTTCAAAATGATATTGATACGTTAGATAAACTGGACCAATATATTTGATTTCTCTAACCAAGTGTACAGTTAAATGCACCATTATTATGAAAAATGAAGGAAGAAAGTACATTTCCAATTGACAAAGAGAAGTGACAATTAGTTTTTGCAAAGACTCTAACTCAGTGGGATCTAACACTTTATTGCATATGGCATTGAAGAAAAAGCAAAACCTAGTGATGGCATATCGAACCTTTTTAGGTAAAATGGACCGTATAGCCACTACTAGTAATTGCTGCATCAAAGTATGACAATCATGAGACTTTAAACCAATAAGTCTTAGATCTTTCATTGATACAAGGGTGCTGATATTGGAAGAATATCCCTCTGGTACTTTAACACCACGCAAACACTCACAAAATTCTATTTTCTCCTTTCTTGATAGTGTATGAGCTGCTGGAGGCAAATAAGATCGTGTTCCCTTCTCTTGTGGTGCCAACTCGGGTCTAATTTTCATATCCACCATGTCTTTCCTAGTTGTTGTGTTATCTTTTGACTTATTCGGAACATTGAGAAGAGTGTTGATTATATTATCACAGACATTTTTCTCAATATGCATAACATCTAAGCAATGTCTTATAGAAAGGTCACGCCAATATGGAAGTTTCTCAAAAAGAGGAGATATCTTCTTATATCCACGAGACGCTAATTTAGAACCCTTCTTCCCGTAAGTTATCTTTATATCTTTCACTCTTTGGTATACTTCATGACCGGTTAATATCTTAGGAGGGGGTCGATGTTCAGGTTTTCCATTGAACGCCTTTTGATGCCTACGATATGAATGATCATGTTCCAAGAACCTACGGCATCCCGTGTACGCTTGTTTACGAGAAAACTTCAAATAACAAGAATCAACATCTTCTCCGCACAAGGGGCACGCCTCTTTCCCGTGAACAGTGTGCCCACATAGATTACCGTACGCAGGAAAGTCAGAAATAGTACATAGTAACATTGCTTTTAAATTGAAATAACTATTCTGGTAGGCATCAAAGACTTGTATTCCCTTATCCCACAGTAATCTCAAATCGTCGAGAAGAGGCTCCAAGTAGACATCTATATCATGACCCGGCTCTTTAGGACCAGAAATAAATAAAGACAACATCAAATACTTTCGTTTCATGCAAAGATAGGGAGGCAAATTGTAAATAGCTAAAAACACCGGCCAAGTACTATGTTGACTACTCAAATTTCCAAAGGGATTCATCCCGTCAGTGGAGAGTGCAAGGCGAAGATTTCTGGATTCTTTGCCAAACTCGGGATATTTTTCATCAATAAATTTCCAATCTATCCCATCAGCTGGGTGTCTCAACTTCCCATCATTTGCTTTTGATGTTCTATGCCATGTGAGCAATTTGGCATCTTCTTTATTCGCAAATAATCGTATCAACCTAGGAATTATTGGAAAGTACCACAAAACTTTAGCTAGGATCCCCTCCTTCTTTTTGTATCGCCATTCTTTACAAACTGGAAAACTAGTGAGATTAGCATAATCTTTGCGATATAATATGCAATCATTGGGACATGCGTGGATCTTTTCATATTTCATGTCAATTCCCCTAAGTATCTTCTTTGCCTCATATGTATGATTAGGAAGTACATTATCTTCGGGAAGCATGTCCTTTAATAATTCCAAGAGGTCGGTGAAACTCTTGTCACTCCACCCATTTGTTGCTTTTAAATTATAAAGTTTAACAATAGCTGCCAATTTACTATGCTTACAACTACTATACAAAGGCATTTCGGAATCTTTCAATTTCTCCAATACAACACTTGTATCCTCCAAATCAGTTTCATCAGGATCTTCATCAGTTTCATCTGGGATATCTTCATCGAAATTTTCATAAATACCGCCTTCTTGTTCATCACCTCTAAACACATCTCCCCATGATTTATCCGACATATCATCACTCCCATCACCGAACTCAAAATTCATATCACAACCTGAACCTTCTAGCGATGAATTAGACTCATCGGGATCTTCATCATCACTTAACCACGTTTCTCTCTGAATCTCCCCAAATTGGACATCTACATTTTCTTCCATTATGTCTATATTTTTTTATTCACCGTTGAAAATCCAACGGCTATACTTCGGATTAAAATTTGTCTTTTCTAAATGTATTCTCACATCTTCAAAACTCATATACCTAATATTCCGACACATATCACAAGGGCACGCCATACTTGATTTGTCTTTCACATTCTTTCTTACGAAGTCATAAAATTCAGCTAACCCGGCATCATATTCTAGGTCACCTTTTTTACCACGAATCATCCATGTACGACCCATATTCTGTATATAATCAGAACATGTACATACAACACATTAAAAAATCGTCAAGGGGAATATACTGTACTGGAGTCTTAAGAAAACAAGGCCCTTATAGGCCACTCTAAAACCCAAAAAACAGCAGCAAGAATGATGTAGAAACAAGAAAACATCATAAAAAAACCTTAACACCTTGAAATCGACAATAAAAAAAATTAGCACTAATAATTCAATACACCAGTCCAGCTATTTCAGAAATATATTTACTAACACTAGTACAAAAAACCTCAAATAATTTTGTACGGGTGATTGTTGTTAAAGCTTAGAATTTTGTTCGGATGATTGTAGGGATGATTTAATTTAACGGTTTGGTGCTTAACTATTGTCATTTGGCTAGGGATTGGTTGTTGGAGGATAATTTAAACGCTCATTCAGTCAGTCGTTGTCGTGCACTTATGCTCACCGCCGATTGCGATTATCTCTTGCTTTGCTATTGTTGTTGGTCTGCGCCTCGCCATCTTTGCCAGTGCTACTCTTTCTTGTGCTACTCTTTCTTGCTGATGTCGACTGCTTCTGGTTGCTGGCTTGCTGGTGCTGACTGTAGGTTAGGTAATTAATTCTTCTCATTTCTTCATTTATTTGTATGGGTTTTTTTATTGTGTACCCTCCAGTTTTTTTGTTATTCTATGATGTACCCCTTCTTTTTCTAAATTTCATATTATACCCCTAAACTCTATTACCTTGTCTAAACTATGACCTAATGTTGGATTTCCGTCAATTTTATTTATTTGTATGGGTTTTTTTATTGTGTACCCTCCAGTTTTTTTGTTATTCTATGATGTACCCCTTCTTTTTCTAAATTTCATATTATACCTCTAAAATTTATTACCTTGTCTAAACTATGACCTAATGTTGGATTTCCGTCAATTTGACTACTAACCCCTTCATCTCAGTGATAGTGAACGCTAGCTGCTTTTACAAGTTCAGGCGATTGTGGGTAGGAGAGAAAATGACAGATAAGGTAGAGAATTGAGAGAATAACAAATAATATGGGTAATATGATATAAAAAAACATACAACAATGAATAAAATTAAATGTATATTGCCTAAAACAGGTTATAAAATATCCAATAACTTTATATCCGTTTTTCAGATTTTACCTCTCATATGTTAAAAACTCGAGAAAAAAAAAGAAGGGTACTTCGATTCAAATTCAGTAACATAAACTTATTAAAACGTACGTGGATAATCAAAGCGAACTATTCTTAAAATTTAGTTATTTACTAAATCAAAAAATATATAAATTTACTTTTAATAATACTTTTTATTACTACCCGTACTATGCACGGGTTCAAAAACTAGTTAAACAAATTCACATATTATATAAATTCCAAATTTAATCTATAAAACTTTAATTTTATTTGTTCTTCATTCCAAATTTAATCTATAATTAAACAAATTCACACTAGTATGGTATTAAAGTACCCCGTGTACTTTAAACTAGCACAAAGTGGACAGAGTGGAACTATGGTAGTATGGTTATCTCACAACAAGTAACATACGAGTGTACGTGTAACATTCCGTTTGATGTCTATGAGTGTCTTGGTATTGGGTTTGATAGTTGATGATATTATGGAGCTAGCAGCATTAGAGGATGGTAGTGGATTATGTATGGAGTTGGTGTCGTGAGAGATATATATGTGGTAGATACGATATAGTGATCATGTTGTGGAAGTAAACATAGTTAGTAGAATGGGGGTTAAGAGTTCATGTTCTATGTTCGGTCGAGTTCTTGAGTCCTTAGCTAAGTTGTTGTGTCTTGGTCGAGTCAGTATGGTTGTTTTTTATGTATGGGTTGAACTTCGGGGACGAAGTTCTTTTAAGGAGGGAAGACTGTAATACTCCGTATTTATAAGTCTTTGGGTACTCTATCGAGTAGGCCTTACTCTGTCGAGTAAGGGTGAGTTGCGTTTTAAAATAGTTTCTGACCTGTTGGGTACTCGATCGAGTAGCTGGGGCACTCGATCGAGTAAGGGGGTACTCGATCGAGTACCTTGGGTACTCGATCGAGTGTCCGGTTTTACGGGGAGTTTTCTCGGGTTTTGTTAATTATGCGATTAAGGTATTTAAGTTAAAGTCGTCATTATTCTAAACTACCTTTACAAAACCTAAATCCTGTTTAAGAGAGAAAGCAACAAGTTCATCTTCCTAATCGCATTCTTAGCAATTCCCGGAGTTCAGACGGTCAGTTCTTGTCGTTTTGTATACCGTTGAGTTCCTTGCGTCAAGGGTAAGTCCTACATACCAATTTTATAGCGTTTGGTTGACTTTGTTTAAACCCTAATTTTGGGATTGGGGGTTTTTATGATTTGTTGTGTTGGTAGTGATTATGTGATTATGTGTATAGGAGAAGGGTTCGTAGAGGAAAGGTTTTGAGACAGTTTGCTAGATCGTCGATGTTTGTGTTGCATTCCGGGTAGGATTTCCTACTCGCATTAGTCCCATAATGGGATGATTGTTGATGTGTTGAAATTGATTGTTTGATATAGTAATTATATTGTGACTACTTTGTGATCGTGATTGTACACTGTTGATAAATTCAGACGGTTGTTGATATTGTGATTGTGATTGGTTGCCTATGGTTCTCGAGATGCGTTCTCGGCTGAGTGTAGTCACTTGTGGGAGTAGCTTCACGCCCTAGTTTCGCCCTTCGTGGAACCCGCCACGGAAGGGGATGTGCACATTAATGGACAGGGTAATCGCTCACTATGTGGAGCGGGGATTTGGTGGGTACGGCTGCGGTCCCCCACTGGCAGGGCTGGTCCAGTGGACAGTCGGTGATTGAGATGATTGGAGTTGGTTGGTTGTGTAGGTGTGACAGTTAAGCTGTCTGTTTATCTTATTGTATATATATATATAGTGAATTGTGTGATTAGTACTGACCCCGTTTAAATGTTTTAAAAACTGTGGTGATCCATTCGGGGGTGGTGAGCGATTTAGCTTAGCGGTATATCTTGGATACGCGTGGGATCTAGCTGGGGATGGAGTCATCACATATCTGAGTCTTTGGTCTTCCGCTGTGTTAGTTAGGACAGTTCCTTTCAGTTGGTTTATAGTTGGAGAACAGTTGTATTTTTCTTACAGTTGGTTTTGTTATGTAATCGCTAAAACTTATTTAATAAAGTATGTTTCTTCATTGTCTTATGATTATCATGCCTCGGGTAACCGAGATGGTAGCATCCTTATACCTGAGTGGTCCTGGTAAGGCACTTGGAGTATGGGGGTGTTACAAATGGTATCAGAGAGACGATCCTGAAACCTGTAACCAATAAATCCAATGAATATAGGGAGTCAATTAAAATGAACCCGGGGTAAAGGTTGTAGGAGCTAATGCAAAGACTTGGGAGACGTCCTAAAGTCGCGAACTCGCCCTACAATTTTGAACCGGTCACCATGGGATATTTGTCGGGATCGTTATGTGCATATTGTGTGCTGTGTGTATCTATGTAGTAGTATGTTGCATGAATTGATGATGATGACGTGAATTATATGTTGGTTGATTGTAAAGCATGAAAGTATAATGATGGATACATGTAATTTGGCATGTTATAGTTATGTAAGGAAAAATGTTTTGTCTCTATATATATATATATATATATATATATATATATATATATATATATATATATATATATATATATAAAGCGATGTGTAAGTATACATGTTGTTGTTGTCGTGTTGAGTAAAAGTACGAGAAGGTTGGGAGTGTGAATTGAACAGTCTTTGGGTGAATGTGTTGAACGAATATGGTGGGTAAATATGTGGTATGATGGATGAATTAGTGGGAAAAGATGAATCATCGTGGTGTGATAACATGGTTTCTGATTAAGCATGTTATATAATGGAAGTTATTTTATAATGTTGTTATGCTAGTAACATGTGAATAGGGGACTTGATGTCGTGTATTTGTGATTTTGTTTACGAAAAGTGATAGAATAAAAACATGTGGGTAAGTCATAATTGGCAAGTTATATAAATTATGTGCATGATGAATGTTGTTGTTTGGCTTTTGAAAATAGTAACATATGATTATGAATACTGATTTTATGAGTTTTGGACTGGTTTTGTTTGCTTGGTTGTTGTTTAAGTTGTTTGGAAGTAAAATCAAGTAGTTGTGTTTTTCGATTATAAAGAGGTTGTCTTTAAACTGTTATAACTTGAGATGCATAAATGATTTTGATGTGATTCCAATTGGAGGTGATAGCTGGTTCTTTTACGATTCTAACGATAGGTCACACGCCAAAAACAACCAAGAAATGAGTGAGTTATGACTGTTTTACGAAAACTGGACAGTGCTGAGAATTGGGGTACTCGATCGAGTATCCTTGGTACTCGATCGAGTAAGGGGGAACTCGATCGAGTACATTAGTTACTCGATCGAGTAGCCCTGGTGATTTGTTTTACGTGCTTCTGATCTTCACCTACTCGATCGAGTAAGTCCCTTACTCGATCGAGTGGCCTGTGCTCGATCTAGTGACCCTTGTTTTGGGTCATATGCTTATCTTTTGACTTCGTTGCATATTATGTTTAATTCAAAGGCGTTATTTTGCTTCTTTATGCATTGTTTTACATGTATGTAGGTCTTGACGCGTAAGTTACCCAATTTTGTGGTGTAAAGAGTGGCACCTATGATGAGTATGAGTTCGGTGGGGAGGACATGATTTATATGTGTTGGGATTGGTAAGACTTAATTGAGGCATAGAGCATGTTGTGTGAGACGATATGAGTGACATGATTGTATGTTGAGTAATGAAAATGTAAGTGAATGTGGGCAAGGCATGATGTAAGTTTAAGGAACGTGAGAATGAAAAGATTGAAAGAAAGGATGTGGATAGTAGCAACCTGAGATGTATAATAAATTATGGAGGGAGATGGCTAGAAATAGTGTTGAGTAAGAACATATGTAATGAAAGGTCGTTTGGAAATAGTGGTATATAGCGAACTTAATGGGACATGTCGCGACGTGGATTTGCGGTGTAGTGACGAGTTTGGAAATTTGTGTTATCGAGAGACGAAACTACTGTGTGATTTCCTTGGGTAATTAACGGTATTAAATGAATTCTGATTTCTAGAGATGTAAAAAGGGAGATGCAATTGTTTGAACATTAAACGTTGATTCTATGGATAGATTAGTGGCAAGTGTGAGTGATAGCATAATAAGAGAAGATCCATGGTAAGAAAGAGTGAGATGATGTCGGTAGAAAATAATGGAATTTGAGTTTTGGAGCAACGAAGGGGTAACTGGATTTCCAAAGAGTTAGCTAGAAGGAATAAGGAGTTGAACTATTAATTGGTATTATTGAGTGTAAAGAGAAAAGAAGGATAAAAGTAAGCTGAGGAAAATGTTCACCGGAGTTATGTTATATAAAGGTAAGGAATCATCGAAATGTGTGATAGTATCACGAGGATGTTAGCTGAAGGTTATATAGGAGTTTCAGGACAACATGATTGATAATGAGTTTCGAGGAATTAAGGGAGTAAGAAGTTGGTGGAGTGTTGGCACGATACGAGACATTTGGTGGAGGGTTGGATGACAATACAAATAAGATAGTATTGGGAATAATGTTGAGGTAATTTTGTGGATGGGTTTGATGTTCGTTATTTGGAATGTTAACCAAAAATAGGAGAAAAACCATGTTATTTTGATATGAGTGTAAGAGGTTTGATATACGAGCAGTGGTGGCATTGTGGTGTTATCACTAGTGGTTAAGAGTGATGGTATATTAGAAAGATAGCAATTCTAAAGAGGCTGATTTGGTAGGGACCTGATGTTGTGTATGATTGTGAGAGGGTATAAGATGTGGTTAGATGAGGCGGATGCTAATAGTTTAATAGTAAAGGTATGGTTATATTTGGCAGGAAGTGATGGTTGTGCGAATGGGGAATATGTTATGAGGGGCATATGAGTTAAACTCGGGCGACAGGTAACCTTTATCGAGTGGTAACTTACGTGGTCAGGATTGACTAGTTGGTTGTGATTACGGGTCTATTATATGTGTAAATGTTTGTGTGAGGTTCTGACCTCACAAGAAGTGGTATGGTGTGATAATTATAAAGTTGTTTTATGAATGTTCTGTAATATATATGTTGGACACGGTAATTTAATTGAATGATATCCAAAAAGGTAATAATTTGATTAATTGACATGGCTAGTTATAATTTTATGTGTATTAATAACACATGTGTATTCCGTAAAATGGTAGAGATGATGTTCATGAGATGCGTATATGTTTATTCATATAATATGTTGCTTTGTGATTGAGTAAAGTGGATTTGAGTAAGTTTTCTTGTCCGAAAGGTTATTTCCAGTCGATTTATGGAATTGTATATAGTTGTGATGTCTATCGATGTGGTTGTGGTGCCTCGGGTGGTGATCCGGGCACGATATTTAGTGTTGTGATGCGGGTATTTTCGCACTACGGTGTGGTTGTTGGTGGCGGTGTTGTGATGCCGTCACCGGTTGTGGAGTAGGCGGGATGATTATGATACGAGTTTTCGAAAGTGCATACCATTATACATAGATTGTTGTTTTGTTTCTTTGTTGTTCTTTGTGAGTTTTGGTTGAACATGTAGACAGTTGTCTTGCTTATTGATGTTTTCTTTACCAGGTTAAGTTGGGAATGAGGTAGAGTATGATATGAAATAGAGTTGAATATGTTTTCGTTGTTGTCATGGTATAATGATATTCTGTTGATGGGACACGGTTGTGAGAGGTTGTTCTGATAATTTTGATCTTGTTTTCAGATGAGACATGGTAATGGAAAATGATTCGCGGAACATGTGTTGTAATGATCGAAAGCGGCGGGTAGTTCATAATCTTTTGTTGAGACAATGAGTGTAGGGTGTTGGGGGAATTAGTGTCATGTTAAGTTGTGTATGAGTTTTGCGGTAATGAAAGAAAGAACTTGAGGATCTAGTGTGCGTGTAACGTAGCAGTGCGGATCGTGAGTTATGCTTCTGGGAGATAAGTGCCTTACATAGAGAGGTATGTTGTTTGGCAGTAATAATGAAGAGTGGGTATGGTGATTTGCTACGAGTTTATGGTATGACCGTGTACGTAACGAGTGAGAATATTTCGCTAGTGTTGACAGTTGGATGATGAGGTTACGAGTGTGAGTAAACTTCGAGGACGAAGTTCCTTTTAAGGGTGGTAGAATGTAACATTCCGTTTGATGTCTATGAGTGTCTTGGTATTGGGTTTGATAGTTGATGATATTATGGAGCTAGCCGCATTAGAGGATGGTAGTTGATTATGTATGGAGTTGGTGTCGTGAGAGATATATATGTGGTAGATACGATATAGTGATCATGTTGTGGAAGTAAACATAGTTAGTAGAATGGGGGTTAAGAGTTCATGTTCTATGTTCGGTCGAGTTCTTGAGTCCTTAGCTAAGTTGTTGTGTCTTGGTCGAGTCAGTATGGTTGTTTTTTATGTATGGGTTGAACTTCGGGGACGAAGTTCTTTTAAGGAGGGAAGACTGTAATACTCCGTATTTATAAGTCTTTGGGTACTCTATCGAGTAGGCCTTACTCTGTCGAGTAAGGGTGAGTTGCGTTTTAAAATAGTTTCTGACCTGTTGGGTACTCGATCGAGTAGCTAGGGCACTCGATCGAGTAAGGGGATACTCGATCGAGTACCTTGGGTACTCGATCGAGTGTCCGGTTTTACGGGGAGTTTTCTCGGGTTTTGTTAATTATGCGATTAAGGTATTTAAGTTCCGTCGTCATTATTCTAAACTACTTTTACAAAACCTAAAATCCTGTTTAAGAGAGAAAGCAACAAGTTCATCTTCCTAATCGCATTCTTAGCAATTCCGGAGTTCGGACGGTCGATTCTTGTCGTTTTGTATACCGTTGAGTTCCTTGCGTCAAGGGTAAGTCCTACATACCAATTTTATAGCGTTTGGTTGACTTTGTTTAAACCCTAATTTTGGGATTGGGGGTTTTTATGATTTGTTGTGTTGGTAGTGATTATGTGATTATGTGTATAGGAGAAGGGTTCGTAGAGGAAAGGTTTTGAGACAGCTGCTAGATCGTCTGATGTTTGTGTTGCATTCCAGGTAGGATTTCCTACTCAGTATTAGTCCCATAATGGGATGATTGTTGATGTGTTGAAATTGATTGTTTGATATAGTAATTATATTGTGACGGCTGTGATCGTGATTGTACACTGTTGATAAATTCAGACGGTTGTTGATATTGTGATTGTGATTGGTTGCCTATGGTTCTCGAGATGCGTTCTCGGCTGAGTGGAGTCACTTGCGGGAGTGGCTTCACGCCCTAGTTTCGCCCTTCGTGGAACCCGCCACGGAAGGGGATGTGCACATTAATGGACAGGGTTATCGCTCACTATGTGGAGCGGGGATCTAGCTGGGGATGGAGTCATCACATATCTGAGTCTTTAGTCTTCCGCTGTGTTTGTTAGGACAGTTCCTTTCAGTTGGTTTATAGTTGGAGAAAAGTTGTATTTTTCTTACAGTTGGTTTTGTTATGTAATCGCTAAAACTTATTTAATAAAGTATGTTTCTTCATTGTCTTATGATTATCATGCCTCGGGTAACCGAGATGGTAGCATCCTTATACCTGAGTGGTCCTGGTAAGGCACTTGGAGTATGGGGGTGTTACAGTACGACCATAGTTCCACTCCGTAGTTATTTCTTGTTGTTTTCCATAAAGTGCTTGGTTAGTACTCCCTCTATTCAACTCCACTTTACATGTTTCTCTTTTGCACATTATTTACAAGCGGATATTCAACTTTAATTTTCTCTCGATACATAAGTTAAAATATATTTATGTGGAATGTTATTTGATTCGTCCTTAAGAGTACATTAAAAATATCTAACTTTTATAATTTATGCAAATACGTAGCTAACGTGGTAAAGCAAACATGTAAAGTGGAGTTGAATGGAGGAAGTATAAAAAAGACAGTTGAGATTATCCTCGAAACAATGCAGCCAGAATTTAAAGACGGGCATGCATAGGAGGAGCTCAAAACAGCTGCATACTCCACAAATCAACAATCAGACAATAAATTCACCTACTTCTGTTTTCCATATGACAGTACTTTTGATCACTCTCTTTATATACCCCTTTGTATTTTGTAAACACATGCACATATTTAACTTATACACTAATATACAGAGTGAATATTTGTTACTATTTCAAATCAAAATGGCAGGAAGTAGTAACGAAGTGAAACTAAGTTTGAAGCTTATAGTAGATAAAAAGGCAAATAAAGTAGTGTTTGCAGAAGCAGAAAAGGAGTTTGTGGATTTTATATTCAGTTTAATGTCATTGCCCCTTTCATGTGTCTCAAAAGTTCTACTTCTAAATGAAAAGGGCATGGTGGGTAGCTTAGGTGCCCTTTACAAAAGTTTTGAGTCTCTGGATACTCAATGCTTTGAGTCAGAGAAGTACAAAGTCAATGCTCTTAGAGGACTAACTGACTCGCAATTGTTTGTGTCCCTTTGTTATCGATTTATGAGCCCCCCCTCCATATGTCTCCTTTCAACTTACAAACCTAAATATATGAAGGGAGGTTCAGTTTATATGGTGACCGATAATTTGGAGGTCAGCCCATTCTCAATGGCTCTTATCAAGTCCCATGTTAGAAATTTTTCTGAGTTGGAGGACAAACATGTTGAAATTGGTCTCCAGGAGGTACCTACTTAACTTGTTTTCCTAACTAGTTTTAAGGTATAAATTCATTAATTTGGTTTTGGTTAAACTGAAGCGGAATCATGGTACTATAACTTGTATGTACAGCGATTCAGATGTAATAATAGACACATGATGTTTGGCTGTTTGGTTGTTTTTGCAGGGATTAGCCATATTGAAAGCATCTCTACAAACCAACACTGTTCTCATAATTCAATGAGTAGTAAACCCAAAAAAAATCAATGATTAATACAAAAATAAAGCAAGATTACGACAATAGAAGCAAACCCAACAAAATCAATGATCAGTAAACTCATATCAAATGGAAAAAATCAATAGGTACTTCATTAAATTGAGGAGAAATAAAGATAAGAAGAGTAAATCAGAAAGAGGACGTACGAATGGTGTTTGGATTGGTGGCGATTGGTGTTTGGATTGGTGGCCGATGAGTGTGCTGTGGACGATTACCTAGGGTTTGAGTGATCGCTTGATTGAGAAGTTGAGTAGTCGAACTGTCGAATTGGTGTGTATTGTGTTTGATGGCCGCCTGCTGCTATCATAATCATAATTATCTAAATTATGAATAACAAATAGGACGGTTCAATAGCCACCCGTCATATTTTTTTCTTTTTCAAGACCGGTTTACTTATTTAACCGTCTTCTTTGTGTTTTTCTAAAATATACAAAGACGGTTGATAAATGGACCCGTCTTCTATCACTATATTCCAATTGGCGCGCAATTTTGGTGAAAAATTAGGACGGCTCCGCTATAATTCGTCCCGTAAGCCCCGTCCTCTAAGGTCATATTTGTAGTAGGGACTCTAGGAAACAATTAACTAATGCAAAAATTACACGTAATGTGACTCAACCATGTTCCTCATTCCCATTCATTATTAATACTTCCGCTTATACGGAAGGCCATAATCACTATCATGTAATGACCACTAGGCGACATATGACTTTCATTTCCATCTTACTTGTACCCAACAAATTAAATTCATCTCAATTAACATGCATTAAACAAGGTTATCACATCATTCTTGTAATCCAGTTACACATGTCAATTCACCACTTCATTTGAATTTCACTCTTTAAATAGCAAAACTACCCAATATGGTCAAACGTATATAATTCACAAAATATCACCCATGTAAGGTCCACATGTTCATTCAACACAAGCCAACTAACATAAACCGCAATATAAGGGTATACACCCGATATTTGGGTCAATTATGAATAAAATAAGGGTCAAAGCGGACCACTCGGTCGAGTATAGGTGGACACTCGGCGGAGTAGGTGACCACTCGGTCAAGTACATGGTTAACTCGGTCGAGTGTCACCTGGGGCAGGATGTTTTCATTCTCAAACATGCTTCCAAGCTTTCCTATTTCGTCACACAAATACTAATAGACGAACTCTTGGCTCTAAAGGCATCATTCTACCTCCTCAAATGGACGTTACAACGAGATCACGATGTACACTGTGGGCGCTTCACTCGACGATTGGGAGGCAACTTTACAAACAACATCTATACTATCACCGCTACGCCAAAATCTCACCAACTACTCTCCCTCGTCGTGCATGCATACTTAAATTAAACGGCTACCCTATATAACATCAATAATCAACTAGCTTAACAACACCATTTAACCCACATGCATTACATATTTTGCTCTCAAACTTATACCCATAATCAACTTGGTGATGCTACATCTACAACTTCACTCCCACGTGTCCTTAAATTTTAATTTGCTAATTATGAGCCACAAACAATCGCCAAATATCCACCCTTGGTCGCATCCCACTTATCATTTATAGATTGTCCCTCATGATCAACTCACTTACTCAAAACGCTGCATAGGCCAGTATACCTTCCTATATTTCCCAAACTTTTAAACTCGATGACTATACATAATTCCTCACTTCAACCCTTCACCTAAATCCTTTAAATGTATCAATACCTCTAGGAAACGAGACATACATTCACATATGACTCATGTTCGTTAAATTTTCTTTGGTCCACAATACTTACAATACTACTTAATCAACATTCAAGGTTTAAAGCAATAGTATTCATTCCATCACTTACCACTCATAACATTTTACATGTACCTCTCTACTTGACTCAAATCCACATCACTTAATTTTTACCTCAATTCCAATAAAACACTTGTTTCCCATTCATAACCCCCAAGACGCCACACTCACTCATCGCACATTTTTAGCATTTTGCTCCTTCTCCTAATGAGCTCGCCTATTCACTCCTGTCTCACATCCCCTCAATCACAAGTCTATACTTCTTCACTCATCAAAATCATACAATCCGTAAGGTAAGCATAGCAGTGACTCGTGCATTAAAAAAACAACACATTATCAACAAAATTGCAACACAATGAAGCAAGGAACTTTATCTAAATATGAAGATGTAAAATTTAATCATATACCCTATGGTAAAAAAAAATTTAGCAAAATTTTAAGATGAGATTCTCGAATTAAGGCAATGCATAGCATTATTAACAAAATTGATGTCTTATTTCTCAATTAAATCAAGAAAACTTTTAAACAAAATTTTTAAATTTTTAAGACCATACCTCACATCATTAATAAGCCACATTTGGATCCTTACAACATAATTAGACAAAAATAAACGGAGTATATAAAACCACATTAAAATCATCCATTTTTTAAAAATGAAATCTTAGAAGATTTTTGGGCAACATCTCAAGATGAAATTTTGGATTTTACGATAATATATGACGTTACCAACAGAGAAAAACAAAACATAAGCGTGGGAAGATTCTTGAGCCTCATTAGTCAACTAAACTAGGTCTCAAACACCAACAAATCAAAGCTTAAGTATGAACCTTAAAGTTTCAAAATTTTTAAGAAAATTTCAAATGTACGACAAAATTAGTAATAACAACCAAACTTGGGTCCTTGCTAAACCATTAATCCAAGCAGTAAATGCAAAATCAAATTATCGACCCAAGAGCATATACATTCAAGTTCATAAAATTTTTTTTGCGTAAAATTCAACATGAAAACTTCATATTTCACATCATAAATCAAGAAAAAAGGTGGTTAATATCATTAATCAAACAAAACATGCCATTAATTGGCAAAATTCGAAGGGATAAGCAGAGATTTAAACAAAATCAAATTGAGAAATCTAAGAGGAAAGAAAATGTCACTTCATAGTGAAATCAGTCAATTTAAGGGACTAAAAATATGGTCAAAACTGGAATTCGAGCAACAAACCATCAACAATGAAGTTTGTAAGGAAATGATTTTAAATAGAGGAATAAAAGAGATAAAATAAGGCAATAACATAATTTTTTGCGAAATTCACAACCCAGAAAGCGGCACTCGGTCGAGTGCTGAGTCCACTCGGTCGAGTGGCTTCTCCACTTGGTCGAGTGACTCACTTCTAGAAATTTTTTAAGTTTCTAGAAATTGGTCCATTCGGTCGAGTGACTAATACTCGGTCGAGCACTAGCTCGTAGTCGGCTGGGTGCCTCTCTATGGTTTGCAATTCGCGACTCACAAACATTATTTTTACACTAACGAATAATCTACTAACAATCATTTCTAATCACATTCTAACATGTAATAGCCATTAATCAAAACACATTATCCATATGAATACTTACATCCAAATTTTCACACGCTAGATGCACCACATCATAAATAACGATATCATGCAAAACCTTTCGACTTGTTATAGTAAACAGGTACTTACGCCACATTTCACATATCATCATGTATCGAATGGACCCATATATAAGGCAAGGAACTAAACTATAATCACAACTATATGAAAACAAGCAACAATTCATTTAAGTAAATAAATCATGCAAGATGATAAACAAAATTCATATCACTCATATAATCATGCAATATATCATGTTACGTTTCCCGACTCGTAACCACCCACATAGTGACCAACTTAAACAATAGGATCTAGCTTTGAAATGAGGGATCCTTGTCACCTAAAACCGACTTCCTACTGCACTCAAGTCGGGTTCATTTTATCAGACACTCCTAGATTCATTATGGTTCATTTATTTAGGTTCCAAAATCGTCGCTCTGATGCCAGTTTGTAACACCCCAACTATCTGGCCAAGATAATTGTAGCATTACCATCTCGATTTCCCGAGGTGGTATTTCAAAACTTCGATAAAAGAACATTTTAAAAATAAACATAATGCTTAGTGAATTACATAACGTAAACAAATGAATAAAAGTACAACTCATAACAACCATACTCTCTAGCCAACTATACTTGTCTCATGACTCATCAAACTCGTCCCGTCTCCCACGTGCTATCCAATCAACCTGTACTGAACCTGCTCCCCATATGACCAAAGGACATCATATGGATCGACACAGGCCACCCCAAAAGAGATAGGTGACAATTACACAGACACACAAACGTCAGTAACGATAAATAAAGTGTGACACAACTCAATTGTGTGAGTCAACAACATGACCATGATATGAATGACACACAATTATCCAACCGTCACACTGGTATCGGGACACGCCCAGACGTACCCACAACCACTGGTGCTAAGAACACGTCCACGACACCACACTCATACAAGGTACTCCAAACACGTCAGTGGTACTGGGCCCAAGAGTGACTCAGGTCCCCTACCCGACATCGTGCCTCACCACACGCCTCCCTCCAAACTCAAGTCATTAATGTGCACATCCCTCTTGGAGCGGGAAACTCCAAGAGGCGACTCAAGCGGAAGACGGTCTCCCAACCGTCTTCCGTCTCCACAACAACAAATAACCAATCATGCCCTCCGACATATAAAATAACACAAATATGCAAGATACCGTATCACATGCCAGTTACAGACTTATCTAATGCAATTAAATGACAAACGACCCATTTAACAATTAAAAACATTATCGAACTGACTAGGATAAACCTACCTTTTAGCAATCTCATCAAATAAGCAAGCAAACCGATATAAATGCGTTCCTCCATAAAATCGCCACCTAATTACGATAGTTAAATATAATTACTAACTAATCTAATTAAATTAAATACGAGTTAATTAATTAAATAGAAACCCGTCTTAAAGCTATTCACATCCCGACTCCCGACTACCCCGACTCCGGCCACCACCTGCCGCTACCACCATGGACCACCACCACCATCTGTGGTGGCCACGGCCAACAACAGCCCTCACGGCCCCCCAACATCGACAACCAACACCAACAACAACAAACAAACACGGCATCAACAATAACTAGCCACCACAACCCCCACCGTGGGCCACCACTATCACGGTGGTCCCTACCTGACGCCCCACCAGTCACAACTTTTTGGTCTGAGCCCAACCACCACAATAAAACACCACCACAGCCGCCAACAACAAACAACAACAACAAACACAACCAAGACAATACAGTCCGTACACCCCCTTTTAGACTCGATTTACGACCACCACAACCACCCTACCCACCACCCAAGACCACCACTAGCTTCTCCTCACTATGCTTGACACAACCATCCCAAAACCAACCCCGGTCAGTCATGGTAAGAGGGTTAAAAATCCGTCTTCAGACCATCGCACAAAACGGCTATAATCCATTATATATACTCGGTCAAACCACCATTTGGGCGGTCAACGGTGGTCCTATGGTTGTCACGGTGGGTCACACAGTGGGTCTAAGTCGCGGGTGAGTCAACGGTATAAATTAAATAAGATATAAATAAGTTTAAGACGGTTTTAACTTACGATCTCGAGGCGGAGAGCAAAATCTCCACTTTCTCTTCCTTTCTCTCTTTTCTCTCTAAAATTTGGTGGGTGAGGATTGTGTTAAGATTTTTAGTGGATAAGGGTGATGGGTGGATAATGGTGGAGTATATAAGGTGAGGGTATATATACATAAGGTTGTATGCTGATACGTATACATGCATCATATTGCGTATTATTATTATTACCACTTATTATTATTATCATCATTACCATCCTATAATAATAATAATTATTATTTTATTATTCCATCTCAAACATAACTCGTATAAATATAATAAAATATTATTATATAAAAATATAAATTCGGAGTATTACAGTATTGCTTAATTCATTTGTTATCGGTTGTTTATACATTGTTCAAGTAACATGTAAATGTGAAATAAAATGTTTATTAATGATAGAAAAGTATGAAATGATGCTATATACATTATATTTTAGTTCTTATTCAATTGTTTATGTTTTGCCATGTGTTTCGTATCACTTAATTCATTTGTTATCGCTTGTTCCATTTTAAGTTCAAGTGACATATAATATGAAATATAATTTTTATTCTTGTTATATAAGAATGAAATGGTATTGTATACTTTACATTGGAGTTATTACTTGCTCATTGTCGGATATTTATCAAGTTTCAAGTGTGAAATACCTACCTTGAGTGGATACATGTGTTGAGTCGTTTTCTTATGGAAATGACATTATGCCTTACATTCTTGCTTAACTTATTTACACCTCTCTCGTGCCGTTCTGCCAAGATATGGTTATATTATGCTATTTCCGCCTCTTTCGTGCCATTCTGCCGAATTCGGGGTACTCGACTTTCGTTCTGTCGTTGAGTCTTGGATGCGAAACGTTCACCCCAAGAGTCTGGCCAGGTTTAGGCTAGTACCGTATTATATTATCGTCATCCTACCCCAAGGAAATGAGCTTAAAGTAATAGAAGTCTTGCTTGTTTTTGGTTATTTGCATGTCATTTGCCAGTGGAAACGTTTGAATTGTATACTTTGTGTCTTTTGGTCCTATCGAACACTAGGGGTTGAGATGCAACCCACCTAGTATCGATATGATCGGCGGGATTGATTTTCCCATTCGTACCTATGGTGAGATGCAAGCCATAGGTATGCATGTGAGATTAGTAACCACATCCCGTACATTGTTTGTTAAAATGCTTTCAAAGCAAATGGCTATGGGGTTCACTCACATGTACTAAATTGCTAGCCTCCTTTTTATTCATGTCATATAAGTTTATTTATTATTCATTGTTCATTCTTGCTTTCTTACATCAAGCTACTTGATGCCCGTCGTTGTGTGCACAAAAAATAAATTTATAATTCCTAACTACAACTATAGATAGCGGTAGCAGGGTCGAACCACAGAGAGGCAGATGTAATTATTAGTTGTTTAATTTCAGTCTTAAGGTAACAATTGTGTGGGAGGGTTTAAGTTGAATTGGTCTATAACTAATGGCAAATAAACGAGCTAATAAAAGAAATAGATTAAATCAAATAATAAAAAGGGGTACTAAGATGGTCGGCTCACTGTAGTTTCGGCGGCAGCGGTTAGGTAGGTCTAAAACAAATCACGTGAGTCGGGAAAAATAAGAGGTCCTCTCGGTCCACTCCTAACAAGTAGCATCTTTCGATCTCGCTACGGGTCCCTAATATCACTAGTACTGACTCTCGTCCTGAAAAGTGACTAAAAATCTAAACTTTACCTATCTTTCGATCTTAGCATAGTTTAGTCATTTTAATTGGTAGTCTAACAACTTTCCCTATCTTTCGATCTAATGGGCCGGTCATATACTAAGCATTCAACTAGTCGCATGCATTCGATTCGTCAAATGTAACAATTAAAACAATTAAAATGAAACACAGCTCACGTGGCCAGTCGATCGACTAGGGAACCCAGTCGATCGACCGACGTGCGATTTAGGTCATACTAATTTTAATGCCGCCTAACCTACAGATTCCCTACATCGTAGCACGATGAATTTAGCTACTCATGGTATTGATAAAAACAACAACAATATTAATGAATAAAACTACTGGATTCATGCTTGAAATAGTTAAATAACAAATAACAAATAAATGATAATCGGCTTCGGGGAATTAACTAGTAATTCTATACTATTAACGAAATATAAGCAATGAAACTGAATAAGAGCAGTAGAATACCGAACGTAATTTGCAGAGAATAAAGATACAAGAACCCGAATGCCCAAAATAACTTTTATTGAATGGGAAATATTATAAACTAAAGAACCCTAAAGAATTTCTGATAATAAAACTAGATTAAAAGCTTGATAAAAACTGAATGCTTGTTCTTAAAACCTAGCATACGTTATATAGAATACAACGTAGCTCTTATTTCCAAAACCTAACTACTACGGGCTTGCTTATTCTCGATCTTTTAATTCACGCAGATTAGCGGCTTGGTCGATCGACCACGAGGCCGGTCGATCGACCGTAAGCTCGAACAGTGGCTCCTGGAAGTCGTGGTATGGTCGATCGACCATAGGTAGCGGTCGATCGACTGCTTTAGCTGATACTTGACTTCTAAATTCTCGTGGATTTGTCTTTCGGACCTCGAAATGCGCACCAAGCTCGTTCCTTGAGTAAATACTTTACGTCAAATGCAGTGCAAGGTACTCGGGGACGGATTTAGCTCAATATCTACTCATTTCCGCATAAATCTGCAATATTACATAAAAATGCGAAAGTAGACGAAATGGGTCAAATTGTAGCATAAACTACACAAATGAGCTCTGAAATGCGTGTAAAATGGGGTGTAAAACATCATATTTAGGACACGCATCAAACTTCCCCAAACCAAACCCTTGCTTGTCCCCAAGCAAGAACTAGACTCGATCCTAAAAACCTAATGGAACGAGTTCAATCTCAGAGCAAATTGCAAACTGTAAAGCCTAAACCACTTTAATGCATTAACTAACAATCAATTAGTATTGTGAATCATGCAAACGAGTTATATAGTCGTCAAAAACTGCTGAACCGTCAACGATAGAAACTTATCAATATGGACCCTCATGGGTCGCTCAAATCACTCAATTAAGCGCGAGGTGGAATAATGTATCAGATAGAAAGAATTAATTTTGTAGTGACGCTCACCTAACTACGACCTACAAGAACATGCCTGCAATATAATATGAAAATAATCTCTACAACCGTACATATGCATTCCAACCGAACAAATGACCATGACACATGCCGAGGTAAATAAGGGATATGTGAGGTAATGGGCAGGAAAGGCAAAACATTTATGGGAATGTGGGGGTACAAGTGATCAAGCTAGTACCGTAACAAAACCATATGACAATATCCACTTCTTGCTCAAACTTGAATCCACACGGTGCTATAGCAAGCCCAAAACTCACAATCTCCGAAATAATCAACTCCCCATAAGATACAAATGAAACATGGGAGCAAAAATTGTCATTTGAATAAAGACTTGAATCATGCGAATTCATTTCTTTTCTTCTCGGGCATCGGTCGATCGACCAAGTAGAGTAGTCGATCGACCACGTCTACAGTACAGTACACTTTTTTTTTTTTTTTTTCGAATCATTTTTCTTTTCTCTTTTTTTTTTCTTTCCAATTTGTTTTTCTCTCTTTCCTTTTTCTAACTTCCCAACTTCATCTCAAAATGACCATATGCCACCAAAAACGAAGTAACAACCCCAAGAACGTAAACTACTAGCTTGACAAGGGCAGGCTAAATGTAGGATGTAGCAATAGGACAAAAGGGCTGTTTTTGGCAGTGTGGAGCTTATGGGCAAAATGAGAAAAAGGGGACCTCTACCACATGTGTCAACAAACCACAAACTGAATGCACACAGGTATTAAGCAGATTAAGTTCATATTTATGCAAATTAATGAAACATGTCTGATAAGGAGTAACTACTCACATCCTAGATAAACTGGTCATAGATGACACCAGTTATCAGCTCTAACAACTAAGAAAATGATGTAGTTTGCCAAAAATCAAAGTCATGTTTCAAGTCCAGCAAATAAATTAACGAAAACTCGTTGACTATGCAATAGATTATACTAATAACATGTCAATTAGCAAGGCTTAGGCGATAAAACAGATGCAAATGCAATGTCATCATTTAAATACTACCGTTCCGACTCAACCTATATGCTAAAATAAACGTGCATTTTTTTGAATTTTTTGAATTTTCTGTATATATAAAGGAAAATAAACAACAATGCAAGACAAAAAATGTAAACGTGAATGCAAGCAAATGAAATGCAACGCAAAACCCTTCCCCAAACCAAATCGCACAATGTCCCCATTGTGAAAAATCATGTATAAAGAAGCAAAGGAAATTGGGATTTTGCGAGATAAAAATTAAAATTGACATAAAGAAAGGACTTGGAAACTCACAAGGCTTTAAGCGCAGCAAAAGGAAACCTCCCCAAACCAGCGTGAGCTAGGAGGTTTTAGTAGCCAGCAGTGCTACCAATAAGTACCTGAAAAGACAAACAATATCACGCGTAATTCCGAGAAAGCAAGATTGGGACGGTAAAATTATGTGCAAAATGAGAAAAAACAGAAGAAATAAGAAATTAAGCGGAGAATAAAGTGAAAGGAACACTCCCTTGTCTCCGCAAATCGACCAAACACAGCAGGGGAATGATCGAAAACAGGTACAGCAGCTCTGGGCGGTCGATCGACCACCTCACCCAGTCGATCAACCAGGACGTCAGGAACAGAAGCTCCTGGAACTGTGCAGCCAGTCGATCGACCATACAGACCAGTCGATCGACTAGAATAGCTGCTGCAACCTTTCGATTTCTTCGAATTAGCTCACTAACTTGAGCTAATATGGTCTATATACCTGTAAAAGCACATAATAACGCGCCCAAAATTGCGCAAAACCCAAAGTAACCGACTAAAGTGTTTAAAATCCTAAGCAAACGTAATAGAGCGAAGTCTCGCGCACACGAAAACAATAAAAAGTCTTAAAAAGCAATAAAATGAAAGTTTGAAAAAGCATGCGATCAACTAATAGTTGATCAAGAACGGCCACGGAATGGCCTACTTGGTCGGCTTCTGGATACAAGAGGTAGCCTCAATAGTGCTCATCTTCTCAGCTGCACTCTTCTCAGCTCCAGCATCCGCAGAACTCAACGGATCAACATGTCGGACATCTTCCCATTTAATGACCTCTTCGGACTCGTCGGAATCCAGATCAGACTCCGTTGCTTTGACTGGCTCATCTTTGGGCTCCTCATCCGTGCCATAGCTAAGGCATCCTAGACCGCCTCTTTGAACTATTGGCTCCTTCACAGCTGGAGCGACATGCGGCTCTTCCTTCCCCAAACCAGATCTTGCAATATCTAAAATAGAAGAATCTTCCTCCACTTTGCTCCCAGTCTGGGGCGGATATGTCACAATAGGAGTAGGGGTAGAGATAGGCATATCAGGAAGTATAAAATAAGATTTCTTTTCAGAAACTGTATTATAAGTTATTGGCCATATGAGGCCTTTCTTCTTAGATGTCTGGGCAAAGACAATAGAGTTCTTTCCTACCTTAAAGGTCAAAGTCCCCGAACCAATATCTATAACTGCACCAGCAGTGTGCAGAAATGGTCTACCAAATATTATAGGAATGTGAGCATCCTCGGGCATATCTAGTACAACGAAGTCGACAGGGAAGAAAAACATTCCTATTTGCATAGGAATGTCCTCTAAGACTCCTATTGGCTGGACCGCAGATCGGTCAGCCATCTGTACTGTCATGCTGGTCACTACAAACCTAGTCAATTTGAGCTTCCTAGCAAGACTCAAGGGCATTACACTAATACTGGCTCCTAGGTCACACAAGGCCTTCTCCATAGAAAAGGTGCCAATACTACATGGAACTGAAAAACTACCCGGGTCTTCTAGCTTATGGGGAGCAATGTGGGTCAAATAAGAGCATGACTCCTCAGTGAGTGCGACAGTGTGTACAGTTTCAAGTAACTTCTTTTTTAATAAGAGTTGCTTCATGAATTTCATATAAGCAGGCACTTGATTGACTAACTCAAGAAACGGAACTTGTACATTTAAGCTACGGATAACATTTTCAAACTTATTAAACGATACCTGTTCCTTCGTCGGCACCAATCTCTCTGGATAAGGGGCTGTAAGAAGTAACTTAGCCCTCTCTTGTAAATATCTCATGCCGGCATCGGTGGACTTAGGATGAAAGTCCACAAACTTCTCCTTGTTGTAGCTTGACCCTTCTTCAGACCGTCTCAAATGTGAACCATTAATCGACAAAGGGTTGTATTTCGGAACCGGAACGGACCCATCCGCATTCGGGTCTTGCCTCAATATTTTCGGGGCAATTGTACCCCGAAACAAGTGGTCCCTCAAGTTATTAGGCATTGGAGGACGAAAAGAATCACTTTCAGCAGCGCTGTCAGTCGATCGACCAGGTTGGTCAGTCGATCGGCCCGACTTCTACAGAACGATAGCTTACGGTTGTCGCGGACCGATCGATCGACCCCGGGTATGTTAGTCGATCGACTGACGTCCCTGCTGATCGTTTTTTCTTTCCACAATTCGTTCCAGCTTTCTTCTGACTCGGTTCCGCCTCATCTTTTTCAGCAATGTCCTCGACCATAGCAGGCCCATCAAGGGTAGACCCACTCCTCAAGGTAATTGCATTTAAGGTCACCTTTTGATCAGTTTGAGTCGGTAAATGTCCCGGAGCTCGAGTTGTATTCTTGCTAGCGAATTGGGCAATTTGGCTCTCCAACAACTTCATCCCGCCCTCTCTAGCTTGGGACTTCTTCAGCAACAAGTTCTTCAATTCGGCAAACTCAGAATTTTGGGATTGCTGTTGCTACTGAGGGACATACGGGGGCTTTTGGAACTGTTCTTGCTTATGAGGGGGCACATAATTCTGCTGCTGCTGCTGCTGTGGAGGTTAAGTCGGATTCAAGACATTTTGGCTGCTCCACCTCAGATTCAGATGGACATTCGGCTCATAGTAAGTGTTTGTCTGCCTATAATGTTGAAAGGCAGCACAGGACTCAAAGGGATTAGGACAGTTGTCTGAAACATGTCCCTCAGCTCCACATCTTTTGCAGACGAAAGGACCGTCTGAAACAACGTTTACATAGTAAATCCCTCATTTTGAAGCTCCCCCCAACTCGTACTTATCAAATCTCGCTGTGAGAGCCTCTAATGCAGCTACAGAAGGAGATTCAGCAGCTCTCCTTTGATTCCCCTGGAATTTCCATACTCAGCCTTATGGGTGGCCAAGTCATCAATGATTTTCCACCCCTTAGTCTCTCCTATATTCTCCTGGAATCTGCCACTAGCCGCCGCATCCAACATAGCTCTCTGATCGTCATAGAGCCCATTGTAGAACTGATTGCATAAGCTCCATTTCTCAAACCCATGATGCGGAATGGTTCGCACCAGCTTCTTGAAACGGACCCATGCCTCATGAAAGTTCTCATCAGGCCCCTGTTTAAAGCTTGTGATCTGAGCTCTAATAGCATTCGTCTTCAAGGTAGAGAAATATTTCTTATAAAACGCTAAAGCCAGCGAATTCCAGTCAGTGATCCCATTAGCAGCTCGGTCCAGGTCTCTGTACCACTCCCTTGCAGCATCGCGGAGTGAGAATATAAACATTGTCTCCTTCACCTGGTCCTGGGTCACACCGGTCGGCGGGGGTATAGAGCAGCAATAATCAATAAATATCTCCATATGCTTGGCTACATCTTCATTTGCAGCTCCCCCGAATTGGTTTCTCTCAACCAAGTTGCTATAAGAAGGCTTCGGTTCGAATTTTCTATCAGCTCCCGGTAATTCGAACCCGTTATATAGATTTGCAGCAGTCGGCTCAAAGTGACTTGCTATTGTCGCGTCTTCAGCCATTTCTAGAAAATCTGGAGATGTGACGGTCTCGGCTGATGAAGTAGAAATAGGAGATGAAGGTGGATCCTCCTCGAACAGCTCGTTCTCGTAGTAACTAAACAGAGTAATCAGCTCTTCCTCTGTCGGTAATATCCTAGATGATCATCTCAACTCACGCAAAGTCTTCTCAATCTCAAGATTGAACGGTACTACTTCACCACCCTATGACCTGTGCATAAGAGGAAACTACAAAACGAATATGAGAATAGCTTAAGGAACGAATGTCCCTTAAACTAAGAAACAGACTAAAATAAAACAACTAAAAATTAGAACAATTGCCTCCCCGGCAACGGCGCCAAAATTTGATGCCCGTCGTTGTGTGCACCAAAAATAAATTTATAATTCCTAACTACAAGTATAGATAGCGGTAGCAGAGTCGAACCACAGAGAGGCAGATGTAATTATTAGTTGTCTAATTTCAGTCTTAAGGTAACAATTGTATAGGGGGGTTTGAGTTGAATTGGTCTATAACTAATGGCAAATAAACGAGCTAATAAAAGAAATAGATTAAATAAAATAATAAAAAGGGGTACTAAGATGGTCGGTTCACTGTAGTTTCGGCGACAGCGGTTAAGTAGGTCTAAAACAAATCACGTGAGTCGGGAAAAATAAGAGGTCCTCTCGGTCCACTCCTAACAAGTAGCATATTTCGATCTCGCTACGGGTCCCTAATATCACTAGTACTGACTCTCGTCCTGAAAAGTGACTAAAAATCTAAACTTTACCTATCTTTCGATGTTAGCATAGTTTAGTCATTTTAATTGGTAGTCTAACAACTTTCCCTATCTTTCGATCTAATGGGTCGGTCATATACTAAGCATTCAACTAGTCGCATGCATTCGTTTCGTCAAATGTAACAATTAAAACGATTAAAACGAAACATAACTCACATGGCCAGTCGATCGACTAGGGAACCCAGTCGATCGACCGATGTGAGATTTAGATCATACTAATTTTAATGCCGCCTAACCTACAGATTCCCTACATCCTAGCACGATGAATTTAGCTACTCATGGTATTGATAAAAACAACAATATTAATGAATAAAACTACTAGATTCATGCTTGAAATAGTTAAATAACAAATAACAAATAAACGATAATCGGCTTAGGGGAACTTACTAGCAATTCTATACTATTAACGAAATATAAGCAATGAAACTGAATAAGAGTAGGAGAATACCGAACGGAATTTGCAGAGAATAAAGATTCAAGAACACGAATGCCCAAAATAACTTTTATTGAATGGAAAAGATTATAAACTAAAGACCCCTAAAGAATTTATGATAATAAAACTAGATTAAAAGCTTGATAAAAACTGAATGCTTGTTCTTAAAACCTAGCATACGTTATATAGAATACAACGTAGTTCTTATTTCCAAAACCTAACTACTATGGGCTTGCTTATTCTCGATCTTTTAATTCACGCAGATTAGCGGCTTGGTCGATCGACCACTGAGGCCGGTCGATCGACTGGTAAGCTCTGAACAGTGGCTCCTGGAAGTCGTGGTATGGTCGATCGACCATAGGTAGCGGTCGATCGACTACTTTAGCTGATACTTGACTTCTAAATTCTCGTGGATTTGTCTTTCGGACCTCAAAATGCGCACCAAGCTCGTTCCTTGAGTAAATACTTTACGTCAAATGCAGTGCAAGGTACTCGGAGACGGATTTAGCTCAATTTTTACTCATTTCCGCATAAATTTGCAATATTACATAAAAATGCGAAAGTAGACGAAATGGGGCAAATAGTAGCATAAACTACACAAATGAGTTCTGAAATACGTGTAAAATGGGGTGTAAAACATCATATTTAGGACGCGCATCACTACTCACGTTTACATGTATGTTTATCGTTCATTCTAGCTATCTCATGTCAAGTTAACCATGCTAAAATGTTTACTTATAGCTCATTCTTACATTACCTATCAAGTTATCAATTTTAACACATATGATCTATTTTTATCCTTATTTTCTCTTGTCATGTTTAGTATATCTTATATTTATTATGTTTTGTCTTAATTATGTTCTTATTTCTGTTTGTTTTGATATAATATGGCTGGAAGAATCTTGAGTTACTCCCCACTAACTGTGGTGTTCATGTTTACATGAATGACAGGTGATAGTGTTGCTTCTTGGGGGTGAAGACAAGTGAGCTAGCGAGCGTTGTACTTACAAAGATTGACCTTCCTCGTTGTAGTTTAGAATTTTACATAGTTTTATAATTATGCTTTATTTAGGGATTAAGATCCCGCTCATCAAGCTAAATTGTATTTTGTATAAAAGCTTTATTAAACTCAACTTTTTGGTTTATATAGTGACTCTCCTGTGTTTAATATCAAAGTTTTTCAAACATCACTTTTTCCATTGCAAAGTTTACATTTACTTTATCCTAAGATCGCGGGGGTTCACATAGCTTGCTTGTAGTCATTCTTTGTCTTTTTGCGTTTGTCTTTGTTCTTGATCTTTTCCCATTTAGGGCAATATTTGATTATGTGATTTAATTCCCCACATTTGAAACAACCTTTGTACGTAAATTTTGGTTTAGAAGTGCTTGCCTTTTTAGTGTTTGATGATTTTTCTTCATTAAATTGAAAGTTCTTTCTAAATATTTTAACAATCATTCCCATATTTTCGTCAACCTCTTCATTGTCACTAGATTCAGCTTGTAGAGCTATACCTTTGCTCTTGGTAGTATCGCTATGGTGCTAATTGAGTTATAACTCATGTTCCATCAATAATCAAAATAAACATTCATAAGAGAGCAAAGATAAGTCCTAAGCCTCCTCTATCGCAGTGACTTTAGGTTGCCACTTTTCTGTAAAACTTTTCAAAAGTTTTTGAACAAGATCTTCGGTTTCAAAAGTTTTTCTTGGATTTCTTAACTCATTAGTTATGTTTGAAAATCTAGCAGATATGTCATCGATGCTTTCATCTCTTTCCATATGAAACATCTCGTACTGCTGAGTTAACAAATCTATTCGATACTTTTTAACCTGGGATGTTCCGTTATATGCCAATTCCAGACTATCCCAGATTTGTTTTGCACTTGTGAATGAAGAGAAATGACTAAACTCCTCCTTAGTAATTCGACATTGCAAAAATGACATTGCACGTGAATTATTTTTAGCTTTTGCCACGTTGTTTGCATCATAGTCATCTTCTTCCTTAACACTAGTGTTGTCGAGTACATCGACAGTAGTGATGGTAAGAGGTCCTTTGACTATGATTCTCGAGCACTCATAATCTGTGCGTTTTATGCAATGCATCATTTTGGTTTTCCATAAACTATATCTGGTACTATTAATGATATGATATTTAGTCTCCTTCGAATTCATGATGAAAGAAAAAACGAAAACTTTTTAAAAGATAAATAAAACACGAAAATAAAACGATACTAGAGTATTGGACCAACTCTTTAGATGTTAGGCTATCAAGAGCACGAGGCTCTAATACCAATGGTAGAGTTCAGTAGATAAACAAATACTCTAGGGGGGGTGAATAGAGTATGTACCCTTTTTAAAACTTGATGCAACACGATGTATACTTCAATTTTCGAGACATATGGATTAAGTTCGAATATGTCGAGTATATTGATAAACTTTGTAAAGAAATCGCAAAAAGCAATAAAGGTACAAAATAGATAAACAACAAACGATATTTTTAACGTGGTTCGACGCAATTGAAAAGCCTACATCCACCCCTTTTATTAATTTTTTTATCACGAGCGCCTAATCCAGTCTAGCGTGCAATAAACAACCAATCCCAATGACTAACCCTAATCATGGTAATAAAGGATGTTAAGCCTTCGGTGTTTGAGAGATGTTAAGCTCTCGGTGATGAAGGATGTTAAGCCTTAGGTGATCAAGTATGCTAAACCTTCGGTGGTGAAGAATGTTAAGCCTTTATGATGTAGGATTTAAGCATACGTTGCTTAAGATGGTAAGCTTACAAGTGTTTCAAATTCTTGATTATAATTAATTAGAATTAAATTAAAATTACATATCAATTGTCTAGATTGGGATTGTAAAACTATTCACTTTTAAAGATACACTCTGGCACGAAAAGTACTTAGTTTAAAGACTCAACATTCGAAAATAGTTTTGCAAAAAATGAAACGTTGAGAACAATGCAAGAGAGCAGCATAAATGGTTTTTTGCAAATTTGAATATAAATCAAGATGAAAGTCATTGTTAATCTAGATGTAGGATTGTGTGTGTGTGTGTGTGTGTGTCTATATATATATATATATATATATATATGGAGGCATAAGCCGAGTAAACACCATAGATCTTTCGAGCTAGGGTTTCTCGTGCAAAATGCCTTGCTACACACTCCATATCTAGGTCTTTCATAAAATAATAAGGGATAATAATTTCCAAAATATCTTTGCCAAAAATAAGTTAGAAAAATTAGAAATACATTTGATATTTTATTAATGTATAAACCGAAAAGATATATATCATTATCTTGAATATTTCGGTTTGAGTAAAGTAAGGAAACCAAAATGATTTCCATGATTTTGTAAATATAGAATATTTTTCATATCTTTGAAAGATAGGAAATTTTAATAAATAAAAAACCTAATATTATCTATCTTATTGTTGAAAGATTCCATCATATCTTATAAACAACATATAATAAAATCATTCTCCAAAAGATATATAAACATAGATTCCAATCTAACCAAAATCCTATAATATAAACACGAGATACAATAGTTTAGAAAGATAATCTTCAATAAAAACGTAAACAAAAAGAGTTTAGAAAATAAACGAAAACTTCAAACACTGCAGACGTGAGGATACGGTCCCCTCAGCTGAGGATATCGTTCCCTCAGTGTTGGGCCAAGAAATGTCCTACCTGATTAGACAAAAGTTAGGCAAAGAAATACCAAGCATAGCCTGAACGGAAGTAACCCAATACAAAGCATACTATACCCAAACAGGTGCCATCCAGGAGGGAAAGACAGGTCATGCCATCTATCCAGGCCAGGCCTAAAGGAATAACTCATCAGCCGAATGTTGGGCACTACTAGAATGAGTCAGGCAACAACTAAAGCACAACTAAAACCTAGAGAAACGGTTCCCACTTTAATGGAAAGACCTATTCAACAAAATATACGAAGAATATGGAGCAGCTGACTGAGCAAAGATAACGGCAGGTGGATTATAAAGTCAAACAACCACCTCCGGGTAAATAGGGCACGAGGCCTATTATCTAGGAACATCCAAAACATGCATTAAAGAGCCGTTATTTGAAAGATATATATAGCAAAGCAGAAGGAAGAAGGAGGATCATCTACTATTCAGTTAACCTTACTCTCATTTCATAATTGTAATCACCTTGAGCATATTTACTAAGCATTTATACACTACCTCTAGCCTGACAAACACATTACCTGGCAGGATACACTAAAAGATAGTAACAATCCCTCCTGACTTGGTGCCCGTGCTTTTTTCCCTTATTCCTAGGTTTTTCCACGTAAAAATCTCTCTCTTTCACTTTACAATTCATTTTTTAAGTTATTCATCATACTAGTCAGGCATAATTATTTGAGATAGATTGCCCTGCAGTTAAACCTCTGGAAAGACTTTATCTCCGTGTGAAATCGTGCTAAAAGAATTGGCGCCCACCGTGGGGCATCTAGCTTAAAAATAATCCAACCCTAATCCCAAACAACACAAAAACTCTCCCAAAATATGACTGGAGATAGTATAGACCAACGACTGGCTGCCGCCAAACAACAACTACTGGAAATGGAGAAACTGAAGCAAAAGATGGCCCAGGCTGAAGCTGAAGTCCAAAAACTGAAAGAATCAGAGTCCAATCTGAAGCAAAAGCTAGGAGATAAAGCTTCAGGCTCAAAATTGAAGATTCAGCCTGGAACACCATTTTCTTCAATCATCAGGAATATTGATTTGTCCAACTTTGGTACTCCAACTCCATCAAAAACCAAAATAGGGGATCTTTATTCAGACTCAGAAGAAACCCCAAATGAAGATACTATCCCGGATAAAAGTAATGTAGCCATAATGATGGCCATGGTCTAAGAGATCCAGAAACTCCATGAAAAATTTGAGAAGATCCCTGGAGTGCCTGTAAGCATTGAGGAAGCCAACCCTGAAAGTTATACTAACTCTCCCTTCGTGGATGAGATAGCTAAAATAGATCTGCCTAAAAGGTTTGTGGTGCCATCAATGAGAACCTATGATGGAACTGCAGATCCTCAAAAGCATGTAGCCTGCTACAAATAGAGAATGTTGGCAGCCTCTATACCCAGTGAGCTACGACAAGTATGTATGTGCAATGGCTTTGGAACAACCCTGACCGGACCTGCCCTTCAATGGTACATAAACCTGCCAAATGGAAGCATCAAGTCCTTTGCAGATCTGATAAACTCGTTTAACCACCAGTTTGCCAGCAGTAGGGAGCTCGAAAAGAGATCCAGTGACCTGTACAGAATCAAACAAAAGCCTTGCGAGACAATCAGAGAATTCCTGACCAGATTCAACAAAGAGAAAGTATCAACCCCTAGATGTGATGTTGGAATAGCCGTGGAAGCTTTCAGGCAGGGGCTACCATTGGATAACGATTTTTATGACGAGCTGACAATGAAACCTTGCCTAACTTTTAAAGACGTTCAGGCAAAGGCAATTGGCTACATCAGACGAGAAGAAGATAAAAGCTTCAAGGCTGAAAATACTGACAATGTTTCAGGATATGAAAGATCTAACAGAAAAAGTTCTAATCACAGGGGAAGCAGCTCCAGACCATCCCCCTAAACTAGGCCTGACAGATCAGAAGTCAACTATGCTCATGAGCAACGAGGTAACACTTATACTTATCCACCTATTTAGGAATATAACTTCTCTGTTAATACAACAGGACTCATCAAAAGGCTTGACAACATGGGAGACATTGTCAAGTGGCACAAAAAGATGGACAATCCCAACTCAAGGAAAGACACAACAAGATGGTGTGAATTTCACATGGACATAGGACATACAACGGAAGAATGCATGGGTCTACGCAGACAAGTGGCTTACCTGCTAAAGAAAGGCTACCTAAAGGATTTAATGCCATCAAAGAACAGGGAAGACATCGGATCAAGACAGCTCCAATTGCATTATTACAGGTACTATCTAATCAGACCAAAGCACACAACGGGAACAAGAAAGCAACTTCAAATTTCACCAGGGATAAAGCAAAGAACAAATTTTGCCCAGGGAACATCCTCCCCTGGGTGGAACAATTACCAACTAGCAGAAATTCAATGTTTGTCCAGGGAACATCCCCCCTGGATAGGCAAAAAAAGTTATCCTAAATAAAACCATCAACCTGCCTTAGAGGCAGTAGTAGAACCTATGCCCTCATCAGCTGTCTCCTCCTCTTCATCATCCTCATCCTCGTTAGCCTCACCACTTTTGTCTTTGGACAGAGGAGAATCAATCTCATCATCAGCATGCAGCTTGCAAAGATCAAGTTAGGTAGCATTGAGGTTAGCCATTTCCTGCTCTAGGTTCCAATACGACCTGACTTCCACAGACTCCTTCATGGCGTCAACACGGCCCTTACCAAAGAAATACAAGGCAACATCCTTATACCTTCCCTACTGTAGATACCCGTATCCGTCGATATTGGAATTTATAGAGAACCTGACAAACACCCGATGATGATAGGACACATGTATTCTTTAGTTGTCATTGTCATTATTTGGGCTCGTTTTACGATGTAGAATGAGCGTTGTCGACGAAGTATTTTATTAATTTAAATGATATTTAAATTAAATGTTTTTTAAAAAAAGTGAAATCATTTTATTGTTTTAATTTGAATTTATTTTCTTAAATTTATTTTATTGAAAATAAAATATATTTTTGATTTGAAAAATCATTTATTTTAACGTGTTAATTGATTTGAAAGATCGATTTTGAAAGTTGAAAATTCGTTTTGATCACACGTTTTGGAGCTCCATCGTAGCTCGGTTTTTGAGCCCGTTTTCTTTACGATTTGGCACGAATCTCGAGTTCACTAACCGACCTAGGCTTTCACTTGTCCAACCCCAGTTCGAACCCCCATACCCACGTTCCAAATCTCGTCCCAAACATACACAAAACAGCTCAACTCTTTCCCCTTACCCGCGTTAGCCCTTCCCCTCTTCCTACCCGTTTTGTGTGTTTCAAAGCTTGACCCAAACCCGCTACAACCAACCCAGTTCCTGCTCCTCATTACCCACAACAATCCATCACTAAACCCACCACGAAATCCATCCAATTCCCGTCCCAAATACTCCATAGACCGCCCGCAAATAACACAAGCAGGCCCCCCTGTTTTGCGTGCTCAAACCCGAGCCTCAAACCCGCTCCAAACACCACTTAAACCCGTGCCCATTAACCCTAAGCCATACCCTACTATCCTACCCATATTACCTTAGCTTAAACACCAAGAAAACCCCCCATACAAACCCTAAAAACCCCACGAAATAGCTGATGGACAGCAGCTATGCAAACCGAGCCCGACTGCTTGTTGCTCCCTTTTACCCTACTTTAACTCCCTATAAATACCGCCCCTCTGCCATACGTTCAATCCTCTAAGTTCTCTATACATACTACCGTCACTCACAAACATTAAACTCCAGAAACAAACCCAAATTGCCTCTCAAAACCCTCGACAAAACCGAGACATCCAAACTGAAACAGTTTGTGTCTCTCTCGAAATACAATTCGTTTCCCCTTCAAATCTCCATTAAAATTCGAGTTTCTGGTTCATTATTAACCACATAACATCCATCTACATCTTAGACAAAGATTCACGAGCCAAATAGACCTTGAGAGTACACGAATCCCCTCGAAAAACAGAGTGTCATACACTCTGTTTTCGCGGCTTTTCCTGTCTGTCCAGTTCTGTTTGTGCTCGTTTTTCGTGCCCAATGACTCAGAACGAGCGTGGTTTGTTTTAAGATCTTTGTTCTACTCTCTTTCTAGTTTTCAAAAAATCTTTTAAATCTAATTTTCATCGTGAAACGAGTGAGAAATTGCAGTTTGAAAGTTGCTGTCCAGATTTGCGAAAAAACGTGTTGTTGCTTTGTTCCTTCGTCGACGACGGCCTCTCGAGATAAAATCTACGATCGATTACAACACAAGACGGTGTCAACGATACATGTAGGTTGAGGGTGCATCTAATCCTCCTCTTCTCTCTTTTATTTTGTTCTTTTTATGTTTGTTTTTCCATTGTTCGTTTTACATTGTTAGTTCGACCTCTGAATGTTAACATTTGACTTAATTAGACGGCTTTAGATCGATTAAATAACCTAATTAGACATGTTAGGGTGCTTCGACACAAGCATTAAAATTGATCAACAATTCTATAACTTAATTGAATGCATCTCTCTTTTCACTCGATTTCTCGCTAGCATAGGAGTGCGTGATTAGCACCTTCCTATTAACACTCAATGAGTAAGCGTTATTCTTGTAATATTGTGACCTAGTTGGACCCTTTAGGCCGTGTAGAATACACATTCGCGTGACATCTTCTCAATCGATCAACGTCGTTTCTAACTTGTTTTCTAACTCGTTTCCTAACTCGTTTCGCAATCATTTGATCTAACTAATGAACCTAACCCAGGAACTAGGGTGGACGTGGCTTGGCCGTGAGGGTGGCCGTGCCTTTTGCCGTTCTTGCTTCGTTTTTTTAATGTCATTTGTTCTTTTTTGTTTTGTAGCTTGTAATTTATAGTTTGTTCATCGAGTTGTAATTTTCAAGTTTGTTTTACTTTTATCGAGTCAAAACTTCTTCAAAAACCTTAGTCTTATTTGGTTAGATAGTTGTGCTCCAATTCATGTAGGAGCGTAGTAAATCGCATGTTGTTTAAAGCGACATGGCCCGATTTATGCTAATGCATGCTTTGGTGTGTCGCCTAATGTCTAATTCGATAAGATTAAGCGAAAGCACGCATTACGAGGAGTGACCCAAGGCCGTGAGTTATGTAAACCGTGGGCCACCCCTTTGTGCACGTTTTCCTAGGCCGAATGGCCATGTGTCGTGTATGGTGTCGTATATTGCAATTGTATTTAGATCGAGTTGTGTCTCTTATTTCTCGTTGTGTCGGCATGAAATGCTTGGGTTGTAATAGGGTAGATCCCAACGGCTCCCCCATTCCCCTTAAGCCTTGTTTGCTCTGTTTTATGTGTTGTTAGATCAATCAACCCACATGCTAAATTACAACTTTGACAACGTTAGTTTAGTTGCATCTAAATCGACATAGAAACCTCACATGTTAGGGTTTTAAAACGATGTTTGCATATCATATATCGCAGTAGCTACGACCTTGTTTGAAATCCGATACTTGACTTAGTAGAGGCCGTTATCGACGGGCGGGGTTAGGTGTCCTTATGGGCTTCCTAACACGTACCCTCACCCCTTACTCAATATCTATGGTTTGTGGATCCGTCTAAATACCATTGGATTACGAGAGTCATTCAAATCGAGTGATATAGGGTACAAGTCTTTATCTTTAATCACTCGTAGTCGATTGGCTTTATGCTTTTCGAAGAAAGGTGTAAAGTTGACTTGAACAGTTCTAAGTTCCCATAAAACTTGGTGGCGACTCTAATTTGTCTTAATTCGATTCGAAAGAACCTCGAGTCGATAATGCCTAGTGTGGATCCCGCGGACGCAGTTCCCGCGGGCGTTGTCCACTGTTTGGCGACTCCGCTGGGAAAAGAGGACTAGTTACACTTTGTTTCTAGGATCTTTTCCTCCGAGGTGAAACTTGAAAAGAAAGTATTAGAAAGTAAAACATTACTCGTAGTGCTACGATTCATGCATAAACCCTTAAGGAATTTACCGGGCCGTCCCAGCGCTTCTTTGTGACGCGTGGGGGGCAACGTCCCACTATGCCAGGAACTTGCACATTGCTTGCTTCCGCTCCGCCTCGTCGTGGTTCTTGATGGTGGGGATGCTCTTCTAGGTACTCTACCTAAAGGCCCTTGCTCTATAAGACCCAAAAAGGATGAAGGGCATAGACCTTCTTGTAGAAGACTTGCCGAGACTTAGAGATGTCTAGGAGCATACATCCTTATAACATGAGAATGACAATGTGCGAAATGAATTTCCCGAGTCTTTTCAAATTTTCCATATCGATTTCAAAACCGAACTTGTGAACAACTTACTTTCAAAATAGCATGGTTTTAAAAACGCGGAATGCTGCCCAAGTAGGACTAGATTTTTCTGCCCAAAATGAGCTTTAATAGCCGGCATGCTGCCCATTTTAAATCTCATTTTCAAATCGATCTCTCGTTTTTTTTCAAATTCAATCTGAAATATTTCTTGAACCTTAACGAAGCATGAAATGCGTCGAGTCGTTTCCAGATCCTGGCCATGTTAGGCTAGGCGTGTTTTGCCCCGAGAGTCTAGAACACGACCTTGTTGGGTCACCCAAGCTCACCTCTTGGGCTTCGAGTCATGTGGGTCGACCAATTGGCCTAGGATAGTCCACAGAAACGACCAAGCTTGGCCATTTAGGGCGTTTCACTTGAACCTATGGGCTATGTTAGTCCAATCACGGGTTTAGTCACACCGAGTCCAGTTTTGAATCGATTTATGATGGTTTGGGTCGTGTCGTTTTGTCGAGTCCAAAATGAACCGAGGTCTAAATCCAACCGTGAGTCGAACCTTTTGGTTAGTCAGTCATAAGTCGAGTCTTTGTTTGAGTCAAGTTGGTGTCGTGTCCTTAAGTGTGCAGGGGCTCTTACATTTGAATATTGACTCGGTTCGGGGTTTTCTTGTAGAAAGGCCGCCAAAAACCCGACTTCAAGCAATGGAAGATGCTGTTAACAAACTCACTGAGGCCATGAACCTCATGATGACCAGAATGGATGCAATCGAATCCAAGCTGGGTGAATATTCCTCTTCGTTTACCCCACCTCTGACTGATCTGCAGAAATAGTTCAAGTTCATTGAGGACCGTCTGAAACACTTCCAGGGGAAGAACATCCATTACGAAAATGCTAGGGCCTATGCCCCAGTTCAGGATAAGTTGCCCACGAACATGGTACTCACTGATATCCCAAAGTTTAAGGGCACAGAAGATCCAGTCCACCATGTTAAGGCCTATAAGGGGTACTTAGCACTGAAGGGAGTGCCTACTGACATGCTCTTTGAAATTTTCGCTCAATCTCTGGATGAACACCCGAAGGCGTGGTTCTACAATCTGAACCTTAAGAACTTCCCCACTTTCGAAGATATTACGGTGGAGTTCTGCAAGCACTATGCTGATAATGTCGAGATTCAAACCAACATAAGAACATTAGAGGTGATGACACAGAAAGAAAAATAAGGCTTTACTGAATTCCTTGCAAGATGGCGCGCTGAAAGCGTAAAATTAGCCAAGAAGCCTGATGAAGTTGAAATGGTAGATAAGTTCGTAAAGAATCTACGACCTATTTACCGCAATGCTCTGAAATACCAGAATTTTGGCTCTTTCAAAGAATTGATAAGAATCGGGATAAAGGTAGAAGATGATGTCATAAGGGCAGAGGCTGAAAGGCCGAAAGGGTACCAAGGGGCCTCATCGTCTAAGGGCAAGGCCCCAGCAACGGCCCATATTGATGAAGCCATCAATCTCATAGAAGGGCAATCGAAGAAGTCGCAGTGCCAAACACCTAGAGCATTCACCGATATCGGATGCACTTATACATACGCTCTCCAAAGGCTCATAGCCCAAGGAAAGCTGAAGCCTATTGGTCCAACTCCGGACCCTCCCGTTGATCAACAAGGTAAATGGTATAAACCAAATGCCTATTGTGCCTTTCATCAAGGAAAGGCCATGATCTTTGAAAGGTACTATCGACTGAAGCACGAAATCCAAGACATAATTGAGAATGGAACACTCCCGATCCCAACTGTTAAACCCAATAACATCACCAATCCATTTGGCGATCACGCCAACTTTTTTTCTGTCGAAGACAATGTCGATTATTCCCATCTTATCCGCCCATGTCACTTGAAAGGGGTGTTTATCGGGATAATATTTGTGGATTACTTTGAATTCTTGCCAAACCCGAAGAATGAAATTCAAGTCGGGAGTCTTGCTCTAGAATGTACTCCTCTCGTTAACGAAGTTAATAAAAGACAATTCGGTTCACAAACCTTTATCACTGGCGTAGATCCTCAGAGGACTACCTCGGGATGGAGGCAGACCATCAAAGGGATAAAGGACCAGAGTCGGGCATCTATGCTGACAGCTGAACAAGAGAAAGCTCAAGACCAGATTTGAAAATTATGGGTCGGGATCTGTTTTCTTATCTTAGTCGAGTCGAGTCTAGAACTTTCTTTTTTGGAATTTGAGTCGTTTGTTCTGCGATGACCTAGGATGTGTCCTAGGAATCGTTCTTCGAGTCTGTTAAGCATTTCTCATTCCAATAAAAAAGTTGTAGTTTCGTTTCCAAATATGTCTTGTTTCCAATCCTCAATCATTCTGAAACATGATAAAATGCACAACACACTCAAAGGAATCCCTGGGGTAGAAATATGTCATGTTTCAAAATGTAAGGTACACTAGGATCCCGTGTTTGATTCCTTTACCTATTCCATGTCTGGTGGTATAAAACCTCCATCTGAACCAATGTTTGTGACAAGCTTTTAGATGATTCTATGACAAACCCAGACTAGCTCCTTGTTTCCCCTATCAGTGATGGAAGACAAGCCTTTTCCCCAACAAAATCATCCCATCTCGAAGAGAGAAGATATCAATCCGTTCTAACAAGGAATTGTTAGTTCCTACCCAAATTAGTTGGCGAAGCCCAGTTTTCAAGGTGTATCCATTTATGACTAAGAGAATGAATAGAAGATCATTTTCAAAGAGAGAAAAAAGATGAAAAAGAAAAAAAGAAAAATTGGAAAAATGAAAAAAAAAGAAAAGTGAAAAAAAGATGAAAGAAAAAGAAAAAAGGAAAAAAGATGTTGAAGTTATTGCGGAATGCTTTTTGGTTGAATGTTGAAGTTACGGAAGCCAGAATTCAAGTCAAGTACCCATAGTTGAGGTTCAATGGGCGAAGCCCAAAAGCGTAAGTAGTGACCTCTTTACCCTCTAAGTCCTTCCTGAGACGGTTACAAGGGGATAGTCAGGAATTTTGAGAATCATTCCGCTTGTGCTGTTACACCCAGCCTTTAGGGTTTAGATATGGAGATTTGAACCCACATTGTTTTCCAACCCATTTGCACTCGGATTTCATAAAAACCGAGACACCTTTTCCAACCACGATGTAAGCCATAACCCGTTGGCCTTAGCACCACAAAGCGAACCTTCAGCATGATGGTTTACCTTACGAACCTATTTTTACCAAGCTCCACATCCCAAAAAATCAAAACCTTTTGTACCAACCCTAGACACGGGATAAAATGGTACCTTACAGGCTAGAATGGGATACGACATGATACCTTAGGTGAAACCTTTGAGTGTGTACACACAATCAAAATGCCATGTTTATGCACCAAGATCGAACTACGTCGGATTTGATTTCGCTCCACGCGAATATGTAGGCAGTCCTTCAGAATAAGGGATTCAATCCACTCATCAACCAAGTTGTCATCTTGTCGGTTTCTTACGGGTCTTAACCAAGTCCAAATGAAGCCACCTTTATTTGAGTCAGTCTTAGCACTCGATGTAGGCTAGGATAAGGATATAGGTTCGGATGAATAGTATCAAGTCTCAGAATGAGCTTTATCTAACGGTTTAGGCAAAGATGCTGAGTCATATAGATGTGAGTTTGTGTTGGGAATAGAAAATATGAATAACCCGCTGAAAAGAAAGAAGGCGTGGAAGAAAAATAGTAAAAGCCCGCTGAAAAGAAAGAAGGCGGTGGCAAGAAATGATGAAAACTCGCTGAAAAGAAAGGAGGCGACGAGAGGAGTAATGAGAATGTTCCCAACAAGAGTGATGTGTGATGTCTAAGTGTTCTCATAAAATCAGTCTGTGTTTAGTGTCTAGGCGAAGCTAACGTTGTTGCTCCATGAGTTTAATCCACCTTGTCAATGCCAAGTGATCTTGATTCCCATGTGCCCTTGTGAGCACGCCCATGCCATACGATATCTCTGTCTCAAGTCCGGCGACCAAGTGATTCCCATTTGCCATCTTTTGGTGCCAGAATGGCCAATTTACATTTTTACCCCCAACAAGTCCATAATTGAATTAAAACCCGTGCACACTTAGGGTTTTATTTTCCTTTTTGTTTTACGGTGGCAGACTCGCCCACTTTGTTTACTGGGTCATATGAGTGTCTGAGTTGTATTTCATGCTCACCCATCAAGGTTCGTTTTCAAAAAATTTCAAAATTTCAAAATTCCAAAAACTTTTTGCGAATTATAGATAGATGATCCAAGTAGTGGAATCTTTTCGGGTCGATGACCCCAATCTTTCGAAATTCAAAATTTCAAATTCAATTTTTGAAGGGTCGATGGCCTAACATACCAAGTGATGTCAAATTTAAACTTCGGGTCGATGGCCCAATTATTCAAAATTTTCAAATTCAATTTTCGGGTCGATGACCCAATCTTTCAAATAATCCAATTGTAAGATTGATGATCCAAATGTGCTTATGTGATGATTATTGCTTGTACGTTTTTGTGTTTCAAATATAGCAGGATATGCTTCAACTGGGGGCTCTAAAGTCTTCGACTTTAGAGCCATTGCAAACTGGGGGCTCTGAAGCCGTTGGCTTCAGAGACCATTATCAGGATGTAAAGGATGACATCCACCAAGAATTCAATTCAATACAAGAGTATGAAATGGAAGAATTCCGTAGCTGAAAGCAAATGACGAAAGCGGCGGCAACCTCCTTGGAAAGTCTTGTCCCATTCGGAAAAGCGCCAGCAGATGATAAATTTTGGGCAAATCTCAGCAGATGATGAATTTTGGACATACGCCAGCAGATGATAAACTTTGGGCATGTGTCGTGATTCTTAGCTGCCGAACTACGACGCGGGTTTGATTCCGTCAGAAACGGATACGTAGGCGCCTAAGGATAAGGCTCAATCCACCATATATGCAATTTTATGGGTCGATGACAACCGATGATAATTTGACGCAACAGGAGCAAGAGTTAATCCCCGACGAAGTTTCAGGTACGATCTCTTCTTATGGCTGGCGAGCTTATATACGCAAGTCTAATGGACTATAAACGACCCGCGGAATCCTCAGGTCGAGAGGGACCTGAGGTATACCTGTCAAAAGCTGATCCGACCCGAAAACCGACCGTAACCCGACCCGTAAATAACCCGCAAATAACCCGGTGTTTTCAACCTGAACCCGAAAAATACCCGAACCCGTTTTGACCCGTAAATAGCGGGTTAAAACCCAACCCTTAATGGGTTGACCGTTGGGTTAAGGCAATATATCTTCCTTAATATTGAAAATGTCAAATAGGTATTGACTTATAAAATTCTAAGGAAATATATGTATATATACGGAATGCCGCGTCATCACCTTGAACCATATGCCACGTCATCACCTTGAACCATATGCCACGTCATCACAACAAAGTGTGTGCCACACCGTCACTTTCACCATATTACATTAATCCCTATTCTACGTCAGCACTGCCATGTCATCATTTCAGGCGACATGCCACGTCATCACCTTAAAGTGTGTGTCACGCTATTACTTTCACCGTGTTACATCGAACCGCATTCCATGTCGGCACTGCCACGTCATCACCTCGATCACATGCCACGTCATCACTTCGAAGTGTGTGGCACATCGTCACTTTCATCGTTTTTTACCCGAAACCCGTATCGAACCGTTCGTCTAACGGTGTGATATTGAAAATATTAAGCAAAAAATGTTTAATCTTACTAATATCATATATTAAACTAGATAATAATAAAAATTTAAGAATAATTATGCGTTTATAAGTAGAATTAAAGAAAATGAATTTTTTTAAAAAGGCGTTAATCTGACCCGTTCTACCCCTAAACTCGACCAGAAACCCGTATAAACCCGACCCGTATAAACCCGTATTTTTCAAACCCGAAATAGACCCGACCCGTATTTTACCCGAACCCGAAACGACCGAACCCGTAACCCGCCCGTTTGACCCGTTTGACAGGTCTAACCTGGGGTATACTTTGACTTTCGCCTTGTCAAGCCTCAGTCAAAGTGGGGGCTCTGTAGATACCCGTATCCGTCGATATTGGAATTTATAGAGAACCCGACAAACACCCGA
This sequence comes from Silene latifolia, assembly GCF_048544455.1. Taxonomy (NCBI): domain Eukaryota; kingdom Viridiplantae; phylum Streptophyta; class Magnoliopsida; order Caryophyllales; family Caryophyllaceae; genus Silene; species Silene latifolia. Next base: position 377,130,740 of record NC_133538.1, read on the forward strand.
TGATGATAGGACACATGTATTATTTAGTTGTCATTGTCATTATTTGGGCTCGTTTTACGATGTAGAATGAGCGTTGTCGACGAAGTATTTTATTAATTTAAATGATATTTAAATTAAATGTTTTTTAAAAAAAGTGAATTCATTTTATTGTTTTAATTTGAATTTATTTTCTTAAATTTATTTTATTTAAAATAAAATATATTTTTGATTTGAAAAATCATTTATTTTAACGTGTTAATTGATTTGAAAGATCGATTTTGAAAGTTGAAAATTCGTTTTGATCACACGTTTTGGAGCTCCATCGTAGCTCGGTTTTTGAGCCCGTTTTCTTTACGATTTGGCATGAATCTCGAGTTCACTAACCAACCTAGGCTTTCACTTGTCCAACCCCAGTTCGAACCCCCATACCCACGTTCCAAATCTCGTCCCAAACATACACAAAACAGCCCAACTCTTTCCCCTTACCCGCGTTAGCCCTTCCCCTCTTCCAACCCGTTTTGTGTGTTTCAAAGCTTGACCCAAACCCGCCACAACCAACCCAATTCATGCTCCTCATTACCCACAACAACCCATCACTAAACCCACCACGAAACCCATCCAATTTCCGTCCCAAATACTCCAAAAACAGCCCGCAAATAACACAAGCAGCCCCCCTGTTTTGCGTGCTCAAACCCGAGCCTCAAACCCGCTCCAAACACCACTTAAACCCGTGCCCATTAACCCTAAACCATACCTTAGTATCCTACCCATATTACTTAGCTTAACCACCAAGCAAACCCCCCATACAAACCCTAAAAACCCCACGAAATAGCTGATGGACAGCACTATGCAAAACCCAGCCCGATCGCTTGTTGCTCCCTTTTACCCTACTTTAACTCCCTATAAATACCTCCCCTCTGCCATACTTTCAATCCTCTAAGTTCTCCATACATACTACCGTCACTCACAAGCATTAAACTCCAGAAACAAACCCTAATTGCCTCTCAAAACCCTCGATAAAACCGAGACATCCAAACTGAAACAGTTTGTGTCTCTCTCGAAATACAATTCGTTTCCCCTTCAAATCTCCATTAAAATTCGAGTTTCTTATTCCTAATTAACCACATAACATCCATATACATCTTAGATAAAGATTCACGAGCCAAATTGACATTGAGAGTACACGAATCCCCTCGAAAATTAGAGTGTCATACACTCTATTTTCGCGGCTTTTCCTGTCTGTCCAGTTCTGTTTGTGCTCGTTTTTGTGCCCAATAACTCAGAAAGAGCGTGGTTTGTTTTAATATCTTTGTTCTAATCTCTTTCTAGTTTTTAAAACATCTTTTAAATCTAATTTTCACCGTGAAACGAGTGAGAAATTGCAGTTTGAAAGTTGCTGTCCAGATTTGCGAAAAAACGTGTTGTTGCTTTGTTCCTTCGTCGACGACGGCCTCTCGAGATAAAATCTACGATCGATTACGACCCAAGACGGTGTCAACGATACATGTAGGTTGAGGGTGCATCAAATCCTCCTCTTCTATCTTTTATTTTGTTCTTTTTATGTTTGTTTTTCCATTGTTCGTTTTACATTGTTTATCGTTTTGTTTATCGTTTGACATCGTTAACTATGAAACTAGTTTAGTCCGAGTATGAGTTAAAGTACCACCATGAACACCCGCGTTGACTTGAGATGGGAAGGAAATCCGCCACATCGGTCGGTCGTATCCCCCGTCTCATTTACATATCCTCGTGTTCAAGGTAGGGCATTAATAAAACGAATCCTAACTTCGTTCCTCGCTTTTGACCCCTTGCCTGTTTCGTTCAGTTCGACCTACCCTAGGACCCTTCGGATGTTAGTTCGACCTCTGATTGTTAACATTTGACTTAATTAGATGGCTTTAGATCGATTAAATAACCTAATTAGACATGTTAAGGTGCTTCGACACAAGCATTAATATTGATCAACAATTCTATAACTTAATTGAATGCATCTCTCTTTTCAATCGACTTCTCGCTAGCATAGGAGTGCGTGATTAGCACCTTCCTATTAACACTCGATGAGTAAGCGTTAATCTTGTAATATTGTGACCTAGTTGGACCCTTTAGGCTGTGTAGAATACACATTCGCGTGACATCTTCTCAATCGATCAACGTTGTTTCTAATTTGTTTTCTAACTCGTTTCCTAACTCGTTTCGCAATCATTTGATCTAACTAATGAACCTAAACTAGGAACTAGGGTGGACGTGGCTTGGCCGTGAGGGTAGCCGTGCCTTTTGCCGTTCTTGCTTCATTTTTTTAATGTCATTTGTTCTTTGTTGTTTTGTAGCTTGTAATTTATAGTTTGTTCATCAAGTTGTAATTTTCAAGTTTGTTTTACTTTTATCGAGTCAAAACTTCTTCAAAAACCTTAGTCTTATTTGGTTAGATAGTTGTGCTCCAATTCATGTAGGAGCGTAGTAAATCGCATGTTGTTTAAAGCGACATGGCCCGATTTATGCTAATGCATGCTTTGGTGTGTGGCCTAATGTCTAATTCGATAAGATTAAGCGAAAGCACGCATTATGAGGAGTGAACCAACGCCGTGAGTTATGTAAACCATGGGCCACCCCTTTGTGCACGTTTTCCTAGGCCGAATGGCCATGTGTCGTGTATGGTGTCGTATATAGCAATTGTATTTAGATCGAGTTGTGTCTCTAATTTCTCGTTGTGTCGGCATGAAATGCCTGGGTTGTAATAGGGTAGATCCCAACGGCTTCCCCATTCCCTTTAAGCCTTATTTGCTCTGTTTTATGTGTTGTTAGATCAATCAATCCACATGCTAAATTACAACTTTGACAAAGTTAGTTTAGTTGCATCTAAATCGACATAGAAACCTCACATGTTAGGGTTTTAAGACGATGTTTGCATATCATATATCGCAGTAGCTACGACCTTGTTTGAAATCCGATACTTGACTTAGTAGAGGCCGTTATCGACGGGCGGGGTTAGGTGTCCTTATGGGCTTCCTAACACGTACCCTCACCCCTTACTCAAGATCTATGGTTTGTGGATCCGTCTAAATACCATTGGATTACGAGAGTCATTCAAATCGAGTGATATAGGGTACAAGTCTTTATCTTTAATCACTCGTAGTCGATTGGCTTTATGCTTTTCGATGAAAGGTGTAAAGTTGACTTGAACGGTTCCAAGTTCCCATAAAACTTGGTGGCGACTCTAATTTGTCTTAATTTGATTCGAAAGAACCTCGAGTCGATAATGCCTAGTGTGGATCCCGCGGACGCAATTCCCGGGGGCGTTGTCCACACCTACACCACATCCCTTTCAGCAACCAGCTCCTCATTTGCCTTCAAGAGATCCTGCATAGCCTGCTTCTCAGCCTTCAATTCATCCTGGACAGTAGCAAGTTTAGCCTGGATGGACTTTAGAGTATTTTGAGCAGACCCCAATTTGGATGTTTCAACAACTAACCTTGCCTGCCTCATTTTCCTTCTTTAAAGACTCATTCTCCCTTTTTAACACTTCTAAATCTGTCTTCAAAGATTCAGCATCCTTCTTCAGGCATTGCACCTCCAAGTCCAAAGTCTCATTCTTGGCATTTGATACCGTCGTTTAGTACCAAAAATAAATACCTAAGACTACTTACAGAAGTTAGTGGAAGTAGGGTCGATCTCCACAGGGAGGCTATTATATCTATCTGCTAATCTAAGTCTATCTGGTAACAAATGAGGTTTTCAAATGATTTCTAAACTAAGATTAAGGCAAGAGAAATTAAGCGATAAGAGGAATAAACGATATAATCTATTAAAGAGAAATACGCTAGGAATGCGGTTCACCATGGCACTTGATCAACTTAGTGGTAAATAGTCCAGACGATCTAATGAGAGAAGGGCAAGGGAAAGGTTCTTCCTGTCTGCTATCCACCCTAGATTACAACTAACTTAACTTCCGTCCTCATTAGGGTAGTCTACTGTTCATAACAGGTCTGTTCATTCCAATCTCCCGATCCAGAATTGAATTTAATCAATTTAACGGGTTTAGAAGCTTGCACTCAACTAAACCATTACAATTATTTTGTTAATGAGACAGGTCTCACAATTTATCATTTAATCTATTTACAACATCGTCAACTCACTACCATGGCTCCCCTAATCCTAACATAAGAGAATTTAGCTACTCATGCTATTAATGACATAAACTATAACAACTTTGAATATACTAAAGAAAGGCATGGTAGATGAAACATAAATTACTAATAAGAATAATAAAACAAAGATAAGAGAATAAGGATTAAGAGCAAGCAAAAGAATTAAATTAAGATTAAAGAGTAAAGAAGGATTACAAAGTTTAGACCCGTAATAAAGAGGAAAAAGCAAGCAAAGGGAAAGTTCCAGCAGTGATTAAGAGGCAAGAGATTAATTAAGCGTACTGTAATCTTCTATTTTAACCTAATGACGTCTTCCTTATATAGGGAAGAGATTATTAACTAAAACAATAACTAATCACGCAATAAAATCCCGTGTAAATAAGCATAGTCACTCGATCGAGGCATTTGAAACCTCTCGATCGAATGACTCTTCATCGAATCCTCTCAATTGAACAGATATGGGCTTCAATCGAGATCTTCTAATTCAGCCCACTTCGATCAAGCTCAGCAGGGTCTCGATCGAACACTTTGAACACTCAAAACCACTCAATCGACCAAGAAAGCATTCGATCGAGCAGTTAGCTACTGAAAATAGCCTAGATTTCGTTTGGTTAGCTTCTAAGGATCTCCTTCATGCTTCCCGAGGCACATCATTCCGCTCTAAATTCTCCATCTCCTTAAATGCATGCTAGGAGGAATGAATAACGCATGATTTCACCACTTTGAGGTCCGTTCCTTCAAATGAGACAAAACAAACTAAAGTAGCCTATTCGGGGCATTTTGCAATATAAAACTGTAGAATGACATAGAAATGCGTGCAATAAGAGGCTAAAAAGACTATATAAATTGCACGTATCAAATCTCCCCAACCGAACCTTTACTCGTCCTCGAGTAAACTAAATGCAAACTAATGGAACGGAAACGAAAACTCAGAGCTAGCTATAACTTGTCCACTTAAACCGTTTAATGCAAACAAAAACTGACACTTAAAGCTACAATAGTCAAGCGCAAACGAGTTGTCTGATGTCTTAAATAAGCGCAAACGAGTTGTCTGATGTCTTCTCTCCTGAAGCAAAGGGTAAGTGTATAAGTGTAAGAGAAGAAGAGAAAACAGTCACTCAACTAAACTACGACCCACATAAACATGCTTGCAACAAAAATGATAGATAATTATAATCACCATACATACATTCCAACTAAACAGTGTCTGTCACAGCCGAGGGCTTACAAAAGTTATGAGAAAGTGAGGAAACGGGTATGAAAAGGCAAAATAATTATGGATAAAGTGGAGGTAATGTCTCAAGCTAGCACCTAAACAATATCATACTAAGCAAATTCGATTCTCCGCCGATTATAAAATCAAACACAAGTGCCCTTCTTTGGCACATAAAGCTCACTAACCAACACAACAACTCCTCAAAAAGATATAAATAATACATAGGAGTAAGACCGTCACAAACTTCCCTTTTTTACACGGTCTATTCTTTTTTTTTTCTTTTTTTTTTCTTTTCTAATGCTTTTCTCATTTTCCTGCCCACATTTTTCTTCTCTTTTTATCATTTTTCACAACTTTTTTTTTCAATTTCAACATATCCTCCTTTATTTTTATTTTCTACCAACTCCATACGAAGTAGAGCGAACCAACTTGCATCAATGAAAAATATACCACAAAAATACACTAAACTAGCTTGACATGCATGCTTAATTTGGGTGTAGTTAATGGGTCAAAAGGCTAAGTTTGGCCAATGTGGAGCTAAATGGGTGAAAATGAAAGAAAGGGAAAATTGCAAGCACCTCCCTGTATGTGACACCGACCACAAACCCAAATGTATGCAAGCAAAAAGCAATCGAATGTCATAAAAGTGCCAAATGATGAACATGTTATGCAAGGAGTATACTACTCTCAATTCCTACATGAACTGGTCATAAATGAAACCAGTTATATGGCTCTAATAACTTAGAAATTTTAAAGTAGTTTGCCAATTTTTCAGGTAAGGTCTATATGATCAGCTGTATTTTTAACATTAATTCGTAGACTATGCGCATGACAAAGCTAATAAAATGCCAATCAGATGCAAGACTTAAGTAAAATGACAAGTTACAGTGCAATATCATCACAGAAATCTATCGTTCCGACTCGACCTATATGCAAAGATAAACGTGATATTTTTGAAGTTTTTTGATATTTTCTATTTTTTTGTGATTTTTCATTATTTGAAATTAAAAACAATGCAAGCAGAAAAAGAAACATGAATGCAAAAACAAATACAAATGCAGACTCAAAGGATGAAAAACCCTCCCCAAACCAAAACTGACAACGCCCTTATTGCCCTCCAGCATACACCAACAATATATATATATAAGGGAACGGGAAAATTACAGCCAATGAATGAATGAATGAATGAATAAAGGAGATGAAAAATAAATAAAGCAGAAATACTTACAAAACAAGCGATCCCCAAACCAGGCAGAAAACTGGGGAAGTGAGTACACCAGTAGCTACTCGTCAGCCTCCTCCTCCTCATCAACCATCGAGAAGTCGGGATCACGCTCCTGCTCCCGTCTCCTCCTTTCGTCAGCTGTAGCTCTCTCCTCCTGCTCAACTGTGTCAGCCTCGCTCTCCGGCTGTGGGCACCCCCTCTTCAGTCTGAGGTCACTTCCGCTTCTTAGAAGCGGAAGAAGTGGAAGGAGCAAGTGAAAGGTGGTAGAAAGGTAGAGGTGGAGGTAACCTACCCGACACAGTGGTCAAAGGTAAAAGAAGGGGTAGGTCGGGAAACGGTAAGGTCACGGACTCGGAACCACAGATCTTCCAAGTCCGCTGATCCTTAGCTAACTAAAACATCGCCTGCATGGCGTTACTATCTAAGTACGCATCTCTATCTATATGTGTCAGGCCTCAGGGGAAGTCAGTGAAGAGGGAACGGGCAATGAAGGAGGCTATCCGTCCACAGGAAATCGTACCCATCCTCTTCTGCCCGATAACGTTAAAATGTTGAGATGTCAAATATGCAATGTTAAGAACGAAGGGGCCTGCGCTGTCAATGTTAAAATAGCCCCCTAATATAGATAACTCAACGTTGTTAACGTTGTTAGGATCCTTTCGGCAAAAAATCGTCCCTCCGGCGAGACGAAGAAAGTAACGGGCAGGGGGAAGATGGATGTGAGCCACCTTCCTCTAGTACTTGGGAGTCTATGCAATAGTAGGCCAAAGTAAAGCCAGGACCTTCCGAGGAGGGTCCTGATGGCCGTGAGAAGACAATCCTAACCTCCTCCCAAACTCAGCTAATGTCCAAGTGGTGGTCTGGTTAAACAGTCTAAAAGAAACACAGGGACTCTTCGGGTCAGTGTCATAGGAACCAGATGAGAAAGTAAAAGAGCTAAAGAACTCGAGGGTCAATTTCTCATAGGTCAATGCACTCATCGTGGTCAAACCGGCCATCCCAGTCCCGTTCAACAACTCAGCCACGGGTTCGAAAATCCCCAACTTTTCCAGTGAAAAACGACACAAAAATTTGGTAGATGTAATGTCATAGCCCATCAAAAATTTAAAACGCTTACGATGAAGCGAATTTACGAAACATACCTCAGGATACTCGAGAAGCGAGTCGAGAGAGTCATCGGCTACAAACCGTGCAACCGTGCGTCTTGCAGCATTAGGAACTCCTCCCCGTCCCCGTCCTCGTGCTGCAGCACCTAAAGCAGAAGCAGCCACTCCAGGAGCGCGGCCTGAGACTGGCCGAGGTACAAGTGCAGACGAAGTGGTTGTGACAGAGGGTGTCGACGCACCAGGGGTCGACACCGAAGATGGTCAAAGAGTCGTTTAGCGGCATGTGGCGGCTGTAAAGAATAAATAGGAGTGAATGATAGGGCTGGTGACGGTGGTGGGAGCAGGGGCCACCGTCTCAGTAACAGACGGACTAGCAGTAGAACTAGAGGAAGGCAAAAAACTACTGTCCATCCTATTAAACAAGTAAGTCTTATAATCAGAAAATCAACCAACAACAACACCATTTGTCCCTAATTTCAAAAATTTTCGAAACCCTAATAGCTAAATTAAGGGCAAAAAATACAAATAAGGCGTAGGAAATAGGGAGAAATACTTACTTGACTGATTACCCAAGGTTAATTGCAAGTAAAATCAACAAATAAACACCAAATTATCGGATTACAACCCGATTTTTCGCAAACCTTAGAATCGCGAAAAATCCCACAAAATCTCGAAATTTAAAGGGGTAAATAAGGGGCTTTGGTAGAGATTATTGCAAAGAACAAATTAGGGTAATTGATTTGGTAAAAGGGAAAGAAAAAAGGAGGATTTGGGGAATTTTGAAGGTTTTTCGCGCAAAGAGGAAGAAGAAAAGAAAAGTAAACAATGAAATAGAATAAGAGGGAAAAGAAACTCCCTCGCGCTTTAGTCAACGTTTTCACTCGATCGAGTGATTTGAAACCACTCGATGGAGCATTTTCTTCTCCATTGTAGTCGATCGAGTCCTTCAGACTTGATCGATCAAAAGGTTCCTTCTCCTCCTTGGATTCTACTCGATCGAAAACAGCAGCAAGTTCGATCGAGGACTTTGGCTCCTCATTTCTTCTCAATCGAGTACAAGACAACTCAATCGAGGAACCCTTGAATTATGCATTTCGATCGAGTACTCTAGTTTACTCGATCAAGGACATTGCCATGGCATTCTGCTCGATCGAGTGCAAAAAGTACTCGGTCGAGGCTTTATCCTTTGGCACGCATCCCAATCCAACGTACCTTCCCCAATCGTACATAAAGACACAACAAAACACTTCCCGAAAATACCAAAAACAAAAATACGCTCTCTATATTCGGTCTTACGCTAAAAACAAACTACGCTATTGTCTAAAAGTCTAAACGCAAATTAAAATATCTAACAAAAATCCAAATTAAAATGCTTTTACAACGGGTCATTTCCCGTTTATCTTCCGAAGCACTTTAACAGCCCATGAGAGGGCTTCTGACTGGAGGAGGTCCCTTCAGCGTTGTGGACCGTCCTCTTGGATCGCCATGAGCTTGAACTGGTCAAATAAGAGTAGTTCGCGTCCACATACGCCTTAACTTTCTTCTTCCCTTTGTCATTCTTTTTCTGGTCATGAGTCCTTTCTTTGGCGTCATCCTTGGCATGATTCCCATTATCGAGCTCAATTTTCACTGTACCTCGACCAATGGAATCTCCAATATCCACTCTGTTTATACCTGCAACAATGGAAACAACAGAGTGGTCCTCCGTATTGCACTCAGTCTGAGGCGGAGGTATTAAAATTGCAGCACATGATTCGATATTATCAGTTGGAGAGTCTGTGTCAGGGTCTATAGAGGGTAGGGCATTACAAGGTTGAACCTGCATAGGGGCCCTACGAACGTTTGACTGATAGAAAATCAGCTCCTCGTCACCTACCTGAAAAGTAAGTGTCTTTCCCCCAACATCTATTACTGCACGAGCAGTAAATAGAAATGGTCGTCCTAATATAATAGGAGTGTAAAAATCCTTAGGGATGTCTAAGACCACAAAGTCAACGAGAATAAATAATTTCACGATCTTTACAGGTATGTCCTCTAAGACACCTAGGGGCCGTGATATTGTACGGTCGGCCATCTGCACAGTCATATTAGTACAGTGAAATTTGGTTAAACCAAGTCTCTTGGCAAGAGACAATGGTAAGACACTCATGCTAGTTCCTAAGTAACATAACGCATTATCAATCAAGTGGGTCCCTATATGACATGGAATAGAAAAGCTACCCGGGTCAGACTGTTTGGGTGGTGTCTTATTCTAATTTAGGGCAATGCCCACTTCAATCAAAGCTACCGTTTCATGATCACTAAAATGCCTCTTACGCGTCAATATTTCTTTCTTAAATTTCATGTAAGAGGGTACCTGGGTAAGCAATTCGGCAAATGCATGGAACGTTGACTTGAAGGCTCTTCAAAATATCAGCAAACTTTCCGAACTGTTGTTCAGCCTTTCTGTTCTGCAATCACCTTGAAAAAGGGACCGTGATGGTAATTCCAAGCCTTTATTCCTTTCTGCCAAGGTTTCAACACGATCATCAGTATTTCTACTCGATCGACCACTATTTCTTTCCGATCGAGCACTTCCATCAGCAATTTCATTCGATCGAGGACTTTTATCCACTCGATCGAAGTCTTCAATTTCAACATCAGTCGATCGAACAACAGTTTTATTCGATCGAGCATTTTCATTAGCAATTCCTCTCGATCGACCACCTGAAATGAGTCAATCGTGGACTTTCTTCGGGTTCAGCATATTTTCGTCCAAGGACAACTGTTCACGCTAAGTAACATTAATTTCCAGGTCTGATTTGTCTTCATCAGTCGACATTTTAGGCCCCTCATAGGAAAGACCACTTCTCATATTAATCAAGTTTACCGTCTCATGATGTTTCTTATTTGGTTGGGACGACAAATGACCTGGTTGCCTCGAAGCTTGATTAGTGACGAGTTGATATATTTGTGACTCGAGTGATTTGATTGATGCAACTTTTTGTTGGTCACTCTTTTGCAACTGAATAGTCAATGATTGAATCATCGACTTCAACTCGGCCATTTCACTTATGCCACTGGAAGAAGCACCTTCTTGCGGAGGTGGAAAAGATGGAGGCTTTTGAAAGCCTTGTTAAGCTTTATGAGGTGGAACGTAAGGTTGTTGCTGCTGCGGTGGAGGTTTAGGATTCAATACATTCTGACTAGTCCATCTCATGTTAGGATGGACTTCATTCTGATTGTTGTAATATGAGCTCCCTTGCCTATATTGTTGAAAGGCAAGAACCTGCTCCTTCTCAGTTAGACAGTAAACAACAGTGTGACCGTCATTACTACCGCACCTTTCACATTAAACGGCTTCTTGTCTGGTCAATAAGTGAACCGTCTGTTGATCTCCAGCAGCTTGTAATTCCAATTTGTCAAACCTGGCATTCATGGCGTCCAGCTGAGCCACAACTGCACTATCGACTGAAGAAACCGTTCTAATTCCTCCTCTTAGGTTCCCATATTCAGCACAATGGGTCGCCATTTCCTCTATGATTCCCCATCCTTTATCATCATCGATATTCTTCTAGAACCGACCATCTGATGTAGCATCCAAAATAGCAAGGTAATCGTCATTCAACCCATTATAAAACTGGTTGCACAAGAACCACTGATCAAAACCGTGATGAGGAACGGACCGCACAAGCTTTTTAAACCAACCCCATGCATCGTAAAAATTCTCATCTGGTGTTTTCTTGAAACTTCTAATCTTTCCTCTCAGCTGATTAGTTCGTTGCGGAGGAAAGTACCTTTTGTAGAAGGCTAGGGCAAGGGTCTCACAGTCATTAATCCTGGCTGCAACTCTATCAAGATTAGTGAGCCACTCTCGGGCTCCATCAGTCAGAGAGAAAGGAAATAGGACCTCCTTAATCTTGTCCTGAGTCACTCCCTTAGTGGCGGGAATGGTAGAACAGTAGTCTGTGAAAACCTCCATATGTTTTCGCGGATCCTGTCCAGCTACTCCTCGATACAAATTTCTTTCAACCAAGTTGATATAAGACGGTCTGATATCAAACGTGCTCCCATCTTCTGTCGCAAGGTTGAAACCCTTAGGGATTAATGCAACTGTAGGTTCAGAATGACTCGCGATGTTAGGCATTTTCACACAACTAACAGCAGAAATAGATTTATCTTCTTCGAAAGACGGGTCTTCTGGAAATAGGAAGTGTTCTAGTTCGGGTTCAAAAGTACTCAAGGCTTCCTTTTGATTCTTTCTCAGCAGTCTTTGTCTATAGCGAAAAGTCCGCTCTGGTTTAGGATCAGCTGGCACTGGTTCTGACCTGCTAGACCTAGGGATAAACAACACTAGAGAAAATAAATAAGAACTGTCTCAAGGAATTGAAAAATTCCCAACGACTGAAACAAACGAAAATAAGACAGATAAATAGGCTAATTGCCCCCCCGGCAACGGCGCCAAAATTTGATACCGTCGTTTAGTACCAAAAATAAAACATAAGACTACTAACAAAAGTTAGTGGAAGTAGGATAGATCTCCACAGGGAGGCTATTATATCTATCTGCTAATCTAAGTCTGTCTGGTAACAAATGAGGTTTTTAAATGATTTCTAAATTAGTAAAGATTAAGGCAAGAGAAATGAAGCGATAAGAGGAATAAACGATATAATTAATTAAAGAGAAATATGCTAGGAATTCGGTTCACCATGGCACTTAATCAACTCAGTCGTAAATAGTTCAGACGATCTAACGTGAAAAGAGCAAGGGAAATGTCCTTTCGGTCTGCTATCCACCCTAGATTAAAACTAACTTAACTTCCGTCCTCATTAGGGTAGTCTACTGTTCATAGCAGGTCTGTTCATTCCAATATTCCGATCCAGGATTGAATTTAACCAATTTAACGGGTTTAGAAGCGTGCACACAACTAAACGATTACAGTTATTTTGTTAATGAGACAGCTCTCACAATTTATCATCTAATCTATTTACAACATCGTCAACTCACTACCATGGCTTCCCTAATCCTAACATAAGAGAATTTAGCTACTCATACTATTAATGACATAAACTATAACAACTTTGAATATACTAAAGAAAGGCATGGTAGATGAATAACAAAGATGAAACATAAATCACTAATAAGAATAATAAAACAAAGATGAGAGAACAAGGATTAAGAGCAAACAAAAGAATTAAATTAAGATTAAAGAGTAAAGAAGGATTACAAAGTTTAGATCTGGAATAAAAAGGCAAAAGCAAGCAAAGGAAAAGTTCGAGCAGTGATTAAGAGGAAAGAGATCAATTAAGCGTAGTGTAATCTTCTATTTTAACCTAATGATGTCTTCCTTATATAGAGAAGAGATTATTAACTAAAATAATAACTAATCACGGAATAAAATCCCGTGTAAATAAGCATAGTCACTCGATCGAGGCATTTGAAACCTCTCGATCGAATGACTCTTCAGCAAATCCTCTCGATCGAACAGATATGGGCTTCGATCGAGATGTTCTAATTCAGCCCACTTCGATCGAGCTCAGCAGGGTCTCGATCGAATACTTTGAACCGTCAAAACCACTCGATCGACCAAGAAAGCATTCGATCAAGCAGTTAGCCACTGAAAACAGCCTGGACTTCATTTGGTTAGCTTCTAAGGATCTCCTTCACGCTTCCCGAGGCACAACATTCCGCTCTAAATTGTCCATCTCCTTAAATGCATGCTAGGAGGAACGAATAAGGCATGAATTCACCACTTTGAGGTCCGTTCCTGCAAATGAGACCAAACAAACCAAAGTAGCCTATTCGGGGCATTTTGCATTACAAATCTATAGAATGACATAGAAATGCGTGCAATAAGAGGCTAAAAAGACTATATAAATTGCACGTATCAGCATTTGAAGATTTCAACTCACAAGCACTGATACGTGCATTTTATATAGTCCTTTTAGGCCTTTTTATGCACGTATTTCTATGCTATTATCGTAGTTTTATGCTACGAAACGCCCCGAATATGCTACTTTGGTTTGTTTTGTCTTATTTGCAGGAATGAACCAGAAAGTAGTGAAATCAAGCCTTTTACCGTCCGTTTAGCATGCATTTAGAGGAAGAGTGAATTTGGAGCGGGAATGTAGCTATTTTGAGATGCACAAAGAAGAAATATAGCTAGGCGAGCAAAGGAAGAACTTCAAATTGCTAGTGCCTACTTTGAAGAGCCATATCTCGAGTTCTACAACTGATATTCAGGTGATTCCAATTGGATATGAAATATTGTCCTCTTAACTTTCCAACACAACTGGAATCGCCCTTTTTGCCCAAGCAACGAAGAAATGGCAGCCGTTTGAAGTTCAGTGCGCAAAGCAAGAAATTGTGCGCTGGAAAGTACTCGATCGAGTACAATTATGTTCGACCGAGTCCTTTTTCTACTCGATTGAGTAGTTACATTTTAGGATTTAATCGATCGAGTATATTTTCTATTCGATCAAGTGGTTTAAGCTTTATTTTACTCGATCGAGTAGTTTAAAAGTACTCGATCGAGTGGTTTCTCTTATGGGCTCGGCTTTTTAAGCTTTAATCCGTCATTAGGTTAAATAAAATCATATTTTTCTTATAAATAGGAAGGTAAGACGTCATTTAGAACTCTCTTCTCTCTCTTGTCAACTATTTTACTACTGGATATTACTCTCTCTATTTTCTGGATCTCTTCCACTGTAACATTCTCTTTTCCTTCTTCTCTCATTTTATTTAATGTTTATTTCTTTCCCCTTTGCTTTTGTTCTTACTTTTATTATGTCTAGCTAATTTCTCTGCTAGGATTAGGTGATTCAATGGATGAATGTTAATTGCTAATTAGTTTATAGATTAGTCGTTGTTGTTTTAGTCTTTGTTGTTAATCACTGCCCTTAATTATATCTAGCTGATTGAATCGATGCAATTAGCCTTTTAATTTTGGTAAGCCTTTACCTAGACCGAAAGGTTGGAAGGGGTGAGACCCGCAGTGAACAATAGGATGCTTTAGTGAGGGCGAAAGTTAAGCTAATAGCATTTTAGGGCGAATTGAGACCGAAAGGAGATATTCATTGCCCTTTAGACCGACACATCGACTGATCTGTGACCTTAACTGCGATTGAATGACGTTCATTGATGACCCGAAATCCTAGTCCTCTCTCCCTTGCTTGTTAAATCCTTTCATTTCTATTTCTCTTGCTTTATCTTATTTAGTTTAGTCAAACAACTCAAAATCCCCAATTTGTGACTTAGACAGACCGAATAGACAAGTAGATAGTGACCGCCTCCCTGTGGAGATCGACCCTACTTACCGCTGACTTCTGTTAGTAGTAGCTAGGTATTTATTTTTGGTACCTGACGACGGTATCAAATTTTGGCGCCGTTGCCGGGTATGCAACTATTTATTTACTTGTTTCTTTTTGTTTGTCTTTAGCTTCAAGGGATTTATTCCTTGAGGCAGTTCTTATCTTTTTACTTGAGTGTTGTTTTGATAGGCCCTACAGGTCCTACCTAGACAGATCTAGGTCAAAGATCGTCAAAGGGAAGGCTTGAGTATCTTTGACCCGTCACCTATGTTCCATTATATGGCGCAACAGGTGATTTACTGCGGGAGATGTGGTGCTGCTGAGCAAAATGCAGCCCTTTGCATGGCAGAAAATGACGAGGTCTACGCGTTTAGGCTCCGTGGACGAGCTAGCCATTCCTCTGTAGTTGTGCCGCCACATCTACCCTATCAGCGAGGCTATCACAAGCCTCATTTTGTCTGGCCACCGCAACAACAAACCCTTCCTTCCGTTGAAGAGAATGAAGGGGCTGCCGAGCTGAAGTCTATGCTAAAAGCATTTATGCTTCAAATGCAAGAAAGCGATAAATCTAGGGAACCTCACCTTAAGCTACTTGAATCTCAAGTAGCTCAATTAGCTGTCGAGTTGGATTATAGCGACTCAGAGATAAAATATGCTATTTTTCCTGTCAGTAGTCTTTCCCATGAAAGGCCCGAGTTGTCTAGTGATGATGAAGACATTTATGACTCGGAAATTGAAGGTGATAATGAAGACGAAACTTTTCTCAAGCACTTCACCACGGTCCAGCCTAACCCACTCGATCGAACAGGTCACATTGCTTGATCGAGTAAATTCTATGATGAGGAAGTCGGTCGAGTAGATTAAACCACTCGATTGAATGGTTTGTGTGAAGAAAGCTCTCGATCGAGTAACAATTCCACTCGATCGACTGATTTGGCCAGAGAGAGCAATGCAACGTCACTTGGGTTCGTTTTAGATGACAATTTTGATGATGACAACGGTTATGTTGAGTCTCCCCTTTTCAAAGCCGAGTCAGATCCGCTTGAGGCTGCAATTTACGGAACGGTTTCCACAGAGGAGGCAGCTGAGTCAGTGATTGCTCCTAACACGGATGAGGTAATATATTCTTTTATCAATGATTCCGACATTGAGAGCAACCAACCCGAGGTAGTAAACGATAATTCTATTATTGTTTGTCTAAATAGTACATCGCCTCATTTGACACTCATGCTTTGTATTTTAATACTATACCCACTCCCAGTTGGACGAGTAGTTTAATAGTTTTTCACAGTACTTATCGTCACAAACTTGTTAATCTGAAATGGAGCCCTAAATTATTAATTGCTCCTGAGCTCCTTTATTTTGTAGACAAATTTAGGAGCTGTCATAGGAAATTTGTTAGACTTAAACGGTCGTACATTTTTATTTCCAATTTCTTTATTCCACTGTGGTGCTACTTACATTTTTTTGTAGCACATGCGCAGCTGTTTGATTGGTTGCTGCGCGCTTTGAGCTATTTTGACCAGGCTAATTAAATAGAGGCTCGAAGAAAAGAAGGTCGAGCTGGGATCTGACTGAAACTAGCGCTACCTGGGACAACCCGGAGATTTTATTTTTAGTTGTTTTTCAAACATTTCAGTTTTTATTTTGTTTAATAATCGGTTCTCTCGATCGAGTTTTCTTGCTTTGATTCGCTTCCTATGACGCCACTATGACGCTGTTTGCGACCTCCCATGTTGCTGGCTGGTTTGGGAGGTCCCTTATTCGCGTATCTTGTAAGTTTTCCACATCTCCACTCTCTTTCTCTTTTAGTTTGCGTTTCCTTTCTCTGTTTTGGTACAATGAGGGCATTGTACAGTTTGGTTTGGGGAGGTTATGCATCCATATCTGTGTCTGCATGTTGTTTTTATTGCATTTCTGTTATCACGTTTAATTTCCGTATGCATTACATTGTCATTTCCATAAAATTAAAAAAACTCGCATAAAAATTCACGTTTATTTTAGCATGTAGGTTGAGTCGGAACGGTAGATTTCAATGATGATATTGCACTGCAATTGTCCTTTTTACTTAAGCCTTGCATAAAACTTAATATCTTTAGCCTTGTCTTATTGCATATCTACGAGTTAATGTTAAAATTTAGCTGAACGAATAGACTTGACCTGAAATTTTGGCAACCTACTTATAATTTCTAAGGATTTAGAGCCGTATAAACTGGTGTCTGTTGGGGTTAGTGTCCTTAACAGTTAGTGCAAGGACTTATAAACCTCTAAAAGGATCAAAGGGTATACTTTGTATCATAATCAGTTGATCCACGTTTATCAATAACGGTTGGCTTGCTAGATAAGTTTGACGTTATTGTCATACAGATGGCGGTGATCAACTGGTCCCTAAAAGTCACACCTATAGGATACGTCTTGAGTGATGTGACGGTATGAAAATACAGTCATGTAGATGCCAAATTTGACTAACCAGTTAGTCTGAGTTATTTGACTAATAAATTAGTCAAAATGTGATGTTGAGATCTTATATTTAATACGGATTAAATATCATGGGCTAAAGGCGAATTAATCAGTTAATTCGTAAAATTGAATATAAACGTTTTATATTTAATTAAATGTGTATTGAATATAATTATACAATACTGTTTTGTCGGACATGTATTAAGAATTCAACTGACCCGTATTATTAGTTGATGCCTTAATTTCCGATAACCGATAACAGTTTATAATGAAACCGCGTCGTACACACTTAGTAAGCTATGGACCGGACCACAAGTTTAAGTGAAGAGGAAATTAGAAAGCCCATGAGGCTCCCTCTCCACGGTTTGGCCGAGCCATCACAAGACAAAAGGGGAGTTCTCTCCTCTTTGTCTAACCTAATTTTTCATTTGACAAAAATAATTAGGGTTTTGGGAATTGTGCCTCCCAAAATTCCGGATCTCTCATCCTACACAAACTCACAAAACAATCCCCTCGATATTGCAAGGCAATTAGGGGATTATCTCTAGCACAAGGGCATTACTCGGATATCTTGGGTGCAACGATTAGGAGGAGATCTAACTTGATCTCTCATTGCCTTTTGCACTAGGACCGAAGGTTATTTCTACATCTTTATCGTTTTCATCATGTTTTTCGTTTTATGACTATAAACTACATATATATTTTGCGTTATAATCCTACAATTAAAGGGTAGTATACGGATATTAACCCACAGTGTCATCTATGACCGGTTTTATGTAGGATTGTGAGTAGTTACTCCTTGCATAACATGTATCATCAATTTACACAAATATGAAATTCAATTGCTTTTTGCCTGCATACATTCGGGTTAGTGGTTGGTGTCACATGCAGGGAGCTGCTTACAATTCCCTTTTCTTTCATTTTTACCCATTTAACTCCACATCAGCCAAATTTGCATGTTGACTCTTAACTACATCCAAATTTAGCCTACCTTGTCAAGCTAGTTTAGATTGTTTTGTGGTATATAATTTATTGTGTCGAGTTTGGCTTGTATCCATTGGATTGGAGTTGGTATTTAATGAAGAAAAGGAGGATGAAAAAAAAGGAGGAAAAAACGTGAAAAAGGAAAAAAAAAAGAATTCGAAAAAAGAAAAAAAGTGAAAAAGGAAAAAAAAAATTCCAAAAAAGAAAAAACGTGAAAAAGAAAAAAAAAAACGAGAAGAAAAATGATGATGCAAGAAACCGAAAAAAAAGGAAGAAGATGTTGTTTGATGAGACTGTTTCGCTCCTATGCTTTACCTATATCATTTGAGGAGTAAGTTCAGTTTGGTTTGGTGAGTTTTGTGCCAAATGAAGGGCATACGCGCTTAATTCTATAATTGAGTTGGAAATGGATGTCATACGGTTATTTTTAGGTACTAGCTTGGCCGCCTATACCCCCACATTCCCATAACATGTTTTGCCTTTTCTTACCCATTGCCTCACTTTACCATATTTTTGTAAGCCCTCGGCTGTGACAGGACCTTGTTTGGTTGGAATGTGTGTACGGTAGCAAGAATTGTCTATCATATTAGTTGCATGCATGTTTATGTGGGTCGTAGTCTAGGTGAGCGACTATTTTTCCTTCTCTCTTGCATATATATGTTCACCCTTTGCTTCATGAGAGAAGAGTGACCCGTGAGAGTCCATTATTAAAGGTCTTGCAAGGTCGACGGTTCAGCTTTATTATAAACATCTTACAACTCGTTTGCATTTGACTGTTTGCTATAAGTGTTAGTTTGCTTACATTAAATTAGTTTAAGTGGGCATTTGTAGCTAGCTCTGAGTTATCTTCTCCGTTTCATTAGTTTGCATTTATTTTACTCGAGGACGAGTAAAGGTTTGGTTTGGGGAGATTTGATACGTCCATTTTATATAGTCGTTTTAGGCCTTTTTATGCACGTATTTCTATCCTATTATCGTAGTTTTATTCTACGAAATGCCCCGAATATGCTACTTTGGTTTGTTTTGTCTTATTTGCTGGAATGAACCATAAAGTAGTGAAATCAAGCCTTTTGCCGTCCGTTTAGGATGCATTTGGAGGAAGAGGGAATTTGGAGCGGGAATGTAGCTATTTTGAGATGCGCAAAGAAGAAAGATAGCTAGGCGAGCAAAAGGAAGAACTTCAAATTGCTAGTGCCTAGTTTGAAGAGCCATATCTCGAGTTCTACAACCGATTTTCAGGCGATTCCAATTGGAGATGAAAGCTTGTCCTCTTAGCTTTCCAACGCCTCCGGAATCGCCCTGTTTTCCCAAGTAACGAAGAAATCGCAGCCATTTGAAGTTCAGTGCACAAAGCAGGAAATTGTGCGCTGGAAAGTACTCGATCGAATACAGTTATGTTCGATCGAGTCCTTTTTCTACTCGATCGAGTAGTTGCATTTTAGGATTTACTTGATGGAGTAGATTTTCTATTCGATCGAGTTGTTTAAGCTTTATTTTACTTGATCCAGTAGTTTAAAAGTACTCGATCGAGTGGTTTCTCTTATGGGCTCGGGCTTTTTAAGCTTTAATCCGTCATTGGGTTAAATAAAATCCTATTTTTCTTATAAATAGGAAGGGGAGACGTCATTTAGAACTCTCTTCTCTCTCTTGTCAACTGTTTTACTACTGGATATTATTTTCTCTCTATTTTCTGGATCTCTTCCTATGTAACATTCTCTTTTCCCTTTTCTCTTATTTTATTTAATGTTTATTTCTTTCCCCTTTGCTTTTGTTCTTACTTTTATTATGTCTAGCTAATTTCTCTGCTAGGATTAGGTGATTCAATGGATGAATGTTAATTGCTAATTAGTTTATAGATTGGTCGTTGTTGTTTTAGTCTTTGTTGTTAATCACTGCCCTTAATTGTATCTAGCTGATTGAATCGATGCAATTATCCTTTTAATTTTGGTAAGCCTTGACCTAGACCGAAAGGTTGTAAGGGGTGAGACCCGCAGTGAACAATATGATGCTTTATTAAGGGCAAAAGTTAAGTTAATAGCATTTTAGGGCGAATTGAGACCGAAAAGAGATATTCATTGCCCCTTAGACCGACACATCGACTGATCTGTGACCTTAATTGCGATTGACTGACGTTCATTGATGACCCAAAATCCTAGTCCTCTCTTCCTTGCTTGTTAATTCCTCTCATTTCTATTTCTCTTGCTTTATCTTATTTAGTTTAGTCAAACAACTCAAAATCCCCAATTTGTGACTTAGACAGACCGAATAGACAAGTAGATAGTGACCTCCTAAGTTGCTGGCTGGTTTGGGGAGGTCCCTTATTCGCGTATCTTGTATGTTTTCCACATCTCCACTCTCTTTGTCTTTTAGTTTGTGTTTCCTTTCTATGTTTTGGTACAATGAGGGCATTGTACGGTTTGGCTTGGGGAGGTTATGCATCCATATCTGTGTCTGCATGTTGTTTTTATTGCATTTCTGTTATCACGTTTAATTTCTGTATGCATTACATTCTTATTTCCATAAAATTAAAAAAACTCTCATAAAAATTCACGTTTATTTTAGCATGTAGGTTGAGTCGGAACGGTAGATTTCAATGATGATATTGCACTGCAATTGTCCTTTTTACTTAAGCCTTGCATAAAACTTAATATATTTAGCCTTGTCTTATTGCATATCTACGAGTTAATGTTAACATTTAGCTGAACGTATAGACTTGACTTGAAATTTTGGCAACCTACTTATAACTTCTAAGTTTCGAGCCGTATAAACTGGTGTCATCTATGACCGGTTTCATGTAGGATTGTGAGTAGTTACTCCTTGCATAACATGTATCATCAATTTGCACAAATATGAAATTCAATTGCTTTTTGCCTGCATACATTCGGTTTAGTAGTTGGTGTCACATGCAGGGAGGTGCTTACAATTCCCTTTTGTTTCATTTTTACCCATTTAACTCCACATTAGCCAAATTTGCCTGTTGACCCTTAACTACATCCAAATTTAGCCTGCCTTGTCAAGCTAGTTTAGATTGTTTTGTGGTATATAATTTATTGTGTCGAGTTTGGCTTGTATCCATTCGTTTGGAGTTGGTATTTAATGAAGAAAAGAAGGATGAAAAAAAAGAAGGACAAAACGTGAAAAAGGAAAAAAAAAAAAGAATTCGAAAAAAGAAAAAACGTGAAAAAGGAAAATAAAAGAATTCGAAATAAGAAAAAACGTGAAAAAGAAAAAAAAAAGAAAAAAAACGAGAAGAAAAATGATGATGCAAGAAACCGAAAAAAAAAAGTGTTGAGCTTATTGTGTTGATGATGACAAACCAAATGTTACTAATGTTTCTCTTAAGTTTTCTTAATAGGATTTACAAAGATTGATGATGATCAAAGTAGAATGAAGCCAAGGATGAAGATCGTCTTGTATTGTTTAAGGGTCCATAGGTTCGAGTTAGAAAAATATTAACTTTGCTATACTGAGGAAACAGTGTCGCCCACTGTTACCTTCCTGGACGGATGAACCATTATTTTCAAAAAGAATACATTTCTCTTTTATTTAATTGTGGCATCTCATCTAACTAATTTAAGTAATTAGATTAGTTAGTGAGATGTAAGTTTTGCCTAAACAAGTTAAGATTCCAAGTTTGTGTTTTTGAAAGCTTTTTAAAGACTTCCCCTATTTGCCCAAGTCACATGTGTGACTCTTGGCAAAGAAGGAAAGAAAACTTTTCTTGCTTGATTTTTTGACTACCCATTTTGGTGCAAGGAAAATGCTTTTGACTGAAAACTTGTGGCTTGCTAAACTTGATTTACTTTATATTAATTTAATATAAAGTAAACTCCACCCTTCTTCCTCTATATAAAGAGATGCTCCTTCTTTGCATAAAACACTTTCATAGCTTATAAAATCTGAGAAAGAAATTGAAAACCTTTGCAAAATCCTTAATGCTTTCAAGTATTTAAAATCTTTTAAATTGCAAGTTTTTCATATTTCTTACAAGTCTCAAAAATGGTTCATTTGTTTAAGTATGGCTTAGCTTAATATCTTTCTTCTCTTAGTTGATCGAAAATTGATCTCTCCCGTTCTTAAGTGAACAACTTAGAGATATTTGATCCTATAACTATTTGAGAACTAGATAGAGCTTAAAGAAACGGAGTAGTTTCTTGAGTAGCACAATCGGAGTAGATTGTGGGGATCTCATTGTAATTGAATAATTGTAGTTAGAGTTAATTACATTATCAAATTATTAATGAGAAGTAGATTGGACGTAGGCCTATAGAGTGTAGGCCGAACCAATTCAAAACTGATTGTGTTGAACTTATTTTGTTTATTTATTTCCGCTGCATTTCTTAGTTTGTCGTTTTTATTATCTTCAGCAACAGTCTACTATACTGTCACGTTGGTCTGTTGTTTACAGTTTATACAAAGACAACAAGTTACAGTCCGTTACACTGTTGCCTTCATCATAACCAACGACACTTCTTTTAATCTCCATTTAAAAGAGGTTGTGTTAGGTATTTGAGATATCATTTCATTTAACTAACTTAAATCAATTAAGTTAAGTTAAAATTTTTAAAAAGTACCTAATTCACCCCCACCCCCTCTTAGGTACTTCGGGATCCTAAACTCTTCAATTGGTATCAGAGCCTCGTGCTCTTGATCGAGGTTTATCACCTTAGAGTTTGAATCTTGGGAAATGGATCCCTCAAAACACTCCAAGATCCCGGTCTTTACCGGTGAGAATTTTGGATGGTGGAAGCTCAAAATGGAGCATTACATTAAAAGTATTGATTATCAATGTTGGAAAATCATCGAAAACGGACCTCTTACTATTGAGGAAACCGACATCCTTACGGGTTTTACTAAGGTCAAAGATGAGAGAGATTACAATGAAAACGATTTTAAATTGGCCGAGAAAAACTCAAAAGCGATGTCGATTCTTCAACGGTGTGTTGGTGAGGCCGAAGTGAGTCGGATTTCTGGATGTCCTACGGCTAAATTAATTTGGGATTCCCTTGTGCTTGCCTATGAAGGGACGTCTCAAGTTAGAAAACACCGTATTGACCTTCTCATGCAACAATATGAGATGTTTCACATGTCAAAGGACGAGTCCATATATAGCTTTTCATCTCGCTTTTCGTGTATTATAAATGAACTAAAAAGCCTAGGAAGAAATTTCGAGTCCGAGGACATCATTCGAAAAATTCTTCGTAGTCTTACCACTAAATGGCAACCTAAGGTTACCGCCATAGAGGAAGCCAAAGATCTATCCACTCTATCTCTTCATGAACTAATGGGATCACTAATGGCTCACGACTTCAATCTCGATAAGCATTCTAGTGAATCCTCAAGGGGAAAGAGTCTTGCTTTAGCATCCTCTTCAATTGATGATGAGGATGAGTTTACTTTGTTCTCTAGGAACTTAGTTGGAATGGTGAATGGCCATGGTCATAAAAGGTTCAATAATAACTACACGAAAAAACGCTTTCCAAAGAAAAGACCCTCTACCACTATTGGATGCTTTAAATGTGGTGACAAATCACATCAAATTAAAGAATGTCCTAAGTGGGATGATATTAAGTCTAAAGATAAGCGAGATAAGGCTAAAAAGGACTTCAAAAACCGAGTCATGTCCGCCATATGGGGAATGTCCGACTCCGAGGACGATGAAATCATCGAGGAGGAATTAGAGGCTAAAATGTGTATTACAAGTCGTCTCAAGGACAAAGTCTCAAAACCCTCTAAAACCGAACATCTTAGATGTCTTATGGCTCACCCCGATGATTCCGACTCCGATTCCGACAATGAGGTAAAACTTCTAAAGGCCAAAGCTAGGACTTACTCCAAAGAAAAAGTATGTAAGCTTCTTGACAAACTCTTTGATAAGTGTCGTTCACAAACTGAAAAGTTGGATCTCATGCAAAATGAAATAGAGGAAATTGCTCAAGAAAACTATCATCTTAAAAGTGAACTTAAGGCAACAGACAGTCATGGATCGTTGCCTCTGATGAGGTGAAAAGAGTAAACAAATTGAACAAGGAGTTGTCTAACGAACTAGAGTGTCTTAGGTCGAACCCCAATGATGTTTCTGATCTTGAAAATGTCAATACCACTCTGATCTTACAGATGTCCATGATAACTAAGGAAAGTGATGAACTTCTAAATGAACAATCCATATCTAAAGGTGTAATTAATGACTTAGTTGATGAGATAGAAGAACTTAAAACAACAGTGTCTCAGACTGTTGCCTCTGACAATGTCAAGGAAGTGTCAAATGAACTAGTTACTAACTTATCTAAAGAGAATGAGTGTCTCAAAGTCAACTTAGATGCCTACAAAAGGGAGATTAGAATGCTTCATGAAAAACTTGTCAAAATTCAAAATGAATCTCCCGAATGTAGTTCATCTAGATCCAAAATTGTTCATTTAGATAGTCGCATATCGAGTCTTAAGCTTAGTGCTCAACAAAAATCTGAAAGTTTCATAGAATTGAAATCCGAGTATGTTCTAATGAAGAAGGAGTTAGAAAATTCTAAAGAAAGGAACAAGTATCTCACCTTTAAAGTCGAGGAACTAAAGAGAGAACTTGTTGAGCCTAAGAATGTGTCTAAAAATTGGGAAGGAAGTCAAAATGTCTTAAATTTCCTCACTAATCAGTCCAAGAGATGTGATAAAACTGCCGGTCTTGGTTTCAAATGGAACAGTCAGTCCGACTGTTGCCTCAGAAAACCGGATCCAACTCAAACCGACTTTAGAAGAAGGAAATATGTTGGTCTTCCCGAGTACATCATTTGCAACTATTGTGGTAAAACCGGTCATGTCTTTAATGCTTGCAAGAAAAGATATAGTGACATTAACAAAAATATTAAGGTTGTAAAACAAATTTGGATTCGAAAAGATTTGTTGCGAAATGTGAAGGACAAGAGGGGACCCAAATTCATTTGGGTTCCTAAACTCAAAGTCTAATTTTGTGTAGGGCTTGGTGAGAGGCGACCGCAATTGGTACTTGGATAGTGGATGTTCTCGTCACATGACGGGAGATTGAAGCCAATTCCTCTCACTAGAAGTTTATGATGGTGGCAAGGTAACTTTTGGCGATGACAAGAAAGGTGAAATAATAGGCATGGGAAAGGTCGGTAAGTCATCGTTACTTTGTGTCGACAATGTGCGGCTTGTCAAAGGTTTGAAACATAATCTCCTTAGCATTTCTCAACTTTGTGACAAAGGTAATATTGTGGAATTTAGTGCTAATTTGTGTCGAATAATTGATGCCACAACTCATGAAATTATTCTCGAAGGGAGACGTGTCAAAGATGTTTACCTAACCGACTTAAACACGTTATCCGGTCATACCATGTCATGCATGAGTGTAATGAAAAATGATCCTTGGTTGTGGCACAAAAGGTTTGGACATGTTAGTGCTAAAACTCTTAATACTCTTAAAAGACTTGACTTGGTAGAAGGATTTCCTAACATGAAATTTGACTTTGATAAAGTATGTGATGAATGTGCTAGATGTAAACATGTTAGAAGTTCCTTTAGGTCTAAAAGAATTGTGAGTACTCTTCGCCCATTACAACTTTTGCATATCGACTTATGTGGACCAATGAGAACTAGAAGTAGAGGAGGTAGTCGTTATGTGTGTGTCATTGTTGATGATTATTCTAGGTTTGTTTGGGCACTTTTCTTGAGTTCCAAGAGTGAGGCATTTGATGAATTTTTAATTTGGTTGAAAAAGATTCAAAACAAACTTGATCTCAAACTTGTTTCCATAAGAACTGATCATGGAACCGAATTCGAAAATTCATCATTTAGCGCTTATTGTAATGGCAATGGTGTAGACCATAATTTTTCGGCTCCTAGAACACCACAACAAAATGGAGTGGTCGAACGAATGAATAGGACCCTTGAAAGTATGGCTAGAACCATGTTGTTGTGTAGTAAATTGCCTAAAGACTTTTGGGCCGAAGCGGTAAACACCGCTTGCTATATTCATAATCGAGTCAGGATAAGAAGCATAATCAATAAAACACCCTATGGAATTTTACGTGGTAGAAAACCCAATATCTCATACTTTAGATGCTTTGGGAGCAAGTGTTTTGTTCACAACAATGGTAAAGACAACTTGGGAAAATTCGATCCACGTAGTGATGAAGCGGTTTTCATTGGTTATTCCGACCATAGCAAGGCCTATAAAGTTTATAACAAACGAACCATGCTAATTGAAGAAAGTGTCCATGTCATATTTGATGAATCTAGCATTCTTGGACAGGTACAAAATGATGGAGAAGATGATGAAGATGATGAAGATGATGAATTTGAGATAGGTCTTGTAAGAAAAGACTTTGTGTTTGAGGATGAAGAAGCTCCAAACAATGACGTTGGGCAACGATCCACGACATCAAGCCCTTCGATGCAAGCACCCGATTCAGGGGGAACAAACAGAGACACTTGTTGCCTCTGTTTCAACATCTCATTCAAACAACGATTCCCACACGATCAAGTTGCCTCCACTTCGAATGAACGAAACGATCTCGGACACTTTGTTGCCTCGGGAGAATCCTCGACACTGTTCCGATCCTCCCTCTAATCAACAGACAACGATCTCGAGAGATCGCCTGCGAGGGGGAAGAAACCCCTTTTGTCCTAAGAAAATGGAAGCATCAAAGCTCTCACCCTCTTTCCAACTTGACAAGTGATCTAAATTCCGGAATAAGAACAAGGGAATCCTTACAAAACTTTTGTGCTCATAATGCCTTCTTATCCCAAATCGAGCCTTCAAATGTGACTATCGCCTTAGCCGATGATGATTGGCTAGTTGCCATGCAAGAGGAACTAAATCAATTCAAAAGGAACGAGGTATGGCACTTAGTCCCTAGACCACCCAACCATACCGTCATTGGTACTAGGTGGGTCTTTCGCAATAAGCTTGATGATTCGGGTGAAATTGTAAAGAATAAAGCTAGGCTAGTGGTGCAAGGTTATAATCAACAAGAAGGAATCGATTATGATGAAACCTATGCACCGGTAGCCCGGCTTGAAGCCATACGATTACTCATTGCTTTTGCGGCTCACAAAGGCATTAAACTCTTCCAAATGGATGTCAAAACCGCTTTCTTAAATGGATATTTGGAAGAAGATGTCTTTGTGGAGCAACCTCCGGGTTTCTTAGACAATGATTTTCCTAAACATGTTTTCAAATTAGACAAAGCTCTTTATGGTTTAAAACAAGCACCTAGGTGTTGGTATGATAGGTTGTCTAAATTTCTTATTGAAAACGGTTTTAGAAGAGGTTCCGTTGATAAAACATTGTTTTTAAAGACACAATCTATTTGAATGTTGATTGTCCAAGTATATGTTGATGATATTATATTTGGTGCAACTAATGAACTTCTTTGTGTCTATTTTTCTAACTAATGAAATCGGAATTTGAAATGAGCATGATGGGTGAGTTAGGATTCTTTCTTGGGCTCCAAATAAAGCAATCTAAGGATGGAATCATGATCCATCAACAAAAGTACATTAAAGAAATGCTAAAGAAATTTGGGATGACTCAAGGTAACTCTCACGATACACCTATGGTATCCGGATCCAAATTGGACAAAGATGAACATGGTAAGAATGTTAGTGAAAAGGTGTATAGAGGTATGATTGGATCGCTACTTTACCTAACCGCTAGTCGTCCCGATATTCTCTTTAGTGTTTGCTTATGCGCTAGATTCCAAGCAAATCCGAAAGAATCCCATTTCAAAGCGGTCAAACGAATTCTTCGGTATTTGATTGGAACACAAAATCTTTACCTATGGTATCCCTTATATTGTCCCTTTGATCTTATAGGTTATTCCGATGCGGACTATGCGGGGTGTACGGTGGATCGTAAAAGTACATCCGGTGTTGCTACTTTCTTGGGCCCATGTCTTGTTTCTTGGGCTTCGAAGAAGCAAAATACGGTCGCTCTTTCGACGGCCGAAAGCGAATATGTCAGTGCAGCGCACTGTTGCTCTCAACTCTTATGGGTGAGACAACAACTTTTCGACTTTGGTATGTTCTACGATTCCGTCCCCATTATGTGTGATAATACAAGTGCTATAAACATTTCAAAAAATCCCATCCAACATTCACGAACTAAGCATAGTGAAATCCGACATCATTTTCTTCGTGATCATGTAGAAAAAGGTAATATTAGTCTTAAATTTTGTAAAACCGAGGATCAAATTGCGAATATTTTCACTAAACCACTTGCAAGAGCACAATTTGAAAAACTTAGGTTAGAGGTTGGCTTGATTAATAACATGTAATCACTTTATTTATTCACATTATCTCATATGATTGACTAATTAGAGTGTATAAGTGCAAAATTTGATCACCCTGGCAAAGCATTTTAAGAAACCTGGTTGATGATTGTGTTTAAGTGTATTTATTCAAATTTGTGTTTATTTTCCAAAGATTTTTGTATTTTATGATATTGCAAGTCTTTCTCTATACACCTTCACAAAACTCCCACCCACTGTCCAATATTAAATCCATTTAAAACCTCATCTAACATCCTTCATTACTCTTCCCTTTTAAACCTGATAAACCCAACATACATTTTAAACCCTCCATCACCTCCAAGTTAAGTCAACAATGGCAACCACCCACATCTTCATCACCTCGTAATCCATGATAGCTACAATTTGACCTTGAAGAAGAGGAAAAGGAAAATTCACTCCAAATGCTCATCGACTTGCTCTTGAACGCCATCGCCAAAAGCGATCCTAGGTGACATGATCTGAAATCGTCAAAAAAAAAAAAAAAAAAAAAAAAAAAAAAAAAAAAACGCTGCTCTTCATTCATATGCTGAAACGAAATATATGAATATGATTGAAGATGACCCAATGATTACAAAGGTTTGTGTGGAAGTTTCCAATAATCTTATGTTGAATTGAAGAAAAGAAAGTGGAAAGAAATCAAAGGTTTTGAATGTAAGAGATGAAGGAAAAGGTATCTTAATTGAAGAAATTAAGAAGGAATTTGTGGACATATGTCAAGATTAGATCTAAATTGAATACTCAACCGATTACAAAGCTTGCCAAGAGTGGAATTTGTGTGTTCGACAGACCGCCGGAAATCATTTTTGCTCCGATCAATGTTTTGCGTCCTCCGGGAATGAATCTTCCTCAACTTTGAAACCCGGTTTATCCTAAGCCTAACCCACATATTAGCCCCTTATTTTGCTCACTTGCTTTATTATCTTATCTTAAGTTATTTGGTTTATTTACATTAATTTGCCTTCATATGTTTAAATACTCTCTATATCCTAACCTTGGTGCTTTGTTGTGTCCGTCTTCTTTTGCCTTCACTCTCTTGATGATGTCAAGAGGGGGAAGTGGATCTATAATGTGTACGGATGGTATTGTTCATACTCTTGCTAGTGTTCATAAGTGTTTAATATTAGTAATTTTATTCTTGTGTTTACTCTCTTTAATTTCTAATATGATCTTATCTCATTGCTCACTAATTCTAATGACTAGTTGATTTTGATTATCTTATTAAGGGGGAACCAAAAGGGGAAAGACACATTATATTTGGCTTGTCATCATCAAAGGGGGAATTTGTTGAGCTTATTGTGTTGATGATGACAAACCAAATGTTACTAATGTTTCTCTTAAGTTTTCTTAATAGGATTTACAAAGATTGATGATGATCAAAGTAGAATGAAGCCAAGGATGAAGATCGTCTTGTATTGTTTAAGGGTCCATAGGTTCGAGTTAGAAAAATATTAACTTTGCTATACTGAGGAAATAGTGTCGCCCACTGTTACCTTCCTGGACGGATGAACCATTATTTTCAAAAAGAATACATTTCTCTTTTATTTAATTGTGGCATCTCATCTAACTAATTTAAGTAATTAGATTAGATAGTAAGATGTAAGTTTTGCCTAAACAAGTTAAGATTCCAAGTTTGTGTTTTTGAAAGCTTTTTAAAGACTTCCCCTATTTGCCCAAGTCACATGTGTGACTCTTGGCAAAGAAGGAAAGAAAACTTTTCTTGCTTGATTTTTTTGACTACCCATTTTGGTGCAAGGAAAATGCTTTTGACTGAAAACTTGTGGCTTGCTAAACTTGATTTACTTTATATTAATTTAATATAAAGTAAACTCCACCCTTCTTCCTCTATATAAAGAGATGCTCCTTCTTTGCATAAAACACTTTCATAGCTTATAAAATCTGAGAAAGAAATTGAAAACCTTTGCAAAATCCTTAATGCTTTCAAGTATTTAAAATCTTTTAAATTGCAAGTTTTTCATATTTCTTACAAGTCTCAAAAATGGTTCATTTGTTTAAGTATGGCTTAGCTTAATATCTTTCTTCTCTTAGTTGATCGAAAATTGATCTCTCCCGTTCTTAAGTGAACAACTTAGAGATATTTGATCCTATAACTATTTGAGAACTAGATAGAGCTTAAAGAAACGGAGTAGTTTCTTGAGTAGCACAATCGGAGTAGATTGTGGGGATCTCATTGTAATAGAATAATTGTAGTTAGAGTTAATTACATTATCAAATTATTAATGAGAAGTAGATTGGACGTAGGCCTATAGAGTGTAGGCCGAACCAATTCAAAACTGATTGTGTTGAACTTATTTCGTTTATTTATTTCCGCTGCATTTCTTAGTTTGTCGTTTTTATTATCTTCAGCAACAGTCTACTATACTGTCACGTTGGTCTGTTGTTTACAGTTTATACAAAGACAACAAGTTACAGTCCGTTACACTGTTGCCTTCATCATAACCAACGACACTTCTTTTAATCTCCATTTAAAAGAGGTTGTGTTAGGTATTTGAGATATCATTTCATTTAACTAACTTAAATCAATTAAGTTAAGTTAAAATTTTTAAAAAGTACCTAATTCACCCCCTCCCCCTCTTAGGTACTTCGGGATCCTAAACTCTTCAAAAAGGAAGAAGATGTTGTTTGATGAGACGGTTTCGCTCCTATGCTTTACATATAGTATTTGAGGAGTAAGTTCAGTTTGGTTTGGTGAGTTTTGTGCCAAATGAAGGGCATATGCACTTAATTCTATATTTGAATTGGAAATGGATGTTGTCATATGGTTTTGTTTAGGTACTAGCTTGGCCGCCTATACCTCCACAATCCCATAACATGTTTTGCCTTTTCTTACCCATTGCCTCACTTTACCATATTTTTGTAAGCCCTCGGCTGTGACAGGACCTTGTTTGGTTGGAATGTGTGTACGGTAGCTAGAATTCACTATCATATTAGTTGCATGCATGTTTATGTGGGTCGTAGTCTAGGTGAGCGACTATTTTTCCTTCTCTCTTACATATATATGTTCACCCTTTGCTTCATGAGAGAAGAGTGACTCGTGAGAGTCCATTATTAAAGGTCTTGCAAGGTCGACGGTTCAGCTTTATTATAAACATCTTACAACTCGTTTGCATTTGACTGTTTGCTATAAGTGTTAGTTTGCTTGCATTAAATTGGTTTAAGTGGGCATTTGTAGCTAGCTCTGAGTTATCTTCTCCGTTCCATTAGTTTGCATTTATTTTACTCGAGGACGAGTAAAGGTTTGGTTTGGGGAGATTTGATACGTGCATTTTATATAGTCCTTTAGGGCTTTTTATGCACGTATTTCTATGCTATTATCGCAGTTTTATGCTACGAAATGCCCCGAATATGCTACTTTTGTTTGTTTTGTCTTATTTGCAGGAATGAACCAGAAAGTAGTGAAATCAAGACTTTTATCGTCCATTTAGCTTGCATTTGGAGGAAGAGTGAATTTGGAGCGGGAATGTAGCTATTTTGAGATGCGCAAAGAAGAAAGATAGCTAGGCGAGCAAAGGAAGAACTTCAAATTGCTTGTGCCTATTTTAAAGAGCCATATCTCGAGTTCTACTACTGATATTCAGGTGATTCCAATTGGAGATAAAATATTCTCCTCTTAGCTTTCCAACGCCACCGGAATCACTCTGTTTTCCCAAGTAACGAAGAAATGGCAGCCGTTTCAAGTTCAGTGCGCAAAGTAGGAAATTGTGCGCTGGAAAGTACTCGATCGAGTACAATTATGTTCGATCGACTCCTTTTTCTACTCGATCGAGTAGTTGCATTTTAGGATTTACTCGATCGAGTAGATTTTATATTCGATCGAGTGGTTTAAGCTTTATTTTACTCGATCGAGTAGTTTAAAAGTACTCGATCGAGTGGTTTCTCTTATGGGTCGGGCTTTTTAATCTTTAATCCGTCATTAGGTTAAATAAAATCCTATTTTTCTTATAAATAGGAAGGGGAGACGTCATTTAGAACTCTCTTCTCTCTCTTGTCAACTGTTTTACTACTGGATATTATTTTCTCTCTATTTTCTGGATCTCTTCCTATGTAACATTCTCTTTTCCCTTTTCTCTCATTTTATTTAATGTTTATTTCTTTCCCCTTTGCTTTTGTTCTTACTTTTAGTATGTCTAGCTAATTTCTCTGCTAGGATTAGGTGATTCAATGGATGAATGTTAATTGCTAATTAGTTTATATATTGGTCGTTGTTGTTTTAGTCTTTGTTGTTAATCACTGCCCTTAATTGTATCTAGCTGATTGAATCGATGCAATTAGCCTTTTAATTTTGGTAAGCCTTGACCTAGACCGAAAGGTAGGAAGGGGTGAGACCCGCAGTGAACAATAGGATGCTTTAGTGAGGGCGAAAGTTAAGCTAATAGCATTTTAGGGCGAATTGAGACCGAAAAGAGATATTCATTTCCCCTTAGACCGACACATCGACGGATCTGTGACCTTAACTGCGATTGACTGACGTTCATTGATGACCCAAAATCCTAGTCCTCTCTCCCTTGCTTGTTAATTCCTCTCATTTCTATTTCTCTTGCTTTATCTTATTTAGTTTAGTCAAACAACTCAAAATCTCCAATTTGTGACTTAGACAGACCGAATAGACAAGTTGATAGTGACCGCCACCCTGTGGAGATTGACCCTACTTACCGCTGACTTCTGTTAGTAGTAGATAGGTATTTCTTTTGGTACCTGACGACGGTATCAAGCCCCCCTCATCATGTCATTTATATTCTGCAAGAAGATCACAAATCAGGCAAGCTAGAGCAACAAATGTACAACTGAAATAAAACTAAGGAAAAAAGAATCATACCTCTTGCAGCATGGTAACCAGATTAGTAGCACAGTCCCTGGAACGTTTCATAGCAGCTATTGCCTGAGCAGACATCTCCTAAGCCTGATATTTATAATAAGGATCATCAACTAGGAAAGAGTGAGCTTGGATTTGTTCCTTGGCAAATTGAACGCCAGCAAGCCTAGCCCTGACCTCCCTAACCTCACTCACATCATCACCATCAACTCCCTCAGAAACCTCATCCGACCTTTTCCTTTTGCCAGCCTGACTGGTCTCATCAACATCAACCACAACCAGCGGAGGAGACACCAATTGAGCCTGATACGCAGGGACCTGGATTTGAAGCGTAATGCCACTCCCCGTAGCCTCACTACTCTGGGATTTTCCCATGTAATCTGAGAAACGCCTGCTTTTACTAAAGACAAGACAAAACTAGAAATTCTTGCAGAAGCCCTAGTAGCTACACGACGAAATTCTATATCAGTAATACTAACATATGCTCAGGCATCAAAGTCAACATAGAAAAGGCAAAAACTTACTGCCTGACAATGAGGCCCCTGAAGCCTTGGCACCTTTAGCAGCCTTGTAAGTACTCAGCTTAGCCTTCCTGAAGCGAGGTAGGGGCTCTTGACCAAGACAAGCAAGCCACATCCTCTCCTCATCTGGCAAGGCCATAAAAGCTGCAATCCGATCAGCCGACCCCTTAGCATCAGGATCACAAGCCCAGTCAGCCACTATGGTACAACCTAAGTAAGTCTTCATTAAAATCATATTTACATACGATTATAATTTAAATTGAATGCAGGGAAGAGAACTTACCACTCTCCACAGCCGGATAACTAAGATAATCCAGATCAGGGGCAACGGAATTTACAGTGATGTACATATAAGTTGTGGCCCAACCCTTATCATCGGCTGAATCAAAGTTGGTTATCAGATGAGTCATCTTTGCCCTGACTCGAAAGTTGAAGCGCCTAGTATAATTACTTTTTAAATGATAAAAATTCTTGAAATCCTCAAGAGTAATCATCAAGTTGTGCATGGCACATAGGTGTTCAACAGATTGAACGATCTTCCAAACCATCGACATAAGTTGAAAAGGAGCAACCTTGATGGCCCTAATAAGCTCAACCATAAACGGAGAAAAAGGAAGCCTACAACCCCCCTTGAACGCCCATTCAAAAATACAAAACCAGCCGGGGCTGCACCGATTAGCCGTGACTAGACCACTCTCAGGGCTCCAGACCTCAGCATCAGAAGGAAGTAGACCTCTGCCTTTCAACATATATTCAAAAGAAGGTTTAAGTTGATTGGCCTCAGGGAATGAAGCAGACAATGATTTCACAATGGCAAAACTGACACCCTTGTGTGTGATAGATAGAATTTCTGCAGGGGTAGAAATTTCTATAACTTCATCCTCAGGGATAATTTCTGGGACATCTACCACCACCGGAGGCTGATCAGCCCCAGCAGCCTTTGATGCAGCAGCCCTTCTTCTTCCACCGGCCATTTTTACTTGATTGGAGTATGAAGATTATTGAACACGGAAATTTGTCACACGTATTAGAGAAGAGAGAAAGAAAGTTTGAAGAATCGAAGAATGGAAATGTGAAATCAAATGACGGCTCAAAGCATTTTATAGCCACAAAAACAATCTAACTGATAATGCAAGTGGATAAGTTCAATCATGACTCTCCTAGGGTCTGATGAACCCACCTCATTTATGGACACTAGCCGTTAGGAAGTTGAAAGAGACTCAAATTCTTTTTCGGTAAAGATTCTTATATTTTTTTGCCTGGCCCGATTTTTATCTCCTCATTCCTGGCCAGATCCAATTGAAATAAGGATATAAGGGACAATTGTTGGGCAAAGAATTATCCTGCCTGATCAGGCAAAAGTCAGGCAAAGAAATACCAAGCATAACTTGAACGGAAGTAACCTAATACAAAGCATAGTATACCCAGACAGGTGCCAGCCAGAAGGGAAAGACCGGTCAGGCCCTTTATCAAGGCCAGACCTAAAGGAATAACTCATCAGCCGAATGTTGGGCACTACTAGAATGAGTCAGACAACAACTAAAGCACAACTAAAACCTAGAGAAATGGTTCCTACTTTAATGGAAGACCTATTCAACAAAATATACATAGAATATGGAGCAGCAGACTGAGTAAAGATAACGGCAGACGGATTATAGAGTCAAACAGCCACCTCCGGGTAAATAGGGCACGAGGCCTATTATCTAGGAACATCCAAAACAAACATGAAAGAGCCGTTATTTGCAAGATATAAATCGCAAAGTAGAAGGAAGAAGGAGGATCATCTATTATTCACTCAACCTTACTCACATTTGGATCAAGCTTAAGTACCTAAACAAAATACACTACAAAACATACCAAGCTCATAAAAACATAAATAAAATACCTTAGAAATAAAATGATATCTTGACATGCTTCAAAACCATATAAGACCTAAGGTCAATAATGCCCATGTCTAGAAGTTTGTCAACTTATTCATTGATTATGGTGTTACGTTCAGGGGTAAATTTTTGTCGATTTTGTTGTAAAGGCTTGAAAGTGTGTCAATATTGATCTTATGAGTAATAACGTCAACACTAACATCAGTCATATCAAAATGTGACCAAGGTGATAAGAGAGTTTGAGTCTTTTGTAAGTATTTTAAAAGGCTATCAAGGTGATAAGGGAGTTTTAGAGGAAAAAAACTAGAGAGAGAAAGAAGATTGAGAAATGTGCTCCAGCCGCCTTTGGGATCTTGATTTTTGTTTTCCAATGACTCGAAAATGAACACAAAAATGTCAATCATCTCGTCCCAATACTTCTAGGAATAAGATTATTACAAACGGTATACAAGTAGAGAAGACAAAAATATTACAAAGACCTAATCTAGATGAATCTCATAAAGAGAGGAGTCTACATGATATTAATTATATTCCTGCATTAGATATTGCAGATGGTGTGGTAGGGGATGTGGAGGACAATGATTTGGACTCAAAGGATGAAAAGGAGGAGGAGATATGGTACGAAATACATAGAAGGAAAGTGATGGAACTTGTGGAGCAAGATCCTCTTGAAATGCTACAACTGACTGGTGAGGACAGACATAAAGAGGTTGAATACGGGCAACAAGCAGTGTATGGCTTTGTAATAGGTGCTAATCCTTCTTGTAAAATTCTTGAGGGCTTTTTGAAAAGAATCTGGAGTAAGTATAGTAGTATACAATGGACAAAATTTCATTCCTCCCTAATGGGGTTTTCTTAACCAGATTTAATAGAAAGGAAATGCAACAGGCGGTGTTGCAGAGTGGATATTTTGTTGGATTTATTAATCTCATTAATTTATATATTCATATATGAAATAATTATTTTAGTCATAAAATAAAAGGTAGATCTTATGCATGCAAACATAAATAAGATAAGAGAAGAAATCATCAATCTTACTATATGATTTCGGATTAATGGGCACCAACAAATTCACCTATTTGTTAATTCTTGAGCTTCCTTAAAATGGATGAACAAAGGTCCAAATTAGAACCTCTACCAAAAGTGAATACCCAAGGAAACCTCTTAATAACTAATATTATTTTGTACTAGAAATAATACAAGTCTTACTTAAAATTTTGACACAAAATATTTATTTGTTCTCTCTTATTTTTGGTTGAGAGAGAAGAGTTTTGTGAGGTTTTTATTTCTCTAAAATGTATCACACATGTAGAGAGTATTTTCTTACACTAGATAAATAGAATGACATGAATGAATAATGGAGGAACCCATTTGTTCCTCTTAGTGGGAAAAACCGGTGGGGGAGGTCTAAGGGGAGCCAATGCATGGCTTTGTCCTTCTCAAGG
This sequence comes from Silene latifolia, assembly GCF_048544455.1. Classification (NCBI taxonomy): domain Eukaryota; kingdom Viridiplantae; phylum Streptophyta; class Magnoliopsida; order Caryophyllales; family Caryophyllaceae; genus Silene; species Silene latifolia. The sequence goes on from NC_133538.1 coordinate 377,168,125, forward strand.
TGAGACTAGGAATGCAATGCTAGTCATTAAGGTTAATTATCATGTTCCTATTTAAAAATAAAAACACAATATTAATCCTAACCCCTTCCCTTATTTCGGTACACATAAGATAAAATGGGTAACCCATTTTCTTTTGTCATTTGTCAATTGTGACATATGTGACATGTTACTTGACATGTGAATTTGTAATGTATTTTTAACATATTAAAAATCAACATACTCATAAAATATGTCATATACAAAATAGATTAGTAATTCGTAATTACTTGTACCAAAATGGTTTATATTATTATACAACACATCTACATGTGGTTATAATAAATTATTCATTCTATTTTAATTGTTTCATAAACAATAAATTAATTTAAGTAATAAATAAATTTGATTACTTAGACCGTATCTTATTTAATCGAATTTACAATGAGACACGTTAATTTTACTCACAAAATTATCCATCAATTTTAAGCAATTTAATTAACTCGTATCGGCATACGATTAATTAAATAATCAATTAAGAGTATTTCCCTATAGGTATGACCTAAGGGGAGCAACTGATCACCACCTTCGCACGACAGTAATGTCAAACTCTAGTCAGCCAATCATTACCGATATGTGTGGACCAGTTGACTGTAAATAATTACATCCCACATGTATTCTTAAAATGAGATTTAAACATGTGATCATTGTTGGAATATGTGTCATCCGACAATAATGCGATCACGGCTGTTGATCATGATGATCACATGTTTAAATCTCATTATAAAGAATACAATTTGGAAGTAATATTTTTACTGTCAACTGATCAACATATATCGGTAATGATTGGCTGACTAGAGTTTGACATTACTTGTCGTGTGACGGTGGTGACGATGATCCCCTAGGTCATACCTAAAGGATAACACTCTTAATTGATCATTTAATTAATCGTATAATGTTACGAGTTAATTAAATTACTTGAAAATTGACGGACGATTTTGGAAGTAAAATTTACGTATCACATTGAAATTGATAAAAATGAGATACGGTCTGAGTAAACTAATTGTATCATTACTCAGATGAAATTATTGTTTAAGGAAACAATTAAATTTGAATGAATTATTATAAATACAAATTGTTGTGATTTATAATTGGTAAAATATTTTGGCACAAGTAATTATGAATTACTAAGTCGATTTTTGCATGTGACGTATTTCAAATAATAATACGTTGATTTTTAATATGTTAAAAATGCACAACAAATTTATGCAACATATGACATGTGACATATTGACAATTGACAAAGATAAAATGGAATCCATTTATCTCCATTTGGCCGAAATAGTGGGAGGATTTAACATATATTTTATGTTGATTAAAGTTAATGGAAAACATGATTATGTAAACCTATTGCTATCCATGCACACCTACATATTCTTGTGAAGGTAACCATGAGCATGCATTGGCTCTATTTTTCCTCCACTCCCACCGGTTTTGGGAAGAGAAATCCATGAGATTTTTCTTCTTATTTTTGCCTAATATTCACTTAAAAATAACTAGTGATATTATTCATTCATATCATCTAAAAACAAGAGTTTTAGAAAGAGAAAAATTTCCTCTATCATTCCTCTCTCAACCGGTTTTGGGTGAGATAACCAAATATTTTTTGGGTCAATTTTTCTTTACAAAATTAATATTATCTAGTATACATTATATTAATTTTATTAAGAGTGTGTCTTGGGTATAAATCCTTGGGAGAGATCCTACACTTGGGTCTTTGTTCATCCAAAAGGAAAGCTCAAGAACAAAAGAGAAGGAGATCTCTTTTGTGCCCACATGAACCGAAATTCCAATGTAAGGATTAATTCTTCTTTACTTTGTTAAATAGTTTGCATGCATAAGATCACTTGTTAATTTTATGACAAATTAAAATGGAACATATATGAATATGTTAGTATATAGATCTACTTTTCCTTCAATTGGTATCAGATCCATGGTTGTTTGCATGCAAATCGGTTAAAAGTTTTTCCGAGTTATAAAGATTAACATATAAAACTTGTAAAATTTGTGTTATTATGATATATCATGAAATTAATTCATGCATGTTAAAATTTCTGGTCCTAAAATATTTTAGGATATTTTGGTTAATTTACGGATTTTTATTGTTCATATTATACAATAATGGCATTTAAATATGATTTTATGAGTAAAAATGTCATTTTCGGTCTAAAATTAGCTATACTTCGAATTTTCCAGTGATTTTTGGATATGTTGTCACATATATTATTTTGAGATAACCTGTTAATTTTCATAATTTTTGGACATGTTATGCTCGAAAAATGGATTTTTCATTATTAAATTCGGATTTAGGTGAAAAATAGGTTAATATGAGATATATTTTGAATCTGGTCATAGAAATTTAGTATATTGTCACATGCAATTTTACAAGATGTGTGTAAAATAATGGGTATAGTGAAGTCTCTTTGCATGATTTATGGATTTTTGAAGAAAAATTGCATGAATAGTGACTTAGTTAATGAAAAATTTAATAAAACATACTCTATGACTAAAGAAAAACATCATATGTTGCATTTTATTATCTTTTTTAGATCTAAAATTGAAAAGTTAATTTATATAATTTTTCACATGTTTTTATGATTATTTTGGTTAAAACCGATAAACCGCAACATTGTTTTTCCGGATAAATTTCGAAATTTTTAACCTAAGTTTTTTGAACATTATGAGTGTCATGGTATTTTTCCAGAATGTTCATGAGTTTAAATTTCAAATTTTGAATTTATTTGAAATTTTTGTGATTTATTTGAAGTTTATTGCTTATTTTTATAATTTTAAGTCCATTAATGAACAATTTTTATAAATATGAGTTAATTATGGTCAAATTATTAGTGAAGACCAAATTTTGAGTCCTAAGAGGTTAGGGTAATTAACTTATGCATAAATATGAATTTATGTAATTTCTGTGATTATAAAATGTTGAAATCACACAAATCCGTAAAAACCGAGTAATATACGATATTGGCTAATTAAAGGCGATTTAGCATTAAAATTGGGCATGTTCATACATATTATAATGCTGCATTTTCTTTATGATTGTCATAATTTAATTTATGTAATTTTTGAATTATGTAATTTTACTTAGTATGGCCTTAGTTTTTAATTGGTATTTCCCGAAATGTATGGGAATATCGATTCGGTTGTAATTTTTATTGTGATCTCGTATCACCGTCTTGTAATTTAATAAATTTATTTTATTTTATCTTAGTTACAAATGTATAATAGGAAATTATGTAATTTGCTATGTAATTTAATTTATCTCGGAGTTCCCAAAGACGGATTTCTTCAAGATGGCGATACATAAAGACGGTGTTACCTCGAGATGCGTGCCACAACCGAAGTTCAAGGGACCAATGGAGTTGGTTTCCGAATATGTAATAGTTAAATAGTTTTTCTATTTTAGGAAAGGCCATACTAGGATTTATTTTACGCTTGCATTTTATTTTATGTCATATGCATCGCTAAATTGCCATAACTAAAACATGCATCTTCTTTCATCGAGTTTATCGACCGTGTCAATTAAAATTATCATAGTTCACCGCTTTAGTTCACTTAAAACGTGATAGATAATAAATTGACATGACCTCTCGCTAAAACAATTAATTGAGACATAGCCTTACCAAATAGTAGAAACCATGAAAACTTATTTCGCGAGGGAGTGCACTCGGCCCTACCGGGGTACAAAACATGTTACGTAGGGGAAGTGGGTGATAAATGTCTATCCACCGAATTCATGTTGATAAGGGATGAATCAGCCCTACCGTGCCCAAGTTGATGTGGATTTGGATCATGGACACATTTATTCGAAATTTGGATTGAACTCAACAAAAGTTTTTGATAAGGGATGTATCGGCCACACCGTGCCCTTGTCGGATGTGTTTTGGGCTAAAGATAATTGTTAATATAATATTATCGACCAAGAGTTCTAAAAGTAGAATCGATTAAACGTTAATCCACCGAGTTATATTGATAAAGGATGTATCGGCCCTACCGTGCCTAAGTCGATATGAATTTGGGTCTTGGAATCATTTATTATAGTTGGGTAGAGGTCACTATATAAATGTTCATATCTTGTTAATTTGCAAGTATGATTTAAAAAGACAAATGTTAATATTTCCTTTTCCTCCATTTTTGTAGTTCATTACAATGAATCCATCAAATGCTACCGCACCGATAACTATTGAGTCTTACCACAATGTTTTTGACGACGTTTGCTCCAACAATGATTTCGACACTACTAGAGAACTTCATTTTGGGATAGGTTCGGATGGAAACCTTAACTTCATCACTTCTTCTAAACCACCTACTACTACTAGACCTCGTGTGAGTCCGTCTCAGGAAGACTACCTCATACAATCTATAGGGTCTTTGTCTCTGGAAGATAAAGATGCCAAAACTAGTGGGAGCTCAAGCAATCAAGTTCTTACTTCAAAGGGCAAAAGGTTCAAGAAGAAGGGAAAGAAAATCAAAAACTTCAAGCAAGTTAATGATGAGTGCCATTATTGCTATGGCATGGGACATTGGATTAGGAATTGTCCCGTATATTTGCGAAATATAAGGGAAGGAATCATCACTCCAAAAGGTAAAATTCCTAAGGAAATTTATGTTATTGATCTAAATTATACTTCCACTACGACATGGGTACTAGATACCGGTTGTGGTTCTCACCTTTGTAATCATTTACAGGGTTTAAGAGACGTGAAGAGGCTTAGCAAGGGAGATGTGGATCTACGCCTTGGAAATGGAGCTCGGGTAGCGGCCGAATCCAAAGGAACTTATGTTTTAGCTTTGCCTAATGGATTTGAGTTGTATTTACATAATTGTTTTTATGTGCCTACACTCTCTAAAAACATTATTTCAATCGCCACGCTAGACATGAACGGTTTTTATTTTGTCATTAAGAACAATCGTTGTACTATTTCTAGGAACGACTTGGTTATAGGCCAAGCTTCCTCTATCAATGGCATTTACATTTTAGAGACCTCAAATCCGACTAATGATATCTATAACATTCAATCAAAGAAACTCAAATCAAGTGACCCAAGTGAAGCGTTTATTTGGCATTGTCGATTAGGTAACATAAACGAGAATCGCATCAAAAGATTAATTTCGACTAATGTGATTACACCATTTGATTATCAATCATATGGTACATGCGAATATTGCCTACTTGGTAAAATGACTCGTAATCCTTTTAGTGGTAAAGGGACACGAGCTAGTGAACTATTAGGACTCATACACACCGATGTATGTGGACCAATGAGTATCACCGCTCGTGGAAATTATGACTACTTTATAACTTTCACCGACGACTTGAGTAGACATGGGTATGTCTATTTAATGAAGCATAAGAGTGAAGCGTTTGAGAAATTCAAAGAATTTCAAAACGGAGTAGAGAACCAATTGAACAAAAGGATTAAGGCACTACGATCCGATCGTGGTGGAGAATATCTTAGCCTTGAATTTGATTCACACTTGAAAGGTTGTGGTATTATATCACAACTTACTCCACCTGGAACACCACAACTCAATGGTGTTACCGAAAGGAGGAATCGAACCCTACTTGATATGGTTCGATCCATGATGAGACAAACCGAGTTACCGAACTCGTTTTGGGGATTTCCGATTCAAACCGCAATTCGATCTTTGAACAATAGTCCCACAAAGTCCACCGAAAAGACTCCATGTGAGATGTGGACGGGAAGGATCCCCAATATATCCTATATGAAGATTTGGGGATGTGATGCTTACGTCAAGACTAAGAACGACAACAAGCTTGCCCCAAGATCCGAAAAATGCATCTTTGTAGGTTACCCCTCGACCTCTCGAGGATACTACTTCTACAAACCTCAAGATAACAAAGTGTTTGTGTCTTGCGAGGCTGTCTTCTTAGAAAGAGAATTTATTTCTAAGAGACAGAGTGGGAGAAATTTTGAACTTGACGAAGTTCAAGAGCCACAAACAGAGGTAAAGACGCAAGAAGAAGTTCCTTCGTCGTCTAACGCGGTTGTACCTCCTCCACTAAGAAGGACGGGTCGAGTAATTCGCCATCCCGATCGATATGTGGGACTTATCGAGGAAGATGGAACACTCGATGTGTTGCTTATGGAAAGTGACGAGCACGCCACCTACAAGGCCGCAATCTCTTGTCCAAATTCCTCCTTATGGCTTGAAGCCATGAAGTCCGAAATGGATTCTATGCATGAAAACCAAGTTTGGGACTTGGTAGATTTGCCTAAAGGGGCAAGACCCCTTCAATGCAAATGGATATTCAAAGTCAAAAATGGCATAGAAGGACATGATGATGTCTACAAAGCTAGGCTAGTGGCAAAAGGATTTACCCAAGTCCAAGGTCTCCATTATGATGAGACCTTCGCCCCCGTAGCCATGCTAAGATCCATACGGATTTTGTTAGCGATTGCCGCATTTCATGATTATGAAATATGGCAAATGGATGTCAAAAACGCTTTTCTAAATGGGCATTTAGAAGAGGAGGTGTACATGATACAACCCGAAGGTTTTGTTGATTCTAAAAACCCTAACAAAGTGTGCAAGCTTAAGAGATCCATTTATGGTCTTAAGCAAGCATCTAGAAGTTGGAATCATCGATTCAATCATGTTATAAAGGAAAATGGTTTTACTCGAAGTATTGAGGAACCATGTGTATACATGAAATTTAGTGGGAGCAATGTTGTGTTCCTAATCTTGTATGTCGATGACATACTACTCATTGGAAATGATATTCCAATGTTGTCTTCTGTTAAGAAGTGGTTAGGTAACCACTTCCAAATGAAGGATTAAGGAGAGGCACAACGCATATTAGGTATCCGGATCCATAGAGATAGATCCAAGAGGATATTGGCACTAAGTCAAGAGTCTTATGTTGATAAGATTCTTCGACGGTCCAGCATGGACAAATCCAAAAGGGGTTTGGTACCTATGGTAACCGGGACGATATTGAGCAAGACTCAATCTCCCTCCGAACCCCATGATGTTGAACGCATGAAGTTGATCCCTTATGCTTCCGCTGTTGGATCAATCATGTATGCCATGATATGCACACGTCCTGATGTCTCGTATGCCTGGAGCATGACGAGTAGATATCAAGGAAATCCAGGTCAGAGTCACTGGATAGCCGTCAAGAACATCCTTAAGTACTTGAGAAGAACTAAGGATTCTATCCTAGTGTTTGGAGGAGATACTGAGTTACGTGTTAATGGATACGCGGACTCAAGTTTTCAAACAGATAGAGATGACTTGAAATCACAAGCTGGTTTCGTTTTTATGCTCAATGGTGGTGCCGTAAGCTGGAGAAGCTTCAAGGAAGATGTAACCGCCGATTCTACAACGGAGGTTGAGTACATTGCAGCATCAGAAGCTGCTAAGGAAGCTGTTTGGATCAGGCAATTCACGGAAGGTCTAAAAGTAGTACCTACCGCCAATGATCCCATCACTCTCTATTGTGATAATAGTGGGACGATCTTCTAAGCTAAGGAGCCGAAGTGTAGTAATAGATCTAGACATGTACTTATAAAATATCATGTAATAAGAGATTTCATTCAGAGAAAGGAAATTGCGATTTGTAAGGTTGGGACGGATGACAACATAGCCGATCCGCTCACCAAGTCTTTATCGCAGGCTAAGCATGATGGACATGTTACGTCCATGGGACTTAAACGTGTACCAAGTTTTTGTTAGATTTTGAAATGAAATAAAAGTGTTGTTTTTGTTCATGTTCACAATCACATTTGTCTTTTATCTTCAATTTATACATTGTTACATCCAAACGGGTTGTAATGACAATTGAACCCCGTTAAAGTGAACACGGATTAACATAGTATTTTCCGATAGTCACTTGTATGAGGTGACGTCTCGAAGTGACTAGAGTGTGATGCGATTGATGGCAAGTTCAAATGCCATAGAGTCATGTGAGATGACTAGTCGATCACATAGGCAGACTGTTAGGAACATTTTGTCGGGCCTTATGACCGCTTATAGAGTTCTGGCAATTTATATAGCCTAGTCGTGGCGAGAGCTACTATAGTATTCTAATGAGTCGATTCTTTTGACTAAAGACTATTCGCCTAAGATGACACAATTTCAGATTAACTTTGATTTGTGTTACTACGACCTTCGTAAATGGGGTCAAATGGGCACATTTTGGGTTATGATGGCTGTGGCTAGTTGAAGGGAATGAGTGCGATAGGAATTGTCCACCCCTAGTCAGGGTTATAACAATATCTCAGGGCCACTCGAGGAGTAATGAACTGGAAATGCGTGGCCACGCTCGGAAAGTATCTATGATAGATAAGTCCGGTCAATCAGTTATTCTCCAGATCGAGGAAACCACTCTCGATATGATCACTTTCAAGTACGACCTGAAAGACACCTTGCATTGAGTGGGAGATAGTAATAGGACAAGAGAATTGGTGACGCACACTTGTCGAGGACGCACACTTGACTGACTTTCGATTGAAGATGGTTAGGAATGTTGGAATATCAATGGAGGAATGAGATAGAAGATGGTGTAGCACTATAAACCTTGGAATCTAAGGTTTGTATTTGCGCAGAGAGAGAAGGGGGAAGTGAGGCAAGGACGACAAATCAAGATAGTTTGTATTTGGTTTTTGTTGTCTGAATGGATTTAGTTTGAGTAGTAGTTGGGTCGAGCTCGTTTTAGGGCCTGGTCTGATGTTGGTGATCTAGTATCACCTAAATGTCTAATGGATCCGTCCTTTTTTTTTATCAATATACTTACATTTTACCTGGAAAAAAAATGTGACCAGGCAAAACATGAGGATTTATTCTTAAGAAAACTTACTAGTTCTGGTCTGACATAATCTAGGGCATCAGATGCTACCAAGACATACCTGTCAGGGGTACTCGGGGGCTAGGATTACCTGATCAATCTTCATCTAGGATGGTGCCACATGAGTGCTTCTAACAGGGTACAATAATTGCTAAGCGAGAGACTTACCTGACTTCGAGGGTTTTAAAGCCTCTGAATAACATTCCTGGGCTATTTTAGGCTCACCTCTGATTCTTGTTATCTCCCAATCATTAGGTATTTTGACACATTGGTGATAGGTTGTGGAAATAGCTTTCATATTATGGATCCAAGGTCTGCCCAGGATTGCGTTATAGGAAGACAGGCAATCCAGGACTCCAAACCTTTCTTAAGATGCGACTTCTTCAGCATGTGTTGGCAAATAGTGTGGACATCTTCACTCCACTGACATTTGCGCGGGTCTTGCACGTGGCTCATTAGAGTCACCACCAAATCTTAGGAAGACTTGGAAACCATACAAAGGCTTTAAGACGGGTCTGCCAACCAATTACATTGAGCTCGTGGTGAAGGTACGCGCTAGGAAGCCCATAAGAACACCTACCCATGGTCGTGAATAAGGTTATAGCTATCCCAATTATGAAGTGAAAATATCATTTTAAACCGTAACATGTGACATAGTTTCTACGTCGATTTAATGCATGAACTAAACTACTTTGTCAAAGTTGTTTTAACATGTGAATGCTTCATTAGCTATAACTCTAGCAAAACAAGAAATAAAGAGAAGGGAAAGAGGTACTCTTACTCTTTAACATAATATAGACTCAACAAGCATTAGTGTTCAGATTACAAAAACAATTCCAATAAACCAATAATCAAACAAACGACGGAAACTAGAGGTAAGATGATCAATTGCAAACAAGAACATACTCGAAACATGGCAGGAAGGCCGAGATACCTGACGACTTGTCACGGTCCATATTTGGGTCATACAAGGCTAAATCTAGGTCAATTCGGATCTCATCAAGTGATATGCAATAACAGAAAGCATACGATATGAAACAAGGCAAACAAGAAACTAATTCAATTGACTATTTCATAAACCATTAACATATGCTTAAGACAAATACAAGGACTTAATTTAATACCTAAAACAGCCCCTAAGTCGTGATATTCATCATGATACATGGTATAAATCGATTCATTAAATATAAACATGACAACAATTGATTAAACATGTTAACGGTTTTAATTAAATCATCATCAAAACAAACAAACTCAAACATGTAAATCTAAACATGCGAATCTAACATGTGAATCATGGTAAACAAACATAAATTAAACCAAATCAACTAACCTTACACAACTTTTCAAGCCATATATTAATTATTAACAAACAGCCAAATTTAAACTAATTATATCGTAATTACATTAAAACAATGCTAGTTAATCAATAAACATGCCAATCGATTAAATAAACAGGCTACACAATCAAATTAACATGCTCAAATAAACAAAGATCCAAACTTTAGCAAATTAAAACAAGTCTAAATCATGGATTCAATTAACATGGTCAAATTCATTTGAAAAAAGCAAGATAAATAACCTAATTCAATTAAACATATTAAATTCATCATACGATACATATAAGGTAAATCTAACCTAACAGTAAACAAATTCACACAACAAAGCCATCCATCGGCACATTAATATTACTATTCCCATTCTCCTTCATTAAATATAATCAATATACAATAATTATCGCCAATTAAATTATAATTAAAATGATAAAATGATATAATAAAAAAAGCAATAAAAAAAGGAATTTAAAAGGAGAAAAGAGAGATTTTTAATGCACCTTCAACCCACATGTATCGCTGACACCGTCTTGGGTCATAACCGATTGTAGATTTTGTCTCGAGGGGTCGTCGTCGACGAAGAAGCAAAGCATACACGTGTTTTTTGTAAATCTGGACAGCAAACTTTGAACAAGAGTATCTCACTCGTTTTTTGACAAAAATTGAATCCAAAAGATATTCTGGAATCAGGGAAGAGAGTAGATTATGAAAGTATAAGTATTTGGAAGTTATTTTGATTTGATAGGCACGAAAATCAAGGCAAAAGGCAAATTGTATACGCAGGAAAAAAAATGCAAAAATACACTCTATTTTTCGAGGGATTTCGTGCGTGTTTGAGGGTTGGTTTATGGAGTTTGAACCTTGTTATGTATGGAGATATAAGAGGAGAAAAGTTGCGGGATTGATGAAGGGTTTCGAAGGTGTTAGATATGTGGTATTTATAAGGAGACGAGAAAGGTACAAATAGGGTTTATGAGCTAAGATTACAACTCCGTCCCTATGGCGCGACTATGGAAGGTTCCTAACTAGTATAGGAATCTCTGAAACGTATATTTCTTGAGGTTTAAGGCAATGGGTGTGAATAGATATGGAGTAGGAAATATCGAAAGATTGTTGCGGATTTTTGTGAAAGTGAATGTTTCGGCTTATGGCAAGAATATTAGCTCGGCTTTTGCAAAGATTATAGCGGTAGTATGAAGTTTGGGGATCAACTAAGGTCATGCCTAGGTGTCTAGGTGGTGGTTTGAGCCAATGGCTCTCAAAGAGAAGCTCGGGTTTAAGGGAAAACAAGGGACGCAAGGTCCCTGTTTTGGCGCGGTTTTGGCAGCTTGTTTGGGTGAGATTTTGGTTGGGGTAGGACATGGATTCGGTGGTGAGTTAAGACTGGTATGGTTGGGTATGGAAGGTGATGCGTGTTTATTTGGTTAGTATTTCCTCCCCTTTTTCCGCGGGTTCTGACGCGCTTTGGGATTGTTTCTATCCCTTTTGTTAGCGTTTTCTGCCGTTACTCCCATACTTTGTGTCCGTCTTGTTTTGTAGGAAATGAGTCGGGATTGGAGGGCGGAAGTAATAAAGGAGTCGCAAGGAGCTTTCATGGGAGAAGAAGAGGAGGGAATGCTGAGAAGGTTCCTTTGCCGGTAGGCCGGCAGCCGGCTGGGAATGCCCTCCATACCTTCAACTAAGAAGAAGTGAAGAAATTTTGAGGAGAGTTTTCTGCCGGTAGGCCGGGAGCCGGCCAGCCGACAGGGAACCCTTCCCTTATTCCTTTGAAGAAAAAAATGGAGAATTTGAGCCAAAAGAAAAAAGGGCGCGATGCCGACAGAGGTACCGGCAACCGGCGGCCCGGCAGGGAGCTCAAGAGGAATGAAGAACAAGAAGAAAGGAAGAAGAAGAAGAAAAGGTGTCTTCTGCCGGTAGGCCGGCAACCGGCCATACGGCAGAGACACCCGTTTATACTTAGCCAAAATTTTGAAGTTCAGAATCGAATAGTAGCTCCTTGCCGGCAGCAAAACCAGCAGCGGGCACAGAGCAGCAAGGACGCATTTTAGAAACTACCCTTCATTTGTGACCTAATTTCATGGAAGATTATATATATACCCTCTAATAACTCACTTGTGCACAGAACACTAGAATACTAATAATTTTCCAATTTATGTTAAGATTTCAATAATCAAGTACTAATCTTTCCTTAATCAAATTTTAATTACTTAGAAATTTAGTGTATATCTAGTTTATTTCAATTGTTTACATTTAGTCTTTGCGTTTGTAAGGGAAGATTTATTAAAAATTTCTTTCATTATTAATCCAAAAGTTTAATCTTTCCTAAGTATTGGTATAATTTCCTTCCTTGTTTACTTTAGTTTTCAAGTGTTTACATTTTAACTTCAGTTTAATTGTTGATTGAATTAGCATAATGTTTATTGTTATGTTTGTATGTTATTATTCATTTATTCATACTTGTTCATCCACCATGAGTGAGTAGTTCCCCTCTAGGGTTTAGGGGGAACTTAAGTGAGGGTTAAACATACAAGGTGTTTGATGAATTATGTGTAAAGTTCATGCCTTTCTTCAATTTATACTTAGTATCTTCATAGATGAGAGTTTATGTACGTACTTGATAGTATGTTTATGATGAGTTTGAATGGATTATGATGATTTTCTGTTCTACTTTAGAAGAGACTAAGTAATTAGTCCATAATCCTCGGCATTTAATTACCCAAAACTTGTTGCCACCCTATCTAGTTTACCTTGCTTAAGGCAACCCAAAGACCCTAGTTTTCCATCAATTGTTTGCATATCATTATCTTAGTTAAGTCGCTTTTATTTGCTCTAGTCTTAGTTTAGTTATTTTCACACCTTCATTGTTATTCTACTAAACTTGGATTTAAACGAACTAAGTACACATCCACCCCATCTTTGCGAATAATCCCCTTATTATAATACTTAATTTGAGAGTTTTACAAATTGTTTTTGGTGTGACGATTGACGACAAATATCATTATCAAAATGGCGCTGTTGTCGGGGATGGCATTAGATTTTACTTAGATAGCTGGAGTCTTTACTTTGGTCTTTGTGTTATTGTTTGCTTGATTGAGTAGTGTCTTATTTCTTATATAGTGTTTGTGTTATTTCTCTTCCCTAGTGCCTAAAAAACATTAGGAGACTAACGGTTTATTGAAGTGTGTGCCTAGGGGAGACGATAATCCTTTCCTTAGTGACCCAGAACCGGAAAAGCTCTACATAACTTTTAGGACAAGGACCTTATCAAGGGTTAGGATTTCCAACTCGGCCATTTTAAACCAAGCTACCACAATCACCAAACGCACCTTGAAACCACCATTGCAGTGCAAACAATCAACACAATTGATCCTTTTGAAGAAAACCCTTTTTACAACACTCAAAATCCCAAACATACCACCTCTAACTCCGCCAATTCCACCTCTTATTGAACCACAAATGGCCGCTCTAAGAGACCACAACCGGTCAAACCCAGATGATTTCGCTTCTCCGATAAACTTTGATATCTTGGCTCCTAACAACTTTGAAATCCACCCTGCTCAATTCGGGTTGATTGAGAAGGATTTCTTTAGTGGTAACATTGATGAGGATGCCCATGCTCACCTTAGGAAGTTTATAAGTAAAATTGAAATGATGAAGAGAAATGGAGTGCCCGAAAACACCTTGAGGTTAATGTTGTTTCCCTTTCCTTTGATAAACAAGGCGGACCGGTGGCTAAACATTCATCCACCAAATAAATTCACTACTTGGGATGAATTGGCCAAAACCTTCCTTGCCAAGTACTTCCCCTCTTCCAAGACTGCCATGCTTCGAAACAAAATCACCACATTTCAACAAGAAGACGGAGAGTCTTTGGGTGAAGCTTGGGATAGGTTTCAAGACCTTATAGCCCGTTGCCCACACCATCGTATTCTCGCTTGGTATGTTACTCAAACGTTCTTTCAAACTCTATTACCGAGAACTAAGGAAATGGTAAATGCCTCCGTGGGGGGAGGATTTGACCATTTGGGAGATGCTGAAGGCTCGGCCCTCATCAAGAAAATGGTTGAATCGGAAACTAATTATGGGACAAGAGGGAATGCTTTGAGGAGAAGTAGTCGTTACCCTTAAGAGAATTTGTCAAATTCTAATGCCAAAACAAATGCCAAGCTAGATCTTCTCACAAAGAAATTTGAGGAAATGACAAGAAAACAAGTGAATCAAACACGTGGGTCCCATGGTCCTCCCATGGAGGAGGTTGTTCAAGGACCTTCCTGTGAGTTGTATGGAGGGATTGGTCACACCTTTGATGTATGTTCTAACAATGCATATAATATGGGTGGTGAAGAGAATGTCCTAGATGTCAATGCCTTCCAAATCTACAACAATTCCATGAGGCCACCAAGGCCCTCTTTCAAAAACCAAAACAACTATAACCCAAACTCCAATTTTTACCATCCGGGTATGAAGAACCACCGATACATGAGCTACACGAGTACTAATGTGCAAAACGCACAACACATTCAACCACAAGCCCAAAACACCAATCCACCCGGATTTTCTTAACCAAGGGGTGTAGGGCAAAATCAAAGGCAAAATTTTGGGAACCAAAATCAAGGGTTTAACCATAACCAAAACCAAAACTTTGGGAACCAAAATCAAGGATACCCAGACTATGGGTATAACCAAGGTAATCAAGGGTTCCATGGGAGTCAAGGGAACCAACGATTTGGTCAAGGGTTCCAAGACCAAGGTTTTAATCAAAATTTCCAAGGACAATAAGGGTATAACCAAGGGCAAGAGTCAAGTTACAACAACCAAGGGCCTAGAGGATATTATCATGGAAACCAAAATCACAACAACAATCAAGGCCCAAACAATCGCTTTGACTATGGGTTCCCTATTCCTTTGTCTAACCAACCATTCTAAGAACTAATGGGTGACCCTTCATGTGGTGAAATGGTAAGAATGATGAAGAACATGCAAACATTACACAACCAAGAAATCAAAAACCTGTCGAGTGCTAATCAAAGGGAGATGAGGGAAATGGAGGCCCGGATGGCATCCCAAGCATTTACCAACCCTCAAAGACTGCTGACGGTTCGCTTGCTCAAGCCAAAGCTCAAAAGATGCCTCGGAAAATCATCAAGCACATGCAGTGCTTTTGAGAAGTGGGTTGACACATGAAGACCCCTAAAAGGATCTAGATGTGGAAGTTAATCCAAATAGGAAGAGAATGGTAATGAATGATGAAAGAGAGAGTCCACCAATGACTCCCTCGACTAGAATGTGTGAATCCAAGAAGGGAATTGTAACAAATGAAGCATCAACAAACAAGGAAGGTCCTAAGGGTAAAGATGATGATGTGCTTGTCCAAGACCTCCGTTATGAGGAGGAAATGGGTAAGGAAGATGGTGAAGAAATACTTATACAACCTTCCTCAAAGGTAACAAACAACCCATCATCCCCAAAGGTATCTTCCAACTCTCAACTTATCACTAATATGCCCTACCCTTCTAGAGCCATAAGGTATAGGGAGAACTTAAAGTACACCAAATTTTGTGAAATGCTAGAGAAACTTGAAGTTACTCTCCCTTTTACCGAGGTGATCTTAAACATGCCAACTTATGCTAAGTTTTTAAAAGATATATTGTCAAAAAAGAGAACCTTGGGTGTTCATATGTTGGTGGCATTGACCGAGGATTGTAGTGCGGTCTTGTTGAACAAAATGCTAACCAAGCTTGGTTACCCGAGGATTTTATCTATTCCATGCATAGTTGGTGGTGTTTCAATATCCCGGTCCTTGTGTGATCTAGGGGCTAGTATTAGTGTGTTGCCTCTAAACATTTCTTAGAAAATTGGAATGAATGAATTGTTACCTACCAACATGACTCTTCAATTAGCAGATAGATCTATGAAATGCCCCATGGGGGTGCTTGAAGATGTACCTGTTAAAGTTGGTAAATATTATGTCCCTTCCGACTTTGTTATCCTTGATATTCCGGAAGATAGCCACACCACCGTTATACTAGGTAGGCCATTCTTGGCTACTAGAGGAGTGTTGATTGATGTGAAAAATGGGCATCTATCCTTTAGAATTGATGGCGATATTGTCGAGTTTAATTTGCCTAATATTGTGAAGAAACCAATGTTGGATCAAGCTTACACAATTAAAATCAATGATTAAGTTCTTAAAGAAGTGGCTAGAGAAGAAGCCGAGATGGATGAGGCCTTCCAAATTGCCATCTATGATGAGGAGATGGATGAAGATCATGAAGTTGATGATGAAGTGCTCAAGAAATTTGAGGGCTTACTGTCTCCTAAGGTACAACTCAAAACTTTGCCTCCCTCACTTAAGTATGCTTTTCTTGGTGAGGGAAAGATTTACCCGGTTATCATTAATGCTAACCTAGATGCTAATCAAGAAGAAAAACTTTTGAAAGTTCTCAAAATTCATAGAAAATCATTGGGTTATAGCATTTATGACAAAAAAGGGTTGAGTTCGAGTTTTGCATGCATAGGATTTTCTTAGAGGAGGGAAGTCGATTTAGTGTACAAGGTTTAAGAATATTGAACCCGAAAATGGCGGAGGTTGTCAAAAATGAGGTCTTGAAATTGTTGGACGCGGGGATTATTTACCAAATTACAAATATTAAGTGGGTAAGTTCCGTCCACGTAGTTCCCTAGAAAGTTGGAGTACCCATGGTTCAGCAAGAGGCTGGAACTTCCCTAGCTACCCGTCCGGTTACCGGGTGGCGCATGTGCATTGATTACCGGAAACTAATGCCGACACCCTCAAGGACCACTTCCCTATCCTTTTCATAGACCAAATGGTTAAACTATTGGCGGGGCATGCCTATTATTGTTTCCTTGATGGTTATTCCGAGTTCTTTTAAATCCCCATTCACCCAGAAGACCAAGAGAAAACGACATTCAGATGCCCCATTGGAGTCTATGCTTACTAGAGAATGCCATTTGGGTTGTGTAATGCACCCGGAACCTTTCAAAGATGTATGATGGTCATATTTGCCGTTTTCTTGGAGAAGAGTATGGAGCTCTTGATGGACGACTTTAGTGTCCATGGAGATTCATTTGATCATGGTCTTGTCAGTATGTCTAATGTATTGAGTCGATGAGAGAAGCACAACTTAGTCCTCAATTGGGAAAAATGCCATTTTATGATAGATGAGGGAGTTTTGCTTGGTCACATCATATCCAAGAGGGGAATAGAAGTTGATGGAGCCAAGGTTGCGGTGATACTAAACTTGTCAAACCCTACAAATTTGAAAGGAGTGAGAAGCTTTCTTGGTCATGTCGGCTTTCATAGATGGTTTATGAAGGACTTTCCAAAGATTGCAAAACTATTAACTTCACTTCTCCTCAAGGATGCTCCTTTTGTATTGTCAACTTTACCTTGAGTCTTTTAATAGGTTGAAGCTTGCATTGGTGACGGCTCCCATCATCCGAGCACCGGATTGGAGTCTCCCGTTCGAAATCATGTGTGATGCTCCCGACTATGCCGTAGAAGCGGTTATGCGGTAAGTTTCAGACAAGAGACACCACGTCATTTACTAGTCAAGCAAGACACTTGGTCAAGCTCAATGCAATTAATTAACCCTAGAAGGAAATGCATGCAATTGTCCATGCTATTGAGAAATTTAGGCCATATCTAGTGGGCTCCAAGGTGGTGGTTTACACCAACCACACCGCCTTGAGACAATTTATGGTGAAAAAAGATGCTTAGCCCCGACTTTTGAGGTGGGTTTTTCTACTTCAAGAATTTGATCTTGAAATTAGAGAAAAATTTGGGGCGGAAAATGTCGTGGCCGATCACTTGTCAAGACTCACAGTTGATGATCATGGAATCAAAGATAATAGCGGATCCATAAATGAATGGCTAAGGGAATATATCCTAATGGTGATAAGCGGAAAGGTGTCATGGTTTGCGGACTTGGCAAACTATTTGGTGAGTGAATTTATTCCGGATGAGCTTGATGCTAGAGAAAGGAGGAAGTTAAAATATGATGCTTAAAGGTACTTTTGTGATGACCCTCACTTATTACGGAAATGTGGTGATGGTATATATGTATGGAAGATGTGTTTCAACGGAGGAGGGCATGGAAATTGTGGATAGGCTCCATAACTTGGCCTATGGTGGGCACTTGGCTACTTCAAGAACAATTGCTAAGGTGATACAAGGCGGGTTCTTTTGGCCCTTCATGTTTAAAGACATACACTTCTTAGTGAAATCTTGTGATTCATGCCAACGAACCGGCAATATTGGGAAAATGAATGAGATGGCACTTAATAATATCCTTAAAATTGAGCTATTTGATTGTTGGTGAATCGACTTTATGGGCCCATTCCCAAACTCATGTGGGAATGAATACATCTTGGTGGCCGTCGATTATGTTTCCAAGTGGATTGAAGCGGTAGCATCTCCGACTAATGATTCAAAGGCAGTGATGAAGTTGTTTAAGAGCACGATCTTCCCAAGGTTCGGAACCTGAAGAGTTGTCATAAGTGGTGGTGGTTATCACTTTCGAAAAAGCACCATTAAGGCATTGTTGGAATCTCATGGAGTGCGACATAAGAACGCCCTTGCCTACCACCCTCAAACAAATGGGCAAGTGAAGGTCTCTAATTGCCAAATCAAAGCTATATTGGAGAAGGTGGCCAACAAGAGCCAGAAAGATTGGTCTCAAAAGCTCCCCGATGTACTGTAGGCTCAAAGAACGGCGTATAAAACGCCAATAGGGACAACTCTATACAAGTTTGTCTATGGCAAGGATTGTCACTTACCCGTTGAATTAGAGCACAAAGCATGGTGGGCTTTGAAAGAGGTGAACTTCGATGTTGACATAGCCGGAGAGAAAAGATTCCTCCAAATGAGTGAACTCGAAGAATTATGATTGGAAGCATATGAGAGCTCAAGGATCTATAAAGATCAAAGTAAGAAGTGGCATGATGCCAAGATTTTTGACAAGAAGATAAGTGTGGGAGACCTTGTTCTCCTTTTCAATTCAAAGGTAAAAGTGTTCATGGGCAAGCTTCGTTCTAGGTGGTCGGGACCTGTTAAAGTGATGGACATCTCTCCCTATGGTGCATTTGAGCTTTGGAGCGAAGAAAGTGGAAGCTTCAAAGTTAACGGACAAAGGGTGAAGAGATAATATCAAGGAGATGAAAGAGATACCATAAAAGTACTCTACCTCGGGGACCCCCTCCCCGAGGAGGAGTCGGATTGAAAGCTATTCCGAAATGATAGGTTTGGAGGAGTTCCTCAAGAACCACCATTTTTTGTATATATTGCATGCATTTAGATAGGACAAGAGTGCATTTGGATCAATTTTCAACTTCTGCAAATTGGCTTTGGTGACAGGTTGTCACATGAAAATAGTTCGGTAGAAAAAAGAGGAACACGTGCATAAACTTCGTTTGGCCCAATTCCCGATATGATGCATCGGTTTGAAAGTGGAAAACACGAGAAAATGGGCTAAGGGAAGAAGTCGGGTTTTAATTGTTTGAAAATGATGAGGAAACAAGTAAAATCAAGCTATTGGAGTTCCCTGCCAATGGACCAGCATCCGATGCCACCACCGGCACTGAGCTCATTTTGAATTGAAACTTGGAAATTTTTTGGAATTCACGTAATTGTTCTTTCTGCCGGTAGACCGGCAGTGATAGGGTTGTCGCGTACCATAAACAAAGATAATATTTTTTTACCCTAGGCTTGGCTAAAAAAACAAATTAATGCAGTTAGGGAAGTAGGCGTCGATCTCGGGGAGACAGGAGTTGTTAATTAGCTGTCATGGGTCGAATTTTATCTAGGTCAATACGATTGATTTGAACTTGGTTTGATGATTAAAATGATAACTAAAATAAGATGTATAACAATGATGAATAAAGATCCAGGGAAATGGGGTTGCACATGTAGATTAGCAATTAACTATGTCGAATCAGGAGAACATAAAATCAATTGTTGTTTAAGTGATTAGAAATCTCGTCTTGGCCTATTACCCAACCATAGAACGATTACTAACGAGCTCTCGCACAAATTAGGTCGAACTATTAAAACATACTTTGCCTAATTAAATTCCCGATTTTCGCTCTTAGGAAAAGAATAATAAATTAATCAACGATTATGGCCAATGATCAAAGACTAACAATACGAAACAAGCATGTGATTAATTCAACATATATAAAGTGTTAATCAAACATGGCTTTCCGCCCCTAGATTAATTAAACTACTCAAACATTATAAAATGTAAACAAACTAAATACAAGAATGAAAATAATTGCATGATAATAAATTAAAAATAAGAATATGAAATACTAGAATAAAAATGAAGAATAAGAAAAATACCAAATGATATTTGAACAATGAAAGCAAGGAAAATGAATGAACGATAACTCGAAATAAAACCCGAATTAAAATATAAATAATTGAAATGAAGTACGTACCGAATATTAAAATAATGTAGATTTTGTATTTTATTTCTATACCTAAGAAAAGATGGCAGAATAGTGATAAGAGGCGGAAAGAAAAGATGAAACTGACGAAAACAAAAGCTGCATTTTAAAGGAACCCGCAGACTGCCACCCCGACCCCTCGGGGACACCAACCCCGATCGGGGACGTGACTTTGTCATTTTATTTGCTAAATTTTAACTTAGGCACTGTTGTATGCCACCCCAAGGCCTCGGGTCAGGTTTTCGGGTTGAAGCCATGTACTCTGTTTCTCGCTGCTCTTCTCTATTTCACGCAAAACCAGGCCGTGAGCCACCACCACCGGCACCACCAGGTCACGGCCAGAACCATGTCAGGCCACCGTGCTCTACCATGGACCATTGGCATGTGCCCATCAACATACGAGTTTGAAAACTCCATCTAAACTTCAGCACAAAGACCGTCGCCCTTAGCATGTACACTTCTATGGCCAGGCTTCATTGCTTCACTTATTCATCACGCAACACCACCACCACCATGCTCCTTTGCTCGGGGTAGCAGCAACCAGGCCGTGGCTGCTCGATTTCTTCACGCAAACACAACACAACTGTTAGGCCCAGTTTAGCCTGGTCTGACTCCAACCTGGCCCGACCTTATTAGTCTGATTGAAGTAACCTGAGACCGGACAAGTCTAACTACTGTTCAGCTATTAAAGAATATTATAGTAAGAAGGCTACCAAATCCTGGAAGAGAAGCCTGATGGTAAGTACAGAATAACCTGGCATATCATTAAAACAGGCTGGATTGAGAAGGATAAACAAGAAATGCAATTGTTGGATATAAATAATCGTGTCCTATACTTAAGGAAGACCAAGTCCAACCAAAAGATCTTATCATCTATGAATCAAGACGGAAAGGAGAGAAAGGGCTGAAGATTCGTTAAAAGAAGAATAAGTCAAGCGGATTAATAGGGAACATACCCTATTAATCCCAAGAAACAACTCCTACATTTGGGGAGGTGGTTGATCATTGTAACGTTGATCATTGTAACGTTGAGAATAGCAATGAGAACTATATATAGCTTTTGTAAATAGACAATGAGGATCAATTGAGGACTCTTTAATTTTTCTACACTTTTTCTATCTGTCATTACTCTAAAAATATCCGATCATATATACTAATATGTACTCAGTTGTTCCATACAATATAAACAATATTCTCTATACTTAAGTCTTTTTCTTATCCCTTAATCTTTACCAAATATATAGAACTAGATACCCGGATTACTTCCTAATCAGGCCGGATCCGTTCAGGAAAATCCTGCTAAAACAATTGGCGCCCACCGTGGGGCATCTAGTTCTTTAATAAAAAAAATTCCTTTTACCATCTTTTCATTTAATATTCACACACAAAAATGGTGGAACTCACCGCAAAACAACAATTAGCGGCTGCCCTGGCCAAGATCAAAGAATTGGAAACAATCCAAGAGAAGGCAGCCCAAGCAGAAGCAGAAATCCATAGGCTGAAGGAGTCTGAGTCTAGCCTGAGGAAAAAATTGGAAAATCAGGCTTCGGGCTCCAAGACCATATTTGAACCAGGAACCCCATTCTCATCCATTATCAAAAACATTGACTTCTCCAGTTTTGGGACCCCGGAGAAGGATACATCATCTGATACTCCAACCATTCCCAATGACGAAACAAACAAGACTGAAGCAGCAATAATGATGGCCATGCTTCAGGAAATTCAAAAACTCCACCATAAAATAGAAAACATACCTGGAGTGCCAGACCCTGTGGCTGAAGTAGAAGTTGGCAGCTTTGCAGATTCACCTTTTGCAGATGAAATTGCAAAGATTGATCTCCCCAAGAAATTTACTGTTCCATCCATGAGAACTTATGATGGAACCTCTGATTCACAAAATCATGTTGCCATATTCAAACAGAAAATGTTGGCTGCCTCATTACCCAGTGAACTGAGGCAGGTCTACATGTGTAAGGGCTTTGGTACAACCCTGACCGGAGCAGCATTACAGTGGTTCATTAATCTCCCAAATGGAGGTATCAAGAATTTTGCAGAATTAATCAATGCCTTCAATCAACAATTCGCGAGCAGCAGAGATATGGCTAAGAGACCCAGTAACCTGTTCAGGGTAAAGCAGCTTCCTGAAGAATCTCTCAAAGAATTCCTGGCCATATTTGTCAAAGAAAAAGTGGCCATTCCCAGGTGTGATGAAGAAACAGTGGTAGAAGCCTTCAGGAAAGGGGTCCTGCTTGATAGTGACATCTATGCAGACCTGACCAAGAAAGCATGCCCAACCTTTGCTACTGTTCAATCCATCGCCTTAGAGCATGTCAGATTGGAAGAAGATCTCAACTTCAGAACGAACTCATCCGGGGGAAAACAAGGTTATGGACACACTAACAAGAAAAGCTCATACCAGAAAGGAGGCAAACCCAGATCAGTGCCCTATTCCAGGCCTGAAAGATCTAAAGTCAACATGGCACAAGAACACAGAGGTAACCTTTCTAGCCTACCAACTATTCCTGAATATAACTTCTCTATTAATACTGCAGGATTAATTAAACGCCTGGAAAGCCTGGGAGATACAGTCAGATGGCCCAAGAAATCAGACAACCCCAGGAAAGACCCAACAAGATGGTGTGACTTCCATCAGGATATCGGGCACACCACAGAAGAATGCATCCAGCTTAGGAAACAAGTGGCATATCTCTTAAAAAAAGGCTTCTTGAAGGATTTAATCCAGCAGCCAAAGAACAAAGATGAAGGGCAAAATAAGAGGGATTCAGGGAACAGCAGAGATCCTCCTCCTCCTCCCCCCATCTATGAAGTCAAGTTCATAAATGGAGGATCAGAAATCTGTGGTCTGACCAGCTCAGCTGCCAAAAGAATATCCAGGGAATCCAGACTTCAACCTCCTTCCAGGCCCAAGTCATTGCCCGCTATTACCTTTGATGACTCGGACCTGCAGGGAATATCAGATCTACACCACGACAGCTTGGTAATCACCATGCAAATTGGCACAGCAAAGGTATCAAGAATCCTGATAGACGGAGGCAGTTCAATCAACCTGGTGATGCTTGACGTCCTCAAAGCTATGAAGATAGATGAAGGAAAGATCATCAAGAAATCCGATGTCCTGGTTGGATTCAAATGGAGAAACAAAGAACACCTTGGGAGAAATCAGCCTGCCAACCTATGTGGAAGGCGTGGCTTCATATGAAAGATTTGGAGTAATGGATTGCCTATCCTCATATAATTTAATCCTGGGCAGACCATGGATCCACAATGTCAAAGCAATCCTATCAACATACCACCAATGTGTGAAAATCCCAACAGAATGGGGGATAACCACCATCAGGGGAGAATAAAGGACAGCTCAGGAATATTACACTCAGGCTTTGAAACCCTCAAAGTCAGGTAAGTCCCTTGCATAGCAATTAAAGTCACATGTCAGGGAAGAATATGTAGCACAATCACAGATGGAAACAGGAGAGGTCATATTAGACCCAGAATTCCCTGACAGGAAAGTACTCGTAGGGTCAGATGCACCCGACTCAATCAGACCCAATCTGGTCATCTTTCTCAAAACTAAAATGTCTTGTTTTGCTTGGTCACATTTTGATATGACTGGTATAGATGCTGATGTTACTACTCATAAGTTGAATATTGACAAATCCTTTAAGCCTGTACAGCAAAAGAGAAGAAAATTCGCTGCAGAGAGGCATGAAATCATCAACCAAGAAGTTGACAAGCTACTAGACATGGGAATGATCATGGAAGTAATGTACCCTGATTGGCTTGCAAACGTAGTAGTAGTCCAAAAGAAAAATGGCAAATGGAGAGTCTGTGTAGATTACACCGACTTAAACAAAGCCTGCCCAAAAGATCCATTTCCCCTGCCACACATCGATGCAATGGTAGATGCCACTGCAGGCCACGAAATGCTAACATTCATGGATGCCTCCAGCGGATTCAATCAGATAAAAATGCACCCTGCAGATCAGGAAAGCACAGCTTTCATCACTGAAAGAGGTATATATTGCTATACTGCTATGCCCTTTGGATTAAAAAATGCAGGTGCAACTTACCAAAGGCTAGTCAACATGATGTTCAAAGACCAGATATGAGACACCATGGAAGTCTATATAGATGACATGGTAGTGAAGTAAAAAAAGGCAGAAGACCACGTCAAAGACCTGGAAGTAGCCTTTCAAATACTGGAGATATTCAATATGAAGCTCAACCCACAAAAATGCCACTTGAGTCTCAAAGAGGCAAGTTCCTGGGCTATATGGTGACAAAAAGAGGAATAGAAGCCAGCCCTGAACAGATCAAAGCTATTCTAGAGCTAGAACCACCAAAGACGGTCAAAGACATACAAAAGCTAACTGGAAGAATAGCGGCCCTGAACAGATTTATTTCAAGATCATCAGAGAGGTGCAAATCATTCTACAACCTGCTAAGAAAGAACAAGGACTTTTCATGGACCCTGATCATCAGGCCGCCTTTGAAGACCTAAAGATATATCTATCCTCTCCTCCCTTGCTGGCAAAACAAGTCAAAGATGAACCGCTGACAGTATACCTGTCAGTCACAAAAATCTGTCGGTGCGGTCTTGGTCAAAGAAGCGACGGACAACGACCCGATCTCTATTATGTAAGTAAGAGCCTACTAGACGCAGAGATCAGGTATGGCCTGCTTGAAAAATATGTTTTAGCTTTAATTATGAGTTGCACAAAATTAAGACCATACTTTGAAAGCCACCCTATAATAGTCAGAACCAATCTTCCTATCAAGTCTGTACTTAGAAAGCCAGAATTGTCCGGACGAATGTGCAAATGGTCAGTCCAGCTGAGCACATACAATATAACATTTGAACCAAGGACAGCAATTAAGTCACAAGCATTAGCAGACTTTGTGGCTGATTTTAGTCCGACCGTAGAACCCGACCTAATAAAAGAACTGAATAAACTGACCAGCGACCAAACAGACCTAGAATGGACCCTATTCGTCGACGGTGCAGCCAACATGAGGGGCACAGGCCTGGGGGTAGTACTAAAATCGCCACAGGGGGATAAGATAGTACATGATATAAGCTGTGCATTTGAGGCTACCAACAATGAGGCAGAGTATGAAGCCCTAATAGCTGGATTAAAGGTATGTATTGACCTTGGTGTACAAAACCTAAAGGTACGTACTGATTCCCTTCTCATCTCCAACCAAGTAAATGGGATATATACTGCAAAAGACCCCAAAATGAGGCTTTATCTAGATGTTGTTCAAATTTTAAAAGGAAAATTTCAAAGTTTCAATATTGACCAAATTCCCAGGGACTTGAATACCCAGGCCGATGCTCTAGCCGGCCTAGGATATAACTTCAGTCCCCTAGACTTCGACAAAATACCCATCGTACATTTACTAGAACCAGCAATAGATAAACAAGATGAAATTTTCCCAATTTATATTGCCAATTCTTGGACAAAACCCTACTATGACTGGCTACAACAAAGAATCCTTCCCCTAAATAAGCAAGATGCCAGAGCACTAAAAATAAAAGCGCCGTACACTATTATTGACAACGTGCTTTTTAAGAAATCGCAGTGGGCCGTATCTCGGATGCCTGGAACCACAAGAAGCTGAACAGATATTATCAGAAATCCATGAAGGATATTGTGGAAATCATAAAGGTGGAAGAAGCCTGGCAAGCAAAGTACTCGAAACAGGTTATTATTGGCCCACCTTGAGAGCCGATTGCACTGGAATTCACTCTAAATGTAAAGCTTGTCGATTCATGGGCCATATATCCATCGACCATCTCGAAGAACTACATTCCATATCCGCGCCCTGGCCATTTATGAAATGGGGCATGGACATAGTAGGGAAACTACCTCAAGCACCCGGACAAAAAGTTTTCATGATAGCAATGACTGACTACTTTTCCAAGTGGATAGAAGCTGATTCATACAGGCAAGTCAAGGAGAAGGATGTCATAGCATTCATCAAACACAACATCATATGTAGATATGGCATCCCCTCCGAAATAGTATGCGACAATGGCACGCAATTTGTGGGAAAAAACAAACGTAGCCTTACGTGCTCAATGGAACATCAATCTGGTAACATCCACACCAGGATATCCAAAAGCCAACGGTCAAAGCGAGAATCCGAGTAATAAGGTGGTAATCAGATGCATAAAGAAGAAACTGGAAAGAAGAAAAGGCAGATGGGTCAAGAACTCCCCCTGGTCCTCTCGGGTTGACGAACCACGCCTAAAAATTCCACAGGCCAAACCCCTTACTCCTTGGTCTATGGATGTGAAGCGATAATCCCGCCGAGGTAAAAATTCCATCACCGGATGCGGCATGAACACAATAACCAGCAATATACCTCTAATGGAGGACAAATGGACTTAACGAAGAACAAAGAGATGCGACCAAGATTAGATTAGCGAAGATATCGGCAAAAGAGTTGCGAAAAGCTACAACAAGACTGTCAAAGCCATGGTATTCAGGGTAGGAGACCTTGTCCTCAAGAAAGTCTTCTAAAACACAAAAGAAAAGAATGCTGGCAAATTGGCCCCAACCTGGGAAGGTCCCTACCTGATTGACTCAATAGTCGGCCAAGGAGCTTATAGACAACAAACCCTGGACGGCGAAATGATCCCAAGAGCTTGGAATATTACACATTTAAAACTATTTCACATATAAAATATATCTCTCAATCCAGGTATAATTTTTCACCTTAAACATTTCTTGCCTGGCTTGATATGAAACTACATGTATGATACTTGCCATTATATGAATAAATGCCGTATATGATTTCTTCAAATTATGTGCCCAAAAACTTATCCATGTTCTCATATGCACTTTTACCAAGTAGAATCTTCAATACTTGTTTTACATACTGCATTTTATCTAAAACAAATCCTAAAGATTGGGGGCCACCCCCACCAAATATCCAACTGATATCCAAATTTCATTGCAAAACAGAACCTTTAAATACTGAGCTCCACTTAACATACAAATCTGGAAAACTCCTTCCCGACTTGTATAACATAAATGGGTCATAAGCCCTCCAGACAGACAGGGGGACGTAAGCCCTCCAGACAGGCAACAACCCCACCCATAACAAACAAAAAAATATTAAACTGGCCAGATCCAGCACAAAAACGGCCGATCCAGTCAGATAACTGGTCAGATCCAGCGCACATCCGACATTACAAAAGTACCTTGTCAAAACACAAAAAGAAACAAACAAAGACCAAATATTTATTCATCCAAAATAGTCGGCCCTACCACACACCTAATAATCATCCATTCCAAGGACATCCCCCCTGGATGGGCCAAAAAATCCCTAAATATTCATTCCAGGGACATTCCCCCTGGATAGACCAAAACCTAAAAGAAAAATCTAAGTTATTTTTGAGCCAGTAACCGACTCACAACCATCCACCATTTCTGGTCGTCGATTTTGCCTTGGAAGGAGGAGAATCCACTTCTTCTTCTTGACCCATATTGGCCAAATCAGGATACGAGCGTCCAATCTTTGTCTCATCCCGGTCCGGATCCCAATTAGCCCGGTCAGATTCCGGATCCCTCATAGCATCAACCCGGCCTTTCCCGAAGAAGTACCGAGCGAAAGATCACCCCCGCGCCTCCACTAATTCCTTTTCAAAGAAGAAGCTCCTCATTTTTTCTCAACGATCTTGCATTGCCTGCTTCTCAGCCTCCAACTCTTGCCTGACAACCTTCTCAGCATTTTTTGCGGCCACCTCACAAACTATAGCAGCCCTAGTTGCCTCTCTAGCTGTCCCCAGCTGGGATTGAAGTACTACCTCATTACTCCTGGATGTATGCAGGTCACGGTTAAGGTTATCCAGTTTTCCTCCAAACTAGTAACCCTGGCCTGGCATCCCTGAGCCGACAAGCGATAGCCAACCCGGCATCCAATCCCTACATATATATAAAATCAATCAGCCAAGTACAAGGCAAAACAAAAAGCACATGAACAATTAAAAATATCCATTTACAACTAACCTCCTTAGCCTGGGAAGCAAGCTCAGCAACCTTTGTTACAAGAGAAGTCAGAATAGAAACCACTCTGGTCGACGACTCAAGAGTACTAGCAGACAAGAGCTGGCCGCTCATTTTTGCAGAAAACTCATTTATCTGTGCCCGGGCATCATCCATGTCATCAATCCTAGCAGGCACTTGCCTTATACTCCTGATTGGCTGAGCCTGGATAGGCTCTTTCTCTCCCTCCTCCTCTTCAAGGATAACATCTTCCCTCTTCCTTTTTGGAGCCTGGACGACCTCTAGTGACACTAGCCTGGGTGGATCTTGAGAAGGCTGGACATCAGAAACCAGAATATCAAACGTTTTGTCACTCCTACTAGCGTCCTGGCTCTTGGACTGTTCAGCAATCCTAGCCACCCCAGCCTTCAAATCCTTTGCAGAAAAGCTGGCCAACCTAGCAGAAGACTTAAATACTGAATACATAAAGAATATACGTAAGTATTATATGAGAAATGACAAGAAGATAACAGTTAAACATAAAGACATATAGAAGACGTACAGGAAAGAGCAGTAGAGCTAGGCCTGCCTTTGGGTACTTTGACCCCAGTCAGCTTGGTCTTCATATACCGGGGCAATAATTCCCTGCCCAAACTAGCTGGCCAGGTCCTCTCTTCCTCAGGAATATCAAGGAAAGCCTCTATCCTGGAAACAGCTTCCTCGTCAAGAGGATCAAAGCTCCAATCAGGAGCTGCAAAAACCGTCAAAATTACACAGGTGAAAATCAAAATCAATTAATTTCATGTAATATATATTGTAAAATAAGAGTACAGGGAACCTACCACTCTCCAAGGGATGATATCTCAGATAATCAAAGCCTGATCCCAGAGTCTCAGTCCGGATAAACAAGAAAGTCTTTGCCCAACTTTTATCGTCTCCAGAGTCCAGGTTAGTAATTAATGGAGACATTTTCGACTTGATTCTCAAATTAAAACGATCATTAACTGGATTTTTCATATGATAAATTGCCTTGATATCGTTAAGGGTAATTGTGAGATTGTGCTTAGCACACAAATTTTCAACAGAATGGATAAGTTTCCAAACCATTGGCATAATCTGAAAAGGTGATACTTCCATTGCACGAATGGTATCAATCATTAAAGGGGTAAAAGGTAACTTACAGTCTGCTTTGAACGCCCATTCAAAAATACAAAACCAACCAGGTGACACCCGATTAGCTCTCCGACTGGACAAGATTCAGGATCCATACCTCGGTCGACTCAGAATTATTTTCTTCTCCCTTAATATCTTGTCATAATTTGTTTTCAACAAGTTCTCTTCAGAAAGTAAGGATCCTAAGATTGAAGGGCGGTGAATACGAGAATCCTGGTACTTAAAAGCCACAAAGACGAGCGGAGGATCAATTTCCATCACCTCTTCCTCCTGGACATCTTTGGGTTCAGGCTCAGCAGCAGCAATCTGAGATGCAGCAGTTTTCTGGGATACAAGATGTTTTTTGGCTCCCATATCTTTTATTGTTTGATTTATTGTGATAAAGTTAAATTATCGAAAAAGTATAAACTAGCAGAACAAGACTCCTGGGAAATAGGGGAGAATTTCAGAAGAAAATTTAGCAAAGAAAGTGGAGGAAATTTGGTGAAGAATAATCTCGCCCCAAATACCGTACTTATAGAAGATGTATAACGGTATGGAAACCCTAGAAAATGCAAAACTGTCAGCATGACATCACTTAGCCGTTGCAGTGTTCAACGGTAACTAGGAGTCTAAGAGTCACTGAATAAATATGATTCTTCTTATTGTTTAACCCGGTAAAGTTGACATCTCACCCCTGGCGGATCCGGCATGGGTAAAATGTCAAGGGGCAATTGTTAGGCCCATTTAGCCTGGTCGACTCCAACCTGGCCCGACCTTATTAGTCCGATTGAAGTAACCCGAGACCGGAAAAGTCTAACTACTTTATTCAGCTATTAAAGAATATTATAGTCAGAAGGCTACCAAATCCTGGAAGAGAAGCCTGATGGTAAGTACGAAATAACTTTGGAGATCATTAAAAGCAGTTTGGATTGAGAAGGATAAACAAGAAATGCAATTGTTGGATATAAATAATCATGTCCTATACTTAAGGAAGACCAAGTCCAACCAAAAGATCCTATCATCTATGAATCAAGACGGAAAGGAGAGAAAGGGCTGAAGATTCGTTAAAAGAAGAATAAGTCAAGCTGATTAATAGGGAACATACCCTATTAATCCGGCAACAACTCCTACATTTGGGGAGGTGGTTGATCATTGTAACGTTGATCATTGTAACGTTGAGAATAGCAATGAGAACTATATATAGCTTTTGTAAATAGACAATGAGGCTCAATTGAGGACTCTTTAATTTTTCTACACTTTTTCTATCTGTCATTACTCTAAAAATATCCGATCATATATACTAATCTGTACTCAGTTCTTCCATACAATATAAACAATATTCTCTATACTTAAGTCTTTTTCTTATCCCTTAATCTTTACCAAATATATAGAACTAGATACCCGAATTACTTCCTAATCAGGCCGGATCCGTTCAAGAAAATCCTGCTAAAACAACAACAAAGCTACATTGGCTGGGGTCGTAGTCGGCATGGTTGGGGCTGAGTTCCTTCGTCATTTCAGCACTAAAACCCGCTTTAAAATAGCATGAACTCGTCATAAATTAATCATATGACAAGGGTCGTTGACGGTCTTCAACAAGCATGATAACCCGTCATAATTTCAGTATTGAACCCGACTTGAAATGAGGATGAAAACCCATCATAATGAGCAGGCCGTCACTACTACAAATCCAGGCAACAACAACGCCCCTTTAACAACGATTATTCACGAAAATCACAATAGAGGTTGTAGAATGTATGGCGCGAATTTTACTAAAATCAATTACAACGGGAATGGTTATAAAAACCGTTGTTATTAGTTTTAACAACGGGTCACACATGCACAACCGTTGTTAATAATTTGGCGCAAAATTGGCGCAAAGTTAGTGAAAAGTAATCACAACGGTTACTTTTGTAACCCGTTGTTAAAACATATTTGACAACGGGTGTTTTTTACAACCGTTGTTAAAACATATTTCACAACGGTTGTTGTTTAATAACCGTTGTCAATACCTTCCATACTATAAACCGCACAAACAGAAGTCTGCTGTAACCACAAAACACAACCCTTAATAAACAAAAACACAAACACAGCAGACAAACAAACACAAAACACACACTTTCTCTTTCTCTCTTTCTCTCTTTCTCATCGTCGCTTTATCTTCTCGCCGTCACTGTTGATTTCATCGTCTCTTATGTTCTGTATTTATCAGGTAAATCTCGCCATCACTGTTAGTTTCATCGTCATTATTTTATTTTTCTATTTATTTCTTTTGCATGTATGTGTTTTTATCGACCATTATGATATTTGTTTAAGTATTGTTCGCATAATTAGTTAGTAAAACAATGAAGAAGCAAGATGAAGAAGCAAGATAAACATAATTAATATATATATATATATATATATATATATATATATATATTTATAAATACATAAATTAAAAAAAAAAAATTACATATATAAAAATGCAATTCTTATATTTCCATAGAGGATCTTATTCTGCTCTATCGTATCCGTCCTCTCCTCCTTGGCTATTTGGAGGTTCCGTTCAGTAGTTGCTATATCGTCATATAGCCGCAATCGCTCTTTGCTCCGTCAAGCCATCTTCTTTGGCGTGCTTCATTGCGGATCGAGCACCCGCAAGGTTGCTCCTGAAACTTTCCTCAATATGGAGGAACCGGCGGATGAAGCTGTTGTTGTTCTCGATCATGGTAAGAGTCTTAAGGATGAAATCATTCATTTTGTTGGAGTTTTTTGGAGTTTGTTTTGAAAGATTAAGTAGAGTTTGTTTTAGCAGTTAGGGTTTGGAGATGTATATATTGAGATAATGGAAATGTTAGTTGAGATAATGCAATGTATTTATACTAAGCAATGTGTGGGTTGAGTTGTTTTTTAATTAATATATATGTTAGGAAGTTGTACCATAATCATCATCATATCTCTCAATGCTGCTTCAAATCTTATTACTAACACTTCTCATTCCATATTGTCCGTTCATATGCACAGTGATGTCAGTAATAATGTATGCATCAGAATTCTAACGGGCCGTAATTATGCATGCATCTAGTAATATTTAATTTAATTTTTTTTTATTTTTTAAGAACAAACAACAACGGTTATTTATAAAAAACCCGTTGTCTTTAGTTATAAGAACGGTTTTCTATATTAAAACCCGTTGTTATAACTTTCCCCCCAAAATTGAGTCACACTTTCCACAACGGGTTTTTATACTTAAAACCGTTGTTAATATTTTTAACAACGGTTTTCTTAAGAAAACCAACCGTTGTTAAAACCTTTTACAACGGACGCTTTAACAACGTCCGCTTTTTTATATAACAACGGTTTTTGACCGTTGTTATAGCCTGTATTTGTAGTAGTGCGTGGCTGCTATTTAGGCTGCTTTCCGAGGTCATTTAAGCGACAAAACCCGTCACAAAAGTAGCATGTAACGTGGGTATAATTCCACCTTTAATAGAACATGTAACTCGGTCTCAAGTGAGCATAAAAATCCGTGGTAGTAATAGCATGTAGCCATCTCCATTTGAGCAAGTAAATGATGGACTTAATATAAGCTTATAACCACTTGAAATTTGTTCCCCTTGCGTCGGGATTTGTAAATTATCATAGCACGTCAAACATGGTTCAAGTACTCGTAACTTAGCTCCGCCTTACTCGGATTCTTCATAATGTAAGGAAATGACGGAAAAACCGCTCCAAATCCTACATTTGACATAAAAGCACAGGAGATACTACAAAGACGATATTAGCTCATAAAATCGCTCCTATGAGCGGATAAATAATATAAAACCGAGCTAAAAATGGGGTGAAAAGTATATATAAAATGGACCTATCAGGCAGCCGGTGCCCCTACCGGCAGCGAGACGAAATTCAAATTGAAGGAAAATGAAGTGAAGTGAAGGGGGGTGCGTTCCGGTAGGCCGGCAACCGACTCACCAGCTGGAAGCACCTCTATGTTAAAAAATTTTTAGATCTGAGTGGAGGAGTGCCCGCTGCCGGTTGGCCGGCAGCCGGCAAGAGGCACGCATATTTGAAGAAAACAAGAATTATTTGAGGAGAGGAGTGTTCTACGCCGGTAAGCCGGCAACTGGCTCACCGGCAGGGAACACATAGCTGAAGCAAAAACCAAGCAAGAGAAGAAGGAAAGGAGGTCCCTGCCAGTGGACCGACAACTGTGCCCCTACCGGCTGCGCGACCTTTTTAATTTGAAGAAAATATTGAATTTTTGGAAAACAGGCAAGGATCCCCTGCCCGTCGACCGGCAGCCGGTGCCCAGACCGGCAGGGAGACACAAAAATGGAATAAAAACCCACGACACTCGTCACTTTTCTTTATTCTTTCTTCTTCTTCCCTTCACTCTAAAAACTCCCTCTTCAACAAAACTCTATTAAAACACCACCAAACCTCCTCCTACCTTCACCCATTCAACAACCAACCACCCCAACAACACTATCAACCTCTCCAATATTAGAAAATGAGTACAAAGAGAATCAGAGGCGATATTGCAAGGGCTCAAGCACAACTTGTGGCGAAGACGGATACCGACACCACACTGGATCCGGATTACCCTACCGTCCAACTTCTGACGGTCGTTCAAAAAGGTAAATTGGTGCTCTTCAAAAATTGACCCCTCACCACGACTTGGTTCATATGTCGCCACTTTATGCGGAACCTAGGACTAGATATGGAGACATAAGCCTTATTTAAAGGGGTAGTAATGAAAGGAATGTATAACCTCCAAGAACGGACTTACCCGCGCCTTTCTTAGGGATTGTTGAGTTCCTTATGACTAGACAAGCATCGAAAAATGGGAATGGTAGCCGCGCTACATTTCCGTATTATGAATAGGGACCATTCAATTTCCCTCTCCCGGCTGGCTAGAATTTTTGGGTTGGAGGATGCGCCGTCTCATAGGGTGCCCGCGGAAATCCATTAGTCTCGGGTGTGGAAGGCCATCTCGGGCATTGATGATCAAGTCGGGTTGAAAAGGGCGGCAACCTCATGTCACAATGCCGCGATTAGAATATGGCAAAGACTTATGGGGTATACCGTGTTTGCGAGAGATGAGCCATAGTATTTCCGAACCGATGAACTTGAAATTTTGGGCCCTTATCTAATTACCAAGCCCGTGCCATTTCGTATCAACATAGCTCATCACATGGCCCTTCATTTAATGAAACTATCAAATGCTCCGGGGCAACGAGTCCCGCTCCATGTGGGTGGTGTTATCATCCGGATTATGAAAGCCCTTGACGTGACGCTGGACTTGTCCACCTTAAACTACTTACCCAGGGATACCTTCTTGACCAAATATTACATGATGCACTCGCTTGAGTGGATTTAAAGGCATCCCTTGGACCGACTTGAGTATTTGCAAGTCCAAAAGCGGAATTCTATCCCGCTTCCAAATGCCGGGAGAATGAAAGTCAAACCTGATGAAGAGCCCTACCTCCTTGCACTTGAGGTGGGGGAAGAAGCAGCCGATCCTTCCATTGATCCACCAATTGTTTATAGAAGGGATCGATGAAAT
This sequence comes from Silene latifolia, assembly GCF_048544455.1. Taxonomy (NCBI): domain Eukaryota; kingdom Viridiplantae; phylum Streptophyta; class Magnoliopsida; order Caryophyllales; family Caryophyllaceae; genus Silene; species Silene latifolia. Next base: position 377,203,501 of record NC_133538.1, read on the forward strand.
ACCACTGAGTCTACTTTGCGTTACACCATGCCTACTCCTCCATTCCAACAACCCCCTCCATGGACATTTCAATAAGCAGAGGGGTATTCAAGTCAACCCTCCCAACCACCTCCTATCCATCATTCTCTAGTTGAGTGGATGGACAACATGAACTTCGTCATGTAAATGGCGGCGTGAGCGACAAGTGTTGAGAAGAAAGCTCGACCGCATCTACTATGACCAAGCCGTAGAGCAATTCCCCATCATTGACGACTTTTGTAGGCGGGAATATGTGAACTTTGATGCCCATCACCCTTTATACCACCTATGGCCCGATGGTGGGTACCAAAGCCAAGGCGGGGGCATTGTCTATGGAAACCTAAATCTCCAACAAGACTACTTTTCCGCCCCTATCTTTCCTCCACAACAACAATAGCAACAAGACGGGCACGACGCCCAATGGTTCGGAGGAGTGAGCCCCTACTTTGGGAGCGATGTGGATGCTTCCGGGTCGGGTGGAGGAGATGATATGTAACGGGCATGGGAGTGGGAGTTATGAGGGCTACCTTAAATCCAATTCTCTCATGGACATTAGAATAGTTTGCATTTAGTTTACTTGTAATATATTAGAAATAGTTTCATATAATTCATATAGGATTGCATTAGAATTTAATTTCATGTAATATTTCATCACATTTAGAAATTGCATTCATGTAGTGTAATTTGCATCGTACTTAAATTTTGCATTTAGAATAGAAAATGCATTTCACTTTATTCAAAAACACAAAAAAAAAAAAAAAAAATGAAAACTCAAAAAAAAAATTTACAAAAACATGTATTTTATTTCCAAATTTCCTCCATACATTTATTTACATATTTATTTCCATTGGAAATTATGTAAATAAATAAGTGTGGGGAGGAAATACTAATATTTAATAATAAAAAACATGTTATTTTGTTTCAATTTTTTTTAAAAAAAACCAAAAATATGTTCTTTTATTTCAAAAATTTACCTTCTACCCACTCTTCATTCGTCATTGAATGTTGTAAATATCAAGTGTGGGAAGGAGGCCCAAAAACAATAAAAACAAGTTCTTTGAATCTTAATAAAATTTTAAAATACAAAAATATGTCTTTTATTTTTCCAATTTCCTTCCTACATTTTGTTCAATCGAGGACGAATTCCATCTCAAGTGTGGAGAGGGAAATATCTAGTTCGTAGATATTTGTTTAATTTGTAATGTTGAGAAAAATTACAAAAAATCCCTTAAAAATTAAAAAATTCCATAAATTCCATAAATATTGTATTATTGTATATATTATATATATTGTCTTGTCCTAACCATTTTGATAGGCAATACACGCAATGTATCGGAGAAGACGCGTGGTAAAATTCTTCCAATCCTTTCTCCTTTATCCTTCCTTTTTTTTGTATATATATATCATGGAGGAGGATGGGATATGTGATGTGGATGTTCCCTTTTGGAACTTTTTGGATATACGTGTATTGTTGTGTGCTGTTAGAACTAGATATTTTGTGTATTTAGAGTAGATGTTTATATATGTATTTACTCTTGCATTCACTTAGCTTGTTTTTATGTGTTAGTTGCATTTCATACACGTTGCATTTTGTATGTATATAATTGCATAGAGAGTCTAGGTGTGGAGGGCATATGTCGCCAATGATGATAACCATTTTGCCCATGTCATTTCCCTCTTGATAGCTCGTACCCTTTGATGACACATGTTAGGAAGAAAAAACTTGGGAATACTAGCTTAACAATCGAGTTTCGACCACCTTGTAAGACCGTGTTAGGCCCAAGACTTAACCTAGGACCGACAAAACTACTGAAATGTGAGGATAGAGCCTCCATTTGGCCGGTCCATCAAACCGGTCCCGTTTAGGAATTGTGATTAGTCCTCCTTACGTGATGTGTCTTATCAAAACGGATAAGTATGGGGCTTGTTCCTTGATGCCGTAGAAGTGTTGATGTACATATTGAGACAATAATGTTTGTGTAATAAAGTAACGTCTCATAGACATATAGCCTTTTGTTTCACCCTTGATTCATATTTCCCTTTTGTTAACCCATTTTAAGCCTAGCCTTATCATTTCATTTGCCAACAAAATAAACAACATTCCATAAACAACTCACCAATTGTTAAGTAGTTCGTCATTGTAGTCCTTTTGTGGAAGTATATTTGGGTTGGAATTTTGACTCTCCTTGAGGTGAATCATTTTTTGGATCACATGCATGAATGTGACGGTGCTTCAATGTCGATCATTTTTTCTTAAAAGAGAGGTTTACAAGTATGAAAAATGTGAGAAAGAAAATTAAAATAAAAAAGACAAAAATAAATGAAAAGAAAAGAAAAGAATAAAGTCTTTGTGTCTAATAAGAGGGTTGATGACATTTGCAATTGAATTTAGTTTTCAAAAGAATTGATTTTTGGAAATGGCGACCACCTTTGCCAAATTTTGTGGAAAGTTCTTTTACATTCGGTAAGTTTTAGTTAGTTGGTTAAATGTGGCGAGTACTCGACCTCTAGCCCCACATGTCCTAAAACGGTGCTTGCACCAACCTCTTCTCACCTAACCCAACCCCGTTACAACCCGATTGTCTCTCTTGGATGTACATCATTTGAACATTTCTCTTGGGGATATTGGATGGAGTGCCATATTTGAATGCGCGCATGCTGATACATGCATTTTATATAGTCTTTATAAGTCTCTTATGCACGTATTCATATGCGATTCTCGTGGTTTTATGCTATGAAATGCCCCGAATATTCTACTCTGTTTTGCTTTATATGCAGGAACGGACCAGAAAGTAGCAGAATCAAGCCTTTTATCGTCCATTTTGCTTGCATTTAGAGGATGATTGGATTTGGAGCGGGAATACTGCTGTTATGGGATGCGTGAAGTCATTTCGGAAGCTAAATCACCAAGTCAAGGCTAAAACTAACGACATAACGAGCTGGCTGAGTCAAAGTCACTCGATCGAAGGCTCTATTGATCGATCGAGCACTTTTTGAGAGAAGAAGACGTCGATCGAATGCTTTATGTGTTAGATCGAAATGTGCTTTTTAGGAGTTCTTAGATCGAGTAGCTTGTTCACTCGATTGAGTTATTTTTGTTGAATTCTGTTCGATCGAGAAGTTTCAAATGGCTTGATCGAGTAACTAGTGTTGAACACATGCTCTTGTCTAATTATTATGTTTTAGGTCGAATAAAATCCCTCTCCTATAAAATAGGAGAGAGGTAATTAGGTATAGGGAGTTCTTTTGGACCTCTGGATACTGTTCAACGTTACTGTGACTCTACTTTCCGGATCTCTTAATCAGTAATTCTCCCTTTTACTCTTTCTCTTCCTTTACTCTCTATTTAATTTGTGATGTTTATTATTTCTTTACCTTTCGCTCTTGTTCTATTTACTATTATGTCTAGCTAATTTAGTTGCTAGGATTTAGGGGATTCAATGACTGTTGTTAGTTGCTAATTAGGTTTACAGATCTTTCATTCTTATCACGTCTCTGTTGTTAATCACTACATTTAACTGTAAATAGCTGCTTGAATCGATGCATTTAGCTAATTAATGTTGGTAAGCCTAGACCTAGACTGGAAGGTTGGAAGGGGTGAGACCTGCAGTGAACATTAGAATGCTTTAGTGAGGGCGGAAGCTAAGCTAATAGTATTTTAGGGCGAATTGAGACCGGAAAGAGATATTCGTTGCCCCTTATACCGATACAATTGACCGATCTGTGACCTTAGCTGCAACTATCTGACATTCATTGATGACCCGACAATCCTAGTTTTCTCTCTCTCTCTTGATAATCTCTCTTGCTATCTTCTCTCGCTTTAATCTTATTTAGTTTAGCTTAAATAAATCAAACCCCCAACTGTGACCTTAGACAGACCGAATAGACAAGTAGATAGTGACCGCCTCCCTGTGAAGATCGACCCTACTTACCGCTGACTTATGTTAGTAGTACTTAGGTATTTATTTTTGGTACTAGAACGACGGTACCACATGCCTAAAAAGTCGAGTTAGGAGAGTGATTTTGGTTACTTTTGTCACAAAAATCACTCGGTTATTCAATGAGTGACTGGTGAAACCCGTTAGAGTTGGAACTTGGGTCTCCTTCGGTCAAGGGTTTGATATGGAGTCGAATCTTGTGTGTATCATTTCAATCTTGTGAGTATAGCAACTTTCTTCCATTTTTCCCCGCCTAGAATTTGTTTCTTAGGCATCCCATATTATCAACGTTGGTTACTTGAGCTACATTTAGGGGTTGTGATGAATGAGTTTTGTCGTCAATCCTCACACCAATTTTTTTTTATAAAACTCCCAAATTAAGTATTATAATAAGAGGATCGTTCACAAAGATGGGGTGGATGTGTACTTAGTCCGTTTAAATCCAAGTTTAGTCGAGTAACAAAGGAAGTGGTGAAAATAATTAAACTAAGGTTAGAGCAAATAAAAGCAAGTTAACTAAGATAATGATATGCAAACAATTGATGGAAAACTAGGGTCTTTGGGTTCCCTTAAGCAAGGTAAACTAGATATGGGTGTCAATAAGTCTTGGATAATTTAATGCCTAGGATTATGGACTAATTACTTAGTCACTCCTAAAGTAGAATACAAAATTATCACAGTGCATTCAAACTCATCATAAACATACTGTCAAGTACCCACATAAAGTCTCATTTATGAAGATACTAAGTATAAATTGAAGAAATGTATGAACTTTCATACACACAATTCATCAAACACCTTGTATGCATGTATACAGAGGTTAAATAATCACCCAAAGGTCAAATATTAACAACCCATATTAATAGTTTAACCCTCACTTAAGTTCCCCTAAACCCTAGAGGGGAACTACTAACTCATGGTGGATGAACAAGTAAGAATAAATGAAGAACAACACACAAACATAACAATAAACATTATGCTAATTAAAACAACAATTAAAATGAAACAAAAATGTAAACAATTCAAAACTAAAGTAAACAAGGAAGGAAATTATACCAATACTTAGGAAAGATTCAAGCTTTGGATTAATAATGGAAGAATTTCTTCAAAATCTACTCTTACAAACCCAAGTAACAAAGGTAACAATTGAACTAAACTAGATCTACACTTAATTGCTAAATAATTAAAGATTGATTAAGGAAATATTAGTACTTGATTATGAAAGCTTAACATAAATTGGGAAATAATTAGTAGTCTAGGGTTGTATGTACAAGTGAGTTATGAGAGGGTATATATAATCTTCTATGAAATTAGGTCACAAATGAGGGGTAAGTGCTGAAATGCGTCTTTGTTGCTCTGTACCGGCTGACTGGCCGGTTTCACTGCCGACAGGGAGCCTTTTGTTCATTCCTGGACTTCAAAATTTTGTTGAGTGTCAATAGGTATCTCTGCTTGCTGGGAACCACCTCCATACCTTCAACGAAGAAGAAGTGAATAAATTCTGAGTAGAGTTTTTTTCCGGAAGCTAGCTAGCCAGCAGGGAACCCTCCCCTTATGCCTTAGAAGAAAAAAATGGAGAATTTGAGCCAAAAGAGAAAAGGGCGCACTGCCGGCAGAGGTACAGGCTATAACAACCCGACCCACCACGGTCGTAACGCAACCTCAATAAGATGGGATGTGTACCTTTGGGCCATTATTTGTCCTCACGTAAGACCAAATGTACAAGGCCTTATTACTAAGTGGTGGGTGGAATTACTTATAAACATATCACAAACTCCTCAATCTCCCAATGTAGTACAACTTTACTCTCAACACTTGGGGTTTTAAAAACTCCCCCACTTAAAGAACACAACGCCCTCGTTGTGCCTCAACTTGGCCGCAGCCCAGCGCATAATTCTCTCCTGCTAGGTGGGCGACCCAAGTACTACTGACCACAGACTCACCACACGGTCGCAAGGTTGCTCTGATAACATTAATAACAACCCGACCCACCACGGTCGTTACACAACCCCAATATGATGGGATGTGTACCTTTGGGCCATTCTTTATCCTCACTTAAGCCCAAAAGCACAAGGCTTTGTTACTAAGTGGTTGGTGAAATCACTTATAAATATATCACAAACTCCTCAGTCTCCCGATGTGGGACAACTTTACTCTCAAACACTCGGGGTGTTACACTGGCAAACGGTGGCCTGACAGTGAGCTCAAGAGGAATGAAGAAAAGGAAGAAAAAGAAGAAGAGGTGTCTTCTGCCGGTAGGCCGGCAGCCGGGCAGCCGACAGAGACACCCATTTATACTTAACCAAAATTTTGAAGTTCAGAAATGAAAAGGAGCTCCCTGCCGGCAGTGAAACCGGCAGCCGGTCAGCCGACACAGAGCACCAAGGACGCATTTCAGCACCTACCCTTTTTTGTGACCTAATTTTATGGAAGACTATATATACCCTCTCATAACTCACTTGTACACACAACCCTAGACTAATAATCATTTTCCAATTTATGTTAAGCTTTCCATAATCAAGTACTAATATTTTCTTAATCAAACTTTAATTACTTAACAATTTAGTGTAGATCTAGTTTAGTTCAATTGTTTACATTTAGTACTTGGGTTTGTAAGAGAAGATTTTGAAGAATTTATTCTATTATTAATCCAAAAGTTCAATCTTTCCTAAGTATTGGTATAATTTCCATCCTTGTTTACTTTAGTTTTCAATTGTTTACATTTTTGTTTCATTTTAATTATTGTTTAAATTAGCATAATGTTTACTGTTATGTTTGTGTGTTGTTCTTCATTTTTTCATACTTGTTCATCCACCATGAGTGAGTAGTTCCCCTCTAGGGTTTAGGGGGAACTTAAGTGAGGGTTAAAGTATTAATATGGGTTGTTAATATTTGTGTTTTGGGTGATTATTTAGCCTTTGTAAACATGCATATAAGGTGTTTGATGAATTATGTGTATGAAAGTTCATACATATCTTAAATTTATGCTTAGTATCTTCATAAATAAGATTTTATGTGGGTACTTGATAGTATGTTTGTGATGGGTATGAACGCATTGTGATGATTTTGTGTTTAGGAGAGACTAAGTAATTAGTCCATAATCCTAGGTATTTAATTACCCAAGACTTGTGGACACCCATATCTAGTTTACCTTCTTTAAGGGGACCCAAAGACCCTAGTTTTCCATCAATTTTATTATCATAGTTAACTCACTTTTATTTGCTCTAGTCTTGGTTTAGTTATTTTCACCACTTTGTTATTTGACTAAACTTGGATTTAAACGAACTAAGTACACATTCACCCCATCTTTGTGAACGATCCCCTTATTATACTACTTAACTTGGGAGTTTTACAAATTTTTTTTGGTGTGAGGATTGACGAAAAATCTCATTATCAGTAGGGTGGTAATTTGGTAATGGGATGCGGGTTTGGGGTAGTTTGAGACAGTTTTGAGACGGCATTGTGAGCTAGGCTGAACACAGGGTAAGGGAAGGTTTGGGCTGAGTTTAAGACGAATTTTTGAGGTGGTTTTAGACATAATTTTGGGTAGGCTTAGATGGGGATTCGAGCATGGGTTGAAGGAGAAGAGAATGGGTATAAATTGCCTCGAAAATAGGGCCCAAATCGCATAGAAAACGAGCTTGAAATCGTGGATAAAACCGTCGTAAAAACCGAGCTTTTCAAATACGGTTTACAAACAATTTAACTTTCAAAACAATTTTTCAAATCAAAGACTATTTATTTTCAATAAAATAAATTAGAAAATAAATTCAAATTAAAACAAATAAAATGAATTCAAAATACTTAAAACATTTAATTTAAATATCATTTAAATTAACAAAACGTTTCATCGACAGCGCCCTTTCTACGTCGTATAACGAACTCCAAATAATGACAATTCCAACTAGCAAATACATGTCGTCCTATCATCATCCTGTGTTTGACGGGTTTTCTGTAAATTTCAACATCGAGAGATACGGGTATCTACAGATAGATTTCTCCTAGAGTATTTCAGGTCTCTCCGCTGAAGCTTACGACGACATTGAACGTCTTGGTGATCTAATACCCGCTAACATTTATTGCTTTCAAACATATAGCATTATCAGGTTTACAAAGCTTCCTTCATCTACCAGGATTCTTAATACTAGGATGGTTCCAATCTTCATGGTAAAGACTAGGCTGTTGTAGTGCAGGTTAGGGACTTCTTGCATGTCACTGTCATCAAAGGAAATTTGTGGCATATTTTTGGGTCTAAAAGGGGTTTTCCTCTTAGTCTCTTTGACCACCTTCTTTGCTGTAGAGCTTGTCAGGCAATAGATCTCGGATCCCCCATTTATGAATTTGACTTCATAGATTAGTGGTGGGAGAGAAAGGCTGCATTCAGGTTGACTGGATGAGTTTTGCTCTTGATCTTTTCTGACTCAGCCTTCATTCCTATTATTGGACTGAAGCAAGTCTTTGAGGTAGCTTTTCTTTAGAAGGTATGCCACTTCCTTACTCAGTCTTATGCATTCTTCCGTCGAGTGACCCATATCCAAATGTAATTTACACCATCTAGACACATCCTTCCTGGGTTAAGGTTGTCACTTTTTCTTGGCCAACTAACAGCTTCGCCATGTTGTCAAGTCGTTTGATCAAGCCTGCAATATCAATAGAAAAGTTATACTTTAGGATATTAGGATAGATGTAGGAGTTACCTCGTTGTTCCTGTGCCACGTTGACTTCTGATCTGTCAAGCCTTGAATTTGGGGTTGGCCTGGAACCGTCACTTATGTAGTTGGAACTCTTCATGTTAGTCTTTTTATACTCTGTGGTATAGACTGCTGCTCCTACTTTATAACTCTGGTGTTCTTCCAGTCCGACGTGTGCAAGTGTTTTAGCCTGAACTTCCTTGAAGGTTTGCCAGGGATATTTTGTTAGGTCGATGTACTGATCATTGTTACGCAACAGTTCTTGCCTGAACGCTTCTACACCTGTACCAACATCACACCTGGGGGTGGAAACCTTCTCCTTGTTCAATCTAGCAAGGAAATTCCTGAGCGTTTCATCCGGTTTCTTGATTACCCTGCAGATCGCTGGACCGGTTCTCGAGCTCTCTACCGCTGGAAAATTTTTGGTTGAAGGTGTTTACAAAATCAGTAATGGATTTGATACTTCCATTAGTCAAGTTAATAGACCATTGTAGTGTTGGTTCGGTTAAGGTTGTCCTGAATACCTTACACATGCAAACCTACCTGGACTCACTTGGGATTGATACAGGCAACATCTTCTGCTTGTAGAAGGCTACATGATTCTGAGGATCCGTGGTTCCATCATACGCCCTCATAGATAGGACAACAAATTTATTAGGAAGATCTACCGTGTTATCTCGTCTATAAAAGGCGAGTCAGCGTAGATTTGTGGGTTGACCTCTTTTATCCAAGGTGGTGTTCCAGGTATCTTCTCAATCTTTTCGTGGAGTTTCTGGATTTCCTGGACCATTGCCATCATGATAGCCGCCCCTATCTTGTCAGCTTCGGCTATCTCATCAGGGATGTCATCTTCATTAGTATTGACAAGCCCTTCTTTGTTTTTTGTGGGGGTTGGATTCCAAAGTTAGAGAAGTCGAATTTCTTGATGATGGATCACTACAAAAAGAATTAGCCATAGCTACAAAAATTTTGCGAAGGAATGATAATTCATCGGTAATTACTGCTTTGCGACGCTTTTGCGATGGCCACGTTTATATACGATAGAATTTGCTACGTCCATTTGTTGGCGTGTGAAAATTTCAAGGGCGCCTAATTGTTGCAACGGAATTTGCAATGAATTACTTTAGGTTGCGAAGAAATTTGCGATAGACAAGTTTAATTAAGTTTCCAACTAACATAAAGCGCGATTAGTAATAATACGAGTGGACAAGTGGCATAAATTACCTAACTCCGTCGAAATATTACCCAAACCATCGTATGGGAAAATTAAAACCCCTCTATCCCTCACTAGACATAACACAAAACACAAATCAAACCAAACCCCCATTCCCTTGCTCCTCCATAATTCGCCCACCGTAGTGTTGTAATACCTCGTACTTTCTAATGTTGTTCTCGGCCGAGTAGGCAGTCCACTCGACCAAGTGTAACTCACTCGATGAGTGAGAGACCGAGTGACACCTGAGAAGTTTCTAAACCACGTCAGATCGACCGAGTGGCGGTTCAATGCACTGATTGGATCGAGCACTTGACCGAGTGCCCTGTCGCTTTCCATTGTGTTACACGAGAAATGGTAGGTGGCCTTATCACCTTTAAACACCATTTTTTTAGATTTCCCTTGACCCATTTCACTCTGTACCTTATCTTTTCACTCTCCACAAACCTCTCATTAATATTACTCACCTTAGCCACAAGATTCAACACACACCTTTGAAGATTTACTTCCCAAATCCTTTTTCTTGCCATTTATTCATATTGTGGTAAGATTATATTCACTCTTTTCCTTTTGTCTTTAATTAGTAAACCCTAATTTGATTAGTATGTGATTTTAGGGAATTAATTAGGGTTATGACTAATTAGATGGGGTAATTAGAGGTTAATTAGTATTTTTATTTTTGTAGTATGTTTTATGAATAGTTAGCTATGGATTATGTAGGAGGAGACTTTATTGAGGAGTACTTCTAGCCTCTTAGCTTGAAGTTTGTGGAATATTAGCAAGAGGTAGGGTTTCCCTACTTAGCTTTGGTTATATGGATGGTTATTTGTGCATTGTTTGACATTAGTAACATAAGAGATGCATTATAACATGAGTATTGGTAATTAGGGTTTGATGGCATGTTGTTTTTTTGGTAAGATTCATACATATGGTAATTTGTTAAGTATGGTTGGTTTCATATTATTGGATAGGATGCATTATAACATGTATATAGGGCATTTGTGCAAAAGGGTGAGTAACTGATGGATTGAGCAGTATTACCATGTCATAAGTTGTGTTGTTTGAGAATTATACTACTTGTTTGTGATTGTCAGTCTATGTTGTGTTGTTTTGTGGAGGATGTGTAGGTGTTTGGCTTTGGTTGTGATACATGGTTTTTGTGGAGACGTAAGACCGTTGGGAGATCATCTTATGTTTGAGTCACCTCTTGGAGCTTCCTATTCCAAGAGGGATGTTCACATTAAGGACTTGAGTTTGGAGGGACTCGTGTGGTTGGGACACGACGTCTAGCAGGGGATCCGAGTCACTCTCGGGCCCGGTACCACGTACGTGTTCTGAGTACTTAGTTGGAATATGCGGGTAACACCCCCATCCACCAAGGTGCCTTACCAAGGACCACCCTAGCATATCAAGGTGCTACCATCTCGGTTGCCCGAGGTAGATTATATCAAATTGACAATCAAAGAACAGTTATTATAAAAATTTCCAAATTGTTTAAAATATAAATACAACTGAAGCTTAACTTAAAATGTTTACAACCAAAAACTGTCAAAGGAGCTAAAGTATAAGGGAACGATACTCTTTCTGTCTTAGTCACAAATTGCTAGCCATAGTGAAACACTCAACCGAGTGCGACCCAACACTAGGTCGAGTACTGGACACTCCAATGAGTGGTCCATTTCACTAGGCCATGTGGTCTATTTTTCTATAATCTAGAATTTTCTGGAAAACGGGTCACTTGACCGTGTGAAAGCGGACACTCGACCGAGTGCACAAGAACTCGACCGAATGCCATTTCTGAGCTGAGAAATTTCTCGAGAATCTTACATTTTACCTCATCTTATCACTTTTATTTCTTCACCTTTCTTCATAACACAAAAACCATATGTTCTCAAAAACTCACTCAAAAACTGCATTATTGTTATTTGTTGCTTGCATTCAAGTTTTCCACTCCATTTATCTTCTTAATTTTTGTTAATTGAGCAAAGTAAGTGACTTTCCCTTTTCTCTTATTTTTCCCCAATTTAATTATGTCTAGATCTACTCTAAATTATTCAAGTTTTATCAATTATTTACATGTTTTTGTTTAATTCATGCTAGTAGACAACCTTCTACACCATTGTTGTTGTTAAATATGAAATTTTCATGTTGAATTTTGCCCGAAATTGACGAATTTCGAAATTAGGGTTCTTAAGGCAAAAATTTGATTTATGTGTTTATTACTTGGTTTAAATGATAAACAAAGGCTTAACCTTTGCTGTTAATGCTAGATCTTTCCTTATATTTAAAGTTTTTTCTTAAAAATTTGTCTTAAATTTTTGAAATTTAAGGTGTTCATGCCTGAATTTTGATTTTTCTTGTATAAAACTTCGTTTAGTTGTGCTATGGGGCTACTATCTTTGTTAGTAATATGATACATTGTCTTAAAATGAAATTTTTTTCTTAAAACATGACCCAAATTTTCGAAAACCACCTAGTATATATATGACAAATTTCAATTTTCACACTTAGAACATGGTTTAACTCCTTTCTAATGTTCCAAACCTTGTTACTAATGGCATGTATTGCCTCAAAGTTTAAATATGTCTTTCGGTTTCTTCAATGTTTCGAAAATGAGTAGTATATTAACCCGAAATTTTGGGTTTTATGCTTGACCTTGTTTTAATGGACTCTTGGAACTCAATTTCTTAGATGCGGGGCCATAGTGACCCCATTGGCCTAGAGACTAACCGACTTTGTAGCCCCTGCCGAGTCAACCTTGGCCTTGTTTAAGACCGCCCCTACCATAAATGGGGTAAACTTGTGAAACACCAATTGGTTTAGGAGGTTGGACGATGGAGCCTTAGCTTGGAAGGTGAGGGGAACTAAATGGATGAGGTTGTCTTATGCAGAGCACCTACCCGTGATTGATCACATGAGGCAGTATGACCCGGAGATTGGGAAACCCGAGCCTCAACCACAGTTCTATCTTATCCCGCCCGAAATCCTTGAGGACTTGCCTTAGCCAATTATAGCTTCTACTCAGCAGAAGGCCGTCCCGACACCTCATGAGACTCGAGGAGTGAGGGTGACTGGAGAGGTGGCGACTGAGCCCCTTTACACTTCACAGAGCTTCTACCCGTACCAGTACACGTCCTATCATATGGTTTATGATTTTAGGATGCACGTCCTATCCACGACTTTGGTGCTGAGGAACATGCACGAGATAGCGCACCTCGAGAATGTGTGGACTGACCTTGCTCAGCCAGTGTGGTGGAGGGGAGCTGGAGATTGCAGCAGGGTGTTTCATAGCTTTGGGGTGGACCCATGTACATGGAGGCACCTAACTACCCATGAGTATAGTTGCCTTGTAGGGCCGTGGGGAGCAAACTAAGGTAGCCAGCTGGATGAGGAGGGGAGATGGGTTGGTGGTGATGCCGCTGCTGGGGCATGTCAGGGAGCTGGGACATGGGCACAGGTGGTGGAGATGATATGGATGATGATTTGGGCATGGACCCTTGAGCCTTGTTTTTGATACTTGTTACGGATTTGGCCTTACCTTGCAACATTTGGATTTATTTTGTGTGCGTAATATGGCCATAAGGTTAAGACTTTACTCTTTTTCATAAATTATGTTGTGTTTCGAACTTGATTTTCGATGGTTAGATTTTATGTTGCAGGTGAATGTTGAGTTCTATAGGTGATTATCGGTAGAAATGATGTTCTGGCTTTGGAGTACTCGACCGAGAACTGAATACTCGACCGAGTTCCCTCACTACTCGACCGACTTCTCTTGGGTGGTATCCGTGGCTTGTATTCAAGTTCCATTATTTGGGTATATAATTCTCGTTGAATTTTGTGTTTATCTTCTTGGTGTGCATCTATACGTACATTTTATATGCTTTTATTCCATCTTTTTGCACGCAATTCTATGCATTTTATATGTTATTTCATTGCTATATTCCCCGCGTTTGCTATTTTGGTTACATGTTATGGATTTGACAGGTTATTCGCCCAAATGTGTAAATATAAGCCAAATCCTATCAATAAAGATGAGATAAGATCCTGTTCCTAGTCTTGATGTAAACGAGCTCGTAAATCATCCTTTTTGGAGTCCTTAATGAAGTAAGGAAGCTTAAAGAGCAAAAGAAAGGCTTCACATTACTAGTGCCTAATTTGAAAAGCCATAACCCGAGTTCTACAAATGATAATCAAGTGAGTCAAATTGGAGGTGAAAGCTTATCCTATTAGCTTTCCAACGCTACCGAAAATGCTCAATTTGCCCAAGTAACGAAGAAATGACGGCCTTTTGAAGTTCAGTGCGTGTTGCAGGAAATGAGCGATGACAAAAAGTCGATCAACTGGAGTTTTTGGTCGATCGACTAATTTTAGTCGATCGACCGTTCTGCTTGGTCGATCGACTGGATGTTATTTTGGCCGAGATTTCCAGCTTATGTTTTCAGCCAAATTAGTCTGTTGTTTAGTTTTATTTTGGACTTAGTATAAAAGAATAACTTGAAAATTTTATTAGGTTACATCTTTTTACACTATTAAAACTATCTTTACGTTTCTTTGCTCTAGATTATTTTATGAAAATGGTAATTTCTTCTTTCATTCGGTAATATAATTTACTCTTATTCATCCTTTATTTCTTCTTCTTGTTTTTTCCTTCTCTTTTAATCTTGCTTATTTCATGCTTATTTATTCTTGTCAATTACTTATCATTTTTGAATCAATTATCACATTTGTTATTGTTATCGTAGATTTAAATATGCGTAGCTAAATTCCCTTTGCTAGGATTTAGGGGAGACATGATAATAAGACGGTCTTAATTAGGTGATTAGGTCTGGCATTAATATAAATATGTGTTGTTAATTGTAGCATCTAATAACATTTAATTGGTTAAGTCGACGTAATTAGTTATTTGACCCAGGAAACTTCGACCTAGATCGAGAGATTGGAAGAAGTTAGACCTGCTATAAACAATAGACCATCCTAATTAGATTGAAAGCTAAATTAGAACTCTAGGGCGAATAGCGGACCGAAAGGACCTTTTCATTACCCCTCGGACCGTATTTATGCCGACCGTTGACCTTACCTTGATCATTGTTGACCGTGGTGATCCGAAATCCTAGCCTTTTCTCTTAATTGAAATCCTTTTCCTTATTTAATTTTTCTTTACTTGCTAAAATAGTTAGTAGACATAACCAATCAAACCCCCACTTTCGTGACTCAAATGGACTTAGAATTGCAAATAGAACACAATTGTCTCCCTATGGATACGATCCCGACTTCCTCTACTACATTAGTTTAGGCCAATTGGTTTATCTTTGATAGGTGTGCGATTTAACCTGTCATGCATTATGTGGTCCCAAGGCATGGGTGATGTGGTATATCGTGACGATATTGTGATAACTCAACGCCGTGGTTGAAACTTGAGGCGGATGTGGAATGTGAGTTGGGATGGATAGAAGCATGGTAGCAGTATGATACTATTTTGTCTGTTCAATTATTATACGTCATTACGTGCATTTGTTATTAGAAGTTATGTTACTCCCACTTAATCCCTAAGCATAGTTGTATTGGATCAATTTTGTGCATCGTTATAGTTTATAAGAAGATGTGATGATTGCTTTAGTTATTTGTTGTGTTCAAACGTTATACTTTGCTTGTTACAATTGGGAGTGAATTTCGGGGACAAAGTTCCTTTTTAAGAGAGGTAGATAACATCGTGGTGAAAACTTGCAAAAACTTCTTTCAATTGTTGTTATTTAATCTATTTAATCATACCAACTGTGTTTTCTAATCGGTTTAATTAAAAAGTATGGTAGTAATGGGCAAACGCTAATTTTATATTGGACAAACATTAGTTTTATGGTTGTTATGATAATGCCATGGTAACTCTATGGTAGTATACATGTTGTAGTGATAAGTTGCTTTGGTGACGGTGTAATAACTTTGTGGTATACACGTTGGCATTATTTGGCGATTTCATAATTACTGCGTGACCTTTCGTGTTTCCTTGTTGAGTTGCGGTTTGCTTATGGGACGAACTTGGGGGACAAAATTTTTTTTAAGCGGGGTAAAGACCGTAATACCCGCCCTGTTACGGACCTGTTGACTGGCCCTTTGACCATGAGAGACCTTTAGTAGAGATGGAAGAGGGAGTTAGATCACATTCTTTATCGAATGCTCGACCAAGTAAGGGTCACTCGGCCGAGTAACGTGAGTACTCAGCCGAGTAACGTTAATACTCGACCGAGTATGTTCCATACTCGACCGAGTACGCGTTCTGACAGCGTGTTAATATAAAACATGGAGGCTACGACACAATTCATTTCCTCGATACATTTTTATCATTTCTAAATCTAATTTCCTCTCTCCCAATTCTCTCATCTCTCACCACCCAATAATGAGTTAACCTTGGACATTTATCCGGGAAGGGAGATAGCTTATGCATGGAGTCATCGAGTCGGGTTGTCACTGCCATCGGCAACTGTTGTTCTGCAAGGTGAGTTTGTGGTTATTGGTTTGTTGTTTTGTTTATCTTAATGGTTTAGTAATAGGACATAATCGTGGTTGTAGGGTAGGATATGATTTCGTGCTTTGCATGGTAAATGATTGATGTATTTCTTTGGAATAGGGAAAAGGTAGGTTTTCCTACTCAGTACAGTTCATGATTGTTTGCTTTAAGGTGATTATTGTCATTGTGATTATCTTATTTTGACTACCTTTATGAGTTGATCTAATTATAGTACGGAGATTGGTGTTGGTGATGTTATTGTTGTTATTGATATTCGTTGTGAAGCCATTGTCGGGAGATGGTCTTCACCCCCATGTTCGCCTCTTGTGGCTCCCGTCATAAGGGGGATGTGCACATTAATGATCTGGGTTCGCTCGTTGCGATGAGCGGGGCTTAGGTGGGCAAGGTTGTGGTCACCCACTGGCGGTGTTGGTTACCTATTACGATGAGAACCATTGGATACTATGTGATTGGAGTGGTGGAGTCTAGCAATCGTTGGTTGAGTTATATTGTACCTTGAGTTACTCTATTCTAGTGTCCTTATCCTGTTACTGACTTGTGTGGTGTGTTTGTGTGTACTTTTCTTTATCTGTGTCTGCGGTGATCCAATTAATATTGCCGGCAAATGGTGAGCAGTGAGACTTTTCAGGTTGCTTGGGTTGTTGTCTCGTTGTAGCTGCAGGGTTGGAGAGGTCGTATGACTTAGAGTTGGATTAGTTGTTAGTAGTGTCATCAGTTGTATTTCCTATAGTGTCATAGTTAGTTATTTATCTTGTGTTTCCGCTGTAATTTTGTGAAGAGATAATTAATTGTTCTTTTATGGTCTATTTGATATACTTACCTCGGGCAACCGAGATTGTAACGCCCTTACTTATTGGGGAAGGTCTTGTTAAGGCTCCTGGGTAAGTGGGGGTGTTACAAAGTGGTATCAGAGAGTCAATTTTTGAACCTGAACCAATAAACAAAATAATTGTAGGGTGTCAAATTAAAATGAACATTGTGTGTGTGTGTTGGGAGCCCTATTATGTCGGTTTTGGTTGAAAAGGCGCCCTCATCTCAGAATCCCGACCCCAACATGCTTAAGCCAACATCTTCGCGTGGGGTAAATGTGTGGGATTATGTGTGTATGCTGGTTGTGAAATATGTGATCATATTGGGTTTCATACTCTATCTTGTTATAAAGGTTGAAACGGTTATGATTCAAGAGATGGTATGTGATTCTGCACTTGTACGAGATTGTATGGTTAGTTTGAAGTCTTGCGTGTGTGTCTATGATAGAAGAAGGAATGGATAATGACAACGGTATGGTACATGAATGTGTTTAGATTATGTCTGGATGACATGTGATATTGTTTCATGAAGTAATTGAGTGAATACTTGTATGCATACAACATCATTGATAATTTAATCAATCTTGAACCCTATTGTATGTGCGTAACATGACAAGTTTGTGAAAGAGTTACACGGAGATACGATGCATTATGTGCGATTAAGTTGAAGTAGGTGTGTGTAGTTGCTAAGTTACATAATGTGTGATAGAAATAGGATCTAAATGAGACGAGTTCTGAATAAGTTAGACTTCGAACAATGTTTTTCGTGTTGTAGGAACGATGATGTAAACGTGAATCAAATTCTGTTACTAATTCAGGGTACTCGACCGAGTACATAGGGTACTCCACTGAGTACATAGGGTACTCGACCGAGTACATAAGGTACTCGACCGAGTACGTCTTACTCGACCGAGCACGTTTGTACTCGGCCGAGTGCTCAGAAAACTGTAGCCGCTGTAAATCACAAAACCTGAGTACTCGATGAGTAGCCATGTATACTAGACCGAGTAGAGGCTACTCAACCGAGCACGCCAATTTTTTCCGGTTCAGCGGTAGAATATCCGGAACATTATGAACACACACAACCTGCATTATTTCGACTTTTACTATTTCTAAATCACTCAAAATCTCTCAAGTTTTGTCTCCCAACAAAAAACCCTTGGTGATTTTATTATTTTGCTCTTGGATTTATCCTCTTATTTTCTCTCATTCAATCAACTTTCCAATTTAAGGTAATGCATCTTTAAAGCTTCTTATTTCCAATTAATTGAATGTGTAACATTACTCAATAAAAGTTTTGGTCTTTAAATTCAAATAATCATGTTTTAAATGTTGTTAATTGGTAGTAATTGCTTCAAATAATTGGTTTGTGCAGGAAAAGATGATTTTTAAGCCCAAAAATCCCCAATTTTGTATCGAAACGTTTCTAGGGTTTGCCCCAAATTTTTGATTTTTGTAACTTAGATTCCTTGTAGGATGCTTATAGAAGTTCAATTGGTGGTAGTAATGCTCTACCAAGTGTTTGCCTTGTGTATTTTGATAGAAAAATCCGTCTTAAACTTCGTCTTAAAAGAGAACAAATCTGAAACTTTCATCTTGATATTGTGTGAATTCTGGGAATTTCTTGTTGAACTTGTATTCTTGTAGCATGCCGAAAGATAAAGCACCGGCTAATAAGTGTACCCGCGCCAATACTGTGGCGGAGCAAGGACAGACGAGTGAGAAGCCGCTTGATCCTTCAGTTGACCAATATCCTACGGTAATCTTTGCCTATTTTGACGAACGGGCTGCTTTTGTCACTTTAATGGGACGTACTATGACATCAACCCGTTGTGTGGATCCGGGTATTTTGAAAGATTTGGGAATTGAGTCGGAGATAACTCATATATTCGACATATTGGGTTTTGAGGGGTTGTACCATATCCGCAAGTAGTTTTACCCTTTCCTTATCCTAGAATTCTTAAGTTCGTTTAAGTATAATGTGGGTGGAAAGATCGTTCGCCGTCTTATGAACACCGACATTTCATTGACCCTTGATAAGTTTGCGGACCATTTGGGGTTGGAACTCGAGAAGGAGTGGTCTTTCTGTGATGTGGTGACGGAGAGCGGGGCCCCTAGCTCTTTTCTTTACATTAAAGGTCGGCGTGCCCCTACCTCTAGTGTCATGTTGATTAACGATTTTCAACACGTGTCTCTTTGCATTTTCTTTTTAAGGATGATGACATGTCTGTTGTATGGCCGGAGTGATGTGAGAAAGCTTAACACCCATGAGGTTATGCTCTTGATGTCCTACCTTAACCTCCTCCGGAGGGAGCATTTTTACTACAGCGCTCCCAGTGTAGTGTGTGCTAGTCTAGCACTTATGGCCTATTCTAAGAGCCGTTACCTTAGCTGCAGGTACATAGTGACCCGATTGACCCAGAGACTGACCGACTTTGTAGCCCCAGCCGAGTCCACCTTTGCCTTGTTTGAGACCGCCCCTACCATAGATGAGGCTTACTTCTGCCACACCAAGTGGTTGAGGAGGTTGGACGATGAAACCTTAGCTTGGAGGGTGAGGGGAACTAGATAATGAGGTTGCCTGTTGCAGTGCACCTACCCGTGATTGATCACATGGGGGAGTATGACCCGGAGAGTGGGGAACCCGAGCCTCAGCCACAGTTATATCTTATCCCTCCTGAGATCCTTGAGGACTTGCCTGAGACGATTATCTTCTACTCGACAGAAGGCCGTCCCGACACCTCGTGAGACCCAAGGAGTGAGGGTGATTGGAGAGCTGGTGATGGAGTGTGTGAAAACAACAACCTACTCTTTAGTGCTTAATGGGGATATCTTTGGGGTTTTCAAAGGAGAGAAGGGGTTGAGACATGGAGATCCTTTGTCAACTCTCCTATCATCTCTGAGGTTTTACTATTTCAATGGAGTATCTGAGTAGGGTTTTGACTTATGTTACAGACATAATGAAGTTTAAGTATCATTCCTTATGTGCTCCTCTCAAGTTATCTCATCTCATGTTTACAGATGACTTGTTATTATTTAGTAAAGGGGATGTTTCTTCTATAATGGTGTTGTTGAAGGCCTTTGCTACATTCTCTAAAGCCTCTGGGTTGCTCATGAGTCCTTCCAAAACTAGTGCTTACTTCAATGGAGTAGATGTTGGGGTGAAGCAGGACATCTTGCAGGTGGCTGGGTTCTCTAAGGGTAGGCTTCCTTTCTCTTATTTGGGAGTCCCTATCACGGCTGGGAGAATGAGAAAAGCAGAAGGGCAGATTCTAGTGGAGAAGCTTATAAGCAGGATCAGAAGTTTTGGCTCAAAGAAACTCTCATATGCTGGCAGGTTAGTGCTTGTTAACTCGGTGTTAACAACACTATACAATTATTGGGTCAATATCTTTATCATTCCAACGGGTATTCTTAGTAGGTTGAATGCAATTTGTAGAACTTATCTTTGGGATGGCAAAAGTGACTTGTTGAGAGTTCCTCTGGTGAGCTGGAACAAGGTGTGTGCTCCCAAAAATGAGGGTGGACTGGGTATTAGGGATAGCTACTCATGGAATATTGCTGCCATGGGTAAGCTTGTTTTGTGGATCTATTATAATCCTAATAAGATGTAGTTTAAATGGGTTCATCAAGTCTACTTAAAAGGGACACCCTGGTCTGTTATACATCCACTGGTGACATTAGTTAGGGATGGAAATCAGTCTACAGGGTAACAGATAAACTGGTTGTAGGTTATCAGGATGGTCAATGGTTGCTTGATTGTAAGGGTTACATAGTAAATAGTGGATATGAGCTGTTAAGAAATAAATTCCAGGTAGTTCAATGGGATAAATATGTTTGGAGTGACTGGAATGTTCCTAAACATAGTTTTGTGGGATAGTTGATTACAAGAGAAGCTCTACAGGTAAAGGCTAAACTTTTTGCCTTAGGGATTTCTCAGGATGATAAGTGTTAGTTGTGTGGGACTGAGGGTGAGACTCATGAGCATTTATTTCAGCAGTGCCCTTACAGTCAGCGTATTCTCAGAGTGCTTGCTGATGATGTTCAAGTAGTGTTATCAGCTGGGACATTGTTCGCAGGTATTTGGGATCAGGTGAGGTTTGGTGTCCAGCTGAAGGTGGTGATGTGTGCTTTTATGGCAGCATTTTACTCCATATGGATGCAGAGGAATCGTGTTCGTGTTGAAGGTAGTCTGCTTAGACCTGAAATTCTAGTACATCAGATCAGGCAGATAGTTAAAAATAGAATCTAGGCTAGACTTACTCATGTGTATGATCGTCGAGATACTGATTTGTTTAGTAGTGTTAGCTTGTTGAATTGAAATTTCCTTAATAAGGAGATTTCTTATGTATTTGGAAATTGTATTTATTTGTAATAGTTTGTTATGTGCTTAATGAAATTATTACCTTTCACCAAAAAAAAAAAAAAAAAGAGGGTGATTGAAGAGGTGGCGACTGAGCCCCCTTACACTTCACAGAGCTTTTACCCGTACCAGTACCCATCCTATCCTACGGTTTATGACCCTAGGATGCAGGTTGGCGAGCTCAGGGAGAGGATCCACCACTTTGGTGCTGAGGAACATGCACGAGATGGCACACCTCCAGAATATGGGGACTGACCTTTCTCAGCCAGTGTGGTGGAGGGGACTGAGAGATGATAGCGGGGTGTTTCAAAGATATGGGGTTGACCCAAATACATGGAGGCACCTGACTACCTACGAGTATGGTTGCCTTGCAGGGCCGTTGGGAGCCAACTATGGTTGCCTGCTGTATGAGGAGGGGAGATGGTTTGGTGGTGACGCCACTACTAGGGCATATCAGGGAGCGGGGACATCGAGCACGGGTAGTGGAGATGATATGGATGATGATGTGGGCATGAACCCTTGAGCCTTGTTTTCATTTGGTTTGTTTAGTTTTGGATACTTGTTATAGAGTTGGTCTTACCTTGTGACATTTGGATTTATTTTGTGTGTGTGATATGGCCATAAGGCTAAGACTAATCTTTTTCATACATTATGCTGTGTTTCGAACTTGATTTTCGATGTTATTGGATGGTTAAACTTTATGCTGCAGGTGAATGCTGAGTTCTATAGGTGATTATCGGTAGAAATGACGTCTGCCTTTGGAGTACTCGACCGAGTACCGGGTACTTGGTCGAGTTCCCTCAGTAGTCGACCGACTTCTCTTGGTTGGTATCTGTGGCTTGTATTCATGTTCCATTATTTAGGTATATAATTTTCGTTGAACTTTGTGTTTGTGTTCGTAGTGTGCATTATGTGGGCCCAAGGCATAGGTGATCTGGTATATCGTCACGATATTGTGATGACTCAACGCCGTGGTTGAAATTTGAGGCGGATGTGGAATGGGAGTTATGATGGATACAACCATGGTAGCAGTATGATAATATTTTGCGTGATCAATTGTTATACGTCATTACATGCATTTGTGATTCGAAGTTATGTTAATCCCACTTAATCCCTAAGCATAGTTACATTGGATTAATTCCGTGCATGGTTATAGTTGATAAGAAGATGTGATGATTGCTTTAGTTATTTGTTGTATTCAAACGTTATAGTGTGCTTGTTACAATTGGGAGTGAACTTCGGGGACGAGGCTCCTTTTTAAGAGGGGTAGATAATACCGCGGCGAAAACTCCACAAGCTTCTCTAAAGTGTTTCTATTTAATCTTTTTAATCTTACCAATTTTGCTTTCAAATCGGTTTAATTATAGTATGGTGGTAATGGACAAATGCTAATTTTAAATTGGGCAAACATTAGTTTTATGGTTGTTATGATAATGTCATGGTAACTCTAGGGTAGTATACATGTTGTAGTGACTAGTTGCTTTTGTGACGGTGTAATAACTTTGTGGTATACATGTTGGCATTATTTGGCGATTTGATAATTACTACGTGACCTTTCGTGTTGCCTTGTTGAGTTACGGTTGTCGTATGGGATGAACTTCGGGGACGAAATGCCTTTTAAGGGGGGAAGACTGTAATACCCGCCTAGTTAGGGACCTGTTGTCTGACTCATTGACCATGAGAGACCCTTAGTAGAGATGGAAGAGGGAGTTAGATCACATTCTTTATCGAATGCTGGACCAAGTAAGGGTCACTCGGCCAAGTAACGTTGTTACTCGACCGTTTGCTGGGTACTCGGCCGAGTACGTTCCCTACTCGACGGAGTACGTTCCATACTCGACCGAGTACGCGTTCTAACGGCGTGTTAATATAAAACACGGAGGCTACGACACAATTCATTTCCTTGATACATTTTTATCATTTCTAAACCTAATTTCCTCTCTTCTAATTCTCTCATCTCTAACCACTAAATCATCAGTTAACCTTAGACAATAATCCGGGAAGGGAGATAGCTTATGCATGGAGTCATCGAGTCGGGTTGTCACCACCGTCGGCATCAATTGTTCTTCAAGGTGATTTTGTGGATATTGGTTTGTTGTTTTGTTTATCTTAATGGTTTAATAATAGGACATAATCACGGTTGAAGGGTAGGATGCGGTTTCGTGCTTGGCGTGGTAAATGATTGATGCATTTCTATTGAGTAGCAAAAAGGTAGGGTTTCCCTACTCAGTACAGTTTATGATTGTTTGCTTTATGGTGATTATTGTCAATGTGATTGTCTTATTGTGAGTACCTTGATGAGTTAATCATATTACAGTACGAAGATTGGTGTTCGTGTTGTTATTGTTGTTTTTGATATTGGTTGTGAAGCCATTGTCGGGAGATGGTATTCACCCTCATGTTCACCCCTTGTGGCTCCTGTCACAAGGGGGATGTGCACATTGATGATATGGGTTCACTCGTTGCGATGAGCGTGGCTTAGGTCGGCAAGGCTGCAGTCTCCTACTGGCAATGTTGGTTACCTATTGCGATGAGAACCATTGGATACTATGTAATTGGAGTTGTGGAGTTTGGCAATCGTTGGTTGAGTTATATTGTACCTTGAGTTACTCTGTTCTACTGTCCTTATCCTGTTACTGACTTGTGTGGTGTTATTGTGAGTTCTTTTCTTTGTCTGTGTCTGTGGTGATCTATTTGATATTGCCGGTAAATGGTGAGCAGTGAGACTTTTCAGGTTGCTTAGGTTGTTGTCTCGTTGTAGCTGATGGGTTGGAGAGGTTGCACGACTTAATATTGGCTTAGTCGTTAGTAGTGTCATCAGTTGTAGTTCTTATAGTGTCATAGTTAGTTCTTTATCTTGTGTTTCCGCGGTAATTTTGTAAAGAGATACTTACCTCGGGCAACCGAAATGGTAACGTCCTTACTTATTGGGGAACGTCTTATAAGGCTCCTTGTTAAGTGGGGGTGTTACACGTATGACCACGACTAGGTGTGTGTCGGTAAGTGCCTTGAGGGCGTTGGAAATAGAGGAGGAGGTGCATGATATCTTTGACATACTTGGGTTTGAGGGACTATACAACTTAGATGAGATTAGCTACCGAAACCTTACCCAAGAATTCTTTAGCTCTTTTAGTTACAACAAGGGGGACCATTTAGCGAGGTTTAAACTTAAGAACACTACCTTCAACTTGTCTAGCGACACCTTTGCGGATGGTTTGGGAGTAGGTAGGATGGGCGGTATTTGTCATGACAAGGTAACAAAGGATACGAAAGCCACTAGGTATTTTGACTTGTACACAGGCAACAATAACACCGTGGTGAGTGCTATGAAGAGTAGTGAGGTTGAACAC
This sequence comes from Silene latifolia, assembly GCF_048544455.1. NCBI lineage: Eukaryota > Viridiplantae > Streptophyta > Magnoliopsida > Caryophyllales > Caryophyllaceae > Silene > Silene latifolia. The sequence goes on from NC_133538.1 coordinate 377,228,406, forward strand.
CCGGTTTTGAAGATCTTCTTGTCAAAATTCTGGCTAGGATCGAAAGAAAGCTGACTCATGACCAATCTACTTTACGTGAGGAAGGATGTAAGCAATACAAGTGTTCCTCTTGATAGGGGTTCTAGTACGAGTTCAAAATCAATACCTATCAAGAGGAACACTAGTACTTTAGTGCCATATTCATGGTGTCCCTAGCCTTTGAGAGAATGGCCATGTCCGAAAAGTGCTCGTTTGATTGTGATGCTTTAGTGACTCGTTTGGCTAAGAGGTTATAGCAATATGAACCCGGAGAGATGGATAGGCCGTTGTCTAAGGAATTACCATACTTTGACATTGATTACATGAAGAGTATCCTTTGGCTTGAGGATGTGGGTGGAGAGGGATATGCGTGGAAGGTGGACGAGGCTTGGTACCTGAGGCTTTCGGCGGGAGACAACTTACCGGAAGTTGAGCATATAGGAGAGGCAGACCTGCCTCCTTTTTCGCCGCTACGCTACACCATTACTTACAACCTCACCTACTCACTTGAGGACTTGAAAGACCAACAAGCTCCTACATCGTCACCACCCCGTGTCCCCTCCATGGAACCACCCTACTCTTCGATGTTCATGCCACCACCACCCTACACCTGTGGATATGCCCAACCCCCGCCTTTCTATGACCATAATTACTACATGGCAGAGCTTACCCAATGTATGGACACCAATTTGGTGCTAATGAGTGCCCACGAAGCGACAATTTTACAAGGAGTGAACCCACCCCACAACCCTAGTTATTGAACCGAAATAGGGGATGATTCGGGTATTTTCAAAGCTTATGGCGTGGCACCATCGTATTGGGGCACTAGGATTTCCCATAGTGAGGGACACTTGCTTGGTCCTTGGCGGGACTTTCTTAGTGGAGTGGAAGCTTCTTTGGCAATGCCTTCCAAGGGGAATGGGGTGGAGCGGGTACGTCCGGAGCGGCGACGGGGAATATGGGGCAAGAGTATGCTGATGGTGGTAGAAGTGAGGAAGAGGAAGAAGAACAGGAACAGGTGATGCGTGTCTATAATATGATGTTTTACATCTTTATTTCCACGCATTTTATGTCTATTATTAGTAGTTTATTCTACTATTTGTCCCTTTTCGTCGACTTCCGCCTTTTTATGTAATATTGCAGATTATTGCGGAATTGAGTAGATAACGAGCCGAATCCGTCCCCGAGTGCTTGGCATAGGTTTTGACATGAAGTAGTGACTCGAGAGATGAACTTGGTGCATATTTCAAGGCCTGGAAATAGATTTATGGAGAATCTAGAGGCGGATTACCAACTACAGTGGTCTATAGACTGACCTACATGGTATATAGACTGTCAGAATGCTTCTCGACATTTCAGCCTTATTCAGATGGCTATATCTGGAGTTCTATACCTGAAAATCAAGTTATTCCAATTGGAGGTGAAAGCTTATCCTCTTAGCTTTCCAACGCCGCATAGAACGCCTGATTTGACCAAGTAACGAACAAATGGCAGCTGTTTTAAGATCGGTGCACTCTGCAGGAATCGTCATAATGCAATTTTGTACAGTGCCTGTGGTCGATCGACTGGCCTCAGTGGTCGATCGACCACCCCACGAGCTGATGCGCAAATTTAAAATACGAGAAGCCCATTGTAATTAGGTTTAGGAAAACTTGTTACGTGAGAATTATTTGTAAGTAAGACTTTGGCATTCAGTTTAGAAAAAATCATTATTCAGTTTTACCTCTTTGGACGTTGCTTTGGGCGGCTCTTCGTTGCTTCTTCTTCTTCCAGTTTTATTTGTAATTACTACTCTTAATCTTTCAATAACTACTCTTTCGCTTTCTTGTTTAATTGTTGTTATTAGTTATTGCTTTTAGTTAATTTGTTTTATGCCTTTTGATTTATTCAATTCAATTGCTATGTCTTCTTATTTAGTTTATACGCATCTTATTGTTATTTCAATCATCAATATGAGTAGCTAGATTTACTTCGCTAGGATGTGAGGGGATCAATGGTGTAGACGGCTTAGGATGTTGTAGGATTGTTTAGGTCGGTAATTTCTTTATCATAGTTGTTTATTTGCTATATTTAATTAGGAGACCAAAAGGAGAATTGTTAATTGACTTGGGAATTCTAGACCTAGATCGAGAGATTAGAATAGAATAGACCTAAAAACTATGATAATTAGTCTACCCTGGAGACCGAAAGGAGATAGGAGTTTCTTGAGACCGTAAGGAGATAGAAGTTTTAGACTAAGTTACACTAACCAGAGCGAAAGTTAGTTAGTGTGATTTAGGGAGGGAATTCGGACCAAAAGGCGTTTCCTTTGACAGTGGACCGAGAGGACCTGTCACTTACCCGACTATTGTACACGTATCAGACCTACTTTAGATTAATGCCGTCGAAACTATAGTGAACCGATCGTTCTAGCTGTTTCTCTACTATTATTTCCATCTTTTTATATCGCTTTTATTTTATTTGTTTTAGTTTTAGAACCAAATCAAAACCCCTCAATCTTATAGACTAAAATATAAAGACAACTAGAATTCCCCCGCCTCTCTGTGGTTCGACCCTGCTACCGCTATATATAGTTGTAGTTGGAATTATAAATATTATTTTGACACCTTACGACGGGTATCAAATTTTGGCGCCGTTGCCGGGGAGGCAGCGCTAATTTTTAGTTGTTTTTATTTTAGTCTTTCTTAAGTCTTAAGGAACTTCGGTTCCTTGAGACCGTTCTCATGATTGGCATTCTGAGATTTCCGCAGGAAGAGAACGAATTTTTTGGTGCTTATTTAGCCAGGTTTATGGAGTGGTTCGAACCCAGACGGGATGGATTTACTAATCTCGATCTTTGCTGGACTATTACCCTGGGTATAAATGACCCTACGCGAGCATACCTAGAGTCTATAGGTAAGTGGGATTTCACATGATTCTCCATGGACGATATATTGAAATTCTATGATTGGTTTGCTGCTGAGAGTCTTAAACCTAACTTTTCTCTTCATGTTGACTTGGATGAGGGGGTGGGTGAGACATTAGAAACCGATCTAGAAAATGCTGACGGAGACATAGAGGAGACCATTAGCGTGGTTGACAATCCTTTTTATGAGGATAGTCTAGAACTCCTTTATGATTCTTTCACTGATAGTGAGGACAATTTGAAGGGTCTCTTTGAGAACCTCCAAATTGACGAGTCTAGCGATGCGAAGAGTGAGGAGGAAAATTTTGATAGTCTTGAGGTCAAATGGGATAATTATGACGATGTAGATGAGCCTATTTTAGGAGACCCCATTGACCCATTTGACTTTACAGCCCCATGCATTTGGGATGATTATCCACCTTCAGCTGACCAGACTTCTGCACCTCACATTTCATACCTGTCTGAGCATTTTAATTCTACTCGCGTTGTTTTTTAGTCAAATGCTACTGAGCTCGCTAATTTTCCACCTGCTGTTAATTTGAGCTTTTACATTCCGCCCTTATCTTGAGGGAGGAATAATTTTGTGGATGTTTTTAGAAGCTGTCATAGGAAATTTGTTAGACTTGGATGTTATTACATTTTAATTTCCTATGCTATTACTATTTTATGGTGCTACTTACAGTTTTGTGTAGCACATGCGCAGTTATTTGATCGGTTGCTTCGTGCTTTGAGCTGTTTTGACTGGGCTTATTTGGAGTAGCTGTTTGAAGGAAAAGAGGGTCGAGTTGGGACTGTCTAATCTAGCGCTACCGGGAGGCAACCCGAAGTTTAAACATTTTGTTTGATTTGGTTTTGAAACATTTAGCTTTATTTGTTTTTGTGAGCTTTAATAATTAGCTCGACTATAGACTTTACATTTGGGTTTAGCGCAATTTTGGGCGCGTTATTTTTGTGCAAATGCAGGTTTTAAACCAAGTTAACTCAATTTATTGAGTTAATTTCGAAGGAAACAAAGCACTGCGTCAGGTATGGTGGTCGATCGACCAGTCGATCGACCAGGTTGCAGTTTCCAGAGAGCTTTGTTCATTCGACAGTTGGTCGATCGACCACCACCTGTGGTCGGTCGAACCCTCCTGTTGCTGTTACCTGTTTTGGCGATCATGTTTAGTCGTCTCGTGGAGCGTGAATGGGAATTTTAGGGAGTTTTTCTTTCTATCATTTCCTTCTCACTTTTGTTTTCTTCTATATTATTTATATGCACATAATTACCGCCCCTTGCTTTATTTCCGAATGATGCCTGTTTATTCTGTTTTTTCAGGTACTTATGGTAGCACTGCTGGCTACTAAAACCTCCTAGCTCACGCTGGTTTGGGGAGGTTTCCTTTTGCGCTTAAAGTATTGTGAGTTTCCGAGCACTAACTTCAAGTCTTGTTTACTTAGTGATCGCAAAATCCCATTTTCCTTTGTTTCTTTTCTCACATGATTTTGCACAATGAGGGCATTGTGTGATTTAGATTGGGGAAGGGTTTTGCGTTGCATTCATTTTGTTTTGCATTCACGTTTATTTTCTGTCTGGCATTGTTATCTAATTTCCGTTATATATATTAAAAAAAAAAATCAAAACTTTTTTTTGAAAAATTTCAAAAAAAAATATACCACGTTTAATTTTGCATATTAGGTTGAGTCAGATTGGAGTATTCATTTCTGATAGCTGTCTTTTTGCTTAAGCCTTGCATTGTTTCACGTCTTTTAGCAAAAGTTTTTGCAATATCTCGAATTTCGTTTCGAAATTTGTTGAACAATTAGACTTGACTTGAAACTTTGGCAAACTACAAAACTTTCTAAGGAATTAGAGCTTTATAAACTGGTGTCATTCATGACCAGTTTCATTTAGGATTGTGAGTAGTTACTCCCTGCATATCGTGTAACATTAATTTTCACAAGTATGAAATTTAATTGCTTTTTGCCTGCATACATTCGGGTTAGTGGTTGGTATTGCATGTTTGGAGAATGCTTGCGAAAATCCCTTTTATTCATTTTACCCATTAGCTTTACATTAGCCAAAAATTGCCAGTTGACCCTTTAGCTACAATCCATAAACTAAGCCTACCCTTTGCTGAGCTAGTTTAGTAGTTTTAGTGGTATTCGTTGTATCGTATCAATTTTGGCTCGATTTGCACTCTATGAAGTTGGTAATGAATGAAGGAGAAAAGAAAAATTGAAAAATAGTGACTGCCGAAAAAAAAACGGAAAAAAAACAAAAGAAAAAGAAACGGCAAAGAAAAATGAAAAAAAAGAAATTTTTTTTACTCCTATGTTTGCTCTATATTTTATGAGGAGTGTTATTTGGATTAGTGAAGTGTTTGCCTAATTCATTAAGGCATTTGAGCTTATTTCATTTAGTTAGAAGTGGATGTTTTATTCGGTTTGTTAGGATGCTAGCTTGGCTATTTCCCTCTCATTCCCATATTATTTTGCCTCTTCTTACCCATAGCCTCACTTATCCAAATCTTTGCAAGTATTCGGCATGTGATGGACCCTGAATGGTTGGAATGTATGTGCACGGTAGCTAGAATTACTTATCATACTATATTGAATGCATGATCATGTTGGTTGAGTCTAGGTGAGCGATTTTTGTCCCTTTCTCTCTTACATATAAATTGCTTTCCATTTGCTTTGTTGAGAGAAGAGTGGCCCGGAAGAGTCCAATCTTGAAAGTCTTGCAAGGTCAAACGTTCAACATCTTTTCGAAGTATGCATAAATTCATTTGCGTGACATTGAGCTATTAGTAGTTGATTCATATGCATTAAATTGGTTTAAGTAGTCGGTTTTCAGTTCGTCCATGTTTTGCTCCTTCCTATCAAGATTTCGTTTTGCATTTAGTTTGCTTGAGGACAAGCAAAGGTTTGGTTTGGTGAAGTTCATGCCACCCTACTCTTCGATGTTCATGCCACCACCACCCTACTCTTCGATGTTCATGCCACCACCACCCTACACCTGTGGATATGCCCAACCCCCGCCTTCCTATGACCATAATTACTACATGGCAGAGCTTACCCAATGTATGGACACCAATTTGGTGCTAATGAGTGCCCACGAAGCGACAATTTTACAAGGAGTGAACCCACCCCACAACCCTAGTTATTGAACCGAAATAGGGGATGATTCGGGTATTTTCAAAGCTTATGGCGTGGCACCATCGTATTGGGGCACTAGGATTTCCCATAGTGAGGGACACTTGCTTGGTCCTTGGCGGGACTTTCTTAGTGGAGTGGAAGCTTCTTTGGCAATGCCTTCCAAGGGGAATGGGGTGGAGCGGGTACGTCCGGAGCGGCGACGGGGAATATGGGGCAAGAGTATGCTGATGGTGGTAGAAGTGAGGAAGAGGAAGAAGAACAGGAACAGGTGATGCGTGTCTATAATATGATGTTTTACATCTTTATTTCCACGCATTTTATGTCTATTATTAGTAGTTTATTCTACTATTTGTCCCTTTTCGTCGACTTCCGCCTTTTTATGTAATATTGCAGATTATTGCGGAATTGAGTAGATAACGAGCCGAATCCGTCCCCGAGTGCTTGGCATAGGTTTTGACATGAAGTAGTGACTCGAGAGATGAACTTGGTGCATATTTCAAGGCCTGGAAATAGATTTATGGAGAATCTAGAGGCGGATTACCAGCTACAGTGGTCTATAGACTGACCTACATGGTCTATAGACTGTCAGAATGCTTCTCGACATTTCAGCCTTATTCAGATGGCTTTATATCGAGTTCTGGACCAGATAATCGAGTGATTCCAATTGGAGGTGAAAGCTTATCCTCTTAGCTTTCCAACACCGCGTAGAACGCCTGATTTGACCGAGTAACGAACAAATGGCAGCTGTTTTAAGATCGGTGTGCGCTGCAGGAATCGTCAGAATGCAATTCTGTACAGCGCCCGTGGTCGATCGACTGGCCTCAGTGGTCGATCGACCCCCCCACGAGCGGATGCGCAAATTTAAAATACGAGAAGCCCATTGTAATTAGGTTTAGGAAAACTTGTTACGTGAGAATTATTTTTAAGTAAGACTTTGGCATTCAGTTTAGAAAAAATCATTATTCAGTTTTAGCTCTTTGGACGTTACTTGGGGCGGCTCTTCGTTGCTCCTTCGTCTTCCAGTTTTATTTGTAATTCCTACTCTTAATCTTTCAATAACTACTCTTTCGCTTTCTTGTTTAATTGTTGTTATTAGTTATTGCTTTTAGTTAATTTGTTTTATGCCTTTTGATTTATTCAATTCAATTATTATGTCTTCTTATTTAGTTTATACGCATCTTATTGTTAGTTCAATTATCAATATGAGTAACTAGATTTCCTTCGCTAGGATGTTAGGGGATTTATGGTGTAGACGGCTTAGGATGTTGTAGGATTGTTTAGGTCGGTAATTTCTTTATCGTAGTTGTTTATTTGCTATATTTAATGAGGAGACCAAAAGGAGAATTGTTAATTGACTTGGGAATTCTAGACCTAGATCGAGAGATTAGAATAGAATAGACCTAAAAACTATGATAATTAGCCTACACTGGAGACCGAAAGGCGATAGGAGTTTCTTGAGACCGAAAGGAGATAGAAGTTTTAGACTAAGTTACACTGACCAGAGCGAAAGTTACTTAGTGTGATTTAGGGAGGGAATTCGGACCGAAAGGCGTTTCCTTTGACAGTGGACCGAGAGGACCTGTCACTTACCCGACTACCGTACCTGTATCGGACCTACTTTAGATTAATGCCGTCGAAACTATAGTGAACCGATCGTTCTAGCTGTTTCCCTACTATTATTTTCATCTTTTTATATCGCCTTTATTTTACTTGTTTTAGTTTTACAACCAAATCAAAACCCCTCAATCTTATAGACTAAAATATAAAGACAACTAGAATTCCCCTGCCTCTCTGTGGTTCGACCCTGCTACCGCTATCTATAGTTGTAGTTGGAATTATAAATATTATTTTTGACACCTTACGACGGGTATCAACAGGAAAATGAGAGGACGGAGAGCAAGACGCGGTAAGGATGCTAGAGTATATTAGTGATGAAAACTTGAGCCGTTGGTCACGTTTGTGGGGGCAAGAAGAGGAAGTCTACCCGATAGACTTGTTGTGATATGAGTCGGATATTTTCCTTAGCCTTGCGTCGGTAATGTAACTTGGATATTTATTCTATTTGTGTTTTAATGGTGGCCATAAGTAATACCATCGTTTTGTATCAAAATTAAATTTATAATTCCAAACTAAAACTATAGTTAGTGAAAGTAAGGGTCGAACCACAGAGAGACAAGATCAATTTTGTTTGCTATTTTCAGTCTATAAAAGTAACAATTAAGTGGGGGCTTTGAATTTGGTTGATTCTAATGACTAATTGCTAAATATGAAATTTCTCAACAAGATGAAAGAGAGATCGGGAACTTCGGTTCACCATGGCTAAGGTCATGTCAATAAGGTAGCAGAGGTCCTATAATACGGTCTCAGGGAATATGAGCAAGCCTTTCGATCTGTGCTCAACTTAACCTTACGGTCTACTACTTCCCAAGAATTTCTCAAAGCTTTCGCTCAAAGGAAAGTCCAATCTAATGATAATTTAAATTACTAATCTTTCAATCTAGTAAAAGGGTTTATCAAAAGACAACAAGATCGATACGTAAGAATATCACACTAATAAATTAACCCTAATCAATGCCATGGCTCACCTTGTTCCCAGTCAATAAAATGAGCTACGCATAATTAAAACTATAACAATTGCGAAATTAAAGACATACAATGAAATTGACATAATTAAAATTGAATTTAAGATAGAAGAATAAAACTGAAATACTTGAATAAAAACTAGTAAAAACAAGAATTGGATTAACAAGGAATAAAAGAAGAAGTAAATTGAATTAAAGCTTACTAAGGATTGATGAACAAAGTATAGAGATTCGAATTCCGTCGTCTGTCCCAAAAACTAGATCTAAACTTGTGTTTTTGAATAATAAAAAGCATAACCTAAAATTGTAGCTGCGTTCTACGATAAGCGATGCCCCAAAAAGAGTTGATTACAATTGGGCTTTTAAAAGTCTAACACGAAGAATTAAACGCAGCTCGTGGTCGGTCGATCGACCGATCGGATGGTCGATCGATCGGGCAATTGAGCAGTAACAGTAGCTTCTGCTGAACTTCAACGGTCGATCGACTGTATAGCATGGTCAATCGAATGGACTGAGCTGTGTAGTGGCTTCTTTCTCTCTTCAAATCAGCTCTTCACTCCAATGCACGCATCCCAAGGTGAGTGAATCCGAACTCCCTTCTTCCAAGTTCCCTGAAGTTGCCTCCGGAGGACGGTTTAGGCTTGATTTAGCTCACTTCCACTCATTCCTACAATAAATCATAGAAAATGCAAAGTAAACCGTTTCGGGAGAAATAGTAGCTTTAAGCTAGCTAATATGCATGGAAATACGTGCCAAAACTACAAATAAAGTGTATAGAATATGCACGTATCAAATCTCCCCAAACCAAACCTTACTTGTCCCCAAGCAAGCACTATGACCCATATAAAAACCTAATGGAAAGGAGTATATCTCAGAGCTAGCTACAAGTCAATGCCAAACCATTAAATGCACATAGTCAACTACCGCAAAGCTCAAATCAAGTGAACAAACTTATGCATATCATGGAATTAAATCGGGCGTTCGACCTTGCAAGACTCATAAATTCGGACTCTCCCGAGTCACTCTTCCCTTAGCAAAGCAAATGGTAAGAATATATGTAAAAGAGAGGGAAGAAAATACAGACTCTCACCTAGACTGCGACCGACAAAACATGTATGCTTGACTAGTATGAATAATGATTCTAGCTACCGTACACACGCATAACCACCGTCAAGGACTATTACATGCCGAACTATTGCAAGATTTGGATATGTGAGGCTAAGTGGGAAAGAAAGGGCAAAACAAGTATGGAAATGTGAAGGTAAGATCCAAGCTAGTACCTAACAAACCATCAGAAACCGTATCCCGTTCCTCCAACTCGAAATATAAACCATGCCTTTAAAATACTAAGCAACACAATATCCCAAAACAAACACCTCCAATTCATGAAATAAGCACATGAGGCGTGTTCTCAATTCAACCAAATTATTATTTTTTTTCAAATTTCTTATTATTCTTTTTTCTTTCTTTCTTTTCATTCTTTTTTTTTTTCAACTTCTGAGCTGTGGTCGATCGACCAGTGATGGCAGTCGATCGACCATCCTGTGCATTCCAGTGCTCTCTGCCCAGGTGAACATCCTCTTTTTTTTCATTTTTTTGAGTTTTTTTTTTGTTTTTTTTCCTTCTTTTCCTCTCCTGATTTTCTCCTTTGTTTTTCTTCAGGCTGACACTCCTGCAATTCCTCCACTTCTCATAGATACTCACTCCAACATTACAAAAGCGAACCAAAACTGCTTATAATTCGACAAATTCCTCTACTACTTCCTAGCTTGGCACAATGGTAGGCTAAGTATGGGATGTAGTTTAGGGCAACTGGAAGATATGGCTTATAGTGGAGTTAATGGGGTAAAATGAGAAAGGGGAAGATGCAATAGTTCTCAAAACATGCAATACCGACCACAAACCAATGCGTATAGGCAATAAGCAATCAAAACTCATACACGTGCAAAACATGAAATGAAAGGAGTACTACACTCAATCCTAAATTAACCGGTCATGAATGTCACCAGTTAAAGGCTCTATATCTCAGAAAGTATAAGTAGTTTGCCAAAAGTAATGAGTCAAGTCTAATTACCCGAAATGAATTCCATAACAAAATTTGAGAAATCACTTTTAATTCTCGCTAAGCAGCTGTGAAAAGGCAAGGAATAGCATATTTGACTAATAGTGCAACATCATCATTAATAAACTCCAATCCGACTCAACTATATGCAAAAGTAAACGTGATATTTTTGATTTTTTATGAAGTTTTTTCAATTTTTTTCTTTGTTTTTTGTTTTTGAAATAACACAAATGCAAACTAAAATGCAGTAAACGTGTGACTGAAATGCAATAAAAACAAATGCGGATTCAAAAGACATATGCAAATACCCTCCCCAAACCAAAACGCACAATGCCGCCATTGTGCTCAGCAGCAAATCACCAGCAGTCACAACAATATAGGGAGGAATAAAAGCAACAACAAAAGAAAGGGAAGTAGTAAAGAAGGTTCGGAAACTCACAAAAGACGACCTCCCCAAACCAGCCACAAACAGGGGAGGTCACAAGCATCTAATCGCCACCGTCGTACTCTTCACCACTAGACTCTCCGGACCCCGACTCGCTCTCCTCCTCCACAGCAGCAGCGGCAGTAGTAGTAGTAGGAGGTCTCCTGGCAGGCCGAGGGTAACCGCCCACCGGAGGGACAAAGAAGGACGGGTGAGTCCAGGCACCCTCTGGGAGCATCCCCCCCCCCCCCCGGCGTACTCCTCGTAAACTGGGTACAGGACCAAGGCTGTGTCAAGTCGGTGCTGGTCAAAGCTCCTGCACAAGTCACTCAACACACGTGACATCCCCCTTTGGTCCATGACCGAGGGGATAACAGTAGGTGGAGGGGGGCGGAAAGTGACCGGGAAGCCGGTGGGAGCAGGAGTGGAGGAAGAGGGTGCCTGTGAAGAGGAGGCACGAACTCTCCTCGAAGTGCTACACGAGTGATACCCGCCCCAATAGGGAGCACCGTAACTAGGCAAGGGCGGGCGAGCGCCCCCGAAACAGTGGTGAGGGGCAGGATAGGAGGGTAGCCTAGGACAGGGATGGGGTCGCAGATGAAAGAATCAATCTTCCACCGACTCCTACTATCGATCCACTTCACGGACTGCGCGTATGCAAGATCCATGAAGCGTAGGTCAGGGTCCATAGAGGCCTCCTCTCGAGGGAAGAGTAGAACAAGACGGTTGGCGATACGCGTCACCAACCCGCCACAAGCAATAGTGGCCAAAGTGCCCTCACTTACAGTCTGAAAGTGAGTTGTAGTCAAATAAGCTATGTTAGAGATACGGGCTGTCCGACTTTCAATATTCAGATAGCCCGCTAAAATCGACAATTCAATAGTATTCACATTATTCGACTCCTTACGGCCGAAAATGGTGTTACCCATTTGCCGTAGAAAATAACGAAGAGGGGGTAAGTGGACGGAAGTGCCCGTCCTCTTAGGCCCGTAAAAGTCACTAATACATGACCACATGACTCGGTGAACATCAGAAGTTTCCGAGGTTCTACCAAGAAATAAAGACCCAAAAATCCAGCAAACTCGGCTAATGTCAGGGAGTAGTTGATATTGAATAGCCGAAAAGAGATGCAAGCACTAGTCTTATTATCCTCGAAAGAGGCCGAGTCAAAAGCATAAGACGAAAAGAACTGGAGGGCCAGAATGTAATACGTGAACTCAGCCATGTCCACAAGACCCGTCATTCCTGTCCCATTTAGCAGGGACACAACAGACTCAAAACAGCCTAATTTTTCTAAAGTAGGCTTGTGTAGAAAACGGGTGGCAGTAACTTTCATTTTCGCAGCAAAAAGAGCAAACTTAGCACTCTTAGTAGAAGTGGAAAAGATAACCTGCGGAGGTAGACTATCCGTGGTTTCCTCAATCATCAGCGGCGGACCCCGAGGTCGTTTGGCAGCTCCCTGACTCGACTGCCCTTCGTACATTTGCTGCTTTCCTTTTGTCATCTTTGTTACCTATAAACAACAAATTAGCAACAAGCTTCCTATAACAATGTCAATTTATGAAAACCCGAAACAAAATCAGAAATTGAAAATCAAATTAGGGTTTCGAAATTTTTGGGGAAATCGGAATTAAGAAGCCCCTAGTTGCTAAATTATCTCGAAAATCAAGGGAAAAGGGTAGAAAAAGCAATTAAAGCATAAAGAACTACAAGAAATCAACCCCTAAATCGATTATCCCAAATCGATTTTTCCGTCTCAAAGGAACAATGCTCGAAAATTTGGCATGACACTTCAGTAAAAATCGAAAATAAAACATGGAAAAAGGATTAGAGACATACCTTGAAGATAACTTGAAGATTAAAGCAAGAAAAATCAAGATTAAGAGGGGATTGCAGGTGAAAATCGCGAAAAAGGAGATGAAATTAGGGTTTACTCTTGATTTTCTGATTTAGAGGGAGTGAAAGAATGAATGAAGGATGAAGTAAAACTTCCCTTATGAGTTGCATTCTGATCCCGTGCAATGGTTGATCGACCACTTGACTCTGTCGATCGACCAGTCTTCATTATACAGCCCTTCTGCCCTTTCGGGTAGTGGTCGATCGACTACATGACCCAGTCGATCAACCACTCCCCCTGACACAGTAGCTTCTGCTTTCTCCTCCTCAGTCGATCGACTGAGTAACTTAGTCGATCGACTGCAAACGCTGGCAATTAAACGCAAATTCGTCAAAAATTCATTTTGCCATCATAATTTCCCGTCCTTCTCTCACAAACATTCAGTAAATTACCTGCAAAAATTTTCAAAGGCGCATATTCTCCGAACCAAGAAATTGCTAATTAAAAGGAAACAAGCCAAAGGTCCTAATGCAAAATAAATGAAATAAAACAGTAAAGATCCTAATTACAAAAGTTTACAAGCCGGGTTGCCTCCCGGGTAGCGCTGGTTTAAGAGGTCCCGCACGACCTTTTTACCTCAATTTGCATCATCCGATAACTGGTCGAAGTACAATACCTCGACTTTCCCAACAAACTCATCTGTTCCGTGATAATGCTTCACATATTGGCCATTAACTTTGAACCTTTCTCCAACAGAGGTCTCCAATGCAACTGATCCTAACTTTGTAACTGCTGTGACCGTATAGGGGCCAGTCCACCTGGATTTCAGCTTACCAGGAAATAAACGGATATGAGCGTTAAAAAGGAGTACCTTATCGCCAATATGGAACTCGCGCTTAATAATTCTCTTGTCCTGCCAGTGCTTTGTTTTCACCTTGTAGATCCTAGCATTGTCATAGGCCAACAGCCTAAATTCCTCCAGCTCATTCAGCTGTGTCATGCGTTTCTCACGAGAGAGGTTAGGATCCAAATTTAAATCACATATAGCCCACCAAGACTTACGCTCTAACTCAACAGGCAAATGACATGTCTTACCATAAATCAATCGGTATGGTGACATCCCGATTAGCGTTTTAAACGCGGTCCTATAAGCCCATAAGACATCATCTAACTTAAGACTCCAATCTTTCCGTGATTTAGAAACAACTTTAGCTAAGACTTCTTTCAATTCTCTGTTAGAAATCTCAACCTGACCACTAGTTTGGGGATGATACCCCAAAACTCTACGATGTTGGACACCGAATTTAGTCAATAAATCACTAAGTTGTTTCTCTTTAAAATGCATTCCACCATCGCTAATGACAACCCGAGGGACACCAAAACGAGGGAAAATAATCCTTTTAAACAGTTTAATCACGGCCTTCGCATCGCAATGGGGAGTAGCAATAGCTTCTACCCATTTGGACACATAATCTACAGCTACGAGGATATATTTATTACCTTGACTGCTCGGAAAAGTTTCTTGATAATCAATGCCCCAGACATCGAAGATCTCAACCTCAAGAATGCCTACATGTGGCATCTCATGTCTCTTGGAAATATTCCCCGATCTTTGATAAGCGTCGCACTCAGCAACAAAATTGCGACTATCTGCATGCAAAGTTGGCCAATAGAAACCAGATTGGAGTACCTTAACTACAGTCCTGGACGGACCATGATGACCACCATAAGCAGAAGAGTGGCAAGCTTCTAGGATATCCTTCACCTCCCATTGAGGAACGCATCTCCGGATGAGACCGTCTTCACATTCCTTGAAAACATAAGGATCATCCCAAAAGTATTGTCTAGCATCATAAGCGAACCGCTTCTTCTGCTGCCAAGAAAGCTCGGGTGGTATCTTACCTGTCACAGCAAATTTAGCAAAATCAGCAAACCACGGAGGTGGATAAGACCCTGAAGTAATAATAGCTAACGGACTCTCATCAGGAAAAGAATCATTAATAGGTAACGAATCCTCCCTTTTTGTCAGCTGTAGGCGAGATAAATGGTCAGCCACCACATTCTCTGCCCCTTTCTTATCTTTGATCTCCAAATCAAACTCCTGCAAAAGGAGTATCCACCTCAAAAGCCTCGGCTTCGCATCCTTCTTGAGAAAGAGAGTCTTCAGCGCTGCATGGTCAGTATAAACAGTAACCTTAGAACCTAACAAATAAGACCGAAATTTGTCTAAGGCAAAAACTACAGCTAAAAACTCCTTCTCAGTGGTATAATAATTGACTTGAGCCTCATCCAGAGTTCGGCTCGCATAGTATATGGCATTCAAAGCTTTGTTCTTTCGCTGTCCCAAAACTGCACCAATTGCATAATCGCTGGCATCACACATGATCTCAAATGGGAGATCCCAATCAGGCGGATGAATGATTGGTGCAGAAACTAGGGCCTCCTTTAACCTGTTAAAAGCTAAAAGGCACTCATCAGTAAACTCAAAGACAGCATTCTTCAGGAGCAATTGTGTAAGTGGTTTAGCAATTTTTGAAAAATCCTTAATGAAACGCCGATAAAAACCAGCGTGACCAAGGACACTCCTCACTCCTTTAAGATTCACGAGAGGGGGCAATTGCTCAATCACCTGCACCTTTGCCTTATCAACATGTATACCTTTATCAGAAATCAGATTCCCTAACACAACTCCCTCATTGACCATGAACTGACATTTTTCCCAGTTTAAAACAAGATTAACATCTATACAACGCTGCATGACTTTATCAAGGTTAGCTAAACAACGATCAAAGTCATTACCATAAACTGAGAAATCATCCATAAATACCTCCATAATATTCTCTATATAATCAGAAAAAATCCCCATCATGCACCTCTGAAAGGTAGCAGGGGCGTTACACAATCCGAAAGGCATTCTACGATATGCAAAAACACCTTGTGGACAGGTAAAAGTGGTCTTACTCGGATCATCCGGATGAATAGGGATCTGAAAGAACCCTGAATATCCGTCTAGAAAACAGAAAAATTTGCTAGAAGCAAGTCGTTCAGTCATTTGGTCAACAAAAGGGAGAGGGAAATGGTTCTTCTTGGTGGCGGCATTTAACTGCCTATAATCAATGCACATCCGCCACCGTGTCACAACTCGTGTCGGTATTAATTCATTTTTCTCATTTTTAACCACAGTAGTCCCTCCTTTCTTCGGAACTACCTGAACTGGGCTAACCCACTTGGAGTTGCCAACTGTATAAATAATACCTGCATCGAGTAGTTTCATCACCTCAGCCATAACAACTTCCTGCATCTTCGGGTTCAACTTGCGTTGAACCTGTTTGTAAGGCTTGTGGCCTTCCTCCAGCTCTATCTTGTGCATACAAACATCAGGGCTGATGCCCTTAATGTCATCCAAAGAGTAACCTAGAGTCTTCCTATTTTTCTTAAGCACACACATCAAAGCAGACAGCTGGTCATCATTAAGCTTAGCACTAACAATAGCTGGGTACTGCTCTGAATCATCTAGAAAAACATGCTTAAGATTAGGAGGAAGTGGCTTACGCTCTGGCACTTTTACCTCTACAGCATAGACAGAATCAGCTTCAATGGTGTAGCAAGTATTTACCAAATTCTCGTTGACCAGGCCTAAAAGCATCTCATCTTCTTCCTCATCGAGCTTCTAGCTCTCCATTGAGGCTACCAAAGCATCTGGCTCCTCAGCATTCTCCACTGTATTACCTGCACACTCATCTAAACGGGTTAGATTAGCTAAGGGATCCTTGGCTAAGGATTCCCTCCAATTACAAGTAACAGCCCTGTCAACAATATCAATGGAATAACATGTATCATCATCAGAAGGTTCAGTCGCCTTGCGAGCAAGACTGAACTCAATGGTGTCATCCCCTACCTCTAAGGTTATGATTCCACGTTTGACATCGATTACAGCCCCAGTTGTATGTAAAAATGGTCTACCTAGAATAATAGGTATCTGACTGTCCTCAACAATGTCCAAAACAACGAAATCGACTGGAATAAAAAACTTACCCACTCGAACGGGTACATCCTCTAGAACTCCTATAGGTCTCTGAGTCGATCTATTTGTCATTTGAACGGTAATATTGGTCACCTTGAGTCTACCAATATTTAACCTTTCGCAAACAGAATATGGCATGACACTGACACTGGCCCCTAAATCACAAAGGGCCTTTCCAATTTCGTGGTTACCTATAGTGCAAGGAATTGAAAAGCTACCCGGGTCCTTTAATTTGGGTGGTATATTAATTTGCGAAAGAGCATTGCATTCTTCCACAAAAGCAACATTACAATCATCACGAAAATTTCTCTTACGATTTAAAATGTCTTTCATAAACTTAGCGTAAGAGGGTACCTGGGTAATTAGATCAGTGAAAGGAATCGTTACCTCGAGATTCTGGACCATCTCCAAAAACTTACCAAACTTGCGCTCCAACTTAGTATTCTTTAAACGCTCCGGATACGGGACTGCAACACTGGCCGTAGGATCAGTAACCTTCGGCTGCCGTAAGTTTAAAACCTCCGTCAAATCATCAATAAGGGTAGAATCATGCAAACTAGTTGACGGGTTTGCATCCTGCACTGAAGACCCAGTCGATCGACCATTGGTCTCGGTCGATCGACCAACCTGGCTGGGCGTGAACAGTTCCTGGACAGAGACTATTTCTTCAGGAGCCTCAGTCGATCGACTGAGAGTGTTGGTCGATCGACTGCTTATGCTGGGTGTGAATAGTTTCTGATCAGAAAGTTTTTCATCTGGCGCTCCAGTCGATCGACTGATAGTAGTGGTCGATCGACCAGAGGTACTGGCAATTGAGCTCGTTTTTGCACCAGAAATTAAACTAGCTTCTTCATCATTTCCCGAGTCTCCTCTTGGCTTGTCGGGACTTTTATAAGAGAGGCCACTTCTGAGATTAATGGCATTAATCGTTTCAATTGGCCCTTCACATTTGCTTGAAGAATTGGCAACTTGCTTAGCCTCTATGTTCTCCAATTGCTTCACAAAATTCTTTGAGGACTCAATCCCGGCTGCTTCTATATTCGCCACTTGAACCAAAAGAGTTTGGACCATTTCTCTCAACTCCGCGGTCTCATCTGGATAATGGACAGGAATTTCAACTCTTTCCTTGGAAGCCTCAAATGCCTCGAGCTTCTCGAGATTGCCAGTAATAGAAGTAATGAGTGTCACAACGGCACTCATTTCATCACTTTGCTTTTGTGATTTTCCACGTGAACTCCCAAACTCAGCTCTATGGACTTCCATCTCCTCAATAGTATTCCAACCTTTATTCTGACCGGTATTGTTTTGGAACCTACCATTTGCAGCTGCGTCCAGGATGACCTTGTAATCATCATATAAGGCATTGTAGAATAAGTTGCAAAGATACCACTGCTGGAAACCATGGTGAGGGACAGCTCAGACCAAACTTTTGAAACGTCCCCATGCTTCACAAAAGCCCTCATCAGCTCCTTGCTGGAAATTTGTAATTTTACTCTCAAGGCATTAGTCTTTGGAAGTGGAAAGTACTTCTTGTAGAAGGCTAATGCTAGAGATGTCCAATCTGTGACTCCAGCTGCTACCCTATCAAGGTAGTGGTACCAATCTCTCGCCGAATCCTTCAAGGAGTATAAAAACAATACCCCCTTTACTTCATCCTGAGTCACCCCAGCCGGTATAGGTATGGAACAGCAGTAGTCTGTGAAACTTTCCATATGCTTCAAGGGGTCTTCATCTGGTAGACCAACAAACTGATTTCGCTCCACTAAATCGATATAAGAGGAACGAAACTCAAAGTTACCGATAGTAGGGGTAGGTAACACGTGCCCCTTTGGAAGGTGGTGCTCCTTTGGCTGAAGATTATCATATATTGTAGCCATATTCGCAAAACTGAGAGTACTCAAGTCTTCCTCTCAAAAACCTGTCTTCTAACTGTGCAAAAGCAAAACTAGAAGCAAGGGTAAGCAACGGCCTCAAGGAACCAATGTTCCTTGAGACAAGAAAAATAAACTAAAAATAAAACAAACAGAATTACACCGTCTCCCCGGCAACGGCGCCAAAATTTGATACCATCGTTTTGTATCAAAATTAAATTTATAATTCCAAACTAAAACTATAGCTAGTGATAGTAAGGGTCGAACCACAGAGAGACAAGATCAATTTTGTTTGCTATTTTTAGTCTATAAAAGTAACAATTAAGTGGGGTCTTTGAATTTGGTTGATTCTAATGACTAATTGCTAAATATGAAATTTCTCAACAAGATGAAAGAGAGATCGGGAACTTCGGTTCACCATGGCTAAGGTCAGGTCAATAAGGTAGCAGAGGTCCTATAATACGGTCTCAGGGAATATGAGCAAGCCTTTCGATCTGTGCTCAACTTAACCTTACGGTCTACTACTTCCCAAGAATTTCTCAAAGCTTTCGCTCAAAGGAATGTCCAATCTAATGATAATTTAAATTACTAATCTTTTTATCTAGTAAAAGGGTATATCAAAAGACAACAAGATTGATACGTAAGAATATCACACTAATAAATTAACCCTAATCAATGCCATGGCTCACCTCGTTCCCAATCAATAAAATTAACTACGCATAATTAAAACTATAACAATTGCGAAATTAAAGACATACAATGAAATTGACATAATTAAAATTGAATTTAAGATAGAAGAAGAAAACTGAAATACTTGAATAAAAACTAGTAAAAACAAGAATTGGATTAACAAGGAATAAAAGAAGAAGTAAATTGAATTAAAGCTTACTAAGGATTGATGAAAAAAGTATAGAGATTCGAGTTCCGTCGTCTCTCCCAAAAACTAGATCTAAACTTGTGTTTTTGAATAATAAAAAGCATAACCTAAAATTGTAGCTGCGTTCTACTGGTAAGCGATGCCCCAAAAAGAGTTGATTACAATTGGGCTTTTAAAAGTCTAACACGAAGAATTAAATGCAGCTCGCAGACTAGTTGATCGACCGGTCGGCACGGTCGATCGACTGGGCAATTTAGAACAGTAGCTTCTGATGAACTTCAACGGTCGATCGACTGTATAGCATGGTCGATCGACTGGACTTAGCTGTGTAGTGGCTTCTTTCTCTCTTCAAATCAGCTCTTCACTCCAATGCACGTATCCCAAGGTGAGTGAATCCGAACTCCCTTCTTCCAAGTTCCCTGAAGTTGCCTCCGGAGGACGGTATAGGCTTGATTTAGCTCACTTCCACTCATTCCTACAATAAATCATAGAAAATGCAAAGTAAACCGTTTCGGGAGAAATAGTAGCTTTAAGCTAGCTAATATGCATGGAAATACGTGCCAAAACTGCAAATAAAGTGTATAGAATATGCACGTATCAATAAGGCTAAGAATTTATATGGATATCGATTGGTAGTCGATATGCTAGGCACCGTTGTGAGTTAATTACATTTGTGTAGTAGTTTAGACAAGTCTGGGACAAATTTTGAAGATGACAGCCTTCAGCCCAGGTGACACTTGACCGACAGCTCCTTGCACTCGATCGAGTGCCGCCTCCTCGGCCGAGTGGTTCCTCTTACTCGACCGAGTGGCCCATTTTAGGCGTTTTTTGCCTATGTTTGACTAAGTAACGAACATATACCCTTCATTTCATGATTGTATAGTTCTCCATACGTTTCTGTGGACACCATACCCTTATATGATTAATTCTCTCATGAATTATTTACATATGACGATGTTATTTGGCATTTTACCACCCTAAAGTGTTTAATCAGCAAGTATTAATTTTAGCATGAGTAATGTAGTAAAAAGTTATATAGTAAACTTATATTGTACATATTAATCACTGTGCTCTTATATTGTAAAGATGTCCAAATTACGTAATGTGTGCCATCTATGTGTAACACCCCCATACTCCAAGTGCCTTACCAGGACCACTCAGGTATGAAGACATTACCATCTCGGTTACCCGAGGCAATGATAATCAAACAACAATAGTGAAACAACGTTTATTATAAATAGTTTAACGAATAGTTACAATCCATGAAACCAATTAAAAGTACGATACATTATTCTCAAATGATGTCTAACTGAAATGTAAATGAACTAAGGCTACAATGAGAAGACTCTATCGTCATGTCGTGGCATCCCAGCTATCCCAGTACTCATCTCAATACCTGCTCAATATCTGCTCACCATCCCCGAATGGATCACCGCAGGTTTACAAAACAACACCGGGGTCAGTACTAATCACACAATCAATATAGATAACAATAATAAGATAAACAGACAATGAATCACACACACACACACACACACCACCAACTATCATCATCTCAATCCGATCGTCCACCTGGACCAGCCACTGGGGGACCGCAGCCGTTCCCACCTAAGCCCCGCTCATCATACGAGCGATAACCCTGTCCCATTAATGTGCACATCCCCTTCCGTGGCGGGTTCCACGAAGGGCGAAACTAGGGCGTGAAGTTACTCCCGCAAGTGACCCCACTCAGCCGAGAACGCATATCGAGAACCATCAACAGCAATAACAACCACAAACACAATACAATCATCATATCAAACAACCAAATACAACACATCACCAATATCCCATTATGGGACTAATACCGAGTAGGAAATCCTACCCGGAAAGCACAACAAGCGACGGTATCTACAAACGTATCAAAACGCCTCCTCTACGAATCCTCCTCCTAACACATAACACATAAAGACTACACATCACATACTACACACAAAACCCCCAATCCCTAAATTAGGGTTTAACCAATCTTAACAAAACATTATAAAAACTATATTAAAAGCTTACCCTCGACGCAAGGAATCCAACGACACGAAAAATGACAAGAACCGACCGTCTGAACTCCTGGAATTGCTAAGAATGCGATTAGGAAGATGAAGTGGTTGCTTTCTCTCTTAAACAGGGTTTTAGGTTTTGTAAAAGTGATTTAAAACAATGACGGATATGTTTAAATACCTTAATCGCATAATTAACAAAACCCGAGAAAAACCCCGTAAAACCGGACACTCGATCGAGTACCCAAGGTACTCGATCGAGTACCCCCTTACTCGATCGAGTACCCCAGCTACTCGATCGAGTACCCAACAGGTCAGAAACAATTTTATTTCGCAACTTGCCCTTACTCGACAGAGTAAGGGCTACTCGATAGAGTACCCCAAGACATATAAATACGGAGTATTACACTATGTGTCTTGTATTGGTTATTAAATGCATCACCCTGGAGGACTTTGCTGCGGTGTTAGGTCTTCCCTTTGGCGAGACGCTAGTTGAGTTTTCGGAGGCACTGAAGAGGATGTCTTCTGTTGTGATCAAGAGGTTGATCGGTGATGTTTTGCCTTCGCAGGCTGATATGACTCCCTTCTCGATAGAGAGCTCCTACGTGAGGGATCAATTCAGGCCGAGGGTAGCTGGTGTAGTCCCGTCACTTTTAGGTAGCCCTGAGGCGGAGGCTTATGCATACACGGAGGAGGCCCGGTTGTGGTTGTGGTACTTCTTGGGAACTACATACTTTGGCGATAAGGGAGAGCGCTTGTCGACCAAAGTCATCTCTTTGCCAGCTGATATAGACGCCCCGGGTCAGTACGACTGGGTGACGCCTGCTTTGGCTCGGTTTAACCGTTACCTGCACGCTACAGTACGTCCAAAGATGATGGACGAGGGGAGCGAGCCTGGTCTGGTTGTGTAGGTTTCATTTTGGAGGTATGGGTGATTTGTTTCCGCTTTCCTTTTTGTGGTTTATTTTGTGGGCTTTTATGTTTGTTTGTTCTGTGGTTGTTTTTGTGTTGTTGAAAAAAAAATCCGTTATTGCTTGTTTTTGCAGGCTTGACTATACTCTTACCTTCCCACGCTGGTTTGGAGATGGTGGTGGTTGCGCCGAAGATGTTTCCTGCTGTGAGAGGATGCGTGGTGGCTCGGTGGAAGACGATGAAGTCGACTTATTTAGACTACAGGTGTCGGGTGAACATCGTTCGGTTGGGTGACATGATCTTCTTTATTCCTTTTGTTTTTAAAAGAAGGAAATAGGAATAGGGTGATTAGATAGCATATGAAGCCCCCCAGTTTCTTTGCCTTTTAGGTCATTAGTTGACCGTTTTCTGTTGGGAAATGTGATTATGTTTCCCATTTCTTTACATTTGATCACCTATATGTATACCATTTTAGAGGGATTTTGAATGTATGATTTTAAGACCAAATTCCTCTAAAATTTGAGCCTTGGGCCAGTTTGAAGAAGATGAAAATAAAAAATTATTGTTCATCTTTTCTTCTTCTAATCTTCATAAAAAATCACAAATAAACTCACATAAATTAATACACATTTATATTACTAAAGTAGTTGTATTATTTGTAGTATTCACGGGTTAGTTTTAATGATATCTACTTAATATTACTAGGACTTTTAGGGCAAATTCTTGGGTGCATCCTAAATGAGGTGTTCTAGTTTGAGCACGTGGAGATTAGAGGATCTTCCACTTAATTTCGCAGCTTAAGAACAAGAAATTGTTTGTTGTGTTCATTTGCCATGAACATCAATTTGAGGAAAATCATTTTTCTTTATCTTATTTTGTCTTATATTTTGCATGCATGTTACTAGATATTAAGACAACTAAATCATGGTATTTTAGTATAAAGGAGTCTAATTAGGGGTCTATAACTTTCAATTACATGCGATTATTATGTGTAGGTAACGGTTTCGTAGAGAATCGCTTCTAGTTGTGTGATTTATTCTGAATTATCGCTAAGGTAGGGTTTCCCTACTCAAGTTTAAATATATGTATGAATTGCTACGTGAATGTGATATTAATGGTGATAATGATATTATGTTTGAGATTGTACATTGTTGTTGAGGATCGTTGTGAGAAGTATTGTTGATTTATGGTTGTTCAGAGGAGTCAATTAGGAGATTGCCTCCGGCCAGGATCGCACTTTCTGGTATTCCCAACCACTTGAAGGATATGCACATTAATGGTTTGGGTTATACCGATCGACCATGCAGCCCGTGTGATTTTAGTACCGAGGGGTAGTGAGCATGTTGCAAGTGTGATTTGAATACCATCGAGGCAAAGCACGTGCGCCGTGTGATCCGAGTGTCTATGATTGGGGAGACCTGTGATCCGTAGCAAGCCTCGTGGTATTGAGTATGATGATGGTAACATATGATGAGACGGGTGTAACGTTGAATATAATAGTTATGACATGCAATGATGATGTTGGTGATGGGCGATGTCGTGCTTATTTTTCTAGCTTGATTATATATATATATATATATATATATATATATATATATATATATATATATATATATATATATATATATATATATATATATATATATATATGTGGTTGACGGGTGTTGTGCTTTTGTCAAACTTCTTCTAAAAACCTTTATGCGGTGATCCATTTAATATCTCCGGGAAATTATGAGCAGTGAGTCTTGACAGGTAGTCATGTGATTGTTATGGCTTACTGGAGGGGAATGGAGGATGCAAGACTGACATAGAGTCTCACTTAGTAGTTATTATCACCGTAGATTATGGATCTTAATTACTATTCCGCTGTACTTTGGTTTTTGAATTTTGAATTGTAACGGGTATTTGTTTTGGTATTTGTTAACAAAGTATTAAATGTTATTTATGATGTTGATTTGATATTTACTACCTCGGCCAACTGAGATGGTAACCTTCCTATTTGGCTTAGAAGGTCTTGCTAAAGGCTCCTCGGTAAATGGTGTAACAAAGTGGTATCAGCGCGATGATTTTAAAACCTAAACAAATGAACCAATTGAACATAGGGTGTCAAATAAAATGAACCCTCGGTAGAGATTGTTAGGATCCCTCTTATGGTCCGGTTGGGAAGACGTCCCTAAATCACACCCTGGCCCTCTAAGTCTTAAATAACTAA
The DNA here is from genome assembly GCF_048544455.1 of Silene latifolia. Classification (NCBI taxonomy): domain Eukaryota; kingdom Viridiplantae; phylum Streptophyta; class Magnoliopsida; order Caryophyllales; family Caryophyllaceae; genus Silene; species Silene latifolia. The sequence goes on from NC_133538.1 coordinate 377,253,301, forward strand.
CTATATGGGAGTATGAGAGTGGGTAATTAGAGTGAATGTTTTACTGATTGGATGTGATGAATTTGATTTTTGAATTTGTGGTGGTATAATTGAGTTGACTATGAATACGATGAGTATGATGAGCAATGTGATTGGCATGAGTAAGTGAAGTAATAATGTTAATGGTTGATGATGCCTTAAGACAAATTAATCTCATTGTTTATTTAATCGTGTGCCTTTTTAGTTTTTATATTTTAGCAAAAGAGCTCTAATCGTCAATGAAGATTGCACAAGGATGATCAAAGACGAAGAATGTCATAGATTGAGTCATTGTGTTGTAAAAGATCATTAAACTCGGATAATTATCTAAGTGCTTCAAAATACACAATGTAGTTCACTGTGGTTTCTAGCTCAGATCTTAAGGAAACTTTTCGAAAATATTTAAATTCTTTAAAATCTCTTTCCAAACTTTCAACATACCTTATACACTTCAAAAAAATCTAATTTGATCATTTAAATTGAGAAGAAATCTTTTGATATCTTACAATAGAATTTGCTTGCACAAAAAGACACATACCAAAAATGGGTTGTTTGCTTTTACAAATATGGTAATGTTTATGGTTTCCATGAACATCACAATTTATATTCTTTCTTGATCAAAAACTTGATCCATTTTTGTTAATATGTGGGCAACAAGATTAGTTGGACTAGTAAGCTAGATTACTTATTCAAGTAACTCATTTCTTGCATAAGGAGTTCGGTCTTGCTTGGACAATAATTCGACCACTTTGATAATGTTTCTCAAGTTTAAATTGTTTACAATATTTCTTCACTTGGACTATATAATTTTGTGTGACGTTTTGAGATATGAAGTAGACACTACTTGGACATTATAAATATCATGCTTAATTCATTTGGACAAGTGTGCAACAAAGATTCTTAAACTGAAAAAGACTTAAGCTTTAATCGAGTAAATTAACTTTGAAAAATCGTTTTTATCATTTTTAACAATCATTGAGTCACATTTTGCAAATTTATTTTGACTCTTTTAAAGAGCTAGTTCGTTGCGCAAAAGAAATGTATCCGTGTTCGATGATCTCGTGTTAAGAACTTAAATGTTATCTCCACCGTTCATTGTGTGAACATATTGAGATTCGTGTGTCTTGTAACAAACCGAGTAGAACCAAACCATAAAGTTTTACTGCGGAGTAGCTTTAAGCACAAAGTCTTCGAAGCAGAGTAGCTTCAGAGTATGGAGTCTTTCGGCAGAGTAGCCTAAAGAAAAAGTCTTGTTACGGAGTAGCTTTAATTAAGAGTCTTGGAAGCGGAGTAGCTTTTAAGCAATAACAACATGGTAGGTTGGGGAGTTATTTTATTATTCGGGGTGGTCTTAGTTTGTATGAGTTTACTTCTAAGACGTTTATTAAAATAGCGCTGGACGTAGGTCGTGGATTAGTGACCGAACCAGTTTTAAAAACATCGTTTATCTTGCCTATTTACATTTTATTTCTGCTGCACTTAACTCTCGATCTTATTTCAGAATCCACTGTTGATTACTTTGTGACTTATGCTTGCTGAATTGTTGTTGCATGCTTCGAACTTTATAGTTCTAAGTATCAACTTCTCCTTTGATGTATGTGTAGTCAAAAGTGTTTAAGAGTTTTAAAAGAAACTTTTAAAAAGATTAAATCTTTAAATAGACACTTAATTCACCCCCTCCACCTCTTAGGTGTTTTGCCCACACTCTTCAATTGGTATCAGAGCCTTGTTCTCTTGATATATTGGTTAATTACCAGAGAGTTGATCCTATATTCATGGACGGGAAACATACTAAGTACCCTAACTTCAAAGGGGATAACTACTCTCGGTGGAAATATGGTATGGAACACTATGTCAAAAGCACAGATTATGAGTGTCGAATCATAATTCAAGAGGGCCCCCTTTCTATAACGGTCACTGATTCTGCTGGGAATAGTACCGTAAAAAGTGAGGAAAGTTATGTCGACGCCGATTATCGTAAAGTCGAGAAAAGTTCTAAAGCCATGTCCATTATTCAATATGGCATTGATGAAGAAGAAATTAATCGGATCTTCAGATTTGCCTCGGCCAAAGAGATTTGGGACATCCTATGCCTTAGTTATGAGGGAACGTGTTAAGTCAGGAAGCATCGTATTGACCTTCTCATGTAACATTATAAGATGTTCAATATGATGAAAGACGAGTCCATCAAAGGTCTTTCCTCTCGGTTTTCTAGTATTGTTAATGAGCATAAGAGTCTAGGTATAGAGCTAGAATCCGAGGATATAGTCCGAAAGATCATTCGTATCCTAACTGATAAATGGCAACCGAAGATGACGACTATTGAGGAGGCTAAAGATCTATCCAAATTGTCCCTCAATGAACTAATGGGCTCGCTCATGGCACATGAGTTAACTCTCATGACGCGTTCGGGTGAATATTCCAAAGCTAGTGGTTTCGCTGTCAAATTAACCACAAGTGATGACGAACAAGCCATGAACTCACGTAATATGGCGGGTATGATCAACAGTCACAATCCTAAGCAGTTTAACAATTCTAGTAAGAAACGTTTTCAAAAGAAATGAACTTATTTCACGGTGGCTTTTCTCAAATGTGGTGAGAAAGATAACCTTATCAAAGATTACCCAAGTGGAATGAGTTAAAATCTAAAGACAAACAAGATGTTGTGAAAAAAGATTTTAAGCATAAGGTCATGTCTGCAATATGAGGTGCATCTGATTCCGATGAGGATGAAAGACTTGAAGAAGAATTAGAGGCAAGCGTTTGCATGACTACTCGTCTTGATCACAATGGTCCCAAGTATTCAAAGAATGGGTCCGCACTATGTCTTATGGCTCACTCCGACAATTCTCATGATGATTCCGACACCGAGGTAATTAATCTCGAGAACAAGGTTAGGACTCTTTCTAAAGAAAAAACTATTTTTAATGATTGATAATTTAATCGATAAGTGTCTAGCTAAAACGGAGAAACTCGATGCTATGCAAACTCTGAGGATATAGCCGAAGAGAATGTTGGTCTTAAAGAATGTCTAGACAAGGTAAAATAAAGTAACATCATCCCCTCCTTTAAAAAGAAAGTCAAGAAATTGAGGAAAGAAAACCTTGTTCTCACTAATATTGGTAGCTCGTCAAAAGCCACAGTGACCTCCATTGTTGCTTCTGATGTTGAAAAAGAAAACGAGTCTTTGATTAGTCAATTTAATGCTTTAGCTAAGGAACGTGATTCCCTGCTTGCTGAATTCACCTCGTGTCAACGTGATAGCAAATAACTTGAAAAAATTGCTTTATTAATAAGTGATGAAGCAAATCATGCTAAACATGCTTTTGACAAATTAAGAGAATTAAATCATGACCATCTTGCTAAAACTAAAACATTGAGCAAAAAGTTAAATAATGCTAAAGAGTTTTACAAGAAGTGGGAAGGAGGCCAATCTGTTTTGGACTTTCTCACAACTCAATCCCAAAAATATGAAAAGAAAGCTGGACTTGGTTTCAAACGCAAAAGTAATGTCCATTGTTGCATTCGAAATCAACACCCAAGCAAAACTCATTTCCGAAGAAGAAAATATGTAGCCTTCCCGAGTATATCATTTGCTATTATTGTGGAAAGACCAGTCATATATTTAATCGTTGCCCTAAAAGTATAAATGACTTAGATAAGAACATCAAAGTTGCTAAAAATGTGTGGATTTCCAAAGACTTCATTAATGATGCGATTCACAGAAAGGGTCCCAAACCTGTTTGGGTTCCTAAACTACCCTCTTGATTTATTTTAGGCATTAGTGAAAGGCCGCAATAATTGGTACTTGGATAGTGGATGTTCACGCCACATGACGAGAAATGAAGACCAATTTCTCTCTCTAGAAGCCTACAATGGTGGCACCGTGATGTTTGGTGACAATAATAAAGGTGAAATAATTGCAATTGGGATGGTTGGTAAGTCATCATCACAATGTGTCGAGAAAGTGTTGCATGTCAAAGGTTTAATGTATAATCTTCTTAGCATATCTCAATTGTGTGGTAACGGTAATATAGCTGAATTTTGTGCTAATGAATGTCGTGTCCTAAATAGTAATACAAGGGAAATTATTTTAGAAGGAAAACGTGTTAAAGATGTTAACTTAACTAATCTCTGTGCATTGTCTAGTCGTACCATGTCTTGTGTAAGTGCTTTAAAGAAAAACGACCCATGGCTTTCGAATAAAAGATTAGGTCACGTAAATACTAGAACATTGAACACCCTTAAGCGACTTTACTTAGTCGATGGCATTCCTAACATTAAATTTGACTAACGGTTTATGTGATGATTGCGCTAGAGGAAAACAAGTAAAAAACTCCTTTAAATCCAAAAAGTTCATTAGTACATCAGAACCTCTTGTGTTACTTTATAATTATTTATGTGGACCAATGCGTGTTAGAATTAAGGGAGGTATTCATTTTTTATGTGTGATTGTTGATGATTTCCAACGATTTGTTTGGTTTCTCTACTTAAGTTCTAAAGATGAAGTATTTGATGAATTTTTAATTTGGTTGAAAAAGGTCCAAAACAAGTTTATTAAAAAGCTCATATCTTTGAGATCCGACTATGAAACCGAATTTGAACATGCATCATTTATTACTTATTGTGATGAGCACGGTATTAGCCATAAACTTTTCCGCACGTGCTACAACTCAAAAAATTAGGGTTGTGGAACGTATGAACCGTACTCTTGAAAACATGGCTAGGACTATGCTTATTATTAGTAAGTTGCCAAAAACCTTTTGGGCCGAAGCCATCAACACATCATTATGCATGTCACATATATAACCGTGTTATGATCCGAATAATGCTTAACAAAACTCCCTACGATTTGCTAAAAGGAAGAAAACCTAACATATTTTATTTGAAATGCTTTGGAAGCAAATGTTTTGTTCACAATAACGGATGTCAAACGGCTTTTCTAAATTGTTATTTAGAAGAAGATGTTTTTATGGACCAACCACCGTGTTTTATGAAAAATGAATTTCCAAACCATGTTTTTAAATTGGATAAAGCGCTTTATGCTTTAAAACAAGCTCCAAGAGCTTGGAATGATCGTTTGTCAAAATTTCTTTTAGAAAATGGTTTTTTGCGTGGATTCATTGATTAAACAGTCACACTGTGGTGAGCTATTGATTGTACATATTTATGTCGATGTCATAATATGTGGTGCAATGAATGAACTCCTTTATTCTTACTTTTCGGAACTAGTGAAATCTGAGTTTAAAATGAGTATGATGGGAGAACTAGGATTCTTCCTTGGGTTTGAAATTAAGCAAACTCAAGATGGTCTGATGATTCATCAACAAAAGTACATAAAGGAGATGTTAAGTAAATTCGGAATGAGTAATTCAAACCATTTCTCTACGCCTATGGTATAATTCATCAAGCTTGACAAAGATGAGGATGGTAAGAAAGTTGATGAAACGATGTATCGAGGTATGATTGGTTCATTACTTTGTTTAACTGCTAGTCGTCCGGATATTTTATTAAGTTTATGTCTATGTGCTCGTTTCCAAGAAAGTCCTAGAGAATGGCACTTCGTTGCTTTAAAACGTATTCTTAGGTAATTGATTGGAACGCAAAATTTGTATCTTTGGTATCCCTCACATTGTCCTTTCAAGCTTTTAGGATACTCGGATGCAAATTATGCCGGAAGCGCTGATGATAGAAAGAGCACGTCCGGAACTGCCACTTTCTTAGGTCCGTGTTTGATTTCATGGGTGTCAAAGAAACAATATACCGTCGTTCTTTCCACCGCTGAAAGCGAGTATGTAAGTGCCGCATTGTTTTGCGCCCAAGTTCTTTGGGTTCGACAACAATTTCATTACGGTATTATCTTTGATTCAACTCCTATCTTGTGTGATAAAACCAGTGCTATTAATATTTCCAAGAACCCAATAAAACACTCAAGGACTTAACATATTGACAAAAGACATCACTTTTTACGTGATCATGTCAAAATTGGTCATTATCAACTTAATTTTTGTAGAACGAACCTTATTACAAAACCGCAGAAAAGAGAACAATTCGTAAAACTTCAGTTGGATATTGGTTTGTTAAATTGTGCATAAATTTAATTAATGAATTACCTCGCATGATTGACTAAAGTAGACGTTTTACGTATTTGTTAAACTAAGACGATTTTATGTTAAGACGGAATGAATGAAATGAGTAATCGACATGTAAAATTCGTTGTGTAAAATTGTTATATGTATTGAGCCACTAAAGTGAATGACTCACACCCATCAAATCCCATTTTATCATTCCCCATGCCCATTTGTAGCCACTTGAAACACTCATGCCCTCACCCTATGCATGGGTACACCTCCCTCAACACCCAACCATATATCACCTTTTACTATTCACCCTTTCCACCTCATTTTCTTCACTTTCAAATATTTTAAAACCATTCACCTCACCTCACTTCTCTCTAAAACCGTCCGAAAATTTCCTCTCCCAACTCTAACTCTCACCTTTACTTTGAAAGTCATGCCTCCCAAGAAAACCCTCAACAAATCCATCAAGGAAATTAGAGATTCCTATTTACGAAAACCCCAAACCAAAGCTACCTACCGAAGACCTACAACCGAAAGCCTTCGTTCCAAATTTGTTCAAAATCAAAACCCGGCAACAAAACCAAATGTTACTCCAATGTCGAGAAGGAATACGGTAGCAAAGCGTCCCAAAACAGTCGCCGAGGGTAGGAGGTTCTCAATTCGGATTTTTAATCGAAAATTCAATTTCACTTAACAATATGCAATGGAAACCGAAGAGGTTGATGGTGGTTCTAAGGTTGTTGGTGAAGTTGATGATGATGGAACTCCTATTTTCGAAAAAAGGAGTTGATGTTAATATTGATGTTGATATTGGTAACAAGGATGAAATTGAAGAAAAGGAGGATCTTGGTGAGAAAGGAGAAGAAACCGTGAAGGAAGGAGAGAAAGATGAAAAAGAAGATGAAAAGAATGAGGAAAATGAGAAAAGCATGGAAGAAGAAAAGAGTGGAAAAATCGAAAAATCGAGAGTAATAAAAAATCGAGTGAAAAGAACGAAAAATCAAAGAGTGATGAAAAATTGAGTGAAAAGAACGAAAAACCAAAGAGTAAGAAGAAATAAAAGAGACAAAAATCAAAAGAAAAGAGTGGAAAAGAAAGTAAGGAAGAAAAAAAAAGAGTGATGAAGAGATGTTGAGTAAGATGGTTCGAAATCGAAAAAGGAAGGGAAAGGGAAAGGTTATTGCTAGTTATGTAGATGAAGGCAAAATGAAAGTTGATAAAGACGAGTTGAATGTCGTCTTTGGTGATGATGATTTGTTCATAAAGAACAATGAAACCGTGACACCCAAACCCCGAGGAATGCAAACTCAATAATGCTTGAGGAAGAGGAAAATCGAAGAAGTGGTGGAAGTTGAAGTTAATGAAGAAGAAATTGATGATAAACTTGATGAAGTCGATGTGAAATCGAAAAGTGTCTTGATTACTATTGATCAACCATTGGATGAAAACTAGAACAAGGCACTTGAGATTCTTCAACAACACCGCTTTCCTCAAATTGTATACGATTGATGCAAGCATGTGATTCGAGGTAACT